>NC_135193.1:747804-1495608 GCF_050948175.1 Xylocopa sonorina
GTTGTAAAATATAATCAAGCAGTTAATACAACAAATCACAGCACATAATAAATCACTGAAAGTATAATGATATGAATAATAAAAAAAACATTTTCTTTGTTAGATGTTTATAAATTCAAATTTAAAAGTCCAAGTCACATTTAATATATTATTGTTTAACAAGGTGATTTAATGATGTTCCAAATAGGCGTGGAGAACTAGCTGGTACTTCTGTCAATGTAATTTTATTTCTGCTGGATACAGTAAAAACACATTTACAATCTAAGCAAGGTATCATTAGATCTGGTGGATTTTCCAAATTTTAGAAAGGGATGATGGCAGTAGTAGTTGGTTCAGCGCCATGTGATAAACATATACAACAAGCAAAGCGACGTAAACGGATTTAAAATGTTCAAGATTATATGAATTACACTATTACACTTTTTTAATCCATGTAGCGTTTCTGTTCTTTGTAACTTACAAAGAGTCTTAAGGATGTAACGCAATGTAAAGAAGTTTGGAAACAAAGGAGGCAGGCCTTAATCTCAGATAAAGGAACCTTGGATCTGTTGGGTATCGTGATTACCGGCGTGCTGTGTTAACGGATGTGGCATGCAGTTTTAATTTTCTAAACGAGAACAATTTAAATAAATCTGGAGTCGACACATTGGAAGAAAAATTCTTCCAGTGAAAAATGCTGTATGCAGTGCAATAGCAGCTTCGCATCCCCTTGATATTCCACAGATAATCTTATTATAATATATAATAATTATATATAATTATATATTATTTATATATAATTATATATAAATCTTATCATTTTACTCAATTTACTAGAATCGAAATTATGAAATCTATTATGTGGTACTTTTGTAACTGCTACCATACAAATACGCGCGCGCGCACACACACTAACACGCACATACGAAATCCATCAAGATTAAAGGTACTATGTAAGTATTGGAGGATGCGTACAAGAAGAAAGGACTATTACATGGATAAATTGTAGAATTCCATTAGTAATTGATAATTAGATTATAAACATTTATTTGCTTTTATCAGAAATTTAAATACGTCAAAATTGCAGCACGCAGGTGTGTAAATATCACTTTGCGATCTCATTTTATTTTGGCAGTTATGCTTATATATAAGCATCCATCCAGGCATAAAGCTTGATAATATTTTAACTATAAAATAATTATGAAACATTAGACTTATTGCTGGCGTTGGTCTATTTTATCATTTTTGGAACTTGTGAAGCAGCTAGAACTGTAACAACAAAGTACTTTATATTTTTACTCATTGTTTCCAAAGAAAATATTAAATATGAATAACTATGTTCATTTTATTATAAATGTATGAGTAAAGTTCCATCTACATAAATAAATATTTTCAAACGGAATTTATTTAACTTTTACCATTTAGCGTAATAAAATATATTACAAAATATATAAAAACATATTTTACTCTAGTTTTTTTAATATTTTAAATATTTTATATTATCATATTTAACTTTTACAAAAAGTAACGAAATTTTTATAAGTAGGAATAATTTTTCCTTAATTAGTTATTATGTCGGTTCTTTTTAAGAAGAAGGTATTTATTTTTCGAAAGTAAGTTTCGACTTTATATTGACCATTAATTCGTCGAATTTTATTGCTTTTCGTACATCACTGCTAATTTTCAACTTTCCCATTACGGCTTTGTCGATGCAAGTTTTAATTCTCCGAAAGATATATAATATTATGTTATTAATAAAATTATTTTGCATTTCTAATTAATTTGACCGTAAAAAATATATTTTTTTATGAGAAAGCTTTGCGAGAACGTTTTGAGAATCCATTGTTAATATTGTACGTAGTGGTTGACTAGGTTCTCCTCTTCCTGCCACACCTTTTTACCATTTTTGAGATTCAAAAACCGTGCACCAGCGTCGTCACCCTTAAAATTTATGAAATTTACATATTATAAATCTTTGCAAACATGATATTAATTAACTATTGAATTATGGTTGCTTGGGCAATAAATCAGACTAATCTATGATGTGCTGTAATGTACGAAGACTAATGAATTTTTTTTAACATAATGAACAATAAATATTACTTGAACTTACAGTTTTGTTAACATACTCGCTGTTTAAATTAGTCTGGATAACAAATAATACTTGCAAGATCTATTCCTCTGATTTATCTGTACAATTTGTTCGTTCTTTTCAATTGTCGTATATAATTATCCAGATCTATCTGTTCCAAATTCTCCTCTAGGAAGGAATCAGGCATCATCTTATCTTATCAATAATATTTATATTCTGTAAAATAAATTGATTCGGTTACTAAAATATAAGTTATACTTTCATATATTAATTATAAACCTTTATTTACTTATTCACACCTGGATTACACGCACAATGGGTGAAATCGGATATTCCTTCAGTTTTTTAATACTGCCTCATAGAATACAGACTGATTAGTAACAGATTTACTGTCTTTGCAAAATAAAAGTGTACATTGCATCACCCATTATTTTCAGCTTCCCACAATAATTTTGTGATTCTAACTGGTGTTGCTTGTAGTTAATAATCCATAAATTATCGACGACTGGAGTTACCAACAACTGATAACGTATGCAATCACACACGGCTGGTGTAACCAAGTGTAGGTAACTCAAGACATATCAGCGACTGGAGTTGCCTGCGGTCGGACAATAGGTGATGCATGCGGTCGATAACTCATGATATTATAACGGCTGGTATTGCCAATAGTCGGTAATTCATGAAATATCGACAGATGGCATTGCCAGCTATCGGTAATCCATCTCTTACTTGGCTTAACTTAATCTAACATCCTCTAAACTTAATTTAAACCAAGCTAACCCCAGTTACACCTAATCTGACTTAACCTGCCCTCACTCAAATCTAACTCAACCTAACACAATCTAACTTTACCTGTTTTAAACATAAACAATTCAAACCTACGCTTTCTGATATCTAACCCAACATAAACGAGCAACCTACAAACATTCCCAAACATAACCCAACCTAACCTAACCTAGCGTAACCTAACTAAATCTAACGTAACCACTTTTCCATCTCGGGACGCAAGCAACCTTCGCAACTTTCCCAAGGATGAGGCTATGTAGTAAGCCTTCCGCAGTTACGGAATAGCAGAGATCCAATTCGATTGAACGCTTATTCACGAAATGTAATGTAATGATCGACGGGTTCAATCGGAGCGGTTCCGCATCTTATACAGGAGCGCCTTCGGCGAAATGAAAACAAACAGTCGGAAAAGAATAAAGCTTTACTAAAAAATCATATGAAAATCCGATATTTCGACGCGCATATAATATACATCTAACTAAAACGTAACTCGAAAAATACGAAAGATAAGAGAAAATATTCTCGAATATTTGACATATATAAATCAACGGATGCAAGGAGAACACTTGATCTTGGGGTAGCGAGACCGGGGCGCCAGCCTGAAGTAATCGCATAACGCTGGTTCCGGGATGGTGCAAAGAGGAAATGTGGTGGGTAGAGAGCAAAAAATAACAACAACGTAACTAGAGAGAAAAAAAAGAAAAACTATGGAAACATTGCATTAATTGTGAGGAAATCCTAGAAATATCAAACAACAAATTATATACCATACCATAAGGGCAATTTACAACGAAATAGACGACATCGTGAGAGAAAATAAAAAATCGAGAAATTTAAAAAGAAAATAATAAATTAGATTGAATGAATCAATATCACTGGTCCCGGCAAGCTTAATGGAAAACGCATGACTACGAATCGGTTAGAGTATAATATAGATGCTGGTCGCGGTTCAAGTGGCCCTGGGAGTCCCCCGCCAGGCAGTAGGATGGTAGCGGGCCTGCACCCCCCACCCCCACCACAACTCCCGGCGTGTGCAAGGCTGCTGTGCATATGCTGCTGTGAGGAGCTGCCGGCTCGCGATTCGGAATCAGCCCCGTCGAGTCCTGGCAGAAGATTAAAGGTTGAGCAGACGGTTCGAAGCCCCTTGTCCATGACACAGAAAGATAGGGAAATAGAGAAGGATAAGGAAAGCATATATAGAGAAGAAAAAGAAAGCCCCGGAAGGAAGCTCAGACACGAAAGGACAAGCATCAGGAGCCAAAATAAGGGAACCAAGAAGAAAGAGCAGGATAATGGAATAGTTGATAAGAACCGATAGACCGATAAGAATAACGTCTACACTTTCGAATAGAAGAATAGGCAGCCACACATCAGACGTTATGATAGATATTATGAGGAAGGATATGGCAAAGCTGATGACATATTAGAAAACGTTAACGGGAAACATCAGGCATATAAAAAAAACTGACATCAAACACTTGATAAAACTAGTGGCGAACGTTTACAGAAAAAAAAATGAAGCAATTAAAGGAGCAGGAAGCATTCGAGGACAAGCTACGAAATGAGGAAACGCAGAAAAAACGACAGAAATACGAAAAGATGACGCAAGAAAATCGAGAGTGGGAGATATAATTCTGGAATTTAACAAGAAAACAGGTGTAGAGAACAAAGTAAAGGAGGTAAAAGGATTTCTGAACAAAAGGATTCGGTGTAAAGCCTACAAGTGCGAGTATAATGTCCCAACTAAGGGACATATACCCGTTGGATTACCAGAGAAGGAATAAAGGAGGACATAAGACGAACATTGAATGAAGTCGAAGGAAAGCATGGTGGTATAAACGTCAAGTTGTTAAAACAAAAGTGGAAAGGCTACCAATTCGCGTTAGTTGAATGTAAACAGGAATACAGCAACGAGCAAAAGAAGGTAAAACGACTCAGAACAGCATTGACCTCTTGTCCCTGCTAAGTGCTACCAAGAGTAGAGAGATGCTGCAAGTGCCATAAACTGGAACATATCGGCAGAAATTTCGAAGAAGTCAAGGGTAATAAGGAAACCTGCAGAAGATGCGGATTCCAGAATCATACGATGATTGATTGCATCGCGAACAAACCGAAATGTATCAATTGCAGCGAGGCAGGAAGAAACAATCCGTACACCAGACACGTTACCGGAGCTTTAATTCTCCGGTCTACAGAAAGGCCTTGATAGAAAAAAACGAAAAACGAATATGGAATTGAAAGTCCCACAAATCGATCTGAACAGATGCCGAATTGCGCAAGAAATCATGCAGAAAATGTAAAAATACTGACTGTAAAACGAGAACGGTGACGCTCCAATATGGATAACCGGCGTTAATCGAAAATGTTGCACATATGGCACCACGTACTCGTCGGCTGATATCGTTCATGCAATGTTCGAAGGAACAAAAGTTATAAGTCGCTACTTCTCGCCGAACAGGAACGGAAAGCAATCGAAGAATATATAAACGAAACTGAGGTTAACATAGAAAAAGGAGAGAAAGCAAACAGAATAATAATCGCTAGTGACCCGAACGAAAAATCGGTAATCAGGGGTAGTAAGGAGAACAACCATAGAGAGGAAAGGATCATTAAAGTGGCTCTAAGAAACGATCTAATCGCGACGAATCCGAAAGAAGGCTATACATGCTTTAAGAGCCAAAACAAATAAAAAATAGACATAACGTTGATAGGAGGTTGTATATACGCTGAGTTGAGTAAAGCAGAACTGTTTGAGATATTTTCAGCGTCGGACCATCAATACATACTACTTATCTTCCAAAGTACGAATTTCAAGTACAACGAAGACGGATTTGCAAGCCTCGATGGAAAGAAAGCGAACTGGGGCAAACCAAATAAATGATCGACTTATATAACATATAGATATTTATTTTTATTTAGAGGGGATGATCTATTTTTAAGTAAATAAAATGTATAATTAATGTAATTATATATACCAATTTCAAATATTTAATTAAAACATCATGAAGTGATATGAAATTAGATAGGATTTTAGATGTAATGGAGTATCTTAAGGAAATATTGTATTTAGAATTAACTAAAATATAAAATGTGTATTAATATTTATACCAATTTGAAATATTTACTTGAAAAACCATGAAAGCATGTGGTCCAGCGAGTGGGAACTCGCGTATCGAGGTGGGGCTAGCGGCGCGTCTTTCGCCTTTAACATATGAAATAGTATAATGAAGTAGTATAGCATGAACTTACAATTACGTGTGTTGTTCGTGTCTTACATTCATAACGTGTGTAACATGGATTTATGAATTCTTATATGTAGCAATACATGAGTCCGGATATAGTATATATATATATATATATATATATATATATATATATATATATATATATATATATATATATATATATATATATATATGCAAGAGGCTTAAAACTAGAATACAGGTTCAGGTAAAGTCAGCTCCGTGAATTGGAAGGGTCCCCATTGAGGTGATGGGCTGCGGCTGCGCCTGTTAGCAGGACGGAATCCCCCGTGCGAGGTAGACAAGTGTGTTCATCTTTGGTGCGAGTGAGGCAGATATACTCATTAGTACGACTGAGACAGTAGTGCTCGTCGGTGAGAGTTAAACAGCAATGCCTGGTGTGAACGAGCCGTATACTGGTCGATCGGAGTGACACAGCGGTACTTGGTGCTTGTGAGCGCGTGCAGAAGTGCTTGCGTGAACGCTGCCTGTTGCCGGTTCTGCAGGCGAGCGTGGCAGATTGCCCGAGTCCAAGGGTTGATACTGGGGTTGCGCGAAGGCTCATGTGTGGAATGGTTACTTAGAAGGCTATACCGTTGCATGAATTTGTAGAACTCCCATTCTTTTCAGGAGCAGAAGCAGATAAGCATAATGCAATGCATAGAACATTACATATAACTTACCTTGAATCGTTGAATCTCTTTAGATGGGCTGTCGTGTTGCATGATGCATTAGAACTCTAATGCATTGGCACGCAGACACTGCGAAACGCCATCACATTGCGAGCAACTGTAGGATTCATAGGATTCATAAGTATCGATGCAATAGAGTTCTAATGCTTCATGTATTGCGATGATACACTTCATTCCAAAGTTTCAAAGCAAGTAAGTAGTAATGCTCTATGCAATGCATTATTCTCGTCTGCTACTCCTCCTCAAAAGAGTTACTTTACGAATATTTCATGCAAAGCGATCGCGTTTCATAGTGTCTGTGTGCCAAAGCAATAAACTTCTAGTGCTCCATACAATGTGATACCGCACCTCATTTGAACGTTTCAAAGTAAGTAAGCTCTAATATTCTATTCATAATATTATGCTTATCTGCTTCCAGACTTCGAAAGAATGTGAATTCTACAGTTCCATGCATCGGGTTGTGACTGCGTGTTAAATAAATAGACTTCCACTGATCTATATAATGCGATGGTACATATAGCGTCAACGTTTAAAGGAAATTAAACTGTAATCTTCTACGTATAGCATTCTGCTGTTCTTGTTCTACATTTCAAAGGAATATGTATTCGACAGTTCCATGCAACTGTGTGGCGCATCATAGCGTCTGCGTGTCAAAGCAATAGTGTTCTAATGCTCCATGCCATACGATAGCGTGTCTCATTTCATTATTTCAAAATAAGTAATCTGTAACGTTCCATGCACAGCACTATGCATATCTACTTCTACATTTGATAAGATTGTGACATCTATACTTCCATGCAGCAGGCTGGCCCTTCACAATGTCTGCTTGTTAAAATAGTACTGTTCTAATGCTACACGCAATGCCATGATGCATTCCAATTCAGTGTTTCATAGTAAGTAAGCTGCATTCTTTTATTCATAACATTATGCTTATCTGTTTCAGTTCTTCAAAAGAATATGAATTATGCAGATGCATGCAAGAGGCTGTCGCTTCATAGTGTTTGCGTGCGAAAGTAATGACGTTGTAATGCTCCATGCAATGCGGTGGTGCATCTCATTCTATCGTTCTAAAGTAAGTAAGCTGTAATCCTCCATGCTTAGCGCTACACTTATCTGCTTTGCTCCACAAATGAATGTCAATTTTACAGTTACATGCAGCGGGGTGGCGATTCATAGTATCTGCGTGTCAAAGCAATAGAGTTTAATATTCCACGCAATGCAATAGCACATCTCATTTCAGCCTTTCAAAGCAATCAAGGTCTAATTCTGTATGTATAGAATTATGCTTAGCTCCTTCAATTCCTCCAAAGAATATGCACTATACAGTTCCATGCAACCGGATAGCACTCTATAGTGTTTGGGTGTCAATGCAATAGACTTCTAATGTACTATGCAATGCGATGGCGCACCTCATTCCATTGTATCAAAGTAAGTAAGAAGCTGTGTTCTTCTATGAATAGCATTATGCTCATCTGCTTGTACACCTCAAAAGAATGTGAATTATACAGTTCCATGTAATGGGAATGTGCATATCATTCCAACCATTCAAAGAATGAAAGGTGTAATCTTTTATGCATAGCATTACGCTTAACGCATTGATAACCGGCGACCTAAGAGACATTTAAAGCCTGAGCACCTGCAACGTATTGGCATCTTAAGTCCCAGTTCCCCGCTGGTCATATTCGTTTGTTTTAGGTCACTGAATAGCGAAATAAAATATTTAAAACGTTATATATTTTCGTTAAATAGAATATTTTATTTGCATATTCATCATATACAATTTAACGGTAATTAGAAAAAGAAGATGGAAATTTTTAATTTATATTAATGGAGAAAAGTACAGTTTCTTATTTCATGGTGGATTAATTCATATACATAACGTGAACAGAAGGCAAATGTTTTAATACTTGAAGCAAGTATTTACAATGTCCAAGATGTAAAGGTACTATGCATTCAGCACACATAAAGCTGCTTTCGCTTCTTTTTTTACCAGCAGAGCAAACTTTAAAGGACGTCGTACGAATCAGTTTTTTCCCTTATCCAAAAATTCTGGTAACTTTATTATTCTTCATATGATCCGAAAGTCTCTGGGGCTATCAAATATTGGTGTGCGAGGTGTAGGAACATGTACAGAAGTACTTGAATTGTTAGAAAGAGTAGTAATAGAGGTATCAGTTAGTACATCTTGTACATTCCTCGATCCAAGAACGTCTATCAATATGTAAAAATTGTTTATATTTTATAATGTTGCCATTCAATTCAATATATAATCTAAATGCAATAAACAGTGCGCAATTTAAAAGAAACAAGACTGTCTTCTTTGTCCACTTCACCGTTTTTCTCATGATGGAATAATATGATAAATAATGATCTGCCAAATCTGCACCCATCATATATTTATTATATTCTATGACGGAATAAGGTTTTATAATTTCTTGTTTTGTTTTCCTGTATATTTTATTTGTTTTAATTAGTTTTCCCGAATGTATCGTGGAAACCATGTGTACGACATTCTGTTCGGGCTTCCACGCCTGTACTAAAACTTCACCCATTCTTTTACATTTATAATCTCCAGTTTTCAATCTGAAATGCAGTAAAGACTCAGGAACACCCCTATTTGCTCTAATTGTACCACAAACTCCTGTACCATTTATCATGAGCAATTCTGCAGTTTTAATGCTATTATAATAGTTGTCCATTTATAAGTGGTGTCCCAAACATATATTTTTATCAAGTAATGACATAATACTAATAATATATCTGGCCCAATTTATTGCCTTCCGCACAGTACATTTCTATATTAGTAACATATCTGGTTCTAGCTTCGCAAAGCATACGGCAAAGTAGGCCGTACCTTATTATTTTTGCCGGATTGTATGTTTTTATAGACAATTTTCCACGCCATGGAATAATTGATTAATCAAGCGAAACTTCTTTCCTGGGTGTGTATACAGATTTAAATTTATCTAATAAATAGCTCAAAATGGCCTGAATCTTAGCGAGCTTATTAGAATCGTTTATTGTTTGATTCTTTGAAAAATGCCACGTCCTACAAATCTGGCGAAATCTCTTACATGGCATTATTGTGGAGAACGATGGTGTTCTCGTGTAAAATTCGGAGAACCAGTAATTATCTCTTACACCTTTCTTTACCTGACCCATCATTATAATTATACCAAGAAATTTTTTCTTCTCGGCTAGAGTAATATCACATCACTTTGATATTTTTTCCTCTCACTCATCTTGTCCTTATCTTTCTGGTAAAACATGTTGGATTCATTGATCATTAATTGAAACAAATCATTGCCAATAAACAATTCGACGATTTCTTTTACGCTTTTCTTATCAATAGGAAAAATTTTTGGGCCTGACACATCTGTAAAATCTGATGTGGTAGGAATTTTATCGACATCTGACACAATCGCTGGAATCATCGGAATCGCTTGAATGCTGGAGTGAAATGGCTCTTAATCTTATTCTTGAACCCACATCACTATCGCTGTCCTCGACTTTTATATCAGAATCTTCTGAATATACCGAATAATCCGATAGAGAGTCAGCAATATACTCATCAGTAATATCACTCATATTATGTGGGTAAAAAGTTACAAAATAATAAACCTTGTTATACTGGTAAACTAGAAGCGTAAGCGTACAAAACAGAAAATGACTATGGAATACAAGATACTCAAACCAGCAAAAAAATTGCACATCATCGTGGGATCAGCGCACAAGCGTCAGACTTAGAAACCCACGTTTTCGCGGGGCCGGCGCTCAAGTAACATACTCAAAAACCCGCGTTATCACAATACGATGGTGCATAGCATTTCATCGTATCGAGGTAAGTAAGGAGTATACTTTGATGCATAGCATTATGCTTATCTGCTTCTACATTTTAAGAGAAAGTAAATGCTAGAGTTCCTTGCAACTTAATTGCGCCTCAAAATGTCTGCGTGGCAAATAAACAGTGTTCTAAAAAGCACCATGCATTGCAATGGCCCACCTGATGTCAACAATTCGAAGTATGTAAGCTGTAATCTTCTATGGATAGCATTATTCTTATCTGCTTCTACACTTCAAAAGAATCTGAATTCTACAGTTCCATGCAACAGGGTGGCATTTCATAGTGTCTTCTTGTCAAAACAATGGAGTTCTAATGCTCCATGCAATGCGACTGTGCATTTCATTTGTACGTATCGATCTTAGTAAGCTGTAATCTTCTATGCATAATGTAGGAAACTCATTAATTACAGACAATTGCAAGGTTTATTAAATCATTAAATAGTTCCTTTCAACTGAGATATTACACCATGGACTGCTAATGAATAACTGCTGCATCGTTTTAAAACATACACACGAAATCTCATTTATTTCGCACATTCGCTCTCGCTCGCATTCTGGAATATTCCACGCACCTAACATTTGAAACTTGAATTATTGATTAGTTTTTAAATTAAGATAATTTCGTTAGCCTTCACTCGGCCGCCCTGCATGAACATTCGTCCAGAATGTCTTCATTCATATCGTCTTCGATTTGAGATAAATATCATACATATCTTCGATCCACAATTTCATAGAATCTGCTGACGTAGATGTTTGTAGGGGTCCTTCTCCTTCCCCTACCTTTCGAACTACAAATCGTTGATTGCGTAAAACTGATGTAACTTCATACGATTCAAAATATTTATGAGGTTTTTTTAGACCAAGACTCTGTTGCATACGTTTAATTGCTACTAAATCTCCTTCACGATAAATTCTAGCTTTTCATCTACGAACTTGTTAAAAGTTCGCCTATTCTCATGCTGGATCCTGGATATATTTTTGCTTGCATGAGTCGTACTTCATTTCGTTTATCTTGATAACGTGCGATCCATTCCTTTTCAAGTATGTCTCGGATGTTAAGATGACCTTTAAGACGTGAATGTGTTCCAGAGAGAAGATGAAATGGTGACGTACCAATACTTCGATGTATTGTTCATTTCAAACATTGTTGATCTACATCTAAATACTTACATCATTCACAGGGCTTAGGTGCAGCTAATTTTGCTGACAACAGTATGAATGTTCTATTAAGGCGTTCAACTTGACTAAATAGCTCTAGGAATTCCTGTTGTAGTTGAAACATGTTCTATATTTTCTTCTTGACAATATTGCTTGAAATCATTTGCTGTGAAAGTCGTTCTTTTATCAGAAATTATTCGACGCGTATTGCAGAAAATAGTCGCTTGCTTCTTCAGGCGTGACAAAACTTCAGCTGTAGTAGTAGATCTTGTAGCATAAAGCCATGTAAATTTTGTAAAAGCATCTACCACTACAAATATGTACTGATACCTTTTTTTTTGTTGATAGCAGTGGTCTAAGATGAGCGATATAAAATGTATCAAAAGGAATACTTCAGTTTTCAATCGTATTTAAATTATACTCCTACTTTCCCTGTATCGTTTCGGCTAAGATGCATGCAACACAATTTCTTACCACCTTTCCAACTTGCTGCCGAAGATTTGGAATCCAATAATCTTTACATACGATAGCTTCAGTCTTGACTTTTTCCTTATTTCCTTATTGCCTTATTTCATGTATCTGCATCCGACATGACACTACTAGTTGAACCTCCAGACTTTCTGTACTGAAAATTTCCCCGTAGAACATAATCATTCGTCTTGTTTTGTAGTACCAAATCTCGAAGTTTCATTACAGTCTCATATTCTTCCTGTATTTTCTACAAACGTGCTGTAAGACTTGCATCAAATTCACCAATTAGGAAATTTGTAGGAGAAGGATTTCTACTAAGCGCATCTACATGTATCATGTTGTTCCCTGGACGAGGCTCTATCCGGTAATCAAATTCTCCTAACGATAATGCCCATCATGAAACTTACACACAAAGATATTTCTTATTCATTGTAAGAGTAGAAGCTCGGCAATCAGTAACAATAACAAACGAAATTCCTAATACATGAACTCCTAATATCTTCAATGCTTATGCCATTGCTAAAACTTCAACTTATAGCTTCAAACTTATAGCTACTGTATTTAGATTCAGCAGAAGTTGTCTTACCACTAGAAAATAATATACAGGCTGAAAAGGTTGATCTTCGTCATTCTTTGAAATAAAACCACTCCGTACCCTAACGCAGAAGCATCTGTATGCAACTCCATCTCTACTTCTATTTGATACAAATTCACCATTGGTTTCTCACTCAGTTTAAGTCATATGAATGCTTCCATTTCGGGCGTTCGAAAATAGAATTTAGGATTCGCTTGCAGAAGGTTAGACAAAGGTCGCGCAATTACAGGGTATTCATGAATAAATTTACGAAAATACCAGATGAGTCCAAGAAAACTTTGTATTTGTTTAACATTTGTCGACTCTGGAAATCGTCGGACTGCATCAGTTTTAGTGAGGGGCGAACATAACCATTGTTGATTAGATTCCCGAGGAATTCGACAAAAGTTTGCAAAAAACAACACTTTTCCCAACAAAATATTAAGCCTGCTCCGCTTGCTATAATTCAAAGCCTTTCAAGATTTTTGATCCCACTTTCAATATCATTTCATGAAATAATCGAATCATATATGTATACTAAAACTATTCTCTCTCAAATAAGATCTCTAAATATGGTATTTATAAATCTTTGAAAAACTGCTGGAGAATTACATGAACCAAAAGGGACTCGTAAAAATTCATAGTGATCATCTGGTACAATAAATGCTGTATACTTTCGACTTGCTTTATCCTATCGCACGTGAAAAAAAACCGTTTTTCAAGTCAACAGTACTGAAAATGCGCGCGACTTGTGACAAATCTAATTGATCTTCAATCAATTGTAACGGATATTTATCTTTAAGAATCTTCTTATTAATTTGTCGATAATCCACACATAATCTAAACGAATCATTTTTCTTCCGAACGAGAACAACCGAACTCGCATAATCAGAAGTAGGTAACTGAGCGACTCCAGCCGCAATCCACTGTTCTATCTGCGCATTAACAATTTCTTTTTGCAACGCTGACAATTGTCTCGCCGATTGATATACAGATATCGCCTTTCAATATTAATTTCATTGCAATTTCACGTTCAAAGGTTTTACTTGGCTTGTAATTATTAACAAGATATTCTATCGTCATTCGCTAATTAGGATCTAATACATGAGTCACGTCAACTTGATTTACTTATAACACACTATGTCACTCGTTACATCTATTTTAAATATTTCCGGTACAATATTTTCTCTTTCAACAATTTCGCGCGTTACTTTCGATAATGGACGAATGTTTACTTTACCACCTTTAATGCTGACATCGGTTACATTTAAGAAATTCGTTCCTATTAACAGCTTATGTCGAACAATGGTATCAGAGATTACTTGTATATAAATCGGATATGAGTGTCCATCTGCGGTAATTTCTGCTTGAAACTCACCTAATATTGTATTATTCCTTGAACCTTTGAAAAGTAATTCATTGCATCGTAATTGCGGAGAACCAAGCTTAATATACTCGTCTGTGCGAATTAAACTAAAATCACTTCCTGAATCCATTAATGCTTTGATTTTCGCATCCGTTAAGTAAAACATTTTTGAGATAATTTCGGTACGATACTCCTAATGTCACGCAGCTCCCTTCACTCGCTTTAAATTTCTTGGGACATTTCCACGCAATATGTACACGTTCTTGACATATAAAATATTTTACACCACGATCTTTCGTCAGACAATTCACGCTAATATGATCGTGCCCACCACAACTATAACATCGTACAATATTACCGGTAAACTCGTTTATCTCACCCACATTGACTACCTCCTTTCATTCATTTCTATCGAAACTGTCTTCACACTTCTCAAACTTTGTTGACATCTGCACACCAAACAAACCTTGAACTCGAAGAATTACCTTTTTTAACGCTCTCAAAAGTTGATCGGTTGTTGTAAACTATTGAATACGGGCCTGGTTCCGGAGCATTTCATTGGGGATGCCGTCAATCAAATATTCAAGCATTTCATGATCGTTGATTGGTACTCGATTTCGAAGAATCATCTTCTCGTGCAAATATTCATGAAATGTCTCGTTCCTCTTCCATAATCGCCCGTTAAATTCCTTGCTTATTTCAATTTTGCTTTGTGGATGATAAAACGTAACTTTTAATTCTTCCCGCGTCGGTTGAATGGCATAGTTATATATTCTGGTTTAGGATGAAACCATTGAAGTGCTTTTCCCTTCAGTCGCATACCGATAAGTAATCGTGCAACGTCATCTTCCAATTTATATATCGTCTTCAACAATTTGATCTGCTTCTTCCAAATTTCACTATCACTAGATTTGCCATAAAGTAAGTTTACGAAGTAAATTTGACACTGCCGAAATATTCTAATAACTAAATTAAGATAAAACACTGCATTCACTGCTATTATTCAATGCCAAGAGATTGTCACCGCCATTATCAACATCATATTGTTCACTTCGAAAATTACGCGTCGATCTTTGCTGCTCATTTTCCAAATTTTGCTCAACCTGTAATTGAATGAATTCGCATCGCATCTAACTCAAGGCGCAACATGGCTAACTCACCTTGTGCCAATTCTTCTTCTTTTAAAAAGAAATCAATTTCTCGTTGCAGTAGATTCATTGCTGATTGCATGTTTGATGATGCATCAACACACGACCCTCATTATTTTCATGAACTTCTTTCAGCTTGTCACCTATCCACGTTCCGTCTGGGTCAACATACATCAAACGGGAAATTAATTTAGCTTTGGAACCAGCAGAAGGTTGTTTATGCTCCATTAATATCTCTTTTAGCGCAGTATCTGTGATTTTACTCAAATCTTTCATTGTGAAAATTTTCACTCGATACTCGCGTATAAACTCGAATTGTCTTTACACAAAAGTTTAATTTTCGTTCTCGCACTATCTCTCAAAACTGCACTCGCGTCGCATGAATAACTTCTCGAACGTTCTAGACCTTCAAGGAATTTTCTCCAACGTTCTGTCTTCAAATACTCGATAATATTCCAATCTTTAGAACGTATCCGATTTAATTCTAGAATGTCCTCTTGATAATTACCACGCCTGAGATCCACAAATTGTAGGAAACTTATTAACTAAAGACAACTACAAGATTTTGTAAATTATTAAATGGTTCTTCTCAACTGAAATATAACTCCAAAGAATGCCAATGAACAACAGCTTCATCATTTTAAAATATTCACACGAAAAACTCATTTATTCCGTACACTCGGTCCCGCTCGCAATCTGTAATATTCCAGGTACATAACATTTGAAACAAGAATTATCGATTAACTTTTAAATTAAGATAATTTAATTATCCTTCAATAACATTAAGCTTGTATGCTACTACAAATCAAAGGGATGTGAACTCTGCAATTCCTTCAAACGGGATGGCGCTTCACAGTGCCCTCGTGTTAACACATTGGAGTTCTAGTACTCTATGCATTGCGATGGCGTATCTCATTTCAATGGTGCAAAGTAGGTAAGCTGTAATCTTCTATGAATAGCATTATGTTTATCTACTGGAGTTCTTCAAAAGAATGTGAATTCTAAAGTACCATGCAACAGGATGGCGCTTTAAATTTTCTGTAAGTAAGCAGTACTCTTATGCGCATAGCATTATGCTTGTCTGCTTCTACTCTTCAAAAGAATGCTAAGTATGCAGTTCCATGCAAGAGGATAGCGCTTCATAGTGTCTGCGTGACAGAATAATAGACATCTAGTTCACCATGTAATGCGATGTCGCATCTCATTTTAACGTTTCAATGTAAGTAAGCTGCAATCTTCTAAGCATATCATTATGCTTATCGTCTTCTACACATCAAAATAATGTGAATTCGACAGTTCCATGCACGGTATGGTGCTTCGTAGTGTCTGCTTGTCAAAAGCAATGGTGTTCTAAGGCTGCATGCAATGTGATGGCGTAAACCATTTCCACGATTCAAAGTCAGTTAGCTCTAAATTTGTACGCTTTGCATATTGTTGATCTGTTTCTACAAATCAAAAGAATACGAATTTTACAGATAAATGCATCGGGATGGCGTTTCATAATGTTACGTGTATAAGCAATAGAGTCCTAATGCTACATGCTCTGTGGCGAAGTGTCTCATTTCAACGTTCGAAGGCAAGAATGTTGTAATGCTCTATGTATCGCATTATCCTTACATACTTCTACACTTAAAACGAATGTAAGTTCGACTGTTCCTTGCACCGGGCTGGGGTTTCATATTGTCTGCTTGTCAAAGCTATAGTGAGCAAATGCTCCACGCAATGCTATGGCACATATAATTTCTACGTTTAGCACGTTGACGCTGGCGTGCACCACAGGTGGGTCACACGTGTCTATTTCGTGGGCCGGCGTGCATCACGATGAGTCGAACTTATATTTCACAAAGTAGATAGTACAAAATAGTATTATTTTTCAATTCTCAGTATTATAAACAGACATTCAATATTTCAAACATAACAAATCAATACTATAAACCTAACATAATTATTTAATATTTTTATCTAATTTTTCAAAACATATTGGGTATAATTCTGGTTGGCCCTTACATCGGTTACAACAGGTTTTTACTTTTATCGCCTTATTCGTGGCATACTAGCTACCATTTATTCTAGACATACATTTATAACATTCTTTACATCGCTATCTCGTTTCTCTCGCACGTTCTTGGAACGACCGCAGAAAATGTGTACGTTTCTTGGGCACTGCTTCAGTTTCAGATAACGTTTATTCACTGTGATGATCCATTATACTAAGGAGATAATCAATAATTTTTTCGCGGAAGTTCAATATTTTCATATCTTTGGTACTCCATTTTCTATGTATATAACAGGCATTGACGAGAGAAGTCCCGCATACTAATTCGATAACTATTTTTCTATACCACTTTACTGTTCTGCGTAATCAACTGTGATAAGAAGACATCCGGTCGGAAGGTCAAACCCCTTCGTAATTTTGTTATAAAGGAACACTGCGTCCGGCGTTAACTTATTATTACTAATCTGGAAAATAACACATTTGTGGTTTTCAGAAGTGGCTAGCATGCATACCGGCCTCTTATCCGTTCACTTTAAAAATTTAAAGCCTCTCTGATTTTGAAAATACATAAAGCCACTCCGTTGCAATTTCCGTTTAGCCTGCAGTGGAAGAAATTTTTTATTAATTTTTACTTTACCATAAATAAATGTTACTTTTTGCAGAAGATTCTCGGCCAAAGGGACACAAGTATATAAACTATTTGCGTATAATACGCGGCTCTCAAATAATAATTCATCCTCCAACGTCATAAATACAGCATGCTCATGTGTTTTCGCTATTCTGGTTGCATTATTTCCGGCGTAAATAAAAATGTTATGTGTGTATCCTTCCAGAAGGCACAGTTTAAAAAGTTTTATACCATATTTATGCCGCTTTGGAATCATGATTTTGTCAATCACAATATTTTTACCGGATTTAACACGTAGAGTGCTACGTCAGTCCCCAGGGACTGACAGCGAACTTCTTGTTTGATCGACATCGGTGCATGAGACTGACATTGTAAAGGGTTAAATTATTAAGGGCAATTAAATATTTTTCCTAATATTTAATGAAGTTTATTAAAACATGTTAAACAAAGATGTGGCTGTGATTTGCACATATTACAGTATATAGTAAATTTCTTTGTCATTTTCCTCGCTAACTGGCGTCCGAACATTTTTGTGCTTATGCTGTAACATTCAACACAATATTTTCGTACTTCATGCGCCTTTCCTTCCTTCTTATGAAATTTGTGAATTCGTCTACTTGTATCGGTCCTAATTGGAGTCTTCTCATGTGAATATCGTATGAGAGCATTTACCAATTGGTTTCGAAATGTTGTAATTGACATCTTTCTTCCTGTTACATTTTGGAACATATGTAACGCATTGACGATTGCAATATTCAAAAGAAGGTCGAATGCCAATTTTCTATACCATTTTAGTGACCTTCTAAGTGTACTGCTGTAAGCACCCATTTGATCAGACAGATCATTTGCTGTTTTACCTTTATTATAATCAATAATAATTTTTGGTTTGCAGGATACCCCTGTTCTTGTTATTACGGATTTCATTTCGTCAGAATGCTTGATCGAAAGAACTAAAGCATCCCTCTTGTCTTTCCATTTCATGATTGTAATCTCTCTGCTGTTGTCTTGAGCAATGACTTCTCCGCGTCGCAGTTTGCCTGTCACAGCTCAATTTGGATTGCCTCTTCGATTTGGTGGAAGAATACCAACCAAATGCGTATTTTTTGTTATGAGTTTGTTTGCTAAATCCACACCCATATAATAATTATCCGTGTATAGGTATGGCCTTTGTGAAACACATTTCCACATAAATTCATGACAACATATGTGGGTGTTGTATTTTTTTATCCAATGCTTTGCCGGTGTAAATGCAAAGATTATATGTGCAATGATTATCACAGCACAATTTAAGTATTTTTATCCCATATCTATGCTTTTTTTGCTTCATATACTCTCTGAATATGATCCGTCCACGGAATGGTATTACCGTCTCGTCGATGCATAATATTTCAACTGGATCATAATACTTTTTAAAATTTATATTTAATTCTTTTATTAAAAATTCAACCTTTGGGAGACGACTGGAAGCATCCACTTTTGTATTGTCGGCAATATGCAACATTCTCAACAGAATTTGAAATCTGTTTTTACTCATAATTTTCCGTGGGAATGTTTGAATAAACAATGGATCCTTAAACCAATACAGATATAAAGATCGGAGCTTTACCAAAATCATCCACAAAACCACTCCAAAAACTTCTTTATTTCGTCCTTATCTGTTGGCACCTACTTTTCAACGTGTTTGGAAGCGATTGTACTCTGTGTCGCATAAATATTTGTTTGTTCGTTTATATGTTGAAATAGTTTAACCATCACATAAAGGCCGTAAAAATCTTCTACTGTGCTATAATTTTGCATTTGTTCATTAGCGAGTTTGGCACCATGGGGACTTGAAAAAGGTATAATGTTTGGCTGATTGCATCGCCGATCAAACCAATGATTTGGATCACTTGTTTCAGTATTTTTTAGTGAACTACTAGATGAATTGTAACTATCTGAAAATGGTAGTGGTGTTACACGCCGACATTTGCGTGGTACAAATGGCTTACACGACGAGTCATTATCTGTTCGTCCTCTCAACATTTTTAGTACGTGGATACCAAAACTTTTTCAAAATAGTTACTATAAAACTGAATTCTCTCTGCTGCAATAGGTCTTTATACTCCCGTGGCTTTCTCAGAATGACTCTCACCTTGTATTTGCTTTTTCGCCTCTCTGGCATTCCCCATCCCACTATTTTATGTTCATACATTGTATACAAATTCAATGCTTGTATTATTCCGACAGTCCAAACGAAACGGATACAGTGTATCAAAGTTAACGTTTGTTTATACCCATTAGTCAAGTGTTCGGCATCAAGTGCTCACGCGCTGTCACCTGAGCGAGAAGTACAGCAAGATCGGCGTTGCACTCAACGTGTTAATAGTATTTTCGAAAGTGTAGAGAATTGCGGTAACAATAATTCTAAGTTTATACAAACGATCCTCAGTCCTAGCCGCGGAAATAATGCTGAAATGAAAAGTATCGATATTTAAGTATCGACATAAACCGATCGCACTTCATCGCGTTTTTTATTTGATCGTTTGTATACATTTCCTTTTGAGACCAATATAATCTAATTTCAGGTAGGAGCGCTACGACCAATATAAGCAGGACACCAATAAAAATGTTCAGTTCGTTCTCTGCTATAGACTTCCTGGCCAGTTGGTGTTTAGAAGAAAAGAAAATTTTAAAGTATACAAGCAGATAAGCATAATGCTATACATAAAAAATAACAACTTGCTTACCTTGAAACGTTGGAATGAGATGCGCCATCGCATTGCATGGAGCATTTGAACTCTACCACTATGACACGCAGACACTATGAAGCGTCATCCCGTTGTATGGAACTGCAGCATTCACATTCTTCTGAAATTTCGAAGCAGATAAACATTATGCCATGCACAGAACATTGCAGCTTACTTTCTTTAAATCGTTGAAATGAGATGCGTCATCGCATTGCATGGAGCATTAGAACTCCATTGCTTTTATACACAGTTACTATGAAGCACTATCCCGTTGCATGGAAATGTAGAATTCGCATTTTTTGGAATTGTTGATGCAGGAAACCATAATGTTAAGGTTAGAAGATTACAACTTACTTACTTTGAAACGTTGGAATGAGATGCGCCGTCGCACAGTATCGAGCATTAGAAATCTACTGTTTTGAAACGCAGGCGCTGTAAAGCGCCTTCCCGTTGCACGGACCTGTAGAATACACACTCTTTAGAAACGTAGAACAATATAAGTATAATGTTATGCATAGAAGATTTCAGCTTACTTACTTTGAACGGTGGAGTATTGGACCTCTATTGTATTGACACGCAAACAATGCGAAGCGCCATCCTTTTGCATTGAACTGTAGATTTCACATTCTTTGCAAGTGTAGAAACAGACAAACAAAATTATATATTTAGAAGATTACAGCTTTCTTACTTTGAAACGTTGAAACGAGATGCGACGTCGCGTTGAATGAAGTATTAAAACTCTATTGCTTTGACACGTTGACATCTAGAAACGCTGTCCTTGGTCCGTGTTTCAAGACGGGTCCTGATAGTACCCAAAGCAATAGCGTCACCGACTGGTAATTCGAAGCTTGGCCAGTACGAGAACACCGCCTGCTAACAGCTGGCTAGGCCCGGCGCCGGCGCAAAGTCCGTAACACCGGATAGTCTGACCGAGCTTGCGACGGGCTAGACGTCCATACATTCGAGAATGGATTGGTTGCGGCCCGATACCGTACGACTACCGTCGCGCAGCCGGCCGGGCGACCGAGGGTCTGCCGCGTGCGCAAGATTGCAATGCCACAGGCGCTCATTCGGGTCGTATACCAACGCGCAGCGGATCGCGACGTTCTACTAGGAGAGAAGTGCACGACTACACACCGGAACGTTCGCCGATGAGGGTGTGCCGCTCGCTGTGGAATCGCGAGGGTACCACCAAGGCATCGCGCACCATCGGGAGCCAGTATCGTCGTCGACGAATCTCTCCATTCAATCTTTTTGGTGTCTCAGGTTTACCCCTGAACGGTTTCACGTACTCTTGAACTCTCTCTTCAAAGTTCTTTTCAACTTTCCCTCACGGTACTTGTTCGCAATCGGTCTCGTGGTCGTGTTTAGCCTTAGACGGAATTGTCCACCCACTTAGGGCTGCACTCTCAAGCAACCCGACTCTAAGGAGAGATTCTCCCGAAACGCGTACCGATCGCTACTGGCCTGACAGCCTCTGTGGCTAAATGGCCCCATTCAAGATGGACTTGGACGCGGTTCGTTGTCTGGGGATAAACGGATCCTCCTGAACACTACATTTCCCAGCGGCGGAAACGCGGGATTGTTCTTGTCGAAGCGTTTTATGCACCTCGCCAATGCCTTTCGTGTGTCGGTATTTCTTTTATATACGGTTCGTAAAAAATATTAAAAGAAATACTAGACTCTCGCTAGACGACCAAGCTACTGGCGTTTCTTTAACATCCGTCCTCCTTATCGTCGTAGCTGCGAACGATCAACACCGTTACTCTCCAGCGGTTCCATCTTCCATCCCGCGATTTTATTACCCTGATCCTTCAGAACGAAGTACAGGCCGAGTTGGAGCACCCGTACGAATCTCCCTGTTGCGTGCACGGGAAATAAAAGGGAACCCACGCGTGGAAAAATGTACGAAGCAATCGCAGTACAAGCTGCGCTTCCGGGGACTGGATGACCAGCTTTTGGTCGCGCGGTCCCGTCTCGACAACGGAGACATGGGGTGACCAACGCACTCGATGATCACGAAGTAGGGCAGTAGTACCTTGCGGCACCGAGGCAGCACCTCGTCGAAGAAAAAGTCGAGCCTCACCAAAGGGGAGTAAATCTTCCCGTATCTGCTCTGAAAACTCTCTCCTTTATCGGGTATGTTACCGATTCGAATTTCACTTCGGGAGATCTCCGAAGCGCGGACGCGCGTCACAGGCCAGAAACGTTATGACACTACGAGCACAACGACGGCCTATGTTCGAGTGACGGTCCGCGCGAGAGATCTTCTTTTCCGTCGCGGAACATGGTATACACACGCGGAGAGAACAGAGAGAACGGTTTATTCTGATCGAACACCCTGAGGCTGTACGAAGAGAACTTCGAACGATCGGATGCGCATCATCGTCCCTCGCGTTACGACGATGTCACTCTCTCTTGTATATCTCTTCTCTCTCGACCGAGAATTCTCCCTCGATCTTGCGACATGAAAAAAATTCGTTTTAATCGACGTCGAGCACGCGGCATGCTCATATCGTGCGCTAAAGACAGGCGAAGATGATGCGTGTGACGGATGTGCGAACTCGGAACGCGGAACAAAATCGGCGATCGAAACACGAAGCAGTTCCCGTGGGCGGTCGTCCGTTTAACGGACGACTCACGACGCCACGAAGAACTCACGCGAGTTCGTGATTGACACACCGTCGAGTTCCGTGAACACTTTTACGCATGCCACACGCGCACACACGTTGCCAATCGCAGATTGCCTCGGCACGGCCACAGACGACTCGGACGAACGTCCAACGATCGCTCGTACGTCGCGTATCGCTCCTCATCCTCCCTCTCTCGGTGCCGCCCGAACTCAGAAACGTTCGTAATTTAATTCGAGCATGAACGACGGCAGGCAGATTCGAGCACCGTAGGGAAAAAAGATTCGACGAAACGCAACGCAAGCAGTATTTTGGTTACGTGAACGACCCTCAGCTAGGCGCAGCACAGAAATTGTACCCGTGGACCGCAATGTGCGTTCGAAATGTCAATGTTTATGTATCTTGTAGTTCACACGTTGACGCGCAATTAGCTGCGTTCTTCACCGACCCACGAGCCAAGTGATCCACCGTTCAGGGTAATCGTACATGTGTATTTTATTGATCTTTAAGTCTCTTGGTACTAAAGTTCGAACAAGTCGATACAAGTTCAAACGTCTCCGGTGAAAGAGACGCGGGCGTCGCCGAACTGTGGGGGCTTTCACCGCTGGACGGAGTTCCAGGCGACACGATATATCGGTCCTACGAGTGAAACGCATACGCCGATGGTTGGCGCGTAAGGTCTCCCTCAAAGTTACGAAAAATGCACACGCGTGTCCAGGTATGAAGAAAAAATCTTTCAAAAATTCGTTAGGGCTCCTCCGCGTACCAGCAGCCTCGAGGCGGTCTTTCTCCACCCGACAACGCGAAGCGAGCATAAGCTGTTCGAGCTCGCAACGGCGGGATTACATACTCTAGACAACGAGGACAACGGGCAACGCGGAATCGTCCCTTCTGGAACGAACTTGCACGTCGAAAAAAGAAGAAAAAAAACTAAACACCCAGCGGCGTATTGCTTTCGAGATCGACGAGACACTTTCGTTTGAGCGAACATAATAATATTATCATCGATGGGACATTCGTCGTCGTGCACAGTCTCGAACGGTCCAGATTTTTCCCGACAACGCGAAACGAGCAAGTAAAATTCGATCTCGCAACGGCGGGCTTCAAGACTCTCGACAACGATGCTGCTGCGACGAATGTTATTTCTCTCTGAGCATGACAGATCTCGACCGAAGGAAGGTTATTCTTTGCTGCATACGCTTTGCGTTTGTTTCGTCCCTATATCTGGACTATTATAATTTTTATTTCTGAACGAATATAGTTCCGGTTTACGCACAAGCTCCAAAGAATAGATAGCCTCGATCTCTCTGACACGAGGCGGAGTTACATACTACGGGCAGTGGATGTAATGTTTTTGTTCGAGTGGCAGTGCAGTGGATGCGGCTCGTTCGAGCACATTATTTTTTTTTTTATTCTTCTGTGCCGCGGGTTACGAAAACCTCACACGAGAGCACGTTATTATTTGTTATTTGTCTGTGTCGCGGGTCACAAAGACCACACACGAGCACTTTATTTTTGTACGTAAGTATGCAACTCCTCGTCCCAAAATCGAGAAAGAATTGGACAGCTGGTCCTCTGGCTCGAACTCTCGAAAGAGCTCGGCGTCCTCGTTCAGATAGACTGCCATGCCAACACGGAGAGACGCGTGAAACGGGAGGCTTAACGCCTCCGCACGTAATACAACGTACTCCGGGCATTGTGCGATCGAAGCGAAGTTTCTTTAAGTATTTGCTACGATTTGTGGTCGATAAATGACTTTTTCTTTCATAATGATTCTACCTCCACATATATATATATATATATATCACATTCTTTCATTTTTACGTCTTTTCGTTAATGATCCTTCCGTAGGTTCATCTACGAAAAGCTTGTTACCTCTAAATAATCAAGTTTGGTCATCTTCCCGATAACATCGGCAATGCCGAAGCATTGGCCGCGCACCAGTCTGAAGACCTCACTAAATAATTCAATCGGTAGTAGCGACGGGCGGTGTGTACAAAGGGCAAGGACGTAATCGCGCTTACTGGGAATTCCTCGTTTATAGAGAATAATTGCAAGCCCCAATCCCTAGCACGAAGGAGGCTCAACGGGTTACCCCGGCCTTTCGGTCAGAGAAAACACGCTGATTCCTTCAGTATGTCGCGCGTGCAGCCCAGAACATCTAAGGGCATCACAGACCTGTTATTGCTCAATCTCGTACGGCTAAAAGCTGCCTGTCTCTCTAAGAAGAAGATTTGTTTGTACGTTGGTAGTAAAAACCCACCGCCCGAAGCCGGCGGCCTTCGAGATACCATAAGTTACGTCTATTTAACAGGCTAGAGTCTGGTTCATTATCGGAATTAACCAGACAAATCGCTCCACTAACTAAGAACGGCCATGCACCACCACCCAACGAATCAAGAAAGAGCTCTGAATCTGTCAATCCTTTCGGTGTCTGGGCCTGGTGAGGTTTCCCGTGTTGAGTCAAATTAAGCCACAGGCTCCACTCCTGGTGGTGCCCTTCCGTGAATTCCTATAACTGTAACAATACTTTCAGCATTGTAACCATACTTCACCCGGAACCCAAAAACTTTGGTTTCCCAGAAGTTGCCCGCCGAGTCATCGGAGGAATATCGGCGGATCGCTGGTCGACATCGTTTATGGTTAGAACTAGAGCGGTATCTGATCACCTTCGAACCTCTAACTTTCGTTCTTGATTAATGAAAACCTTTTTGGCAAATTCTTTCACTTTAGTCCGTCTTGCGACGATCCAAGAATTTCACCTCTAACGTCGCTATACGAATGCCTCCATCTGTCCCTATTAATCATTACCTCGGGGTTCCGGAAACCAACAAAATAGAACCGAGATCCTATTCCATTATTCCATGCACATAGTATTCAGGTGAAAATAGCCTGCTTTAAGCACTCTAATTTATTCAAAGTAAATGTACCGGTGCACCTCGACACTCAGTGAAGACACCGCTATGGGATGTGTGTTGGACTGTCTCGAAAAGAGGTAAGCCCACCGGTAGGACGTATCACATAATGCCAGTTAAACACCGCGAGCGGTGAACTGACACTGTGACACACAGATTCAACTACGAGCTTTTTAACCGCAACAACTTTAATATACGCTATTGAAGCTGGAATTACCACGGCTGCTGGCACCAGACTTGCCCTCCAATTGATCCTTGCTAAAGGATTTAGAGTGTACTCATTCCAATTACGAGGTCTCGGATGAGTCCCGTATCGTTATTTTTCGTCACTACCTTCCCGTGCCGGGAGTGGGTAATTTGCGCACCTGCTGCCTTCCTTGGATGTGGTAGCTGTTCCTCAGGCTCCTTCTCCGGAATCGAACCCTGATTCCCCGTTACCCGTTACAACCATGGTAGGCGCGGAACCAAACATCCAAAGTTGATAAGGCAGACATTTGAAAGATACGTCGCCGGTGCTAAATGACCGTACAATCAGCTGTGGGTCATTCAGAGTCACCAATGCAAACGATGGACGCACAGACGAACCGCACGCCACCGATTGGTTTTGATGTAATAAAAGCATTCCTACCATATCTGGTCGGAATTCTGATTTGCATGTATTAGCTCTAGAATTACCACAGTTATCTAAGTAACTTCGTATACAATCTAAGAAACCATAACTGATTTAATGAGCCATTCGCGGTTTCACCTTAGTTCGGTATGTACATGGCTTAATCTTTGAGACAAGCATATGACTACTGGCAGGATCAACCAGGGAACCGTACTATTCGTTACTCCTCTCTTCTCTTTACTTTTTCTCACCATCGTCATCGTTCATAGTAGTTCCTCCAAACGTCGTCGATTCTCCCCGAGACACCGATCGATGATACAAAAATAATATATTATATGCAGTGGCATATATATATATATATATATATATATATATATATATATATATATATATATATATATATATATCGTTCATATAACTTTGTTATTGTCAGTGCAGTAGATGCGGCTAGCGGATCACTTTTGGATCTCGCTCGAGCACATTATTTATTTCTGTGCAATACACTACGTCGAAAACACATAACTTCAAACAATTTCGCCGAGGTATTGCACCCTCCCACTCGAATCGTACAGTTCCCAACTGTTGTGGTTTTCAATGTAAAAGATCTTATATGCCTTCCAACTGAACCGGTCGAGGAAGCGCGTATACACTTCGCGCTGAAATATATATCGTCTACTGCACGGAGATCTTGATAAGATGAAATATTCAATGCAACACGTTATGTGTATATCTCGTCAGTACATCAACAGAAGGTAAATCCCACACTTCCTTGCGATGCAATAGCATTTATAGATGTCTACGCATCGAAGCAATAGAGTTCTAATGCTTCATAGATCGCGATAACGCATCTCACTTTTATGTCTCATCCACCGATAGCCAACGAAGAATCTTCAATGTCCGGATAACTTCAGGACGTTGAGGCGCCGAAGGAAGGGGGACATCAAAACGCGTTTGTCGTCGATTCCGTCATAAATGAAATACTCGTAACCACACAAGTCCACATTTTAGACCACGATCAACAACCAGTCAACTGTCGAACGTTGATCGACACGTACGCAACTCTAAATTTCATGTCAGAAGCCCTCGCGAAAAATCTCTGCATTCCAAGAAAACGCTGTTCCGTACCCATCGGTATTCTAAACACAATGTACACAATAGCAAAACACCCCATCACGGCATCCTTTAAATCAAGGGTCAGCGATTATGAACGAGATCTGACCTTTATTCACAGTCGCAAATATCTCATCATCCATTCCCGATCAACTCATAGCCGATCTAACTTTTTATCGTCCAGCGGCAGTCGATCTGCTCCTCGCTGCTGAAGTCGCCCTGGCGTTGTTACAGATTTAAATCTTCAAAAAACAAGCCTCGGATGGGTAACCGGAGGGAGTGCCATAACCACCCGACCCAAACGCAGCAACATATAATATCATTCCACCACGTTACTACGTTAATAGTTACTACAACTCACGTTTTTTTGAAGTGTAGAAGCAGGCAAGCATAGTGCCTTTCATAGAAGGTAACAGCTTGCAAACTTTGATACGTTGAAATGAGGTGCGCAATCACATTATATGGAACATTAAAGCTCTAGTGTTTTCACAGGTAGACACTGCGAAACGCCATGCCGTTGCATGGAATTATAGAATTCACAGTCTTTAGAAATGTAGAGACAGATAAGCATAATGTCATGCATAGAAGATTACAGCTTACCTACTTTAAAATTACTATGCTTATCAACCTGAAATGAGATGTGCCATCGCCTTCCATGGAGAATTAGAACTCCAATGCTCTGGCATGCAGACATTATGAAGTGTCATCTCGTTGCATGGAACTGTAGAATTCGCATTTATTTGACGTGTAGAAGCAGATAAGCATAATGCTATGCATAGAAGATTACAACTTACTTTTTTTGAAACTTTGAAATGAGATGTAGCATCGCATTGCATGGTGCATTAGAACTCTATTGTTTTGACACGCAGACACTATGAAGCGCCATCCTGTTGCATGGAACTGTAGAGTTCAGAATCTTTTGAAGTGTAGATGCCGATAAGCATAACAGTATACTTAGAAGACCACAGCTTACTTACCTTGAAACGTTGAGATGCGTCACGTCATTGCATGGAATATTAGAACTCCGATGCTTTGACACTGACCGAGGCGACACTCGTATCACAGTATACAGTAGCGCAACTGGCACCATTTTATGTGTTACAAAATTTAATGCGCATGCGCGAAACAAGGCTCCGAATCGCAGTGCCACCTGAACTTCTGCTTCACTTGCTCTTTAGTTTTTCTTTCTCTCTCTCTTTCTTAGCAAACAAAAAGACGATTGAATCGAGTAGCTGAAATATGAAACAAGAAAGGAGTTGGAAGAAATAAAAAATAAGTTGCATATATATATATATATCCCTACTTTAATAAAAAGTATATTTTTGTTAAAAATATGATATCTTCGTCTTTTTCATTAATGAAACCTTTACTTTTAAGATATTATATGTTTGTTACCGATATATTTGTATACATAGGTATTAAGTATATATAAAATAACTTTGAAATATATTTTAAAATAAAATATACAATGTATAATATATCTTTTGTATTTTTTATTATATTTTCTCTTGTTTATCTTGTATAATATTTATGTTCTTACATTTTTATAGTCATAATAACATGTGCATTTATATTTTTTCGATTTTTGCTATCTTTCCATGTTTTTCAGTGTATTAGAAATAATACATTTATTATTTTTATTAAATCTTGATTAACTAAACGTAACAATAAGTTGGGCAGATAGAGAGTAAAAAAATGCAAGTGAGATTGAAATCCAGGTGGCACTGCAATTTGGATTCTTCCATCGCGCATGCGCACTCAATTTTATGATACGCAGACATCAAAGGTGCCGACAGAGAGTTTCGCTACTGTATACTGTGTTCGTATCACGGCATTATTAAAGCACCGCGATATAGCATAGGGGCTACTCGGCCGTGATAATGACACTATCAGCTCACGATAGTTACACGCTTGGTAGTGGCGAAAGCTGACATTTATTAATGGGAAAGCTGTTACCATTAAAGTTATAAACAAATATGAAAAATGGTTAAATTAAGCAATTTATTTATTTTGGTTCCAAAATACGTAAACCGGCACGAAACAAAGATATAAGAACTCGATTTTATTATTTTTTATAAACTAGCTCAATACGGCGATTTTTTCCATAAAATCATTAATTACTTTATCATAAAAATATATACATTTATTTTATATATATTTTTCTCAACTCATCGTTACAAATTCATGCAATTGAGGGTTATATTAAGTACGATGACAGCATGTTACTTAAGAAATTACACAAGGCGAAGTTGGGGACGCAATAGCATGAATTTTTATTTTATAAGGAATATTTTATTTTATAAATAATATTTTTATTTTATGACGTGTTAAAAGAAATATATACGACTCTCTCAATAACTATAAATATAGGGAAAAAACTATCAAAATAACTATCAATACTTATATGTTGAACATCTACTGACATCTAACGGTTTTAATTTGTATGTATAACAGGTTCCCCATTAGCAAATGTGACCCTACGTCATTGCTGAGAAGATTCATGAATGGAGTGATGACACGCGTGTCACGATAGTGCTGGCGCTGCGTGATTCACACGGCGTGCTACGTTAGTCTAGAACGTGCTGGAAACGCGTTCTGGCATTTTAGCTAACGAATCCGATCACAAATGGCTACGGATCAGCTGACACTCTTCGGAAGTGGCAATATAGTGCCGGTATCGTGTCGCCACCATTTTGTCGTGTATTGTCTGGGATGCTTTTTAAAGCATTATTCGGAATTAAATTTAAACACATAGCTACTTAATCAATGCGCTATGAGAATATAAACCGAAGAACTATCCACTCGTAATAATATTTAATATATCAAATCACAGCACATAATAAATCACTGAAAGTATAATGATATGAATAGTAAGAAAAACATATTCATTTGTTAGATGTTCATAAATTCAAATTTAAAAGTCCAAGTTACTGTTTAACAGAGTGCTTTAATGTTGTTTCAAATAGGCGTGGAGAACTAGCTGGTACTTCTGTCAATGTAATTTAATTTCTGTTGGATACAGTGAAAACACATTTGCAATCTAAACAAGATTCAATTAGATCTGGTGGATTTTACAAATTTTAAAATGGGATGATGGCAGTAGTAGTTGGTTCAGCGCCAGGTGATAAACATATACAACAAGCAAAGTAACGTAAAAGGATTTAAAATGTCAAAGACTATATAAATTAAACTATTACACTTTTATAATCCATGTAGTGCTCCTGTTCTTTGTAACTTACAAAGAGTCTTAAGAATGTAACGCAATGTAAAGAAGTTTGGAAACAAAGAAAGCAGGCCTTAATATCAGATAAAGGAACTTTGGATCTGTCGGGTATTGTGGTTACCTGCGTGCTGTGTTAAGGGATATGTCATTCAGTTTTAATTTTCTAAACGAGAACAATTCAAATAAATCTGGAGTCAACACATTGGAAGAAAAATTCTTCCAGTGAAAAATGCTGTATGCAGTGCAATAGCAGCTTCACGTCCCCCTGATATTCTACAGAAAATTTTATGCCATTTTATTCGACTTACTAGAATCGAAACTATGGAACCTATTATGTGGTATTTCTGCAACTGCTACCATACACACACGCACACGCACATACGAAATCCATCAAGATTAAAGATACTGTGTATGTATTGGAGGATGCGTACAATAAGAAACGATTATTACATGGATAAATTGTAGAATTCCATTTGAAATTGATACTTAGATTATAAACATTTATATGCTTTTATCAGAAACTGAAATTCGTCAAAATGGCAGCACGCAGGTGTGTAAATATCACTTTGCGAACTCATTTCATTTTGCAGTTATAAATTAGCATCCATCATAGAGCTTAATAATCTTTTAACTATAAAATAATTATGAAACATTAGACTTTTTGCAGGCGTTAGTCTATTTTATCAGTTTCGGAACTTGTGAAGCAGCTAGAACTATAATAACGAAGTACTTTGTATCTTTGCTCGTTGTTTCCAAAGAAAATATGAAACATGAATAACTATATTCATTTTATTATAAATGTATGAGTAAAGTCCAATCTACATAAATAAATATTTTCAAATGTAATTTATTTAATTTTTATCATTTAGCGTTACAAAATATATTACAAAATATGTAAAAATATATTTTACTTTAGTTTTTTTAATATTTAAAATATTTTATATTATCATATTAAACTTTTACAAAAAGTAACAAAATTTTTATAAGTAGGAATAATTTTTAATTAATCAGTTAATATGTCGGTTATTTTTAAGAAGACGGTATTTAATTTTCCAAAATAAGTTTCGACTTTAAATTGACCACTAATTTCTCTAATTTCATTGCTTTCCGTAGATCACCGCTAATTTTCAATGTTCCCATTATGGCTTTGTCGATGCAAGTTTTAGTTCTCCGAAAAATACATAATATTATATTATTAGTAAAATTATTTTGCATTTCTAATTAATTTGAACGTAAAAAATACATTTTCTTTATGAGAAAGCATTGCGAGAAAATTTTGAGAATCCATTGTTAATGTTGTACCTAGTGGTTGAATAGGTTCTCCTCTCCCTGCCGCAGCTTTTTACCATCTTTAAGATCCAAAAACCGCGTACCAGCTTCGTCACCTTTAAAATTTACGAAATTTACGTATTGTAAATTTTTGCAAAAGCGATGTTAATTAACTCTTAAATTATGGTTGCTTGGGCAATTAATCAGACTGATCTATGATGTGCTGTAATGTACAAGGACTAATAAATTTTTTTTAACATAATGAACAATATAGTATTTAAGCTTACAGTTTTGTTAACAAACTCGCTGACTAAATTAGTTTGGATGACGATTAATATTTGCATGATCCATTCCTCTGATTTATCTGTACAATTTGTTCTTTCTTTTCAATTGTCATATATAATTATCCAAATGTATCTATTTCAAATTCTCCACTAGGAAGAAATGAGGCATCAATTTATCTTATCAGTAATATTTATATGCTGAAAAAGAAATTGATTTGTTTATTAAAATGTAAGTTATACATTCATATATTAATTGTAAGGCAATTCCTGTTAGGCATTCCTTCAGTTTTTTAATATTTCCTCATCGATTAAAGACTGGTTAGTAACAGATTTACTCTCTTTGCAAAATAAAAGCGTACACTGCATCCCCCATTATTTCCAGTTTCCGACTATAATTTTGTGATTTAGAACCAACTAACATCTCTATCACAGCCATATGTATACCTGAAACAACGCGTGCGTAACGCAATCTAAAATTGAGAGAATTGTTTTTCTTAACAATGAAATTAGAAGATTTAGAAGAATTTAGAAGAAATTGGACTGCATTCACAGCAATATCATCATTTTCAAATTCATCGTACCTTCCAAGAGCACACGTTAACATTTCAAGCTTGGATATTACATAAGCAACACGAGTTTGAACCATATTCGTTAAATTTTTGTACTTAGTGTTGGGCTGATATGGGGATTTGTGCCTTTCTTTAAATACGGTAAGCATACCTTGGACCTGAAAATAAGTATAGTGTCATATTAGTAAATTTTATTTCCACAACTAAAACAGAACTTTTATACTTACACTAGAAATGTTCCTCTAGAATAGATATTATCCACAAGATCATAATTTTTCATACCTATGGATTCTATGCCTGGTTAAAGTAATAGCGCTAGCATTATTAACCCTTTCAGCACTGAGTTGTGTGGCAAATGGTTTTATGCGAACCCATATGTAGCGTTCGTTGTTGTCAGATCGGTGGAGTCATCTCTGTAAAAAGTGTTCAAATTGTTCGCAATTCTGTTTCAGCAGTGATTGAAGAGATGGCGAAACGAGTAAATACCTGCCTAGGGTTGAGTGTTCGCATTATAAATAACTTATAACTTACCGACAGATGGTGCTGCTGGCAGTTACTCATAATCGACCGACGGCTGGTGTTGCTTGTGGTTAATAATCCATAAATTATCGACGACTGGTGTTACCAACAACCGATAACGCATGCTTTCACACACGGCTGGTGCAACCAATAGTAGGTAACTCAAGACTTATCAACAACTGGTATTGCCTGTGGTCGGTAACTCAAGATATATTGACAGTAAGTGATGCCTGCGGTCAATAATTCATGATATAATAACGGCTGGTATTGCCAATAATCGGTAATTCAAGAACTATAGACGGATGGCATTGCCAGCTATCGATAATCCATATCTTACTTGGCTTAACTTAATCTAACATCAACTTAACTTAATTTAAACCAAACTGACCTCAGTTACACCTAATCTAACTTAACCTGCCTTCACTCTTTTAAACCTTTTTTAAGCGTAAACTAATCAAATCTACACTTTCTTAAACATTTTTTTAACGTGGGGAAATCCTCATGGATCTCCTGGAGCTGGGGAACTCCGGCGGTATACCGGACTCTTATCGGCTAAAACCCCACGGTGACCGTCCTCGGCGCTGCTGGGAGGAGACCCGGAACTCTGGACGAACATGTCCGGTCTCTCCCCCCCCCCCCCCCCCCCTCCCAACCCCACACTGAGATCCTCCGTGGTGACTTAGAGGATTCCCTTCTCGGAGTTGAGTGTGGTCGACGAAACACACTCCCCCGTCAGAGGAATGAATGATGGCTGGGTCATTCAGCGGTCACTCCCGTCCCGGGGGATGCGTGCAATGGTCGATACATTTTCACCAACATATCGACCGCGCCCTCCGGACAACACCCGTGCAAATACGCGGTGCGCGACCACCAAAGGTGGTCCACCCGCCATACGCCATACGCCATATGCCAAGCCGTGGTTCCTAGGGCGTCATCGCCACCATCGTGGCCCGCAGGTGCAGCAGAGGTGGCGAAGTCCCGCCCCCCGAAGTGTTCTTAGAAGTGATTCCCACCTTAGGTGGAAGCCTGTGGGGCGGAATGGGGCAAACGTCTAGGACGCCAACCCCTCAGGCGACGTCGAGCAGATCGAGATTGCTCCCTAACACACTCGGCGGCCTCCTTCGCAACCATGACCTCCTGTCAAAAGGAAACCATGGCCTGTCAGACACTCTCGCGACCAAGCATCCCAGACAGGATACTCGACAACGAAAGGTCCAAACCCACCTCCGCTGCTAATGCCCAATGCGGCATATACGTTGCCAATAAACGGCCAATAAACGTAGGCGTCTTCGAGCGCCAGGTGCTCCAGAGGTGGAAGTCCCACCAGGGTGGTATCCACCTCAAAGGACACCGTACGGTACTCCCTAATGACGCGCATGGCTGCGCGTCCCCACTCACTTCGGAGGAACGTGAAGCTTTTCCGACTTGCCATCAGTGCATCGGCCCGTACAGTGTTTTTTATAACGCCACAATAGAGGCAGCGCACCCGCTCACCCGGACCGTCAAGATTACACATGATGCTTGATAATTGCGGACAAATGAGTCGTGAGTTCGTTCAACCTAACGGACAGACCACCGAAATGCGGGACGAAGCTCCAAAAGCTTCTGCGACTGTACGCATGATTTGAGAGAGTCTACACGTCATCGACCCCCCAACCCGACACACGGCGTGCGACCAAGGCATTTGCGAAAGAAAGATCCACAATACTTTCCCCTGATACCGCACGCACGTGCTGGCCGAGTCCAGGTTTAACAACCTGAGACCCAGGCTAGCCGCACAGTCCAGCACCGAGTCACCCCACTGGTCGGTCTTCGTGAAACGCCACGTAGATGCGTGAGCATTGAAGTCCCCGAGGACGAACACTGGACGAGCTGCGTGCAAGGAAACGATGTTCTGCAGCTCGTCCAGTAGAATGTCAAAGCCATTGAGGGACCAGCTCGGTGGCGCATAAATGCCCACCACCAGATAATCCGCCAAGTCGACCGCCACGAATCCATGGCCGCGCGCAACAGGCGCGATCGGCCGGATCCGCAACGGGGCCGACTGGGCAATTACCACAGAGTCATCCAAGGCCCAGCCTAGGACGGACCCTGAAGAACTCGGTACGGCTCCGCGGCGACGACCAACTCAGCCATGCCAGCGAAAAGACCCTGCACCATTAGGTCTTGTGCGGCGATGACATGGTTGAGATTGGTCTGGATGACCTGCCTGAGAGCGAGTTCATCGACACACTCAATCGCGTCCCCAGTGTCCATGTGTCCGGAACCTCCCACATTGGAGGCTAATGCGGGTGCACCAGCCCCGCTGGAAAGTCCTGAGGTGAAGGGTTATGCGGATGCACCACCCCTGCTAGAACCTCCCACGTTGGAGGGTGGTGCAGCTACACTACCCCCTGTATGGACATTGGGAACCAAGTCCCCAGTCTTACCGCATCCCTTCTTCCCGCCTTTCTTCTGCGCAGCCGGCGACGTGTGTCCCCTTGCCGTTTCAGCGGGCCTTTGGTGGAAATCATGACTTGCCCCCCATTCTATGGTCCGCGGGCCGCCCTGCCTCTTTGCAAATGAGGCATATGGGGGCGGCCGGGGTACAGAGGCCCGTCTGGTAGCCGGTCTCATCGCACCTGTAACAGAGGTGCGACTAGTTCATATGGGCAGTGGACCGCTGCTGTACGTGACCTAGCGCCCAACAGCGGTAGCACTGCTCCGGGTGGAGTTTCAAAACAACAACGAGGGCATCAGCCCACCCCACCCAGATACGGCCTGCAGCGAGCACCTTCTTGGTCCCTGCCAGGGGCACTGCACCTAAAGGGTGCCGAGCCCTCTAGGTGAAGACCGGATTATCCCAGTCTTCACCTTTTCCACCCAGCACCCCCCGGTGCCAGCAATGACCTCGACCACCTCAGACGAAGTGACCGGACTCGTCTAGGCTTAGCATATGGAGGTTAGCCTTCTTGCTAGGCCTGGCCACCATGACGCCATCACCGGCAAGCGCCTCCTTCAGCTTCTCAGCCAAGGCAGATGCCTTGGCTTCCTTTTCCAGACCAGCGATTTCCAAAGACAGACCGACGGTCCTTGCCTTCTTGGAGCGTACCGATTCCACTGCAACATCAGAGAGTTCTGCCCTCTGCCTGGCAGCCACCATAATGTCCCTGTCAGAGGACTTGCTGCCAGGCAGAAGGGTAATTGCGACCGCCGCGGTACGGGGCAGCCGCCCCAACCTTGGTTTCTCCTCCACCTTCATTATAACATGGGCCTCTGATGGCTAGGCAGGGGCAGATTAGACCCTCTTAGCTGTCCTGGCTGCTTTCCTGCCCACCACCTGTGCACAAGAACCCTCTTTGGCGGCATCAGAGTTGCAAGTGTGAATTACTGGTGCCGCTGCAGCAGTGCTCATCACCTGCTGACGCGCCAACTCCATCCTTTTGGCGGCCCCAGGTAATGCATTCTTCGTCTTATTTGTCGAAGAAGGATTTGATTTATTGACTTCGGAAGTCACAGTCCCGTTGTCTTGCTTTTTCTTCTTTTCCTTTTCCTTCTTCTTTCCTTCTGTGGCTTGTGGAACTGGCCCACACAAGGGAACAACCACACCCCCTCTATCTTTAAGGAGCTACTTCACGAGTTCCTCCATCTTTTTATTTATTAATTCGGCCACCAGCTCGATGCTGGCTGGCTCAGTTCCTTCCTTCGGTGTCGGGGACACCTTTATTTGGAGAAAGAGTCTCCACTGTCCTCACCTGTGAGGCTGGTGCTAGCCTCGCGCGGCTCGCGATCTCCAGGTCCGCCATCACTGATGTTAGCGGGCCTGGAGGTCGCCTCTCCAGAGCATTTAGCTTGTCTTGCAGGCGTTTATTCTGTGCCTACAGCTGCGCTTTTAGCGTTGCAACCTCACTGCCCGGCGATGATGTCGCCGGGCGTTCCACCCTCTGCGTCAACTGCATTGTTGACGCCCTCAAGTACCTGACACTCTTCCTGATGGCGCGCTGGATGGTGCCCTTCAAGTTGCGCGACTTGGCCGCCGCCAATTCTATTTTGTCTGCTTCATTCAAGGCCCATGCTGCTAGGTCTGCCAGAGGCTTCGCCTTCGCCTCCTGGAGGAAGTCACTCATCTCCGGCATTGGCTTGGTCGACTTGCTTGGTGGCGGCGGAACGCCAGTGCCAGCGTGAATCTCCTGTTCAAGCTGCAGGAGCCAAAGGCTGAAAAGGTGGACATTACCGATCCAACGGATATGTCGAAGTTATACGATGCATCGCATGACACCACAGCTGCGCCATTCCCTCGTGCAGTGAGCACGTTCTCCAAGACAATAATTGGTCTTGAACCAGCGACCTTATGGACCCTGCTGGGTCCCGCCTTCTCCTCGTGATCCCCCTAATCCCCGGTTTTTTGAATGAAGAAAAAGAACAATCCATACGGTTCCCACGAGAGTGGTCGGAAGGGAGGTCACTCCTGGCAGAGCCGCCATGCCAGGGGAAGGCTGACTCAACCGGGGGGCGCCAGTATCCCCTGGATTAGTCGCTAGAAGCCGGTGCACCCACCGGCCACGCCCAGCCACGAGGACTGGGCGTGTCCCATCGCCGCGTATCGCAGCTTGAGGCTAGGGACTTTTTATAGAGGTTTATCCCCTTGCGCGCCGGCCAGTGAAGGCAAGCCCCCCGCACGGCGAAACATGACCACCGGTTTACGGTATTACAACAGGGGTAACCAGGGGTAACCAACACCACTCCTGTCGAGTTATAGGATCCCGGGGACACAACTCCCCGTATCACGACCAGAACTGGCCGTGGCCCCTGAGAGGGGGACCGCTTCAACCGATTTCACCCCCCAAACTCTGAGCCTTACCGGCAAGGGAGGCCCTGCCAGGATCCGAAGATTCCATCAGCAACGCCCCAGAGTATCACGGAGGCTACTAGGTACCCACAATCCCCAAAAGCCAAAGCCCTGTTAGCCATCGGAAAATTCCAGTGTTACCAGGTTCCACCACGAGAAGGTGGGGATGGCACATGTTGTTGCAAAACTGCAATAACTTTAGAACCCAACCTAACCTAACCTAATCCAACCTAACGTAACTGAACTAAATCTAACATAACTACACTTCCATCTCGGTTCGGAAACAACCTCCGCAACATTCCCACGGATAAGGCTATGCAGTAAGCCTTCCGCAGTTACGGAGTGGCAGAGATCCACTTCGATTTAACGTTCATTCACGTAATGTAATGTAATGATCGGCGGGTTCAATCGGAGCGGGTCCGCATCGAATACAGCAGCGCCTTCGGTAAAATGGAAAAAAACAATCGGAAAAGAATAAAACTTTACTAACAAATCGTACGGAAATCCGATATTTCGACGCGTATCTAGTATACATATAACCAAAACGTAATGCGAAAAATACAAAAGATCAGAGGGAATATTCTCTAATATATGACATATATAAATCAACGGATGCAAGGGAGAACACTCGATCTCGGTGTAGCAAGACCGGGGCGCGATCCTGAAGTAATCATATACCACCGGTTCCGGGATGGTGTAGAGAGGGAATATGGAGGATAGAAAGCATAAAATAACAACAACGTAACTAAAGAGAAAGAAAAAGAAAATCTGTGGAATCATTGCATTTATTAAGAGGAAATCCTAGAAATATCAAACAACAGATTATATACCATACCGTAAGAGCAAAGTACAACGAAATAGACAATATCGTGAGAGGAAATAAAAAAATCGAGAAACTTAAACAGAAAATATTAATTTAGATTGAACGAATCAATATGACTGATCGTGACAAGCTTAATGGAGAACGCGTGACTACGAATCGGTTAGAGTATAAGATAGATGTTGGTCGCGAGTCGAGTGGCCCTAGGGGTTCCTCGCCCGCATCAGGGTAGACAGTAGGATGATGAAGAGCCTGCACCCCCCCCCCCCCCCCGCCCCACCCCCCCTCACCCACCCACCCACCACCACCACCACCACTCCCGGCGTATGCGAGGCTGCTGCGCATATGCTGCTGAGAGGTGTTGCTGGTTCGCGATTCAGCATCAGCCCCATCGGATCCTGGCAGAAGATTAAAAGTTGGGCAGGCGGTTCGGAGACCCAATAGAATAGGGAAATAGAAAAGAATACGAAAAGCAAATATAAAGGAGAAAAAGGAAGTCTCGAAAGGAAGCACAGACACAGAAGGAGAAGCACCAGGAGCCGAAGTAAGTGCAGGATAATGGGAAAGCTACCGATAAGAATAACGCCTACACTTTTAAATAGAAGAATAGGCAGCCACACATCAGACGTAATGATAGATATTATGAGCGAGGATATGGCGAAGCTAATGACATATTAGAAAACGTTATTGAAAAACATCAGGCATATAAAAAAAAACTGAGTTTGTGGGATCGAGTAGGAGACAAATCACGTCTCTACTACACAAGTCCACTTTATTTTATTCTGGATACAATTAGCGTGGAGACGAGCGTCCTCGTGGATCACTCGTAGCGATCGAACGACCGTATCAGAAAACATGTTCGCGATGGGAAGACGAAAGCACGTGTTAGCCTTGCGAAACTCCGAGAGGAAGTGTGTAACATTCCCAGCCACGTGATGTTGCCAAACAACCGCCGGAATCTTCCAGCGAGTTCTTTCTCCAGAAAGAACCGGCAACGCCGCTGCGCGAACACCGCGCGCAACGCGCTCGCTGCAAGTTGATCGAACTAGAGGCGAACGGTACAGAGAAAAATGAAGCAATTAAAGGAGCAGGAAGCATTCGAGAACAGGCAACGAGATGAGGAAAAGTAGGAAACATGACAGAAATACGAAAAGATGAAACAAGGAAATCGAAAGCGGGAGATATAATCCTGGATTTAACAAGAAAACAAGCATAGAGAACAAAATAAAGGAGACAAAAGGAACTTTAGAAAAAGTATTCGAACTAAAACATACGAATTCGAGTATAATGCTCCAACTAAGGGACATATACCCGTTGTATGACCAGAGAAGAAATGAAGGAGGACACACTGAAAAAAATCGAAGGTAAGGATAGGGGTATAAACGTCAAATTGTTAAAACAAACGTGGAGAGGTAACCAAGTCGCGTTAATTGAATTTGGACAGAAATATAGTAAAGAGCTGAAGAAGGTCAAGCACAATGTCCCTGCAAAGTGATACCAAGAATAGAGAGATGCTTCAAATGCCATAAACTGGGACATATCGGCAGAAATTGCGAAGAAGTAAAAGATAATAAGGGAATCTACAGAAGATGCGGATCCCAGAATCATACGATGATCGATTGCATCGCGAATAAACCTATGGAGATATTGTATTTGAAATTTACTAAAATATAAAATGTGTATTAATATATATACCAATTTGAGATATTTACTTGAAACATCACGAAAGGATGTAGTTCAGCGAGTGGGAATTAACGGATCGTTGCGAGGAGCATGCGGTCCAGCGAATGGAGACTCGCGTCTCGTGATGGGTCTAGCGACGCGTCTTTCGCGTTTAACTTATGAAATAGTATAATGAAGTAGCATAGCATGAACTTACAATTACGCGTGTGTTGTTCGTGTCTTGCATTCGTAACGTGTGTAACTTGGATTTATAAATTCTTATATGCAGCAATACATTAGTCCGGATATAGTATAAAAATGTATGTAAGAAGCTTAAAAGTAGAATACAGGTTCTGGTAAAGTCGGATCCTTGAATTGGAAGAGCTCCCATTGAGGTGATGGGCTGCGACTGCGCCTTCCAGCAGGACGGATTCACCGGTGCGAGGTAGACAATAGTGTTCGTCTTTGGTGTGAGCAAACCAGATATACTGGTTAGTGCGAATGAGACAGTAGTGCTCGTCGATGAGAGTGGAACAGCGATGTCTGAATTGAACGAGCCACTTGTTGCAGTGTGAGCACGAGGAGGTAGGTGCGCGCGTGAACGCTGCTGGTTGCTGGTTCTGTAGGCGAGTGCGGTAGATAGCCTGAATCCAGGGGTTGATGATGGGAGTGCGAGAAAGCTCATGTGTGGAATAGGTGCCAGGAGCTACACACGACGTTACACATAGAAGCGCTACCCCGTTGCATGAATTCGTGGAACTCACATTCCTTACAAGGGCAGAAGCAGATAAGCATAATGCAATGCATAGAACATTACAAATAACTTACCTTGAAACGTTGAAAAGAGGTGGGCTGTCGCGTTGCATGAAGTGTTAGAACACTCATGCATTGGCACGCAGACACTATAAATCGCCAATATAATCGCCATCACATTGCATGCAACTGTAGGAATTATAGGATTCATAAGTATCGATGCAATAGAGTTTTAATGCTTCATGTATCGCGATGACACATTTCATTCCAACGTTTCCAAGCAAATAAGTAGTAATGCCCTATGCAATGCATTGTACTCGTCTGCTACTCATCTTCAGAAAAATCAGACTACGAATATTTCATGCAACGCGATCGCGTTTCAAAGTTTCTGCGTGCCAAAGCATTATAGTTCTTATGCATCATAGATCGCGATAGCGCATCTCATTCCAATGTTTCAAAGTAAGTAAGCTGTAATCTTCTATGCATAGCTATGTACTTCTCTGCTTCTATACTTCAAAAGAATGTGAATTCTGCTGTTACATGCAACTGGATGGCGTCTCATAGTGTTTGCGTGTCAAAACAGTAGAGTTCTAATGCTTCATGCAATGCGATGGTGCACACCATTTCAACGTTTCAGAGTAAGCGAGCTGTAATCTCCTATGCATAGCAATATGCTTTTCTGCTTCTACACTTCAAACGAATGTGAATTCTATTGTTCCTCGTTACGAGATGACATTTCATAGTATCTGAGTTTCAAAGAAGTAGAGTTCTGATGCTCTGTGCTTCGCCATTCCAACGTTTCAAATTAAGTAGTTTGTAATGCTCTATGCACCGCATTATGCATATCTGGTTTTACGCACCAAATGAATGTGAATCCTACAGTTGCCTGTGTAATGTCCGGCATACCGCCTTCCACTCCCCAGCGCCTCTCGCCGGACACAGCTGCTACCTACCTGCGATTACTTGCATCTACGCACACGGGCAAACCGCCCCTACGCGAGCTAAAGCAGCCAAACCACAACATCCGCCCAGGAGATAGACCAAACAACCGCTCTATCGCGCGTATCCTACGATACACAAGGCACCGGAAGAGCAACTCCTTGAATCACCCACCGTTATTCATCTTTATTTCCATTTCTCAAGAATATACGAATGAAAATCTTATATCCAGTTCTACTAATTTCTATATCTTCGCGATTATCATACTGGTCTTGCGAATTCGTAAACACATTCATACTGTGATTTAGTATTGATACTTGGAGCTCTGCATAGTTACAGCGGTCCGCCGCTTAACCATGTGGAATAATAAGTGATGGTTTTCCAAGTAACCGACCGACACTCGTTCCGTTGGACCGACGCGGATAGAGCAGACCATAGCTTATCCAACTTAAATTCAGCCAAGCGAAGCTTGTCTTGGATGTGCTGCGCCGTTCATAAGAAAACGCAACGTGCGGGCCATAAGAACTTTTTGCGTCGTTTTGTGCTGAATATATAGGATCACTGGTGTGCCCAGTCTACCATTCCGTTGCTGCTGCTGTGCCTGCTGTCCAGAACCAGGTTCCTCCAAAAATAGCGCGCTCTTTAACGCAGATCCACCGTTCCAGGCAACCCCAGTAGGTCCTCATTCCACTGACATTTCCGCAACGCAGAACCTAAGACGCAGCTATTCCCGAAGACGATTCCAGGCAACAACAATATCTGGAAAAAAGTACTAACTCAACAAGGGCGTGAAGATAGCAAAAGATAAGTTTGTGCTCACTTTAGCGAGTTCAACAGTGGTTTCAATTTTCCCATTAATGGATCCACGGTAACCATCACAACCGAGTATCCGGTCCGCGATTCTGCTACGTGCCGTCCGCAGAGTAATATATAAATTCGTGTCTCGAAAGTGACACTAGGCATCACATTATGCATATCTGCTTCCACGCATCAAATGAATGCGAATCCTACAGTTGCTTGCAACAGGCGTCGTTCATAGCGTCTGCGTTTCAAAGCAATAGAGTTCAAATTCTTCATGCAAAGCGGTTTCCAACGTTTCAAAGTAAGTATATAATAGATCTCTAAGTATCATATTATACTTATCTGCTTCTACAATTCAAATGAATGTGAATTCTATCTTTCCATTCAACGGGATTGATCTTCATATTGTTTGCGCTTCAGAGTAATAGTGTTCTAATGCTCCATGTATTGGGATGGCGCATCTCATTTCAGCGTTTCAAACTAAGTTCTCTATGCATATCATTATACTTATCTGCATCTACACTTCATAAGAATATGGATTCTACAGTTCCATGCAACGGGATGGCGCTTCATAGTGTCTGCGTGTCAAAGCAATAGAGTTCTAATGCTGCATGCAATGCGATGGCACATCTCATTTCAACGTCTCCAATTAAGTAAGCTGCAAACCTCTATGCATAGCATTATGCTTATCTGGTTCTATACTTCAAACTATTGTGAATTCTACAGTTCCATGTATCTGGATGACGCTTCATAATTTAATGAGCGTACTGAAGCGTTTCAGGGAGAATAGTCATCGCAAGAGGCGAAAATTGTGAAGAAACAACTCGTGGTTTCTTCACCACGACGATGCATCTTGTACGCGACTATTTGACCAAACAACGAAGTTAATTCCGTTCCGCAGCTTCGTATTCATCTGACTTGACCTCGTGTGATCCTTTCCTGTTCCTATGGCTCAAGTTACCACTTCCTGGAAAGCATTTTCAAATGTTTCAAGGGCTAAAAGAGAATTCGCAGAAGGAGCTGAAGGCGATTCCAAAATCGGCCTTTGAAAAGTGCTGTAAAGATTGAAAGAAGCGTGGGAATATGTGCATTGCTTGCGATGGAGATTAATTTGAAGGAAATAAAATAAATATTGATGAATAATTGAACCGCTTTCATTTTACTCAAGATTTGTGAGTAATTGAAAAACAGGGCTCACAGGCTCTTCCATATTTGCTTTGTCCATGTGTTCCGTTTCCAACTACGCCATGCTTTGATTTTTGTTTAAATGGAAAGATTTCTGCTTCATGTACTGTCCTCCAAGTATATTTACAATAATTGACTAGTGTTTTACAACACCTTTAAGTTAAGTTTAAAACGAATTAATAACTTTAATATAAATACTAAATATAAAAGAATCACTGTATATGAAAGAACTTGAATTACTTTTTCTATGTTCTATGTTTTCTATGTTCTGTTTCTATGTTCCGACCGAGGGAACAAATAAAATGTGGGGTCTTCGAAAACTTTGTTTATTACACGTTCGTGACGAAAAGGCTATTTTTGAGATTAAGACGTTTTAAGTAATTTCGTAAACGTTCACGACCTTCGACACAATGGTCTTTAGAATATTTAATTTTGACGTCCTCAATAGCCATCGCGTGTAGTAAACGAGGGATTTCTCAAGAGTCGGTCCAACATGTGCACGCAGCGGAACATCGAACCGTGCACTTAATCGACCGGACCAAAATCTTGACCTTTGGGAAATTCCCAAAACGTCACCGAGGATCTTTGAAGGTTCCACGTCCGTGCAGGTATCTTCCCACCCTTTTCAGACGAATGCGCGCCCCGTCGCACAAGAGGCTTTGGACAATACTCGAAGGGTAATTTGCATCGTTTCGGCAAATACCAACAGTGTCCACCCCCTGTACGGTGGAGGGAGCAGCGGATAAACTCCCAAAAAACTAACGAGTCAAACGTCAATTGCTCACACACGATCAATGAACGAACAACCTCTCACAAAAATAGTCGAATTGTGAGAGAAACGTAAACGAACGAAATTTAGTTAGAACAAGCTGTCGAATATTAAATTGGCGGACAACGTCGTGAGCAACCGCGTTCGATCTGAGCCCTACAACTTCGGAGAGGAATCAAGGACGCGAAAATTCCGCGTGGTAGCTGCGACAATTATTAATACAGCATATAATTATCCATATCTTTATTTTTTTGTAATGTGATATAAATTTATACACTTATAACACCCACTTGTATTGTTATGGTTTTGACACCTGTGAATATATATATATATATATATATATATACATATATTCGTACACCTGTCGGTCAATTACTTTAATTTTAAAAAAACCGATCGAAACAAGTCTGTCCAAAGATGAAACCTCGACACATCTATTTACTAGCCCAAATACCCCCTAACATGTGAATTGAAAAAGAGACGGTTCGAAAGCAATATAAAAAACATACATGTTAGCGAGTGTACGTGTGACACGAGCAGTTATACGTGTGATTTGCAAATGAGTGACAAACTTAAAAGACAAGATACACAAGAGATTAAAAGATTAGATTAATTCGTTTCAAACCACGGCTCCTACTTATATATGCAAAACTTTTGTTCGTATGGTAGGATTAGATAAGACGAAACTCTAATCATGTGGAGAGGTACTTATGTCGTGGAAGAAAAGGATGAGGAAGCTAGGATAAGGCGAGACGGTTCCAAATCACGGTAGTATTAATAATGACTCTGTAAAAAGAGTATAAAATTCGCGAGCGTCTAATCGGCCAGCAATTTCTTATGTGAATACCGCTTAGCCGCGCTTGATCCATTCCGCTTTCTTGATCCATTCGCAGATCAAGTATCCGTTATTTCGAACACTTTTTCGTATACACTACCGAATCACGAATTTTCACGATCCGTTTAGCGTCAAAAAGCTGAGAAACTTCACGCTGTGGTCCTTCGTGCTGAATCAAAGATTCTTGGAATTTCTAACCATTCATCGAGGTTCCAAGTACCTTAAACAGTGCCGAGGCGTTCAGTGCAGTTCAGTGGATCACGTCGTGATGACTGCCAGTGAAAAGATAACTTTTCCGTCCGAAATTTTAAATCCGTGAGTGAAGCCACGTGATAACAGGCCCACTGTGCTAACCGCGTTCTAGCAATTTCTAAAATTTCGTAAGGACAATTACATAAACATTCGTAGTCGTCGATCTACATCGCAGAACAATGACTACGTCGGTTCCCGAGTTAGTGTCTCCTCAGTGAGAGTTAGATGACCTAATCTCTCTCTTCCTGACGAACTTGAAGTCTCAGCAAGGAGTTTCTGAACCGGATTCAACCGCTACTCAAGCCGGACAAGAATTACCTCATCTAAACTCGAATCACTGTTCGGTTGAGTCACCGAAAGAAGGAGCCCCACCGCGAAATATTTCCTCCGGCTGTTCCGCCAGTCACTTTTCCGTCTTCCTCATCAGCAGATATTCTCATACCTACTGAAAATGACACTAGCGATGATTCGTCTGCAAATCGCGAGGATGAATCATCAAAGAAACGTTTATCAGCTAAGCTTGGTCGCATGTTAACGGCAGTACCGTAAAGTGAATATATATTCTTTTATTACAAAATACATAGGCCTCACAAATAATAAATATTATATATTTATTTCTAAAAAACGACGTTTATGCATACATACGTCCATTTACACGTGTACAATGTAACGCGGTACGGCAACGTAAATCGTGAGGTTGCCTGAACGACGTGAAGCCAATGCGAACTGAATTACGGCTCCTACTAAGCAACCGAATTCGTCCAGGAAGTCAATTAAGAAAAGTCAACCACCATTCGAAGAAGAAAGCTTCGAGGCTAGCCGTCGAGCGAATAGCGCGAGTTTAACGAGTAATCTAGCATGTTAACTACCACGCTCATTTATAAGAAACTCTTGGTGAGACCACAACGCTGCTTAGAAGTGCAGAAGTGGTACCGAGATATAGCAATGCCTAGCGCACTTCTAAGATTGAAACTTACTCGATACAAGTGTATAACATATTAAAACTATTGTTTCTCATTGTACTAAAAGATAATTACGTTTAGAACGAAATGGATACTGAATGGACATTCATTCAATACGTAAGACGTCACATCTGTTTTGGCTTGGCTCCATCGAAACATTTTAGAAACGTGTTGCATCTATACTCGTTCAGTTTTCTAGTCCAGTGCAGACGAAAATCTTTCTTTAGCTTCGAATGTGAGAATGTCAGTCGAAGTTTATTATTAAAATATTTAAGTTTGTAAATCCATTAAAATTTGTTGGTAAGAAGTATTTAAGTACATTAATGAAACGATCATGAAATTATTGAAAAGTTATTAAAATATTGTAAATTTTTAGTTTTATTTCGTATTTTATACTATTAGTCAACATGTCAACGAATATATCTTTTTAGTGGTTTGAGTATGTGTGTGTGACGGAACCTAGCATGCGATAAAAACGGTTATGTCCCAAATAGTGGCTCCCATGCCAATGCTGTGTGAGTACCAGTGCTGTTTAACACTCTGTCGGATCCATTTGTTGTTATCATTTCGTAATATTTCCGCATCGCTCATCTTTTGGTAGCCTCTAGCGGAAGACAAGACTGACCTGTGGTTCCATGGCTTCCTCGTTTCGATCGAGTCAGTTCCAACATTCGTGTTTCTGGTTGCAATATATTATATCATATATATGCGAAAAGCTTTGTATGTTAACAATAGTAAAAAAGTTTATTAATAACACATTAAGCATAGGTGTGGAACAAGTTTTTTTTCGCTAAGGATGGCAAACTGTTTTGGTAGTATTTTATTTGCACAAAATGTTTTACACAACTTCAAACATTTAAATGCAGTTTTATTAACTTTTAGTTATTTAAATTATGAGGCATCATGTTTGTACCTCGCTTCGTCTATAAACTAAGTTTATGATATGGTAACTCTATAAACAATTACTCAATTAATAACAAGTATGCGAAATCCATTGGGATTTATGAATAATTTTTGTAAATGTATAATCTTTCATTGTTAGAGATTGTAAAAAAGGTACTGTCCTCTTATTCGAATTCTCCCTTTTTCATCATTTATTATATATAATTCTAAATACGGATACTTATTTCATTCTCCTCTCTCGGAACACGTGAAGTATTGCATTCTCGAATTTATTTGGATAAATATAAAAACTTTACAGAATACGTGACTAAAGCTACTTTGTGTCGTTATGACGTCTCCATCGTGTCGAGCGATATGATTGATATCATTTATTAGATCACATTATGTTACGCATGTATTTAACAACTGTCGCTTTAACGATTATCGTCGCAACTAAAGGAAATTTGTTTCCTGTCGGTAACAGCCATTATAGTAATAATAACTGGCGTTATATCGCAATTTGTTATATCACGTTATATTCCTAAATTATGTAACAGTTACAATCGACTTACGTTCACAACTATATACTAAATGTTGGATTATTTCAATTATGTCAACGAATGAACAAAAATGAATCCTGTGCTAAATTTTCGGCAATTTGTATGTACTTTATTACACATATCGATGTTTATTGTTGGATCTTCATTTGCAGAGTATTCAATGCCGTTCGAAGTCACCAAAAATTCGTAAGTAACTGTGAACTCGCAGTAAATCCTGAATATCGACGGACGTCGAATCGACTTTAATTTTCTTCGAATCTACAAATACATATTTTGTTTAAGACTGGTGTTTAGACTGACGATGTCCACCTTGGACAACTCCATAAGGAGTTGTTGCATAAAATTTCAGGGCGCGTACGTCACAGCGTACTGTTCAATAAATTAATAATTGGCGTTTTGTACATGGCGAAAGCGACGATGTTTAATATCCCATACTTATTATTCGATGACTAACACCAAACTAAAGCTTCCAATGACAAATGATAACGTTTCATAGTACGATTATTCCTTGTTCGACAAGAAATCTGTTAAACTTTTTCCTGTCTATTTGGTCGTCAAGGATGAAATTCGTCGAAAAAAAGACAAAGTTGATTGATAACTTAGAAATATAAAAAATTATTTTATTCATCAAGGTATGCACCCATATTGTCTATACACAATAAAATATTAAGTTAATGTCAAATAATAAGCTACTAAAATTGGCAATATTACTAATTACAAATTTCATGCCTGTCAACCTGATAATTGCGAATATTTTCGAATATTCCAAAATTAATGCAAAAGAGTATATTAGCATGTTACATGATTGCCTGGAAAAACAAGGAAATGCATGAAAATCCAGGGAGAAAATCGAGAATGTTCGATGTGTAAATGTATAAAAGAATGCGTGTTTGGAGTCAATGTTTGAGTTTGAGTTGAAAAGAAGCAACACCGTGTCCAATTAAATTCCTACTCAATTACCCAATTTAATTACTCAATTTCCCACAATATAGATAGAGCAGCTTTGACCTAATTAATAAGTATGCATTGTAATTACCGCTAGTTGTAGTTTTGTTAAATAAATCGTTATATCGTTACTATACACAGAAGGATTTAATTCTTTGGATTCTAATTTTTAACCACGCATATGAGCTCTTCCTTCTCTTAATAATACGAGACGTTCCGGTAGAAAGCCGCCCTTCCACTATTTGAAGGCAATGATATGTCACGGTAGAGACGTTACTCTACGATTATCGTTAACACCATAGTTATGAAATACATGCGCAACATAATGTGATCTAAGAAATGATCTCAGACGCTAAATATCATATCACTTGGCACGATAGAAACGTCGTAACGACACAATGTAACTTCAGTCTCGTATCCTCTAAAGTTTTTAAATTTATTAAAATAAATTGGAAGATGCAACACTCCACGTGTACTTTTACATACTGAGATTTTGTTATTTCTGAATTATTATTGTTCATTTATTGATTTTTGTATGAAAGTAATAAAAAATACTATTTAAAATAACGACGACGTGCTTAATTAAAAAAAACACAGAAATTAAGAAAAAACCAGAGACGGGGAGATTCGAACTTAAGACCTGTGGACGCTAGCTAGAGTCCGTATAGTATACTGTACACACGTATTGAAGATACACGTACTGAAGGATAACAATCCTTTATGCAACTTTCTCTTTATTCCTCCATCACATTCACTTATATGATACTTTTATTGCTAGCTTAGCCTATTCTTATATGTTAATGTACGCGCTGCTTTTGATAATCTGCCTATAAATTCGTTTTTGGGCACCACAAAAAATCAGCTAATTAATTTAATATTTATATCAAAAAGAAAAAACTAAAGTGAAAAAGTCGACGAGAGCTTTAAATAAGTCAAACGACTCTGCAAAACAAAAACACAAACTTAATTAGATTAAGCGTTCATATAACTTGTAAATAATGTAACCCTTGGCATACTAAATAAATACAATTTAAAAAAAAGCATTAGAAGAATTCTTTTGTGTCTAATGTTTATATACATCACTCAAGAAACACGTGCCAGTTGGTCTTTGACAGCTCAATGCCTAAAGCAATCGTCCATCAAACAGGGAGTCCCGTGTTCTCGAATCCCGGTCAGAACAAATCTGATTAGCCGTTTATTTCCTATATTACATATAGAAATTTCCCGGACTGTTCCTCACATCTCCGCGTTTAAGGCAACAACAGCTACGGGCTTAACAAGTTTCAAAATGACAAGATGAAGTAAATAGTAAACAAGATGAAGATTGTAACTTTCTATTTGAGGACCGGAAGAAGCACTATTTCTACTCGGAGAAACTTTCGGCGATATGTTAATGTCAAGAAGTGACAATATAGTGCTGGGATCGTGTCAATACCATCTTGCCGTGTGTTGTCTGCGAAAATATTTGTGATTGTACTTAGCGAATGTATTTGTATTTCTATAATTTAATTTTCGTTAGTTCAGGTTCATATAGCAATGTTTAAAATGAAGACAGATACTTTGAAGTCTTATGCAAATTAAATAATATTGGGTTTTGAAAATTATGAAAGAAATGCAAAACAGAAATTTCAAATTGTACTATACAAGCTACATATCCTTTTAGGAATGATAACTTTTAAATCTTGTAATTTTGAAGATACATTAATATTACCATCATCATCATCATCATCTCGATTTTGGTCATTAGAACCTCGCGTGTGCAGATGTTATATTATAATAGAAAATTATCAATGAAATTTCTATATATTTCCGGGGACGGGATACGAATCGATATATTAAATTTGAAGAGGAGTCTCTTAATTCTAAGAAAAATGGGCCTAACATCCCCAATTTTTACAAAATGAATGTTCTTTTTTTGTTCATTATACTTGTAAAAGAAGTGTGTTTACGTGCCATTTCTATTATACTTTTTCTCCTTTTTTTCCTACGTATACAGGAATGGATTGTTTATGTATGTCATATGGAACGTTATAAAGTACACTACACAAACGTCAATCATATAAAATACAAATCACAATTTCATTATATGCATCGTATTATTCTTATTTGCTTCTGCACACCAAAAGGATGTGAATTCTACAGTTGCTTGCAACGAGATGGCATCTCATAGTGTCTGCGTTTCAAAGCAATAGTTCAACCAAATCTGATCCCGATATCGTTGCCGCTTATTAGTCCGTATCCCGGGAAAATTTCACTCGACAACCCGCGACGATCGCATTACCTTGAAACAAGATAACAAGTTAGAGACAAAGCAAGACAGCTCGAGGTAAGTGAACACTTCATGTTTTTGGTGTTCGTATTTTAAATACGTGTTCGCGTCCAGGTCGAACCAGCGTCCGTCGTAATCCCGCGAATCTTTTCGGATTTTCAGCTACGTGTCACCAGCAATGAAACCCGAAATTTTCTAGACCCGTTACATGACAAGGGCATCCAAATTTGAAAATGAAATTAGCAATAAATACGTTCGCTACGTCGACGGCAGTGGTTCTTTTCAGAGAAATAGCAAGGGAGTATTTGGTGAGAAGATCTTATATGGTTAATATATTCGTATATCCATTTGGGGGTGGGGGATTAGCGGTCCCATAACGTCCATTGATATCATTTCGAACGCTGTTCCTGGAGTGTCGGTCAGAGTTAATGGTTGGCGAATTTTAACTCGTGTTAGTTTTAATTTTTGGCACTGATTGCAATCACTTATATATTTCTGTAATTCTTGCTTCATATTTGGCCAATAGAATTTCTCCCGGATTCTGCTATAAGTTTTATTGACACCTTTATGTCCCGCTAAAGGCATATTGTGATTTTCGCGATTTATGTCCGTTCGAAGTTCCTTCCGAGGCACTTGCACGAAACCTTGTTCTCTAATATGTACGTTTGATTCGAGAAAGAGATCTATGAGGATTTTTTATTTGAGACCATGATATTTTGCTTACCGCGGTTTGCACGATTCTAAGAAAAGTAGAGAAGTAATGATTGTAAGAGAATTTAGCTGTTGATTTGTTTCTTTTCGTGATCGGTTGCAGATAAAGGAATTTGAAAATAGCTCCGGCAAGGATTTACTTTAGCTCTCCCTAGATTTATATTTTCTTTATGTTGAAAGAATTTTCCTGTGTTTTGCAAATGGTGTGCGGCTGTATCGTATAGGCAACGTCCTTTTGTAATAAACACTACGAGGTTATCGTGCCTTGCGGATAAAAAGTCCCTTGCTGTTTTGAAATGAGGGCTTTATCAGTCTGTGCATAGGATATCGTCTGTCTATAAGTTAGTTGGTTAAGTTAGGTGGTTTTGTCGGTAACGTAGGAATTGGATTTTTAGTCGGTAAGTGAGGCCGATATTATCCGTTGAGGATGCAGGTGTAGAATGCAGCAGAGGTGGAGGTTTAGAAGATCTAGGAATTTGAATGTCAAAGATATTTTCATCAGAGTCGTTGGAATAGGAAATAGAATTTACGCTGATCGGGTTGCTTAACAAAAAGTCGGCATTTTTTATTGACCTTTCCTGACTAGTACACTATTTCATACTCGTACTCTGCCAGTTTAAGGTGCCAACGAACCAGACTGCTAGACGAATCTTTTACAGAGTTCACCCAGACCAACGGTTTGTGTTCTGTGACGAACTTGAAAGATCTCCCGTAAATGTACGGTCTGAAATAATGAATAGCGTAAATGATTGCTAAGCACTCCTTTTCGATCGTTCAATAATTTCTTTCTGCGTTATTCAACAATCGTGAAACATACGCGATCAGGAGGTCCCTACCAACTGGGCCCTGGCTGAGAACGGCACCGATAGCGTTAGTGGATGTGTCTGACGTGATTATAAAAGGTTTCATAAAATCTGGATATTGAAGTATTGGTGCTTCGCAGAGTATGTCCCTTAATGTTACAAATGCAGTTTCATAGTCGTTCCACCAAATGAATTTTGAATTTTTCTTTAGAAAATTGGTTAGCGGCTTGGTAATGGAAGAGAAATTAGAAATGAAACGGCGATAATAGGAAAGCGAGACCTAGGAATTGCTTTATATGCATGGGATTTTGCAGACGTGGACAATCTTTTACAACTTGTACTTAGATCGGATCGGGTTTGACTCCGTTCTCGCTGATTACGTGTCCTAAGTAGTTTACTTCTCGGTGCAGAAATTCGCATTTGTCTAGCTGAAAGACAAGGTTCGCGTTTCGAAGGCCTTCAGCTGATTTATGGAATTCAATTTCATGTTCTTGTAATGAACTTGCATATAAAACAATGTCGTCAAGATATACGAACATCTCATTACCTTGTAAACCCGTTAATACATTATCCATCAGCCATTGGAAAGTTGCCGGGGCGTTACGGAGCCTGACCGGCATTCTTCGGAACTCGTAGTGGACGTGAGGTGTAGAAAATTAAATTTTCGCGGCGTCGGACGCGGAAATAGGGAATTGATGAATCCCACTCCCTAAGTCGAACGTGCTAAAGTATTTCGCGCTACCTAGTTAGTCTAATATCTCCGTAATGCATGTAAGTGGATACGCTATCGATTTTTCATTAATGCTGCGATAATCTATAACTACCCTCCAACGTTTGTTTCCTTGGAAATCTGGTTTCTTCGGTACTACCCAGAGCGGAGAGCTATACGGCGATATTGATGACTGAATGATTTCGTTTTCTAAAAATTGTTTTACTTGTTGTTGAATTTCTTCTTTGTCGATTGGCGGAAAACGATATTGTTTTACATTGATCAATTGTTCATTTATTGTTAGAATGCGGTGTTCAGTTATTTTCGTAAAACCTAACTTATCGCCAGAAAGATGAAATAGATCTTGATTATTAGCAATGAGTTTATATATGTTATCTTTCTCCTCCGTATTAGAATGGTTTAAGCGGAGTGACGCGACTATTTCCTCGAAACGGTTTTGGTATCGCGTTACCTCTTGAGTATCGCGTTCCGAGTGTCGCTCGAGTGTTTGCTCGGATTTGTTTCTAGGAAAAGATTAGCTCGCAGCACGACGAGCTATCGAGCAGGCACTCGAAGCCGTACCAATCTTCGACGGGCAGATCATCCCTTGTTCCAATTCACGCGTGCTTGTAAAGGAGCATACGAACTCATTCCCAACGGTTACGAGCAAATATTCAGGCGTCTTCTTAAGAATAAGCTTAAGGATCGCGCTTACGCCGCATTTGAGGATGAACCCTGTCAGATTATGCTTGAGCTGTCAGATATCCTCCGCAGCTCATTGCGTTCCTCCGCACCTCACGTTCGTTCCGTGAAGTCCGTAGATTGCTATCGTGGCGAGCTCACGAACATATATATGTGTACTAACGAGCACAGCTTGGATTACATCGGCCGGGTAAAGGACTTTAGAACCGTGACAACCTAACGTGCTTTAGAAACAGCTTTATTTTAAAAATAAGAATCCAGATGCCGGTAAACTCGTTTAACATGCTAGAGCAAATTTTCCGATTCTCACCAAAAATGTGCCGACATTATTTATAATAAATCCAGCCATCCATTCCCGTTCAATGCCTCGCGTACGACATGCCGCGACCGATCATAACCAGGGACGCGCGTTAATATTGTAAACGCTGCATGAACCCGGGACACGACATCGACGAGTGTCGCAAAAAACAATATAATAATAATAATACGAACAGGGACGGAAATAAATACTCTACACCAGCGCCACCTCCTACTCCGGTAACGTCAGGAACTGATTTGTCGAAACCAGACATTCCCCTCTTGACCAACACATCACCAGCTCCGCATACGACCACCGATAACGCAGAAATCTATACTCATGCACCAAATGTATACGTCAGGCGCAAGCCTTTAATCAAATTCAACCATGACTCAATGTCAACACGACGAGACAATTTAGTTATTTTCGTCACGCAATCAAGGCACCCATACGACACAGGCGCTAAAAACCTTGAAAAAACCGGAAAACTCCTTCCTAACTGTATCTGTACTTCCTAACCTTATCCTCCTTAAAGCCAAAATCATGAAAATAAAAAATGAATATTAAATCCAACTCACAATCCTCGAACATCCTAGTCGATTATCAGATTGTCATACAAGTATTTCGGTCGCAATACGACATGGTAAACGAACTTCAATTGCCTTAATTTAGTATCGTGTAAACCTATCTTGATTCCATATCCTGATCCAGTATTCAAAGACTCCTTCAGGAGCTATTCTACGAGACAAACATTCAGATCACAGTCTGCCAAGGTCTTATTCGAATTCTTTCTCTCTTATTCTAACTGACACACCCCTTAGAGCCTTCGATAAGATCTCAATATATGTAATGAGTCCTCTTCCTGAAATACCATATGGTTTCACAAACATACTGACCATACAGGCTCTCCTCACAAAATATTCAATCGCAGTACCACTCAAAACGACTACCACAGTCGAAATTGCGGTGGCATTAATCAGAGAATTCGTTTGCAAGTTTCGATGCCTAAAAGACATACTTACACACTAGGGTTCGAATTTTGTAAACAACCTAACTAAGGCCATAGCCGTCAAATTCTGCGATAAGCAGTATAAATCCAACGCGTTTCACCCGCAAACGACCGGGTCCCTTGAATGATCTCACCACGACCTGGCCGAGTATCTGAAACACTACATAGAGTCGAGTAGTAACTGGGAGAAATCGTTGTCATACACACTGTCCCCGTATAACACCAGCGTAGGCACGTTATACACCACACGAGTCAGTATTCTGTAAGATAACAGGGACACAGACAGCCACTCCTTTTCAGGACAAATCCGAAAACAAAATGTACAGCGACTATCTTATTAAACTAGGGGAAAGAATGTTCCAAGTCCGAGGAGTTGGCTACAGTCGATCTAGACAATGCGAGAGCACAATTTTCAAGCCTAATATTCAGGACCTTACCCAAACCTCAAAATTTTGAATAACAATAACGTTAAATTAAATGTAAAAAGTCGCCACAAAATTATTCATACAAATAAAATCAAACTTTGTAAACAAATGCGCAGTACATATGGTTCAAGTATGAATGAGATGGGTGTAAGAAAAACTGAAATTGAAGTCAGTAACCACAGTGAAGCTCAAACGAACGCTAAAAGCGAAAGTGATCAAAATTCCTCCAGCCCAGACGAGACTCACAGCCGCGTTCCAATGGCCAAACGTCCGGGCCGGAATGAACCAGGCGAGAATTCCCAGCTCCAGCAGTAGTCAACCAGCAGAGTCGCGGAGCAGTCCCAGAATTTTCATACCTGCCACCCTCAAACACCACCCACAGCATCTCCAGTCGAGCAACCGCTTCTCCACCCGCATCCAAACCCAGAGCCCCTGTACGAGGGCTATCCGCCGATATATAGTATAATTTAGTAACTTAGAGTCAGTAACGTGTATTAGAATAGTTAGTTTACAGAATATACTCTAGTTTTACCAGATCCAACAAGTCTCTTTTTCATTCAGTTTCTGTTACAATTCCTTACGATTCTATTCCGCGGGTACTATCGCTACTATCGCAAATTTAATACTATTTCCATATTCATCTACGACAGTCTTAAGATTGGACGACTAGAGCGAACAACTGCTTAGCTGCCCTTACTTCACTTACTTCACTTCTGTGACAGAGTATCTTGAGCGGGCAAAACACTCGCGAGTTCGCGGATATAGAAAGGGAAATTCCTCCTGACAGTGACGGTAATTCCAAGTCTGGATGAAGAATAGATTCAGCGGAGACGGTGTATGTCACTGCAATCTTGCCGGCGGAAGCAGGAGAATCGCCGCGTTGAGCCGTAGCATCTGGAGAGGAAGCATCGATAGGCATTTCGGAGAGCTGGGCCTAAACCGGAGCGAAAGCGGCAGGTCACTGGTACACGAGGATTCAAAATATGCTCATCAAGTATTCGCGCACAAGTGAGCGTAGGAAATTCTCCCTATCCGCACATCGTGTTCTCCACGAACCAGAATCACGTCCCATTCACCCAGCTTTTCTGTACTTTCAATGTTCGGAAGGATAAGCGGCGGTCCGCTCTATCGCAATGTCGCAAAGCTGAGTTCTATACTCAGGTGACTACTTCAAGGTGATGAAACGCAACCCAATTATAAGGAAGAACCACATGCAACAATTTGTAATTTAAGAAAAATATTAAACGCAAGAATTAGTAATATATTCAGTAGATAATTGGGTTAGAAACTAGTAGAACTGGTAAATAAACTTGTAGATTGAATATAGTAAAAATAAAGTGAAATATATTCTAAGTTAAAATTATAGAAGAGTGAAATTATTGTAAGTTAAAAACTAGTAAAATAAAAATGGTAACGAGTAGCCTAGACCCTACATTGAGGTGGCTCGTGTTTCGATTACAAGAAATTGAACTGAAAGATTCGACTCCACGACGTAGACTAACTATCCGGAGTCATGTGTCGGACCTCCTCGATTCGCGAGGCGCTTCGGTCGCAGACGCTCGAGATAGGGAGTGCGTGGTCCAACGAATGGAGGACTCACGGCTCGTGGCGAGGAGCGTACGGTCCAGTGAGTGTTGATTACACTTAAAACGCGCTGGCCCAGACGCGCTTTAAGCGTTTAACTTATGAATACGGACTTAGAATTACGTGTATGTTATTGTATGTTACAATTCGTGCTATGTGTACTTAGATCTAGAAGTTTTTATACGTAGAAATGCGTTTGTCTAGATATAGTATAGAATTTAGAAGTAGGTCACGAATGCAGATAGGGTAGGTTCCCTGAACTGAATTAATCCCCATTGCGGTGGCGAGCTGCGGCTTCGTCTTTCAGCTGGACGGGATTCTCGGTGCAAGGGAGATAGGGATGCAGGTAAGTGCGAGCGAGACAGCGATGCTCGTAGGCGCAAATGAGCGCGTGCAGGTGTGCGCACGCGAACGCTACTGGTTATCAGTTCTGCAGGTGAGTGCGACAAGTTGCCTAAGTCCAGGGATTGATGCTGGGGTACGAGGGGGCTGGTGTACGAAATGAGTGGTAGGCAGTGCCTCTGACGTCACAACAGACCCCGGATAGCGCGTTTGATGAAATCTCAATGGACATAATTGGTCCTCTTCTAACCACTCCGGTCGGCTTCGCCAATATCTTAACTATTCCGGATCCCATTACTTAAATACTCCGTAGCCATTCCTCTAAAACAAAAAGCCGCTGTAAATATAGCTGAAGCATTGATAACGGATTTTATTTGCAAATTCAGATGCCTGAAGAGTTTCCTAACCGATCAAGATTCAAATTTTATCAACAGTTTAATTAAGGCGATGGCGATTAAATTTAAAATCAAGCAATACAAGTCAACAGCTTTCCACACATAAACGAATGGATCGGTCGAATGTTCACACCACGTCTTGGCCGAATACCTCAAGCATTTCGTCAACTCCAGTGACGACTGGAAGAAATGGCTTTCGTACGCCATGTTTTCGTATAACACTAGCATCCACAAAGGTACATTGCATACTCCGCATGAATTAATTTTCGGCCGAATCGCCAGAACATCGTCTGAAACTCCACTTCAGGATAGTTCAGAAAACGAGACCTATTCCGATTATCTGATAAGCTTAAACGAAAGAATTACAACATCACAAAAAATAGCCAGAGAAAATCTCGACAACGCAAAACGAAGAGCAAAATTCTACTATAATAAGAGACGTTTAGAAATTCGAAAAGCGCTCTTGTACGATTCATCTTCTGGGCAGATGTTGCGGTTTGGCTACCTTAACTCGGCTGTGGGCGGTTCGGTGGGCTATGGTGCGACGCATCGCTTTGTTTAAGTTTTCTTTTGTAATCTTCTGGGAACTTGTAATTATTTCGTAAAAAATTATTAAATAATCTGAATATCTCTTGTTTTCTGAAATGTCCTGGGATGGTGTTTCTTATGGTGTTCTCGCGATACGCCCAAAAACGAGTTCATAGTGAGTGTATAATGTACCCTTGTGTACGCTTGTATTGTAGAAAAACATTGGTGTACGGTAGCCACTTGTTCCAATCACCACTGGTGTTGATGAAATGTTTTAAGTATTCTGTCAGGATATGGAGTGATCTTTCCACCAAGCCGTACGTTCGTGGGTGGAAAGCTGTTGATTTGTATTGTTTTATGCGGAATTTTATCACGATTGCTTTTATCAAACTATTTATAAAATTGTATCCCTTATTGGTCAAGATGCCTTTTGGGCATCCGAATTTGTATATAAAGCCGGTAATGAGGGCATCTGCTATGTCGATGGTGGAAGTTTGTTTCAACGGTAAAGCGATGTAATATTTTGTTAATAAGTCCTGGATTATGAGGATGTTGATGAATCCTTTGGGTATAATTGGAAGGGGTCCCATGATATCCATAGATATTTTATCAAATACACACCCTGGTGTGTTGGTTAGAATTAGAGGTTGTCTTGTTTTCATGCGAAATAATTTTTCTCCTTGACAGTTTTTGCACTTGCTGATACAATTCTGTATTTGAGTTTTCATATTCGGGCAATAATACCGTTCTCTAATGCGGGAATATGTTTTATTTACTCCTTTATGCCCGCCTATTGGTGAATCGTGGTTTTCTTTAATGATCTTTTCTCTATTTTGCTCTGCTGAGATATGAATTAACTCTTGGTAAACGGTGATTTGTAGCGTAGTTTCGTAAAATAGATCTTGGAGTGCTCTCTGCAGCTGAGACCACGGAACTATGTCTAATGACGTTTGTGCAGTACTAAATGATGTTATTTGTAATACCGAAATTACGTCATACAGTGAACAGAGTGATTCTACTATTACCTGATAATCAATTGCGCATTTTTCGTATTCAATTACTGATAACTGTATTTGATAGAAGTTATCTGTTTTGATTACTTTGGCCCTTGTAATATTTATGTTTGATTTGTGTGTAAAAAATTTTTCTGCTTTATCTAACTCTTCAGCGCCAGAGTCATAAAGATGTCCTGATTTGGCTATAAAAAGAACCACATTCGTGAGTAGTGGCGATAGTGTCTCTCGTGAATCTAAAAAGTGTTTCATATCTAACGTGCTCGGTCGGTAACTAATCTGATGCAATACGGTTATCCTCCGAGTTAAGTGAAAGTAGAAAAGGGGGAGGAAGCGGAATTATAGATTTCTTTAGATGGTAAGGCTTCGGATATGAATAAAATATATTCTCGTCGGATGAGGATGATTGTGCGAGAGAGCAGATCTTAATAAAGATAGAGCGTTTAGATTTGTCTTACCGGCTTTATACATTATTTCGTAATCGTGCTCCGCGAGCTTAAGCCTCCACCTCACAAATAGGCTGGGTGGATCTTTGACAGAGTTCATCCACACCATTGGACAATGGTCGGGTACTAATTTAAATTGATTACCGTAAACATAGAGTTCGTTACAATGCACAGCGTAGATTATCGCAAGGCATTCCTTTTCCGTGGTTGAGTAACTCTTTTCTGCAGAGTTACGGAGTTCCGATGTGTAATATCGTCCGCTGACGCGTCTATTGTGATCACAAAAAGAATTTAAAACTTCGGGCATGGTAAAATTGACGCCTTGCATAGCGCATCTTGTAAACGAAAGAATGCGTTCTGCTATTCGTTTCGTCATATGAATGGAGTATCTTGCTTTAACAAGTTTATTAGAGATTCCGCGATGTTAGAGAAATTTGATATGAAACGTCTATGACAGCTCGCAAGTCCCAGGAATTGTTTTATTTGCTTAGGGTTCGTAGGACGCGGAAAGTTTCGAACGGCACTTATTTTCGAAGGATCCGGCTTCACACCACTTTCACTAATGACATGGCCAAAATAACTAATCTCGCGACAGAGAAACTTGCACTTGTCGTTTTGCAGTGTTAGATTGGCCTCTCAGAGTTTATTTATTAGTTTCGAGTACTTCGTGGCAGGCTCTTAGAGCGAACTCACGTAGACTACTATGTCATCCAAGTATACAAGCAACTTGTTACCCTGGAATCCAGCAAGTAGACTGTCCATTAAACGTTAAAAGGCAGTGAGCGCATTTTTAACGCTGAACGGTATTCTCGTAAACTCGTCGTATGACTAAAGGTATGTGCGTCAGCGGGTTCCATCAGTATCTGGTGAAACCCGCTGGCTAAGTCAAATGTACTGAAATATTTGGTGCTTCCGAGCTGATCCAATATTTCAGTTATACAGAGTAGAGAATAAGCGTCGGTGATCGATTTCTTATTTAATGCACGGTAATCTACAATGACTCAAGAACGTTTCTTCCCTTGTGAGTCGGCCTTCTTTGGGACAACCCAGATCGGAGAACTGTATGGGAATTTCGAATCGCGGATGACACTGTTGCGTAATAAGGTTTTCACTTAGGTTCGGATCTCCTTCTTATGTGCGGGTGGAAAACGGTACAGTTTTACATTTATAAGTGTCACAACTCAAGTCAGGGAAAATTTCCTGTTTGACCGTGATCGACACGTAGCCATTTCCGAAGTCTGCGTGTTGAATTCTGGCGGATACCAGGTTCGTTATGGCTCGCGCAACACTACTTGAAACGCGGACGTGATGAACAGTGACGTTCACTTACCTTTAGATGTCTTGAATCTCTGTTTGATCGGGTTTTCTATTGCAGATATCGCTGGCGCTGTGGGTTCCCTTCAGGAATGGTCCCTGTGTATAGGCTGCGAGGCAGCATCATCAGTGGAATGAGCTTCCAGCGAGGCTAATCGGTGCTAGTGGACGACTCTATTTGGCTAATCGGCGATGAAGACGGCAGTGCAGCACGGCTAGTACATTGAGAAGTTACGACGAGTATGGCTGAGTAGCTGCAAATCGACGCTTGGCTTTCGATACCCACGTATTCACGCATCAACTGACGGAGAAAGTTCTTCTTTCCTACGGGCCGAGTTCTTTTCCCATCGTTGGCACAACGCGTTCAGTTGCGGTCCGTAAATGTGGAAGATCGACGTAGTTTCTCTCGTAGTATGGCAATAGGTCGACCCAGTTCAGCGGCGGTCCGCTTTAACCGATCGGTCACCAAGCTTCGACTAAGATGAAATCTGAATGTATGTGATACGTATGTGATACTGTAGAATTACCAGGAATTTGTATTAAATAAGCAAAGTATTTCTGGCAAAATAAAGATATATTCTAAGTAATCCTACGCTTACACTTACTGTCCCTATCGAGCTATGTTAAAATTGGTTTAAGTATTAGGATTGTAATGGATTAGACTTTAACTTAATTTAAAAATGAATTAGATTTAGAAACACCTCAAGTGAGTTGGAGACTGGCTCGTAGGCATAAGGCTGAAGAAGTTCAGCTTCAACGCGAGACAAGTTCTGATCTCTGGCTCGCGTATCCGCGACCTTGTCACGTAAGATTCGGAGAAATGACTTAGAATAAAACGAGAGTGAGCAACAGTTCACCCAACCATTTATTTAATACAAGATATAAACTTTTTACATCACCATTCGTAACGCGGAGTTTCAGAATGTACGCCGATTATAACTTTTAGACTACTGACCTGCACAATCCCTAAGTCTTTTATATGTTGTGTTTTTCGGGAGTAGAGGTAGGACCTTAACCCTGCTCTTTGGAATTGGGGTATCATAATGTAAACGGGATGCGTCAGGCGGGTGACGCTTGTTTGTTTTCTCTAGCGAGATTATGGGCATGTTGGTATAGGTCATTTGAGAATGCGTTTGACATCACAACCTCCTCGGGTCGCGTGGCGTGTGAGTCGCTGGGCCCCAGAGTAGGATGGCCGTTCTGCCTGCAGAGTGGAGCGGCCGGTCGTGATGGGGCGCGGCTCATGTTGAGCATAAACCGCGCGTGTTGGACACTCGCTCGAACATATCGCAGCGGATTATGATGTAACTTTAGAAATTAGAATTATATATGAATTTGTCTTAGAACTATTCGTATGTGTTGTTTCTGTATAAACATGGTCGTGTAGTGTACTTAGAGAAATATGTATATGGGTAAATTACAGCTGCTGGCTCGATGAAGTGTGCAATGGTGTCTTCGTGCTGCGACTGATATATATATATATATCGGTCTTGGAATTATGTGTGTGTTGTTCGTGTTACAATGGAAGAAGTAAAAGTAAGGGTGAATAACAGCAGGCGATTCAATGCGTTGTTCTATATATATGTATATATATATTCTAATTTTATAAGTTGTGATGCGCTCATGCGTGAGTACCCGCGATTCTATTCTTAGCTTCATACCTTAGGGCCATTCATCACCTCTCCGAGGTGTCTTCTATTTCTAGACTAAGTTCCAATTTTATTTCTAGTTCTTTAAGTTACATAAATCTATTTCTATTCATATATCTAATTTCTATTCATTTCTATATCCACGCGATATCAGCCGGTTCTCGCATACTCGTACCTTACATTCACACTTGGAATTAATACCGATACTTGGAAACTCTGCTTAGTTAGAGTGAACAGTCGCTTAACTTTGTAAAACTACAAGCGACGATTATTTGAAGTGTCAATCGATTTTCGTTCTGCTGGACCGACACGGATAGACCAGACCGCCGCTTACCAACTCGAATCCAGCCAGCCAAAGTTCGTCCGGAATGTGCCATGCCACCAAGAAAAGAACGCGACGAGCGGGACGAAGAACTTTCTGTGACGTATGGTGCGTGAGTACACCGGGCCCAAGACAAGTCAAACCTACCATTCCGCTATTGCTGCTGCGCCTGCTGCTCATATCCAGCTTTCCCCAACATCAGCGAACTCATCCAAGCAGGGTCATCATTCCAGCCAGCGCCGGTAGAACCTCATTCCTCTGACGTTTCCGCAACGCAGTTCCTAAGCAGCGACCACTCCAGAAGACGACCCGAGACGAGAACTATATCTAGAAAGGAAATCCTAAGGCAATCAGGGCATCAAGACAGAGAAAGGTAAGGTTTATTCACTTTATCGCGTCCGCAAGTGAAATTAGTGTTCACGTCCCACAAAAGGAACCTCGGTACTAATTATAATTAACGTAACAGTAAACGATAAGCGTTGGTTCGCTCTATCGCTCCTTAATACCATAGCGACTAATGAAAGTCAATGCAAAACTTAACATCAAGTTATTACGATCTTGGAAGAATTCGTATCGAAATTGAATTGCATGTAGAAATGGAATTGTAAAAGAACTAGTACTTGATGTAGTAAAAAAATAAAGTATATCCTAAGTTAAAAAGTATAAGAGTAATTATTTCTAAATATAAGACTAAGTTAACAATGGAACCAGAAGTTAGAATTTAGAATTAGGAATTTAGAATTGGAAACCACATTGAGGCAGCGCGATAGTCCTAATGCGCGACTTGGAAGAGACTTATTCAGGTGAGAACCAAGAATCGAACTGCTTCTCCCTAGATGCTTCTGCTACCTCCTGGAATCTCAAGGCGCTTTGGTCGCGTGTGATCGTAGGTGAATGTGTGAAGACGCCCGAGTGGGTACTCGGCGTCGCGTGGTGGGATTAGCGGCGCGTGCTGCTGAGGCACTCACGCGTTGCGGCGCATCCATTCTCGCAACTTATGAACATGGAATATAATATAATATGGATATAGAAATTACGGCTTTAAATGTAAATTGTGTGTTGTTTGTGTCATTATAATATCGTGTCGCGTAATTCTATGAACTAGGATTTAACAATACGGTCTTAGAATTTAGGAGTATTTACATGACTTAGAAATAGTATTTTGGAGATGGTAGATCCGGAATGGAGAGTTCTCTATACGGTGAGGGCTCTCTGCATTGCCTCTCGTAGGGCTTGATTGTGCTGAAACATCCCTGGAATAAGCGAGACAGCCTATAATGTAGGCGCGTGAACCTGGTTGTCGTGCTGCATTGAGAGAGTGGCAGGCGGTACGCCTGACGTCACAGTAGACACTTAGAAATCCCATCCCGTTGCATGGAATTATGAAAATCACAATCCTTGAAGTGTAAAAGCAGATAAGCATTATTGTGTTGCATAGAACTTTACAACTTACTTTTAAACGTTGATCTCAAAAGCGTATCACTTCCCGGTTCGTGGAAAAGTAACCGTTTGCTCGGAGCAACACAGCCTCGAACGGTTCGGTTCGCGAAATTGCGATGAAGACCAGGTTCTTTCTGGCTCGCGGAATACGGACGAAAAGTCACAGATGCAATTGAAAGCAATTGTCACTTATCTTTGATGTCTTGATACCCCTAGTTTCATATCCCTTCTCAAGGGTATCGACTCGTTCGAGCAGATCTACGACAGTGGCGACGTTGCGGAAAGGCCGTCTAGTTGGCGGTCAGCGGATAAAGAAGCAATGCAGTGATAGATACACGCAACGGTACTTGCATCAACGTAATCACGCACTAATGAACGGACGTTCTTCCTTCCCGCATATCGAGTTCGTTTATTAATATCGGAACGGCGCATTCGATTCGGATTCCAAACGTCCGAATACGAATCCACTAAGCGGCGGTCCGCTCTAGCTTGCTTGTCCAGAAATGTGGAAGAGCGACGGGTGTCTTCTCCTTAGTCCAGCTGTGGGTCAATGCAGTTAAGTAGCGGCCCGCTCTAACTGGTCGGTTATCAAGTTTGACTAAGGGTCAAAGCGGCTTAAATGATTTCGAAGACGTGTGAACTCGAACAACACTTCGTAACGAATGAATTTATTTTAATAATAAGGCAAGGAATGATTTTAGAATGATGAGATTTGTAAATACTGGTAAAATAAAATATATTCTAAATAAAACCTAAGCTTTTACTTCTCTATGCTAAGAATAACTAAGTGCTAGAACTCGATGCTTTGGAATATAATTAGAGTTAGAATTAGAATTAGGAACTTGAATTTGAACTTGGACTTGAATTGGAATAGAATTAGAATAGTAAACACCTCCATGTGACGTATAGTAAAGCCCGGGGGCATGAGAAATCCATTCGCGTTGAACGCGTAGCTCGATCTGCATATCAGCTCGCGCATCCGCGACCTTCTTCGATCGCGGAGCGCGCGAGTCGCTGGGCTCCAGAGTGAAGCGGACGGTCGTGGTGAGACGAGCGCGCGCGGCGTGGGCCACGTGCGTCGAACGCTTGCTCAGGCACTTGCTCGGGCGTTTGGTTGGACCCTTCACTTATTTCCTAATTTCGATTAAATGCTACCTTAAAATTAGGATTATATTGTACATGAAATGCCTTATGCTATGCTTGTGTGTGTTGTGTTGTGTATGTACATGGAGTGTCGTATGCTTAAATTCTAGAATTTGCTCAGTTATGAAAATAAGTATGAATAATATAAGTACCGATGCGTAACAGCGGGCGACTATTCGTGATGCGTGGAATGGTCCTTGTGCGGAGGCTGGAGTTCACTTTTGCTCCAGCTGTCTGGCGCGTGCGCGTGGTGACATGATCGTGCGATCCAACTCCTGGTTGCCAGGGTGACTGCCTTAGCTCGGCGATCGGACGGTTTAACTGTGTATCAGTGCGCTCGTCTCTGTGTTGGAGGTGCCACAAGATTCGGTATTCAAATGTAGAAAATGACAATACAACGCGCAATTTTCCGGAAACCGGAACGGCCTCCCGTCGTGCCACAAGACAGGTCGCGAAACCAACCCCCGTATCAGATCTCTCACTCTGGAGAACCTCTCCGCGACGAACGAAGAAACGCAGTTTCTATAAACATAGCCGTGAACACTAATACACCCAGCGTCATCTTGTCTTCCGCCGTGTTAATTAAGCCCGTCGAATTTATGATAGATACGGGTGCTGAAATTAATGTCTTAAAACGCTGGGCATTATCCCCAAAAATACGAATAGACAGTACTGAAACTGTCGTAATAACCGCTATTACTAATGGAAAGACAACAACATTAGGTACAGTGAATCTTGTCTTATTTAACCGCGTTGTATCATTTAACGTCATCTCAGATAACTTCCCCCTCGGCCCAGACGGAATCTTAGAAAAAATTTTTTTGCCGTCGCGAATGAATATCGGTCTGAAAATCAGAATAATTAATTCTCAAATCTCGGAGAGCATAATTCCAAGAATGGACATCGCGTCCGGTGTAATTTTCGGCAATTCTCTGGTGAAAGTCAGCGAAGATAAAGCAATCACCAGAGTAATAAACTCTACCGACAGCACGGTCGAGGTCGCCTTATCTGCCGTTTGACTGGAACCAGTGGAATTAACTTTAATCGAGGTAAACAGACCCGCTCTGTTCCCGCTTTTCACCGAATCTAAGTAGGCCTTAAAAACAAATCAAAATCGAATTAACGTATTGCAAATTTCAGTCACACCGCGTGCCTCAGCTAGAAAGGGACTATACAAAATTCAAACACATTTCTAATGCCGATCCCAGAGCACGAAATTCATCTTCAATCTGTAAGCGCGTAGGAAAAAGCTTGTGCATAAGTCACGAAATCATTTCGAATAAAAATTATAACGTTGCCAAAACCTTAGAAAAACCGTCGAAGTCCCGTCTGAATCAAATATTAGAATTAATCAAACTCGATCGTTTTAAACTATGAGGAAGGAAACCATGTGACTAAACTAATAGAAAAAAAAACATAAGATTTATATTATCTGGAAGAAGAACCGTTATGATGTACTACCGCAACTACGCATAAGATCCCAACCATAGACGATTGAGCTATTAACATTAAGCAGTATAGATTTCCTTCCGCGCATAAAAAGGAAATTTGCGAACAGGTAGGGAAACTATTAGAAAACGGCACTCAAAGTCTCCTTACAACTCTCCATTATGGCTGGTGATACCGATGCCGACCCATTACTTGCATAACGGCGATTCTTGATCAGCTAGAAAGCGTAAAGTACTTCAGTGCCTTCGCTCTCGCCAGCGGATTCCCGAAGAAATCCGCTAAAGCCCACAAGACCATATTTTTCACGCCGCATAACCATTTTGAAATCAATAGAATGCCGTTTAGTTTAAAAAACTTATACCTACTTTGGCTTATGGATAGTGTTCTCTCAGGCCTTCAAAGAGATGAACTATTTGTTTACCTCGACGATATCGTCCTCTACGCGAGCTCTCTTTAAGAGCTCGAGAATAAATATAATAAATTAACCGAGAGGCTTCGAAAAGCGAACTTGACCTTCCAGCCTGACAAGTGTCAGTTCTTAGGATTACTCGGAAGAAACCTACTATACCTCCTCCTACACCGCCATCTCCCTGCTCCGATGTCAACCTTCCCATGCAGGAGACTAAACTGCAAAGCCCGGTTCCTATTATCCCCATTACTGACGCCACGTACGACGACAGATAAAACAGAGATCTATACTCCAAGGACAGATGAACATATCAGGCGGGAACCGCTGTTTAAGTTTTCAAGAGATACCTTAGCAACCAAGCGCGATAACATCGTAATATTCGTAACTCAATTAGGACGCTTGTACGGCAAGGGCACTAAGAAACAGAGAAATCGATAAAATTTCTTTCAAACAAGACTGACATTTCACTCAGTAGAGCAAGAATAATAAAAATCGACAACTTCTATCAAATTCAATTATCGGTGATCCAACACAAGAATAGGGCAATAGACTATAAAATCTTAATAGAATCATTAAGATCGTTACATGATGTCATGAGCGAACTACAGTTCAGTACATTCAGTACAGCTCAAACCTCTCTACATACCATTCCGTAGTCACAGATTCAAAAACCTTTGCAAGATTTATTTTATGAGATCCCAATGCAAATCACAGTATGTCAGGGATTAATCCAAGTTCCGTCGGAGGAAGAGGAACAAAATCATACAGGAAAACCATGATAAACTAGTCCGTGTTAAAACCAGACAGCCTATGACACTTACCGACACACCGGGCTGCGCATTCGACAAGGTCTCCATGGACGTCATGGAGATCTCTGGGACGTCTGGGACGTCTGGGACCTCTCCCAGTAACCCCTGACGGTTACGCTAACGTACTAACTATCCAAGACCTTCTAACAAAATACCCTATAGCCATACCCCTCAAACATAGATATAGCGGACACATTAATAACCAAATTCATTTGCAAATATAGATGTCCGAAAGACATACATTATGAGTCTAACACCAGGACGGTGTTCGACATGCCTCCTTACCCATACGGGTATATACCAAATGGTTTGTCCTCTACTCCCAGATTACTTTCACTTCACTGAAACGGGCGATGGAAAAATCCAGATGTGCCGCGGCGCTTTCAGTTACTCCGCCGCGAGGGACGAATCCCACCTGACGGAGCATCCACAGGGAACCTAGGAGAGGCCAACTCACTACATGTACGCATGCACGATCACTCTGACCCTTTGTGAATATCATTCTGGACCGGTTTGATCAAATTTATTGATGATCCAAACTGTCCAGCCTCAGTCTTATTCAATTTTGCTCTACGAAAGTGTATAGGACTAGCTTGAGCAAATTAATAATGCATCAAACCTCCAAGTCCCAGTTTAATTCGATTTGGTCAGAGCCCCGTTAGCCGCCGGACAAGCCCGGCGCCCAGGTTCCACCACGAGGAGGTGGGGATGGCACTTCCAGGACACCCAGGTTCTGGAACTCATACCACCTGCTACCATCAGGCGTTAACCACCGCCCACAGCATCCCCAGCCGAGCAATCGTTTCATCCAAAACCAGAGCCCCTGTAAGCGGCCCATCCGCCGGCTCGCCGTACCAAGGCTGAGAGACAGCGCTATGCTGTAAAGAAATGGAGCAATAGGCCGCGCTCATGCGCTGCCTTCATGTACGACCGGGAATTCCACCCCATGCTACAAGGACGAGACGCAGTACGCCGCGTATCAGCTGGAATCTTCCTCAGTCACACACCCATATTTTCTCCTCTCATACATGCGATTCTAGAAATAAGCACACTACACAACTAGATCTAAGAAAATTCATGTATATACATAATCTTTAAGCTCCCTTAGAATTAAAATGCGCCGACGCTTGAAAGCGCACTTGACGCGCGTGGCTCATCGCGTGGCCTCCGGCAGAAGCGGTCTTCCTTGCTCCTCGGGCCACGCGCCGTCCCCAGCCCGGGGCCCAGCGACTCGCGCGCCACGCGAGGTGGACCAAGGAGGTCGCGGGCGCGTGCCGCCAGAGATCAGTTCTAATCTCAACTCCGAATCGAGCACTTCGATCTTCTGCAATAAGCACTTAGCTTTAATGCCTCTGGGCTTTTCGCATCTCCTTCAGTGGAGTCCTTAGTTCAAACCTAGTTCTATTTCTATTTCTTATTATTAACTCTAGTTTAGGAACTTAGAACTAGTAAAATCTATTAGGATAGATAGTTCGCAGAATATACTTACTACCAGTTTTATCAGGTCGAACGATTCTTTATTTCATTCAATTACTAATACAATTCCTTACGTCTCTATTTAGCAAGCTGCTTCAGCCTCTGTGCACAGGGGCTCTGGTTTTGGATGCCGGCGGAAAAACGGTGCACGTAGCAGGCAATACGACGGATATTGCATCCCCTTTGAAAAAGAATCTCGGCCATGTCGAGATCTTTTGTCTGCTATGCAGGTATGAAGATTCTGGGACTGCTCCCCAATTCTGCCAGTTGGCTACTGCTGAAGCTGGGAATTCTCGTCTGGTTCATTCCGGCGAGGATGTTTGGCCACTGGACCGCGGCTGCGAATTTCGTCTGGGCTGGAGAAACTTTGGGGGTGGGGTACACCGTAAACTACCATACGTGTTCGCAGGTGTCAGGCGGCCCGTTGGCGCCTAGTATCCAAGAATATCGATGGTCCCGGTGATAAGGTCACTGGGTGGATGACGCGTTAAGTCTAGCCTCTCACATCCTAGCCTCGCATCAAACCTCCTAGTGGTCCCCCGGAATGTGCCCTCGGGCATTCAGATTGATGCGGGTCGGGGAGACTCTTGCGTGCGTCCGTTCCCATCACGGACCGCGGTCTCCTTTCTTATCGAATATAAATGGGACAAGTTGTGGTTCTCGATTATTGACTCAACACTAATCCATTCAGTTCGTAGAACAAAATTCCTTACAGCCGACACAGAGTCAAGGACAGAAAAGGTCTTCTTCTCACTGCTAAAGTGTTGATGGAAAACACACTCAGTGCATGGGCGGATGGTATAGGAGATGGCTTATATCAGATGACGAAGTTGTGGTGCATGTCCTGGCCCCTACCGGAAGCGCTGGCTAGCCGGGAGGTAGGTCCAGATTGAGGGTTTAAGTGCGTATGCCCTATGGGTGCGGTAGCACATCCGAGCCCCCTCCCGGGGCCGGATTCATAATATTCCTGGAGAAACTTTGATCACTTTCGCTTTTACCGTTCATTTGAGCTTCACTGTGGTTACTGACTTCAATTTCAGTTTTTCTTATACCCATCTCATTCATACTTGCACCGTATGTGCAGCGCATTCGTTTACAAAGTTTGATTTTATTTGTGTGAAAAACTTTGTGGCGACCTTTGTCATTCAATTTAACATTACTGTTGTCCAAAATGTCGAAGATTCGGTAACTAAGGTCCTAAATATTGTGATTGAAATTTGTGCTTGTTTGGTTCTTTTAATAGTTAGACACACTGGCATACCTTAAAATTTTGAACACTTAAATTTCGGTCATAATAATATTCGGACCTGCGTTTCGCGTTGTCTACATCGACTGTAGCCAACTCCTCGAGCTGGAAAATTCTTTCGCTTAGTTCGATAAGATAGTCGCTGTACGTTTCATTTCTGGAATTATCCTGAAAAAGAGTGGCTGGTGATGTTCTTACTATCCTGCTGAATACTGGTGAAGGGTTCCTAAGACTAAGAATTTATTTCTGCGTGCTCAGAATATTCGTGACAGGGTGCAAAGTTAAAAAGTCCTTTTTAAGAGCTTTATTTGATGTTGAGTCGAGGGATTCTCCAAAGAGACTGCTGTTCTGTCTATCGTCTCTCTACCTGGTCGGCACGATATGTTTTTTCACGCCTTTCGATTGGTTCTTCAACGTTTTCACTAAAAACCAATCATGACCGTTTTTCGACTCTTAAGCCACCGCCTTCTTAGAGACGGGTGGTGGTGTTTCTGGTGGGACCTGATTTTGTCGTTACCATGTTTGGTCATGTAGCGAGATTTCCGCTGGGCCTGATACCTGCACCGGGTGACCATGGGTAGCTTGGCCACGGACAGAGGACCCTTCAGAAATCCCCGGTTTATGGCTTCCGCATGTGCCATCGAGGCCGTTGGAAAAAGTTAATTTATCGCATACCTGGAAAATATTAAAAGCTTAAAACAGTTCCTCAAAAATGACTTGATTGCTGCGCATACCATAAACGGTGCTAGTTGCTTGTAGCGGAAGGCCTTCTATTGTGCCTTACTGCTAGCCGCTACACTGACTCGTGTGGGGTGTATAACGTGCCCTCGTATACGCTGGTGTTATACAAGAATATTGCGTAGGGCAGCCATTTCTCCCAGTTATTACTCGACTTTGTGTAGTATTTCAAATATTCAGCCAGGATGTGGTGAGATCTTTCACCGGACCCGTTCGTTTGCAGGTGAAACGCGCTGGATTTATACTGCTTAACGCAGAATTTGATGGCTATGGCCTTGGTTAGGCTGTTTACAAAATTCGAACCCTGATGTGTGAATATACCTTTTGAGTATCGGAACTTGCAAACGAATTCTCTGATTACCCATTATGGACCCATTACGTCCATCGACATCTTATCAAAGGCTCTGCCAAAGGTGTCGGTGAGAGTAAGAGGCTGTCTAGTTTTAATTCGCAGCAGGTGCGGAGCCATGGTCGTTTCCCGAATTTCTGTTAATATTATTATTTATACTGTCTTTTGCGACACTCATCGATATCGTGTCCCGAATTTTTGTAATATTTACAAAATTGGGGTACGTCCCTGACTGTGATCGATCGCAGCTGCTCGTACGTAGATCGCTGTACGGGAGTCGGTGCGTCTCTGGGTCGCAGGTAACCGTCTCGGTGTTCCTGAGATCGGTATGCCGGAATCGTCCTAAGCCGACACTCGGTCACACAGTTCCCGGTATTACTACACTTACTGCATATAATGTCGGAGCGTTTGTCACGTGATTTGATTCGCGCTCATGTTCTACCGAGGTCATTGCAGTCGCGCTCGTGAATTTGAAATAACTTGCGTGCGCAAACAAAAATTTGCTGTAGTATGCTGAACGAGTCTACAGGCATTTGATTCTTATTTCCAGAATGAAACCGTCTCTAAAGCATTGCGATATCAATTTGTTTACGCTTTCTGAGGATTCCTGCGGATCTCGTCGGGTAAGCCTGTCACTATCTGTTATCGCAGTCCTCAAATCTTTTACTCGGCTGATATAATCTAGAATGTGCTCGTTAGCACGCATATATATATTTGTTAGTTCGCCCCAATAATGGTCTGCGGATTTCACAGGACCGAAGGATATCTGTCAATTCAAGTATAGTCTGGCAGGGCTCCTCCTCTAACACGGCGTAAGCGCGATCCTTGAATTTACCCTTGAAAAGGCGAGTGAACGTTCGCTCGCAACCGTTGGGAATGAGCTCGTATACCCTTTTACAAGCGCGCGTGAATTGAAGAATCGGAATGTTCTGCCATCGAAGGTTGGCACGGCTTCAAGTGCCTGCTTAAGTGAGAACTCGTCGTGCTGCGAGCTAATTGTATTGAAGTTCAAATGCTAACTGTCTAACGGCATAGTGTCGTCTCGTGATAAATCTTGAATACGGCGCATTGTTTCCTAATTCGCGGCGCAACATTTCTACTTGTTGAAGCAACGCGATGGTGGCCAGGTCTGCTGTATCTATGTTCTTCGCAGAAGTATTTACTTGCGCGGTACTTAGAATTGGCTCGCCGAGAACATTCTGAAAATCGAGCACATTGTTCGTTCGCTTATCGCGATGGGTTTCATGTACCGTGGCGGCTTTTTGCTCATGTTAACGCATTTTGGTAGGCGGAGTCTTCATTACCATGGCTAAGGTTCGCGGTCCCTAACGGCGGAATTTCCGGAAAAAACACGTGGCTATCCCACCACTGTCACCAAAAAATATCTTTCGTATCTCGGGACGCGATATTCCGACGATTTCGACGAAAACGACGATTTCAGTCATTTCGATGACACGATTCGTAACCGTTCCCGAAAAGCCTGCGCAAATTACACCGTGGCCGTGTTCGTTGGTGGTCGAGACTCGATAGCCGTAAATTAATTGCGTTTACTTACCTTTAACGGCTTGGTTTCACTGACTTAACTCTCGTTTAACACGTTCACGTCGAGGTGACCCACCGATGGGTCACACTTGACTGTTCCGTGGGGTGGCGTGACCCACTCGTGGGTCATGCGTTTTCAGAAAATTAGTCGTTAAAAGAAATAAGTGCTTGATGCAAGAAATGTGCGCTCAAAAAAACGTACATTTTCGCCCCGGCGTGAACGTGTTAAGATATCACAGGCCGTGGTCGTAATTGTAACCGGGATAGCAGCGGCGTACGGCTGGAACGATGGAACGTCGATCGGGATGAGCTTGCACGTAGTCTGATACTGATACAGAAACTCCAGCGCAGAAATCTGAGTACTCGGATACACCACCCACGTATTCACGAACGAGACGACGTAGAAATTCTTTCATCCCCATGCGTCGGTATGCTTTCTCGGCGTATCGAATCTCATCAGAGTAGAGTACAAGGTAGAGTACTTGGGCAGAGTACGGTACGGCTAAGAACTGGTTCACTCTACCTTACCGGTATTTTCTGCGAGCTAACTGTCCTAATACATTTTACTAGTTCGAAGTTCCTAAACTAGAGTTAATAATAGGAAATAGAAATAGAACTAAGTTTGAACTAAGGACTCTACTGAGGGAGATGCGAAAGGCCCGGAGACATTAGAACTAAGTGCTCGTTACAGAGGAGTGGAGTGCTCGACTCGGAGTTGAGATTAGCTGGAGATGCTATGGACAGCAGTTGACGCCTGAGGGTGATAGACCACTCTGCGAATATTCTCTGAAATTCCGACTTTCCACAAACGTTAGATACGAGCCCTTTCTTCTCACCAACCAAAGCTGTCCTATCAAAGCTTGTTTAGCCCTTGAGACAAACTTCGTGCGTTGCTTTCAAAAAAACGAAAACAGGTGTGCATAATCCCGTCGTGCCAGTGTTTGAAGAGCTGCATTTAACGAGAATTCGACCTCAGATTTCTGGTATTGGATGTGACGTCGTCTTTATTCTTCTGACTAACAAGAAATATTCGATTTAATTGTATTTTCATGATTTTTCAATTATTTTCTGCTTTGTTGTGACTGACACTGTGTCAGCTAAGAGGATTTTATTCTGCAAATTTGATAGATTAATATAACGTTGGGAAAAATTTATAGATTACCTGTCCCATTCATATTCGACTCGACTAAGCCAGAGCCTCGCTAACCACTAGACAAGTTCGGTGCCCCTAGGTTTCATCGCAAAGAAGAGGTGTTGGCACCACGTGTTGCCAGCAACTTATGGAATCACAGTTACAAGGAGCATTTGAGTTTCCACGATGAAAGGCAAATGATTGATAAAATTAACAATAATCTCTTCTGACATCTACTGTGGATGAGGGTACAGCTTTTGCCGCTTACACACGCTATGCGAAAAGTCAACAGTTGAGTGGGCCTAAATCAGACGCAGTGGTAAACTCGTAAAAAACTTTTATGGAGTTGTAAACAATTTTATTGATTGCCCTAAATGTAATGATTATAAACTATATAATGATTATAAAATAAGCGAGTAAATAATGAAAGAAATTGTTCGTTGGAGGTGGTTCATCAAGGCTTCAGAAGATAACTTTGTTCCTGCGTGAAAGTGACTTTCGTAGCCGTGAACCTGATTGATGCAAGTCTGGTTATTGGTGGTTGTGCAAATGGCCAATTAAGTATTGATTATAAAAAAAGAACCAGTATGATACCTAGCATTAAGGCCATAATAATACCATTAGAATTGCCATAAAATATATGGCATAAGATAATGATGAAATCAATATCTTTTTAATCGTAGATAGTACTCTGGCATATTCCTGGTAAAATCGAAGAAGTAGAAATGGCGATTGTGCATACCCTACCCAGATAAAACTTCCAAAGATCACAGTAAAGAGTTTGATTACGTAGATGCAGGAAGCACTAGGAACATCCATTGTCAGATCTATGGCAATGTCCTCATTTAAGAGATAATCAGCAGGCAGGCAGCTATGACTAAAATTATATGGATTTCGCCGTATGATTCATTGGATACGAATGGGTGTCGTTTGTATCTGTACAAACACTAGTATCACAAACGGCATCTCGTCACAATTTGTCACAACAAATGAGGACAGAACAATGGCTTTCTGAGACTTAAAGTTAGTCAAACGGGGTTAATCTTAAAATATAGCAATAATTTACCACTTCTTGTTAAGTTAACCATATAAACTTTATTGTTTATTTTAAAATGTGAAGATCATTCGCCAAGAAAAACGGTCGGAAGAAGAAAGGGCAGCTGAAGAGACCGGCGAAGGCCTTCACGAGGTCTATATAATCACCGTTCAAGAAACTAGATGGCACTTTGAAACATTACCTCGTTCTCCTGATACAAGATCCAGCCGAAAGCTGGAACATGATGATAACTATTATCGATATGCGACTACCAAAATTCAAGAAAAAACGCGTGGACATTGACCTCGCCTACAACGGACGTGACCATCATTCGACAGACATTTAAGAACATAATAAAAACCGGATTTCGTAATGCAGTCAAAGATCGACGTTTGTGACATAGTTGAAGCATGATTAAGGGTACAAAAATATGTTTAATACAATTTACTATGTGCTATTCAATGGTAATGATAATAATATGTAAAGTAAAAAATGATATTATTTATTTACAAGTTATTCTAGCTGCGTCACGTAGGAAGAATACGATTTCACTACCCATCTATCTACTGATACCGAAACGTATTGATGTTCTTGGTTTTAAAAAGTGCACGATGACCCTATAACACGCACCTTCTGTTAGGTCTAAGCAAGGAATTACCATAGGTGGAAAGATTGGAAGCCAATTGGAAGTATCGATATAATGTAGAAGAAATCAATTGTTAGATGATAATTTCAGAATAAAAAAATTATATGTTCGTTACCGACATATTTGTATATATAGGTATTAGGCATATGTAAAATAACTTTAAAATAAATTTTAAAATAAAATATACATTATATTTTCTTTTTTTGTTTATCTTATATAATATCTATGTTCTTAGATTTTTATACATAATAACATATGTGTTTTATATTTTTTTCGACTTTCGCTTTCTTTCTTTATTTTTCAATGTATTAGAAATAATATATTCCTTGTTTTTATTAAATTTTAATTAACTGAATGTGAAAATAAGTCGAACAGAGAGAAAGAGAATAGAAACATGCTAGTGAGGTAAAAGTTCAGATGGCGTTACGAAACAACATATTGTGGCGGTTCGTTGAATGTGGGAGAGCTTGTACAACAAGGAAACCACGTGTATTTCACGAGAACTACTTTTTATTTGTCTTATGTTGCGTCTGCATGCCCCTGAGGTCCCAAAAGGAATAGGCCGCTGCTTTTCATATTTTTTCTTACATCGTTCTTAGACTAAGTGCTACCAACTATCTTATTCTAGAGTTATTAGCTAAGGACTAGAGTTTTCCTTATTCTAATTCTATACTATTTTAAAAACTACCTTTAAGCTATTCTACTCTAGTTTACTTATTCTAACTTAGTCTAGATGTCACCCTATGTGACTTCCGTCTGCTGGTTGCTACAATATTGGCAAATAGAATTAGAATAAGGAAAACTCTAGTCCTTAGCTAATAACTCTAGAATAAGATAGTTGGTAGCACTTAGTCTAAGAACCACGTAAGAAAAAATATGAAAAGCAGCGTCCTATTCCTTTTGGAACCTCAGGGGTGTGCAGACGCAACACAGGACAAAGCTTAGTTTAGTCATTTTTAATATTCGTTTATAATTTTTATGCAAACAGCTTCTTCATTGATATATATTAGCCTACGCCACTGCCACGCGTGTCACTATGGTGAGCTGATAGTGTCATTGGCACGCCGTGTCGCCCCTGTGCTATATCGCAGTGCTTTGATAGTGCCGTGACACGTAGTGTCGCTCCAGTGCTAGCTCTGTGCTGTTACGAGAACTGAGAGGCAGCACCGTGCTAGCACAGTGCTCAGAGTTTCACCCGGTGCCATTGGCGCTACAATCGCTGGTTGTCTGGGTACTAGTTCCTATGTTTAAATATAGCATTAAACACGAATTCTTCTATGGGTTCTTCCAAACAACTGGGGTTACACTTCATCACCTTGAAGAAATATAGAAATCAGCTTTGTGACGTTAAAATAGAGCGGATCGCCGCTTATCTTCCCGATCTTAGTTGAAAGTACAAAAAAACCTAGTCAGTGAAACGTGCTTCTGATTCGCGAAGAGCATAGCGCGCGGGTAGGAAGAATTCCTTACGATCACTTGTGTGTGAGTACTCGGAAGATATTGTAGAATTCCCGCACATCAACGATCTGTTGCGTTCGCGCCAGCTCTGTTGCAGCCTTCCGAATTGAGATTTCTGTCGCTGCCGGCAGACCGATCTTCACATCAATTCCAGAAAGTGATCCACGACGCACCTAGTACCTGAAATTGGAGAAATAAGTCAACGAAAGGTAGAAAGCTTCATACTATATGCGCGAATCGCGAATGTTCTATCAGTGCCGCGTCAATCAAAATTGTTGAACTCAGTCATAATGCAGTCCCACGGACCGAATAACCGAATAAATAGGCTCGTGCCTAAAGCCTCCGGATCTACGAAAAACAGTTTCGCCCGGACGTGACACATACTTTGAAACGTAGGACTGAGAAGCTAATCGCATTGCACGTAGCTTTAGAAATTATATACTTTGAAACGTAAAAACTAAGTACCACCATTGCGTTGCATAGAACGTTACAATTTACTTACTATGAAACGTAGAAACTGAAAATTGTCATTGCGTTGCTTAAAACACTGGAACCTACATACCTTCAAACTTAGAACTAATAAGCACTCTTATTTTGCATAGAACTGCAGAAATTGCTTCCATTGAAACGTAGTACTGAGAACCACAATCACATTACTTAGGACTTTAGAACTTTAGAAGTTACTTACTTTTGAACGTAAAAACTAAGAAGCTCCATCGCATTGCTTACAATGTTATATTTTACTTATTGTGAGACATAGAAGCAGATAAGTGCAATTGGGTTGCTTGGAACTGTAGAAATTGCTTGCTTTGTAACACAGAAGCAGGGAAGCGCCATTGCGTTGCTTAGAACTTTAGAACTTGTAAGGAAAATACAATATTAACAAGGAAATTGTATGTATACATATAATTTACAAAATAATAGCTGTATGTACATAATTTTCACTTAGGCATTTTACCATATGGTTCAAACTGCATGGTAGCGTGCAGCATGGTTCCAACTTTATCAGTCTTCGTTAATATACAGAGACATATCAGGTGGATTCTAGAGAATTGTTAACCATTTATGAAATAGCAATTCCTTTCATATAAATTTAACAGTAGATTAAAAAAAGTTAATTATAAAATACAGATATTAATATTTCCTCACGGGTAATTCTTACAACTAAAAACTTTATTATTTGTGTTTGAAAATATTCAAATATTTGCCACGAGTCATTTCTTTCGCCTCTTCCAATCCTAACTGATAAGCCATGTCATGTAACTTTTTTACTTCAGATATTAGACCACCCATTGACAAGTTTCCTAATTCTGAAAGGAAAATTATGGTTATTCCAAAGAATTTTACTGCTAAACATGAACTTACGATGTAATTGATTTATGTCATCTTGAGTTAGTCCTGCAGCCCAAGAAGATGGTTCTGTTTGGGGTGAATTCTGAGCTACAAATTCACTTACACCTGGAACTTCATTAATCACTAATATATATGGTATATTGTCACTTTTATTTGAAACAAATTAAACAACTATGTAAAAGAATACTTACTTTGTTCAGGCCATAAGTCTGGCGACGCTCTATCTAGTTTTTCTAAACTCATAAGGCTTTCTTCCACACAAATTAAATCTATAAGCGATAAATATTAAAAGATCATAAATTCATTAATCTCTTTTAAAGTGTGCCTAAAAGGTAACTCACCTGCTTGATCTGTTGGTTCTTCTGTAGTCATTATGTTCATTGGAATCGTGCTACTTAACCTTCACCTAAGTTCGAATAATGAAAAACAGTTAAACTTGATTAACTTGATGAAAAATGAATAAAAATGTGAACGATAATTGATTAAAACGTAAAAACAACAGACTGCAAAATTGTTGATGTACGTGGAATATTTACAAATTATGCGGTTTGAAGATTCTCTTCGTTCTTTAGCGCTTTTCGCAATTGGTTCATTAAATTCTTCTGTTGTTCAAACATAAGCAAGTTTTCCACCTTTTTATGTTCTTGACGCTGACTATCACATTCCACACCTACACGAAGCTGCTTTCTATAATAAATATGGAAAACAAGCCTATTAAGGAGAATGTCCCTCCCGCGGAATATAATTTTATCGTGTAACATGGATAAGGCATTGAAATTGAACCAATGTATATTCAGAATCAGTTTTTATGTTATTAAATATTTTTAGTACAATTACAGTGTCAAAATTTAAACACCATTTTAGAATTCAAATATTAAATACATACATAACAAATATTAATTGACTTCGTATTCAAACCCTTCGATAATTCAATGCAATAACCCAGACAACCAGCGATTGTAGCGCCAATGGCACCGGGTGGAACTCTAAGCACTGTGCCAGCACGGTGCTGCCTCTCAGTTCTCGTAACAGCACAGGGCTAGCACTGGAGCGACACTGCGTGGCACTATTAAAGTACGGCGATATAGCAGAAGGCCGACACGGCGTGCCAATGACACTATCAGTTCACCATAGTGACACGCGTGCCAGTGGCGTGGGCTACTATATACCAATCAAGAAGCTGTTTGCATAAAAATTATAAACGAATATTAAAAATGACTAAATTAAGCAATTTATTTATTTCGATTCGAAAATAGATACACTGACACGAAAGAAAGATAGAAAAACTTCTTTTTATTATTTTCTATAAACTATAACTTAATACAGCGATTTTTTCAGTAAAGTCGTTAATTACTTTATCGTAAAAATACATACACTTATTTTATAAATATTTTTTTCAACTCATCGTTAAAAATTCATGCAACAAAGGGTTATATTATTTTTAATAATCCTTACAAACGATAAAACCATGTACCAAAGGAAAAGAAATAATTACGTTCAATATTTTCACCTGAAAATTGTGATTCGCTAGTAAAGTAAACGTAACTTAATTACCCAGACAACACAAGATAAGATGGTGGCGACACCATACCGGCACTGTAGCGACACTTCCGAGGAGTGTCAGCAGATCCGTAGTCATCTACGTCCGCACTTGTTAGTTCAAATGCCGGCACGCAGTGGCAGCACGTTCTAGTCACCAGCGTAGCACGCGTGCGAATGACACTGCGCCAGCACCAGCGTGACACGCGTGTCATCGTTTCATTCATGAATCTACTCAACAGTGGCGTAGGGTCACATTTGCTAACGGGGAACCTGTGTTTTCATACAAATTGAAACCGTTAGATGTCAGTAGGTGTTCAACATATGCATATTAATAGACATTTTTATAGTTGTTTTCCAATATTTATGATTATTGAGAAAGCCATGTATATACATTTATTTCAACTACTCATAAAATAAAAATATTACTTGTAGAATAAAATTACTTATAAAATAAAATATTATTAATAAGATAAAATATTATTTATAAGATAAACTATTATATATACTTATAAGATAAAATATTAGTTATAAGATAAAATTATAAAATAATAATTACTTATGAAATAAAAATGGGTTAATGTTTAGTTTAATACTTAATTTAATACTGACTATTTTACATTTGTACAATCTTATATATTAAAAATTGAAGCAACCACGAGCCGATTGTTTTGCTGCTTATTCTTCGGTAAGGAGGTATTCGCTACCCAGCAGTTATATAGGGGTAGCATCCCGGAAAGATCCGTTAGGATGAACGCTTTGGATTATTCTTCCATTCCTACAAAACAGTGAAATATGATGTTATTTAAAAAAATTGTACGCTATTGATAGTATATTTTCGTTTAGAAATAAAATGTACCTTTTAAAATTCTTCGTCGTCTCCTTCCTCTCTATTCCAAAAGTGGACAGTGGTTGCCCTATCCCTTTCTGCCGCCTTCCTATGTCTTTCTTTAGATGCTCGCAGAGGTTTTTCTATTCCTAACACTTCTACATCCCTTGTATGTAGCAAGTAATTATTAGATTCCGTTAAACTCCTACAAACATTTATAGAAAAATGCTATAAAATGGTACAACAAATTTGGAAATTTATAAATTTATAATATATATATTGTATACTTACTGCATTTGCATGCTCATGTTCCGTTGATTGTTAAGAATTTCTTGTAATATTGTCATCATAGCGGGTGCGGATGTGTCTGTTTGTGCGAATGTGTCTGTTTGTGCGGATGTGTCTGTTTGTGTAGATGTGTCTATTTGTATGGATGTGTCTGTATATGTTTGTGTGGATTGGCATTTTTTATAAACTGGTGCGTTTGTTGGTGTATGAATTTGTGTATTTGAAACCGTTGCGTATGTCGGTGTGTACATTTGTGTGGTACGATGTGTGTGCGGTAATTGTGTATTTGTATTTCTTGAAAATTGTATTTGCTGTAATATATTAATATCACTTTCAATATCAACTTCTATGTTTCTTGTTCTTTTTTTCCTTGGTACCTCGTCCTCTGAATCCGTTGTAAGATAGCGCGTCGGTTTTGCAACTGTACGTTTTCTTCGATCCATGCTACTTTACTGATTTCCAAATTTGAACTTATTGGTGATCGCGTTCCTCTCGATCGCGTAAGGCATTTCGCGTAAGGTTTTTGTTTATTCACCTCCCTCTACATTTTAGGGCAACCTATCCCTGATGCCCCGGAAAAGATTGCTAAGGAATATCTCAATTGTCACTATATCAATCTGCGCCACAGATTGTGTTTTTTGAAGGGTCCTACGCTTCAAGCGAGGTATGTTTATGCGAAGGAGACATATATAAATAAGGAGGCCTTAAAAGAGAAATCCAAGGAGGTCCTCAAGAGCAGTCATTGAAAGGCGAGTAAGTCGTTTTTGAAAATGTAAGCAAATGCGTTAGTTTATTACTAAAAGATACAAGTATTAAATTTACAATAGGCTTGTAGGTTGTCTCAGTGATTCCTCGAAAGAATAGCTGTCATTCCATAATGGAGCGCAGCAGAGAAGGGTCTAATTTATCGTTTTCCCTTTTCTTCAGCTTGGCTCGAAGGCGACGAAAACCAGGCGGCACTCTGGGACGCTTCAACTCCAGCTATCTCTAACAATAACGGAGATAAAAATGTATAAGAATCTCTCTCTCTCTCTCTCTCTCTCTCTCTCTCTCTCTCTCTCTCTCTCTCTCTCTCTCTCTCTATTCTTCTGTCTCACACATTAAATTATCCCTTTTCCTTACGATTTAAATTCATAGAAATTAAATTTACAGAGTATTTATAATTTAAATGCAATTCCAATTCCGTACGCGGGATTATCACAAAATCAAACGAAAATATTGTACTTTTGACATTAAACCTACTACGACCGGTCAAATGATTATTTTCTACATTTCGATTACAATTTCCTACATAAATTGTACTTGGATCACCTTTAAACTGAACAATTTTTCCTCTATATATGCTATATACGTACAATACATTTTCCAGGATTCGCTTCTTCTTTATTCTTTCTTTCCTGGAAGAAATGTGTAGTCTGTCGTACCTATCATGAGCGGTCATTTGACCTGTTTAACGATATATCTTTGTTTTCTTAGATTTCGCAGTTTTTGAGATATATGTAAGAAGCATATCGAACTTTGAATTGCTGCAGTTTGTAATGGTAGTTGCCGCTAGGTTTACTGACGCATGCGCATATTGCAATTGTATAGAAAAGTGGCAACGTCGCAAAAGTTCTATCAAAATTTCTATATAATTTTAATTTCTATATAATTTTATTAATATACACATAAAGATTGTATCTTGATATACTTTAGATATACTTTATTATTGTATAGATTATTTTATATTATGTTTCTCTTTTATAAATAACATATACAGTCCTTTTCATGACGCAGTCTGAACATGTAGTAAGAGAAATGGCAACATCGCAGACTTCTACCTGCATGTTGCATTTCATGCAATGCCATTACGAGTGTAGCAGTCGTAAGAGTTGGTTGGTGAAGAAGTTCCGGAGTTATAAAAGAAATATAATTCTATTTATAATTATTATTACTTTTAGTTACATATGTATATTATTTTATAATTTTATTTTATATATATTATTTTACTAGTTTATAATTTAACTATAATTATAGGAGGATGGATCGACGACGTATTTTAAAGACATCAATCTCACGGAAACCTGTGAAGAAATTATCAGCAAGACAGAAACGTAGGATTCGGAATGAAATTAAAAACAATATGGTAGCACAAAACCCGAACATTGATACGGATATGCAAAACTTGCCAAGCACATCAGCAGGTAGTAGTTTTTCATATTTGAATGTGGGGAATGCTTCTTCTTCTTCTTCTTCTTCTTCTCCTTCTACTTTTTCATCTCCTTCTGTTGATTCTACTGATTCCTTGGAGCAGTCCTTTCGTGACCGTTTAGCGTCCTGTTTTATAGATAATAATTTAACGCATAAGCAAGGAAATAATATATTATCCTTGTTGCGTTCTCATTCGTGTTTCTCCAACTTACCGAAAGATGTTAGGACACTTCTCAATACACCACGTGATAGTGGTGTTGTGTCAGTGGTTCCACCAGGGGAATATATACATTTCAGCTTACAAGCAGAAATTCAAAAACTGCTTCACTGTAAATCCATAGATGATGTTATAGAATTAAAATTAGATATTCATACAGATGGATGTACGTTAGATAAATCTAACAGTATCCATCTTTGGCCCATCCAGTGTAGGGTTTCCAATATTCCCAATAGCAAGCCAATAATTGTTGGCATTTATAGAGTGTAGGATGTAGATGAGAATAAAGTACAAAACTTGATTGCTCAACGTTTACTGGGCGTATTTATTTCTGATTCACCCGAAGGTTCATACAAGAATGCCTTCTTAGGCCATTCGTACTAGCCTCGAGGACACCCTCAACGTCATGGCCCATTCGTATGTTTAGACAAGGCCCCGGAGTGGGGCGATGCCACAGGGAAATGCACACGGCCCTCGTTGACCGTCCGTGCACCCTGTTACCCGATATTTCTTACAAGAGGTAGCCAAAAACCTTATAGTCCTATTACTTTTTTTGATAAAATTATGTGCGATATTAAAGAAATCATACTTAATGGAGGGGTTAGTTATCAGGGCAAAATATTTCCATTATCAGTAAGGTGTTTTATAGCTGATGCACCAGCTCGAGCTTTTATCTTAAATCATCGGGGACATACGTCTTACCGACCTTGCTCCAAATGCAAAATAAGTGGTATACGTCAGAAAGGTAGATATGTTTTCACTGGTGTACACCATTCTCTCAGAAATGATGAGATGTACGTTAGATGTCTTGATGAGGACCATCATAAAGAAGGTAGAAGTCCACTATCTTTGATAGCGTTTGGAATGGTATCACAAGTACCATTTGAATACATGCATCTCGTATGCTTAGGAGTAATGAAAAAATTATTATCTGCCTGGATAGACGGAAAATATTCCCATTCTTCTAAATTATGCGGTCAAGATATCCAGATAATATCCAGTAGGTTAATAAAATTAAAAAAATACTGCCCCTCTGATTTTACAAGACGTCCCAGGGAAATCGAAATATTTTCTAAATTTAAGGCTACCGAATTCCGCCAATTTCTTCTATATACAGGACCATTTGTTACACATGGCCTGTTAAGCAATAATCTGTACAAACATTTCCTTTTTCTTCATGCCTCTATGAGGATTTTAATTTCACCCATATTATCAGAAAATTTATTAGAATATGCAGAACTAGCTCTGCAAAGATTTGTTATTAGAAGTGAACTTTACTATGGCTGTCTCTTCAATAGTTACAATATTCATGGTCTACTTCATTTATCCAATGATGTAAGGCACTTAGGTAATTTAGATTCTTTTTCTGCTTTCCCCTATGAAAGCAATATGTCCCTCTTTAAAAAGTATTGCAGGAAGCCACATTTGCCACTGCAGCAAATTTTCAATAGAAAGATGGAAGAAGAGCAGCATGGTACAAGGCACAAGCAGGATGTTAATTCTTCATTCATTCACGTATCTCATCCATTTGGTAATGGTACTCACGGTCTTCGGTACCAAAAAATACAATTTGCTAATATATCGTTAGGTATAGGTACACGCGACAATTGTTGCATTTTATATGATGGTCGTATCTGTATCATAAAAGATATTTACCATCATAATAATACTGCCACATTAGTTGCAAAAAGATTTATGGAAACCACTGACTTTTATAACGTTGGTATATTGTCTTCAGCGCTTGATATCTATAAATGCAGTACACTTAGCACTGAAACATTCTTCATTCAGCCGCAAGAAGTACGTGCAAAATGTTATAGAATGCCTCTACAAGTCATCGAAAATCCTCAGGAATCATCGACGGATGATGATGAAGAGCATTGCCCTGAATCAGGATTTATAGTTGCTGTTATTTTACACAGTGAAATTAGTTGAGCAATATTTTTTCTTCATAATAGTCGCTATAATTTGTAGCTGGTTTCCATTGAGTGATGTCTAGTATAATAATTGTTTGACGTATATCCTCAATATTAATTTCCTTTTAGCAGCTTTTGTTGCTGTTTTCATTTTTTACAGGCCTTCCTGGCATTCAGAACGTGGTCTATATATGCGTAGACAAGACTTTACCATAGGAGCAACCAGATGTACAAGAAGGACTTACTTACACTTTACAGGAAGTATTATACTTTCACATTTTTCACATATTTTGTCGCAAAATATGTATATCACCAGTTGTTCTTTACTGACATTGGAATTAAAATATTTTCTCCTTTTTTCCAGCACTTTCTGCAATGGAAGAACCAAAGAGAGAACCATACAACACATAAGGCAAAGTCAAAGACCAGGGACTTGGAAAGAATAATTGCAAACCAGGATGGAAATGAAAGAAGGAATTGAAGTGAATTTTCTTCATTTCAATATATTTTATATATATATTTTATAATTTCTACAGACCGTCAAGCCATTTATCGCGAGAATATATGTATCAAAAGAAAGTTATAAACGTATTGTACATTAGAGTAGTAAAAGTATTGTATATTATGTTCAGTATTCTCATCTGAAAGTTGTAATACACTAGTAAAATAAATATATTTAGTTTATTCTATACATTAAATTATTTACTATACATAGATTGTTTCCATATCTCAGTTCATTATTTCATAAGTATAAATCATTAAATTTGCTTAAATAACATGCTGTCACCGTATTTAATATACCCTCTATTGCATAAATTTTCAACGATTAGTTGAAAAAAATATTTAAAAAATAATGTATTTTTACGATAAAGTAATTAACGACTTTTCTGAAACAATCGCTGTATTAAATTATAGTTTACAGAAAATAATACAAAGAAGTTTTTCTATCTTTCTTTCGTGTCAGTGTATCTATTTTCGAATAGAAATAAATAAATTGCTTAGTTCAGTCATTTTTAATATTCGTTTATAATTTTTATGCAAACAGCTTCTTCATTGGTATATATTAGCCTACGCCACTGGCACGCGTGTCACTATGGTGAGCTGATAGTGTCATTGGCACGCTGTGTCGCCCCTGTGCTATATCGCCGTGCCTTGATAGTGCCATGACACGCAGTGTCGCTCCAGTGCTAGCCCTGTGCTGTTACGAGAACTGAGAGGCAGCACCGTGCTAGCACAGTGCTTAGAGTTCCATCCGGTGCTATTGGCGCTACAATCGCTGGTTGTCTGGGTAGTTCATTTATTACATTTCCTTAAACAATATGCTGCCATCGTATTTAATACTCTCTATTGGCATGAATTTTCCTGACGAATTGAAAAAATATATATGGCTCTCTCAGTAACTATAAATGTTGGCAAAAAACTACCAAAACGTCTGTCAGTACTCGTATGCGGATATCTAAACTCTGACGTATTTAATTTGTACGGAATAACAGGTGGTTCCCCATTAACAAATGTGACGCCTACGCCAATGCAGAAAAAATTTTTGAATGGAACGATGACACGCGTGTCACGCTGGTGCTGGCGCAGTGTCATTCGCACGCGTGCTATGCTGGTGACTAGAACGTGCTGCCACTGCGTGCCGGCATTTTAACTAACAAGTGCGGACGTAGATGACTACGGATCTGCTGACACTCCTCGGAAGTGTCGCTACAGTGCCGGTATGGTGTCGCCACCATCTTATCTTGTGTTGTCTGGGAATATTTTCAAATAATGAGTTTAGTTTTGTATCTTTTTCTTTAGTTTTATTTGTGTTTTCGTATTGAGTATAATCATAGGGAACGGGTACTGTTACAGAAAACTGCAAGTAGTGCCCGTACATAACTTATCTTTCGAGACTATTTTGAATTACCTTCCAATTTTCTCTTCGTGGTGCACGTAATATACTAATCCAATAATCGTTGCACAACATAAAGCAAAAGTAGTTTTCGCGGCAAGTGACATTATATAGTTTCCAGAATTTTCTTTAATTAGAAAAGGATACGAGTATCCACGCCGGATAGTTCGTAGTCCCAGGAAAAGTGCTGCATCAAATAACAATTTCAAATAAAAGTAGAGATCTACTATTTCGTTCTACTCTAGCATATACAAAAACCTATTTAGTAGGAATTTACTGAGTTTGGTTTTATTACCAAGGAATAGAATAAACGTTGCACCATATATACTCGTGCATTTCTGTTTGCGGAATTTAGGGGGTCTAATATAATTTAAACTATTTTTGTTACCCAGTTGAATGAGGATTAAGATCCTAAGTTTAGATTGATTAGACTTTTGTTTTACAATATTTGCAGCATCAGCCGTCACTGGTGTACGATTCGGAGCACGAAGATGACAAACGTTCCGAAACAATAAGAATTCTGTGATCAATTTCTAAACAAACTCTAAAACGAATCTGCAATAAGCTAAGAACAAATTACATAGAAATAAATCATTTATTAATTACATGTATGTGTACAATGTTCAATTTAAGAGGAAGTTAAAGTAAAAAAAGTAAAAAATATCCAATGTTTTCAGCTATGCTACATTATATTACCTGTTTTTCAGTGTTAAAAAGAAATCAAATCTAGTTTGAGAAGCGCACGAAATTATTTGACCAACAAAAACTAATTCGAACAATAAAGAAGTTAATTACATTTCCCCATATAAAAGTAAAAAGTTCATTACATTTCTTCTAATAAAGCTGACAAAAACTGCCAAGGACTTTCAGTTAATTTAATTCTATATTAATCGCATTCCTCTGTGCAAGATTGACAAATCCTACAAAAGAATAGGAACTTCATTCATTATAATAAATATATGTATAAAAACATGCTGCTGCGTCGAGAAGTCTTCTTTCGTCCCTGAGTCCTCGACGATTTTGGAGGTCGCACGCTTTTGCTTTTCGATTTCCCGTTTCTTTTTCCTCTCGATGACGAATTGTCACAATCATAGTTGTAGCATTTTGAGGCGTCTTCACTGACGGAAGAAGCTGTTTCCAAAGAAAAGGAGGAAGAAAACGAGTCCTCCATAAATGAGTGGTACGTGCTACCATTGCAACAGGAACCCAACTTCCTGTTCTTCTTCGTGATTCTCTTCTTCCGAGCCGCTTTGTCACGTCTGTTTCATGATTTTTCGTTTTACTTAATTCATGAGTAGACAAATTAAGGAGTATTATATTTTATATTCAATTTTACATTATTATATTGCTATATATAATATACAATTAAAACAATCCTTATTATCTAATATATGTAGTATATTATTTCATATTCTTCAATTTACCATCCCTGATTACGTTACAGTGAAATATATTATAAAATGAGTTGCCATTTATTTAATTAAATGAAGTATTCAAACCTGGCACAATATTTCATTAATCGTTTGAAATTTCGTTCCATTGAAAAGAATCCATTATGAAATATGATATATATAAGTTTATTTCATTTTTATTAAATTGAACGCTTCGAATTGATTAAATATTTTTCGGGACAGTTTAACAATATTATGTAAGTATTTTTCAAACATTTCTAATTGGCAACTGACTTCTAATGTAAATAGGTTGTTTATTTGTTGATAGGATTCTTGTAGGTCACTGAATAATTCAACAAATTATCATTACATTTGATATTCGAAAATGTAACGCATAACTTTACCGTAGATTTGGAAAAATAAATATAAAATATTATTGTATTAAATAAATATAGTCAAATAAATAGTTTATTAATAAATTTTTATAATCAAATAAATTTATTAAGTAGAATTTTATAACGAGGAAATTTTCTAATATTTATTAATATATCAGATATATTACCTCACTTCATTTTATTGCTTGCAGACTTGAAACAGATTGCTTTCGTTTAATATTGTAGTCGAATAAATCATCAACACTTTGACTAATTAAACTGCAAACAAATTTGCAACGAAACACATAACGATATGATACTCATTCCTGAAGGTCAAACATTCGAATGATTCTCAGACCAAATTAATTCGAATGTCATGTATACAATCGTCACCTTTCGAATATCGTTCGAAATTCTGTTACACTCTCAGGAACTATAAGAGTAATTGTACAATCAAATTTAAAATACAAGTGAAATTCTCTAAACGTAGAATTTTTTAGTATAAATTTGTTATGATATCGCGTCTGTGTTCATGTTCCGTAAATTTTTTTACATTTTTTTACATTTTTGTCATTTTCCTAAAATAAAGTAGTCGAAGCTAAAGAAAAAAGCAATAATAGAGTTTGTACCGCTTGTACCTGTATTTTGAACTATATTTAAATAATAATTAGTGCTCTATTTTTATGACCTCCGTTTATTATATAGGTTTCTATACTTTCCTGTTATTAACAGAAATGTCTGCTGTTAGAGAATTGCCAAATCTTATCATAGAGAACACCACGGATATATGATAGATTTAAAAAATGGAATATAAAGAATTTAAAACTATAAAATAAAATGAACTTAAAAATTATACTGTCATCAAATACTTAGGTGTTTATAATAATGTACGGTAATTAATGACATTCAATTAAAGTACGTCCATGGAGGCTACAGTAAAACTATAGAATACTATTGCACTTATTGTAACAATACTCGTATCCATTTTAAACCATCTAATTTCTCGTAATTTTAAAGTATAACATTTAGAAAAGAAACTAATAAACTATAATAATGTACTACTACATTTACAACTCGTCATGATATTAATCAATTTTTTATATCACTATTTCATCCATGCTCCATGCAATAACGCGTCATTGCATCTTTCATAATTCACTAGACTTTGATATTATCACATAAGTTGTTCAATTTCACGTGGAAAAAGTTCTCCGACGGACAACCAATTTCAAAGTTCGAAATTCAAACACCGACACATCCTGTACAATAGAGCGTCACCCGAACATCGAAAAATATAAATATCTGAATTCTAATTTCCACGAGATGCAGCACGATATGTATAAAACATTCTACGCGTTTCATCTTCTCCGGTACAGAGAAGTATTATGTATGTATATATATATACATCACGATGAACACGTTTTGAAAGTTCTCCGCGATTTAAGGCGACACCACTCGATCAATATTCGATATCACGTTCGTTCTGAATAAAATAGATACAAAAACTACACAATTATGACGCATATTGGTACAAATAACTGGTAGGTATCATTGAAAGGATTTGAGATTGTTGCGGAAAGTCTACCGAGTAAGACGTTACAATTTCGGGGTTGTAATTTGAAAGACGATTTATCTGAGCCTTTTGATTCATTTCTTTAGTATGAAATAGATAATAATTATAGTGAAATGACAGAAACAATTTCCAAATTTTTGCAATTTCATTAGCTAAAATTTTTAATTCCTCTTAACTACGAGTCTTCGATCGAAAACCCCAACTATATTCGTACAAACAAACCACCATTTAATCTCCTACATTGAAATACACTGTGATTATTTTAAAAAACAGGAGGAAAGTGGTTTTCTTTCGCGAATCTTCGTAGTTTATTCTTCGAGAAATAATAACTAAAATCACCGAGTTCACATCCTTTTGTAAAAATAAATAACAAGTTCTAAAATAATGGAATCTACTAGTTTTCCGATGATTTGAAACGCCAGGAGGGCGAAAAGAATCTCGTAATTATGAAGCGCGTGCTGATTCGGCTCTGCGGTTGATAAATGAAGATTGGACTGGAAATTCTTGAAATTGTGGCTGTGTGGTTCGGCGGAGGTGTTAATCAAGTGACACGCTACTGTTTTGTTCCTAACCGGCCCTTCAATTAGTGTACATTCTCTACCATTCTCTCCACGTGGTACGGGAATTGTCATGGACTGCTCGAATCCATAATCTTCACTGTTTCAAGCACATAGGGACAGAAAAGCCGAGGAGGAAGGAATATATATATCGTTCCTGGAATCGTGTTATATGTTCAACCTTTAGCAACCCAATCGATTTTCTTCGTGGAAACTGAGAAACGCTGATAATAGAAATGGATGAATAGATAATTGTGCGGAGTTTAGTAAAATAGTAAAAGTCATTGAACAGAAAAAAAGGAGACACGCTAATTGGGCTATATAGGTCATGTCTATATAGGAGATGTAAGTATATTACCGGCGTAGAATTTATGAAGCCACGTATATATTCTAGTTAGGACTTATGGAAGACAGATATTTCATTATTCTCTTAATAATTGTTATTTTCATATTGTGAGACTGATTATTTGCAAAACGAGTTTAACGGTTTGAAATTTTGAAGATGTTAGTGTCGATGAGGTTCGTATAAATTATTGCGTTTTATTATATTATTATATAATATTTATAGGGAAAGTGGAGGATGTTTTTATAGTTAGTTTTTATAGTTTTATATATAAGTTTTATTGTGTTGTAGAAGATCATTCGTTAACTATACCTGTCGTTACTGTGCAAGACAAGAATGATGTCATCAGGAATTAATTGCATAGATGCCGCATAATTGTTAAAGAATTTATGTTTCCTCCCATTTTTCGTTCACATTTAGATATTGGTCAGAGCTGAGCACAACGAAGTTTCCCGGCGGATTAGAACCGCCAATACAAAGATGTCTAAGGAACACCATTGTTTGACATGGACGTGTGAACAATAGTTTAAGGAAAATATTTATCAACAATTCGCTGATGGTTACCGCAAACATTGAATATTTGATAGTGTTTATGATTGACCAAGTATAGTTCCGACTTCTCGATTAAAGGCACCTTTCATAACCGTTAACTGCATGTCAATCACTCGTTTATATTGTGGAATTACAGAGTTTCACGAAAAAACAAACGTAATTGTAATGAGTGGAAATTTTATTGAGTATAGTGTTGCTTCTCTTTAACTCAAATTCAAAATTGATTCTGACTAGCGCTCCGTACACACATTCTGTTAATTGCCAACGTTTAATTTAACGTTGGTGTGGTTGAGGCATTAACTGTGATAGAGAATGATCCTCAACGACTTGTATTTCTTATAAGTTATATTTAGGTAACTATTGGGGAGTGTAGTAATTAATGAAACGTTCGACAAGCAATTTGGTACGTGTATCCTATGATGTTTCGTATGTTTTTAACTCTCTTTCCTATGAATGACGAGATCTTATAAAGGTTCGCCGGTGGGTGTATTCTCTAGCTAGGACATGTCGATTCGTCAGTGGACATCGTGTTCGAACCGATGCCACGAAAGTAAATATTGCTATCCTGCAACTCGGGTATCTCTGGCCTAAGTTCATTATACTAGTCGCGTTGCATCAAACATAAGACGCTTCCGATATTTATTAAGCGAAATATTAATAACTTCTTGTGCGCTTCAAGCGGTAACTGAATGTTGCTTAAATATTTGGATTGGTGCAGTGACAGAACACTGTTAGCCGTTTTATATAAAATGTAATAGTCTATGTTACTATGCGTGCAAACACGAACTATATTTAAATGATTTGAAATATGTTTTTAAAGTAAGATGTGTATATTTGGAAGATTAATTGGATTCTGAATTTTTGTGTAATTTTCAGCAAACATAAAGCGTCTGATGGGAGTGCCTTATTTGGTTAGGACAAACAAATTAGTTTATCACAATGTCACGAATCTTGGTAAGGGAAGCGGCTGTGAAAACTTATTGATCATGTAAAATTTCTTAGGAAATGGTAAAAATGACCGCCCCCAACCAACGGTCACTCGCAGGTACTAAATGCACCGTCCGGTGACGTGCAGAGGAATTCCGCGTGTTTTAATCCTCGACCGTACCAGGTAATAACTTTATGAAGCGCTTTGACCTTTTTAAGGATGCAGAACAAAAATAAGATTAAAAACTGAATATTGGTTAAATCGATAATAAAATGGTCGAAGAAAGTATATGACGGTCGATGGCCTTATAAACTTATTGCTGTTACGGGTCAGATTAGAGTTTCTGAAAATATTAAATATTATTTAGAAAAGGTGAAACTCTAACCTATAATTGATGAACCTATAACAGATTTTCTATGTTATGCGTATGTTATTATGGACGTAAGACGCGGTATTTGCTATACAGCCAAGCTCTCTTCCGTTGCTGGTGTCCTCTTCGTTGGGCAGTTTGCTGCCACGTGTCCGAATTCTCTGCACTCGAAACACTTTGATTCTCTGCTTCTTAACGGACGATTATCAGAATAGTGATCACGTCCGCCGCAGTTGTGGCACCTTCCTGCAGCTGCATTCCCCGCTCCCGTTGCTGAAACTCGTTATAGTGCCGCTGCTGCTCCCCATCGTCTCTTCGTATTCCGTAATCCCACGCTGCACTGCATCATCGAACCACTGCATTCCCGTTTCCCTGCATTGCAACACGATGTTTCTTTGGCAATTCTGTTTTCGTGCATCCACGCGGAATCTCGCACATTTCCACGCAATGGTTGGCAAGGTTACTCCTTTAAACGCCTCCAATAACGACGCCAACGTTTTAAATTTTTGCAAGTTCGCATGGTTCCGCAGTAAATGGTCCGGTATTCAGTTGATCAAATACTCGATTAGCTATTTTTCGTTGATACGCATATGGTTCGCCAAAATCATCTTGCGATGGTAATATTTGGCAAATGTTTCTTCTCTTTTCCAAATTCAACACTCAAATTCCCCACGAGTCACTATTCAATCCTGCCTGTCGCCAAAAATGTCCTTTAATTCTTTCATCAGATCGTCAATGCATATTCCGACGTATTCTGATTTCGAATGAAACCACTCAAGAGCTTGATTTTTCAGACGTGACACTGCTAATAATTTCGCAGCATTGTCGTCCAGCCGGTACATCGTTCGTAGCAATGCCAATTGTCTTTCCCACGCAATCAAGAGTTTCGTCGCTTCCGTAGAAATAATTTAAAGTTGATTTTATCGACTCGTTAACCATCACGGATGTATACTGTCCCGCATACACTGCTGTATTCTGTGATGCGGATTGTCCTCCGATGTTCTGTCCTTGCATTCCGCGCATCATTTCTACCTCGCGTCTTAATAGTTGTATCTCACGTTCAGCAAACTCCCGCTCCTTCCGCAGCATGAATTTCCGAGAGCATTGAATCTTGTCGAACATTCAATATTCGAGAATATTCGCAATTGTATCTTTTACTTACACACATACACAATCATAATAAAATCATTCACACCCTACAATATGTCAATGGCTGGCGCTCTTCTCTTCTCCATTTCTCTACATATCTCGTTGTTGCGTTTTATCGAAGCGAACATCATAAACCATCGCTTGTGAAAATCTCTGGCAAAATTCTGGCTTCTGTCAGAATCTGAATGTCTTTCCAACCCAAGATCGTCGTTATTCTAGTAAGAAAGCGAGTACTCGTCAGGCGTCGTCGCCTGTTGAGGAACAGCGGTTCGCGTGTGCAGTCTTCCACCCGGAAAGCGGTGGAAAAGGAAGAGAAAGGAAGATCCGCGGGAAGGGGGTGGATGACGTACGGAGGAGCGTCGAACGACCGAGATGGTAATGATGGCGGTTGACGGTGATGGATAGTGTATACCGCGACAAATATTTACCTGTCGGCGCAGAGAGAAATTCGCGTTACCATCCCGTTCCATCACTTCGTCACAAACGGCATGCATATCCAAGCAAACGTTTGATGGCCGAACTGGAGAGACGGAGAAGACGATAGCGAGCGATACGATGACGGGTGTTGGACGCAGGGCTGGGGTGGCTGTAGGAGTGAGTGAGACGTCACGAAAGGAGCGAAACGGATCATAATATGGACCGATTAGAAAACAAAGCGGATGGTGGAGGCAATGACTACGTAATAAGAATCGAGAACTTGATTTTCATACTGGCGCAACCTGCGCTGTGCGATACCTTTACCACTGGGCGCTGACCCGCTGCTAATTAATTATGCATACATCAATTAAAAATCTGGAAACGTTTACTACAAAATAACTTGTTCAGAATTGTGCTAATTAATGATGTAATTTTATGTAATTTCAAAATTGGATGTGGGTAACATCATTTTTTATTCGTTCAAGGGTAGATAATTATATAATTATCATTTAGATCAACTCTTTCATTTATAAGCCCTTTTTGTCAAAAAATAAAATAAAGATATAAAAATATATATTTTTCCATTAATAATTTATTTCTTCGAGAAACAGTGTAAGTTATTCATTAATTAAACACAATTTGAAGATATTAAAATATCGGTAGATAGTTATTTACAACTGAGATGTTATTCTAAAGACGGATGAATAACAACTAACTCATCGTTTTAAAACATTCAGTCGAAAACATTTCATTATCCTTCAACACTATACATGTGACAAGTAGTAGGATAGAATTTAGAATTTATGTATAAAAGAATTAATTTTATTTCAAGTATAAAAGAATTAACAAAAAGAAATCACTTTCTCTAAATTCATGTATCCGAATGAAATTGTCATGACCCCGTTTCACTTTAGGACACCATTTGGGCTTCCATCCCATAATTCAAAAAGCGCTGGTAAAGATATCTAAATACCAACACCAAAGGCAATGAAATAAAAAGTAAGATAACGTAAACCCGAGAAGTTAAAGAGAAAAATTCTGGATTAAAATGGAAGCAATTAGAACTTACCGATCTACGTTGAAGTAACTTCCCTAGTTACATCCATCCCTCTTCCGGTTCGAGTCAAAAACTCACCGAAACTTAATTACCGGTGACTGTTTAAGTCTTTGAAAATTATTTGAACTTGCGGAGATTGATTTACCTGACTCAATCATCACCGGCTTAGGGAGCAATATTTTATTTTTAACTTCGTTACGAAGTTACCGAGTACGGTCACGTGTAATGCGTTGAAATTTTCAATTACTATCCCCGCAGTTATACGGATGGCAGTTTGTCAAAAAAACATTTTCCGTCGCGCTGGAAACTGGAAATTAGGAAGGCAACATAGAAGATACCCGTTTGCCGTTCTTCCCCAGCGTAGGACAGACCGATATTGCAGATTAATTTGCACCAGCTAGTGAAAACGTGAGGGTGTTTACGTGTAACAAGCCGGCAAGTTAGGAACTCGGGCTCCTGACTGGCTTCGCTATAATTTTTGCCGCCCGAGCTGACTGTCCACTGTTTTACAATTTTAAACGTTCAAGGCAAACGAAACGGGCGAGTTAAAAGTCGATACCGCCTCTGAAACTTCTCCGTGCGTCCTGTAATTAACGATCCACGAAATGTTCTCGATATTACATTTTTTTCTAAATTTTGGCAAACAATTTATTGCAAGAAAATCTATCAGTTTCTTTTTTGTATATTCTACTTGCTATGCAATGTATAAAATACAATATATCACTACTCCATCTAACAGATATAAATGCGAGAAACATTAAAGTCTACTGTGTAATAAATAATAGTTGGCTTGTAATTCGTTAACTGGTTCCACGCACATTTGGATTAATCAGTAGACAAGAGAATGAGATACATTTTCAAATTATTTTTACGAGTACAATTTGGTTATTAATTAAAAAAAAATCATGCGTTTAAGTGATAACTATCAAGGTAGCTGTCGTAGGCACTCCTAAATGGTTCTACAAGTCGAGATCTAACAACACCACCCCTACAATACACCCCTCCATCCCTTGTTCGTCGTCGTTTTGCCGCCTGCTCCAGCCTCCATTTTCTCCTTTCGCCTCCTGCGCCGCTTCCTGTTCGAGCCCTCTCGCTTCCACGACGATCGCTCACCGTGCCAGCCACCCTCGCTCACAGAGCTACCCTGCTCGAATATATCGACCGATTCTGACCATTCTGATGCTTACGGAGATGACTCCAGCCCGTCGATGGTAATGTAGGTAATACGGCGAAGTCACTTATCAAGGAATCGCTGCCACGGTGCCCGCTTTGAAAAAAGCACAAACCGGGGAAGCTGCTCGGGGATTTATTCCATGGGTTGTAGCTAGGAATGGATGTATACACGCAGCGTAGTGAAAGCACGCGCGCTTTGAAATTTGTTTCGCTACTTCCACGATTCCTTTTTTACTTTCTTCTTTCTTGTTCTGCTCTCCTCGGATTCAGACTGCTCTATATTTTTTTTTTTTTTAAGGAGGACTATTCTAGAGGATTGTTAGTTTCGCGAGTGAGAATTGATTACGTTCGAGAATTGGCGGAGTTTCAAAAAATAGTGGAGCTCTGCTGGATTTTTAGTTTACTGCGGTGTCTCTTCTTTTTTGGGGGTAAGAGGCTTTTGTTGTTGCTTCAAGAGTATCGTAGTTTTTTAAATAGAACACGATACGAAGGATTTTACTTTCACTTTTTTAATTTGCTACGATTTTTTCCAATTCTATCGAGAATGAATTTCTTATGTTAGGAATGGGCATTTATTGCATAGTAAAACGTCGGTTATCAGAACTGATTAACTTATAATATTAAATTTTCAATCGAAATTGATGTTTAATATTCTTCATTTGATATTAATATCCATCAAATATTTCGTAATCAACGATCTCGTTTCACGTGATATCAAGGCTAGTCGGTCACTCGGAATATTTCATTTTTCGAAGATTGTGTAATTCTATTAATTAATTCCATTGCGTTTCGTATTTGCTGGAATTTTTAAAACAGGATACGACACAAAGATGGTCAATTTTAAATAAAATACTTCATACGTTTTCCTATTTTAATTCTTTTTTTATCGAATCTTAATTTCTCCTTAAAATTGGAAAATCGGTTGCTTTTTTTTAAACATTTTAATCACTTTTACTCGATACTAGAAATGCAACAAAGTGGATAACTGTTTCGATCAGATGACCACGATTGACCAGGAATTAAAATCACGATGTTTACCGATCGCTACGGTACTTAATGTATTTGATGAGAGCGTAGATAGATTTACAGGAGATAGGCGAAATTTTATTGGGCCGGTATCGGGTAAAAATTGAGTCAACATCGGGTAATAGGAGAATAATGTAATCTTGGGAGTGAAGAAAAAAAGAAAAGGAAATGGAGACTGAGTATTGCACAGAGCCGAGGCCTACGCGGATCGTAAAATTGATTGCAAACCAATAAGCGGAATCGCGAAGCCGCAGCGAAATTACTAATTTATTTGATAGTCTGTTAATAGGATGAGAAATAAATTAATGTATCGATTCCCATAATTTTTAAGTTAAAAATTAATTGTTCTGTATCTTTCGATACGTCTTTTTGAATACGTGTTATATAAATAATGTTGAGGAAATTCATTCTTTGAAGTATTCTTCGATTTCTTTTCTTAATTATCGAAGACTATCTCTGATTTGGATAATTGAACAATTGATTAGCTGTGGACTCAGTATTTTATTAGGACTTTGAGGTACTTTCAGAGGATCGATATAAAAGAATAGTACTGCGACTGTTCAATCCCTCAATAACTTGTACTCGTAAAAAGTGTCATTTTGCACTTAATGCTACATATTTTATCAGAGGAGACCATACGGTTAGATACCTGAAATACACACAAGATACTTTAACATTTGCTACTCCATTTCCCCTATTTCTGCTTTGCGCTTCAAGAAAATTTAATAATCACTTCCTGTACTTTTCTGTCCTGTAATATTTTCACACCCACATTTTCCTGTTCTGTAATATTTTTTATATTTCAGATAATTATTCACGTTCACGACATATAATTCTAAAACTGGAGACTAATGTCAGAATGAGACTGGTCAGAATAATGCATAGAGGAATTCGTGCTACTTGCAGGAGACTTTTTAAAAACGTTTCTTTATTTAAACAGGGACGAAAATTTCGTGTTTTATTTAGTATTTTTTTTTTTTTTATTGTTCTAGCGAAATCTTGTTCATTTGTTTGGAGATTTTTGTTGGTATAAGGAATTGATAGAAAGTGGGATTAATTGAGGTAAAATAGTAGAACAGAATAGGATAACTCTAGAATAGATGATCTTTGGTAGAGTCATTACATTTAGTTTTCCCTTAGTGATGGATTTTTTTATTGGATAGAAGTCGATATATTTTCGAAGAAATTGAAAATTTATGCGGAATATAAATTGATAAATGTCAAATATTAAAATACACAATATAATTGTCAGTGGTCGAATTGAAACATGCCATCCTTTGTAAGATATATGGAATTTACTAACTCCAATTTGCATTAGAAGACTATACTAACCACAAAAATTGCAAGTTTTCACAATGACATTATTCAAAACAAAAATTTCACCCCCTCAGAATAGCTCCCCGTTTCATACAATTCAGTCTTTCCAGAAATTGAAATATCTCGTCGCGTAGGTGCAAACGTTCTAATAAACCATTTCTCATCGTTGATTTCAAGTGTCATCCCGTCCGTCTTTAATGCAGCTCATTAATCATTTCCGGACAGGGGTTCACAGCACGTGTTTGAATGCCCTCGATGACCGTCGCATCGTTTCTAATCACGTGACCGCGCCCAGCAGAAACCAGAGGGTCAAACGTTGGGTGACCGACATTTATCGAAAAGTGGCCGCGTGTCGTGTACGCGTAATTACGCACCACCTTGTCCCACCCTCTGTTGTACATTGTTTGCATCGAATTTTCTTCTAACGACTTTATCGTTCCAAATCTCTCGACTTTCTCACGTAATACAGGACAGGTCCTTTGCGACCACCTGGTTTGAAACTGTCTTTCACGTTTTTTTTATGAACGAATATAATTGCTTTTTGAAGTTTAATTCCTCTTATTGGTCATGGGTAAAAATAAATGAAAACTGTCCAATATTTTTTTCTACTCTTTAACTTTATTTATAAGGCAAGAAGGAACGTCCACACGCTTTCTAAGCTCAACTAAATGTGAGGACACTGCATAGAAAATTTGGGGTCTTCGATGCAAAGTCTGGACGTGTTTTTCTCTATATATAAGTTTAACGTATTACAGCAATTTAACATAACATGTTACAAACTTAACAATATTAATATTATAATGTGTACCCAAAACGTTAAAGACTATCCTTCTACATATGACTCAACATTTGTTACAAGGATTCGGGAAACCCAGAAAAACTTAATCAAGCCATCTTAAGATACTGTACCTCAAGTACAGTATGATACAGTATGATGATATTCCCGGACAACCAGTGATTGTCGCGCCAATGACACCGGGTGAAACTCTAAGCACTGTGCTAGCACGGTGCTGCCTCTCAGTTCTCGTAACAGCACAGAGCTAGCACTGGAGCGACACTGCGTGTCACGGCACTATCAAAGCACCGCGATATAGCACAGGGGCGACACGGCGTGCCAATGACACTATCAGCTCACCATAGTGACACGCGTGGCAGTGGCGTAGGCTAATATATATCAATGAAGAAGCTGTTTGCATAAAAATTATAAACGAATATTAAAAATGACTAAACTAAGCAATTTATTTATTTCGATTCGAAAATAGATACACTGACACGAAAGAAAGATAGAAAAACTTCTTTTTATTATTTTCTATAAACTATAACTTAATACAGCGATTTTTTCAGAAAAGTCGTTAATTACTTTATCCTAAAAATACATACACTTATTTTATAAATATTTTTTTCAACTCATCGTTAAAAATTCATGTAACAAAGGTATATTTTATATTTAATAATCCTTATAAACGATAAAACCATTTACCACAAGAATATATGTACCAAAGGAAAAGAAATAATTACGTTCAATATTTTCACCTGAAAATTGTGATACGCTAGTAAAGTAAACGTAACTTAATTAGTTCAACATTTTATAAGTAAATGTATCATTTATTACATTTCCTTAAACAATATGCTGCCATCGTATTTAATACTCTCTATTGGCATGAATTTTCCTGACGAATTGAAAAAATATATATGGCTCTCTCAGTAACTATAAATGTTGGCAAAGAACTACCAAAACGTCTGTCAGTACTCGTATGCGGATATCTAAACTCTGACGTATTTAATTTGTACGGAATAACAGGTGGTTCCCCATTAACAAATGTGACGCCTACGTCAATGCAGAAAAAATTTTTGAATGGAACGATGACACGCGTGTCACGCTGGTGCTGGCGCAGTGTCATTCGCACACGTGCTACGCTGGTGACTAGAACGTGTTGCCACTGCGTGCCGGCATTTTAGCTAACAAATACGGACACAGATGACTACGGATCTGCTGACACTCTTTGGAAGTGTCGCTACAGTGCCAGTGTAGAGTTTTAAATATTCAATTAAAATATGATGGCTTCTTTCCAGAGGTCGCTGATACGGCGCCCGAGTGTTTTAAAACTTTCAATCGAACTACGCTGCTACGACGCTATGGTCTTTTGCAACTGGATCATCTTATTTACAATATGGGATAAGATAGTTTTCTCGGAAGTACTTTCGTGGACTAGGCTCTGCTTACATTGTAGCCAAATCTTAGCTCAATTTAGTTAGTCTCAGCGTAGCATTTCGATGAAATCCGATTAAACGGGAAGCTCCACGTAATACTAAAAGGGCCAAAAAGGGACTGTAAGGTTTGTTCTGACCGCAACACGCCTGGAGATAGGCGAGAAATTTCGTATTACTGTGATACGTGTCCTGACAAACCTAGGATGCATCTTGGATATTGTTTCACAAAATATTTATAATAATTACAGAGTGTAATATTTATTAAAATTTTGTAATACTTATTCAAATTTCTTGTTTTCGACATATAAATGAATAAACTAGTGAAATTTTATTATACGTTTATTTGCTTATAAATGTTTTTCAATTACTTGTAATGTGTTTGCCGAATTTGGCCGAAATCGTCTGGAGTTGCTGGTTCGCGCAAGCGAGAAAGGCCTCGAGTGCAAAGGGAATTGTTAATATATATATTTGTAATTTAATATATTGGTAATGCTCCTAGAATGTCCAAAGATACTTTGTCAAATACATCAAGAGGTATGTCAGCTATTATCATAGGCTCTTTATTTTTAATTCTTATTAATTTAGTTCTTTAAAAGCTGAGATATAATTTAACAAAGTCAGTTATTTCCCTCTTCATGTTCTTCCCATAATAATTGTTTCTGATTTGTAAGTATGTCTTTTTTATTCCTTTATGTTCTTCTATTGGTGTTTTGTGATTTTCCTTAATTATTCGTATTTTAGTATTACCTTTAAAGATGGTAACTTAAATGTCAGTATTTGAAAATATAATTTGTAATAATTTCTTAATTCATTCTTCTGTTATATTATTTTATAGATCTTATGTTGCTGAAGTGTATTATGTAGTATATATTTTTGTTGGGAGTGAGTTCAAATATCTTGTATTTTCATGTTTTGATTTGGAATTAATGAAGTTAAGAGAGTAAATTTTTCATGATTTTTGTTTCATATTTAATTATATTTTTTGCTACTAATCCTAGTGGTTTTCCATTATTGCCTATTAATGTAATATTCATTCCTTTTTTCATCCATAGGTGGTCATTTGTATCTGTCATTTTACATTGTGTCAGAGTATGATGAATTATTTTTGGTTTTTCTTTTATTTGAAAGATAGGTGTGTCCTTTCCCTTAATAATTTTTATAGATGTTACTGAAGCTGTTAATGTTTCACTTGAATCTCATATATTTTCTTTTTTAGGTTTTTGACGTTTGGCCTTTATTTAATCTTTGGATGCTGCGGATAAATTGATTTTGTTTGTTCTCGGTGTATGTATTTAGGTGCGGGTAATCCTTCTTCAATTTCATCTATTTTTTTTTATTATTTTATCATTATATTTTCTTTTGATTTTGGGTTTTAATATTGTTTTGGGAATTATTGTAGGTTGATGAATTTTGACTAATATTGTTTTGCTATGTTTGTTTGTTGATGATGAAGTATTTGTTGAATGTTGTCTTTTAATTCCTTTTTAAAATTCTTCCATTACATCAGATTCATAATATTCCGAATCTGTGGATTCTGTTAAATTTGTTGCTTTAATTTTTTTCCATGATGCTGGATTTCCTCATTCTGTTGTTGATGTACTGTGCTTACATATTAGATATATTCTTATATATTATATTTATATTCTTATATATTCTTGATAATGCATCGGCGTTTGAATCCATTTTGCCTGGTTTATATACAATTTCATAGTCATATTCTACTAATTTTAGTTGCTAACACATTAGTCTTGATGTTAGATTCATTAGATTTTTTAACCATATGAATGGTTTATGATCCATAATGAGGAAAAATCTTTTTATGTATAAATACATATGATCGAAAATGGCTGATCGTATATACTATTGCAAGGAGTTCTCGCTCTGTCATTGAGTAGCATGTTACCGCATCATTTAGGACTCTACTGCAATCCTAGAAACATCAGTAGTTATATTAAATGGTTTTCTAAAATGTGGATATTGTAAAATTGGTTCTTTACAAAGAATTTTCTATAAAATCTCAAATACTTCTTGTTGATTTTATGTCCATTCAATTTGTTTCCTTTATTTGTTAAATCTGAAAGTGGTCTTGCTATTTTGGAGAAGTTTTTTTATAAATCTTCTATAATGTCCACATAATTCTAAAAATTGTTTTATATCTTTTATGTTTTTGGGTATTGGAAATTCTGCTACAGCTTTCAATTTTCTTTCAATGCCATCAGCATTCAATTCTTTCAATGCCATCTTCACTTATTATATGTCCCAAATATGAGACTTCCTTTTTTAATAATATACATTTTTCCAGTTGCAAATATATAAATTAACTTCAGCAAGTCGTTTCATTAATCTTGAAAAGTTAATTTCATGTTCCTTAATTGAACTCGCATAGATTACTATATTGTTAAAATAGTTCTATTCCTCGCAGCCCTATTAATACTTCATCCAGTAGACATTGAAATGTAGCTGGCACATTTTTGAACCTGTATGGTATTCGTTTGAATTTGTAGAGCCCATACTTTGAGAATGCTGTTTTATACTTGCCTTTTGAATGCATTAATTTTTTATGAAACTTTGAGGCTAAATCAGAAATTGAGAAATATTTGACGCTACCTAACTGACCTAGAATTTCAGTAATATTTAGTAGAGGGTATGCATCGCCAATTGTTTTCTCATTTAATTTCTTAAAGTCGATGATCATTTGCCATTTTTTTCTCCTTTGTTATGTTTTCTCTTTGATACAATCCAGAAAGGAGAGTTATATGGTGATGATAAATCTTGAATGATGCCTTTATCTAATAGGTCATTTATGTCTTTGTTTATTTCTTCTTTATGTACTTGTGGATATTGATACATTTGTTGGTGCATCATTTTCAGTAATGATGTGATGATATATTTTTCTATTAATGTATATAATAAAGTTGTAATAAATTTTTCATTTTTTCTATTCTTTCATTAAATGATATTTTTGTATGGCTCTATTTATATTAATGAGATATTTACTTGAATATTTTGGTTGGATACATTTATTGTATATAAATATCCTGTGCCATTATAATTCGAAATGACTGTATTTGTCAAGTGTAGTTTTGGATGTAGATTTAATTTTGGAACATATCCTGTATTCAAGTTTGTATTTAAGGTTTTTATTGGTATTGCTCTCTTGTTCTTGCTGATATAGTTAAAATATTTTGTTTTTCGAATGGTAGACTATGATCTCTTGAAATTAGAAAAGTTGTTGCGTAGTCCATATTTATTCCTGTATTTTAGAAAAATTCTGTGCCTAATATTTCATCTTGTTGTATTGGTAGATACTTAACAATATGGAAAATTGCCCTGGTGTGTAACATTTTTATTTTAGTGTATCTTAAGGTGAAAAGACGACCCTCTGTTATTCCATTTAAACAAAAAATTATATCTGTACTTATATATGAACCTGGATCAACTACTTGTTGTTGAATTACATTAAGGTCTGATCTGGTATCTGTTATTAATGACACTGAGCCTTCATGGAAATTATTACTTATTAATTTTACACTCGGTTGTTTAACAATTTGATCTATTTCTAAACGCAGTATTGTTTGTCTACGTATCTGAGTATTTTGTTGATACGATTGTCTTTCATTTTGTGTTTGTTCGTAGTATGCTTTTCCTACATTGACTAACAGTATAACCTAGATTTCTACAGAAGCTACATGTGGGAGTTTGATTTATTGGAACTCTGTGTATAAGAGGTTGTTGAGTCCAGGATCTCCTGGATTGATATTGGCAATATTTCATTTGTCGAACTAGTTGCAACACTTGTCTTCCCATCAAATGGCTGGTACCAATATTGACCCTGTGACTATATCCAAAACAATTACTACGTTGTATGGTTTGATTGAATCCTTGAGCCATTTTGGTCCACAACAAATTTCTTTAGGATTCTGCTCCTTCTTAAATTGTTGCACTTATTACATCGTCCAGGGTCATGTAATGTTTTTAAAATTGCATTCGCGCATATATTTTTGGCTTTAATCCCGTTAGAAATGCTTTTATTGCACTAATTTCTGCTGTTTGAGTGATTATAGTGTTCGATTTTGTGGCAACTTTTAATTTGTACTAATATATTAGAAACACGACTACTTTAATCCACTGCAGCTTCATTAGGAATTTGTGCTATTTTAGATATATCTGCGTATAGTTGCATTGAATAAATGCAAAGGTGAGAAATGCAAACTAAGGACTGTAATTATATTTTCTATTGTATTATAATCTCCGCTGTATATTACGCGAGATGCTTGATCGTATACTTCATTTTTTATTAACTGAACTAAACCGTATTTCGCATATGGAGTAACCATACGCTTCGCATTACGACAGTTTTTGACAAATTGATACACGGATATATTACGTCCGTTGAACGGTTGCACAATATCTGCCGTGTCATAAATTATTATTTGTGGGGTAAAGGAGCGTTTCTTAATGCTACGATCACGGTTTTAATGCTACTGTCACGTTATTTTTGTTTTCCATGACTGATTATTTAGTCTTTTACATTCATAATAGAGAAAGATTTATCCACCACGGTTCTACAGTACGTTTATAATCCCGTGTGGTATCCCATCGCTGTTACCAAAAATATTTCTCTACACCTACCAGAACAACTCGTATAGTTAGAAGAGAAGGGGATAGGCTCGTATGTGTGGCTAAGAATTGAAATTCACTGGACTAAATCTTTCTGCAGCTAGTGATAATTACAATATATTTGTTTAAAGCAACCTTATCTATATTTTCTTATTTGTCTACGAACGCTAGCTTACTCTTAGAGTCGTTCAAACGAAGAGCTGGTTAAAGCTCACACCTGAACCAGTCTCTGTCGGGCAAAACAGGATCTATCTCTCTCTGTCGCTAGGAACGCTCCTACAGCTCTATTTGTAGTCGCTCACGCATGCGCATCGCTGGCACTAACGTATTGCGCATGTGCGTTTGCTGAAATACTCGCATTTATTGTTTTCTAAAGTATTTAAATTTATTTGTCTCTTTTATTATTTATAATTATTTATTTTAGTACAGTAGTAACTCATCATGTCACTTAGAATATTAGAATTTATTTACTTCGAAACGTAGAATCTGAGAAGCGCCATCGCGTTGCGAACATTTGAACTTACTTTCTTTGAAACACAGGACTGAGAAGCGTCATTGCGTTGCTTAGAACATTAGAATTTAGTTACTTTCAAACGTAAAAACTTTAGAACCTACATACTTAGAAACGCAGAATCTGAGAAGTGCCATAAAGCGTCCAAGAGTAACGAAAAGGCATAAGAAGGAAACATTTTGCGCAATTGCTTGAGGTCTGATCCCAGTTTGCAGGGATTCTAATCATTTACGCAATTAAAATCCATAAATAACGATAAAATATGAAAGGTGTGCTCTGATCGATCTGGTGATAGTGCCAACCAGTGATTAGTCAGCTGAGTTTCTCAAGATCGATTCAATAGTGACTGAACAGACAGCGTGTAATATGGATTAGTAGGTGAATGAGAAGGAAAGACGCAGAAGAGGAACGTGAATTGAAATCAACTATTATTATGGAAGAATTATTTTGAGAGATTACTTGGGAACTGTTTGGTGTTATTGAAATAGTATGTGCTTTTCATTGTATTGAGAAATGATCGAGTGTTAGAATGCTGGGATGAATAAACATATTCTTTTTTGTATTTATCTTACAATCCTAGCAATCCTGTTATTAGAGAACATTTTAAGGGAATTTTATTATTGGATATATTTTATCGGTTTTGCAATTGTTAAACTAATATCAGATTGTACATTTTTCTCTTTAACTCTTTCGAGAACTCATAACGCAGCAGAAGAAGAAAAACAAATTCTCACAAATAACAAATAAGAACTCCAATGTAGTTAAAGGTTCTTTGTAACCAAAACGAAATACGAACGCATCTCCTCAAATTTTTAACGATTAAAAATAACAAATACCAAAGAAATTACATCTAAACCTTCGGCCACTTCAGTTGAAAGAGCAAACATTCGCGACGAATAACGAGCAGCTCGCGTGCAATGAAGGATCCAGCTGGGGGCAGAGTTGGAGGTTACGCAGCGATGCACCACGTCCCTCTTTCGTCGAACGTGCCCGTCGTCGAACCGATGGACTTTCACTGGCAGGTCCCTGAACCCGTCGCGTCCGCCACCCGAACGGGTAGCCTCTTCTGGTCACTGTAGTTCGTGAACTTGAAAATCGAACCGACCACCGGACTTCAAAGTTTCACGAGCTCGACTCCTCTACCGGCTCCGACCGCTTCCGCAACGCCGCGCACAGCTGTTCATGAATTTTGCGGGACGTTATGGTCGTTTGGAGAAAGTGGCGAACCGTCTGGAAACGCAGGCGGTTTCCTATCGCGATTGCGACTCGTTTTATCCAGCGTTCGGACGAGCGATCGCGATGGTTCGCATCGTTTAACGCGATCTGGAAATGAATTTCATGTTGAAAGCGGAATAAGATGGGAGGAGTCTGCGAATAATTCTGTTGGTGTTCTTGGTATATTTGAATGACTGAAAATTTGAGTTTTTTTTCAGAAGACGGAACTTGGGGAAAGTGGTATTAATTTATGGAGTTTTTAATTTGGATATTTTTAGATATGAAATTTGTGAAAGTTTGCATTCGATGTATGAATTTTTAAACTGTAAATTTCAAATTTACTATGTTACAGTATTGGAATTTTGAATTTTAGATTTCTAAATTCAGAATTTAATAATATGATACCTTAAATCTTAAACTTAAGGTCTCAAAGTTATAAGCTCAGTACTTAAGACTTGAAGCAGTAAACTTCCAAAATTGAAATTTAATATTATAACTCCTCAAACCTGTGAAATCCAAAATTTCAAATCTCAAAGTCGAAAAAATATTCAAACATAAAATCTCAAATACGAGACCTGACACTCCAAATTTTCAAATTTTCGAAGACACGAATTTTTAAATTTCTAAACTCGAATCTTTAAATTTCAAAAATTCATGCACATTATTAACTAAAAGTTTGGAGTGTTGTAGTCAAATAAAATCGAGCAAACAATCTAAATATTGCAATTACTAATATCAACCTTCCTTACTTTGACAGACTTTTAACTAAAAAACTTGATTTGTACAAAAAAATTACAATTTCACGCTCTTCTTATTTAAAAAAATTCTGAAGTTCGTTATAATACTTAACGATCAAATTATTGATCGTTAGTGTATTAAAAAAAAGATTTCCGAACCCAACCCCAAAATCCACACGTTTAACAAGTACCAATCCTCTTCATAGAAATCTTCAGCTCGCAGTTCAACCATCGACCCGTTGCTGGCATTTCGAAAAACGTCTCGGTTAACCGACGACGGAGACGCTGAACGTCGCGACGGAAGAAGACAAAGTCGAAGGCGAACGCGGGAAGTAGGTCAGAGAGAAGTGTCGGTCCTTCATCGGAGACACGAGAAGCCGCTGACTGGGCGCCTTCGTCAGTCTCGTGAAGATATTCCGGGAGTCAACAGGTGCGTAGAAGCACACGATTCCACACAGTTCATCCAAAAGTTCGCACTCCATCTACGTTCCACACAGATTTTAATCTTAACGCGTCTATCATGCAGATCTGATTAAGTATCCACGTTACGTTGCTTTTGGCTTTCTCTTCTTTTCTGGTTCATTCTCTCTGAACACGATCTTTTTGGAGCATTGACTGCTGAATCAGCTGGTTCACCACGAGCGAGGACACGTAGAAATGGACAAATTCAAGGTATTTATTCTGTGTGTGTGTCGGTTTTCCAATTCTTCTTATTGATTTTTTAAAACATAGAATTATTCTTAGAAGATTAGTCGTTTGGTTATACTTTGCTTTTTAGTAGATCTGTTTGAAATATAATTGTTAATTACATAAATTTGTGTTGTTGTAATTTTTTGAATTTTATACTCTGAAATTGTTTCATTACGAAATTTTAATACTTTCTTTTTTTCAAGTGCAGAATATTTTTTGCGAAATTCTCAAGAATATTTCTGCCTCTTTTATTATTATGTAGCTTATTAACAAATTTTTAAAACACAGAGCAGTCGATGTTTATTTGAAATGTACATCCCTTGTATTCTCTTCAAACTAACCTTCTTCTCGAGCAAATTTATTTACCTCCTTTCTCTGCAATTCCACTTTTTCGACACACATTTGCCAAGTCGCGACATTTCGTCATCCTCCACGAAGTTTATTCCAGTTACTTCGATCTCATCACTTCACATCCGTTTGCGCAAGGCTGAAGAAGAAGCCCCGATGAAGACATCGAAAATAAGGGTATTAGGAAAAGACACCAACAGAATCAAAGAAACGATTTAAAGAGGAGAGGAGAAGGAATGAGTAATCGTTAATTGGCAGAGAATGAACGTCGATCCACGAGCTTTTTGGAGCAGAAATGCAATGTGACATGGATCGGGGCCATCGCAGCCCACGTGGATGATGGACTTCCTCCGTCGAAACGCACATTAATCACGTATCGTTCATTAGTTTGTTGGACGTAGCAATTTTCATGTTTCCATAAGCTCGATAATGCACGAATCTGTTTCGATTTCACCCCTCAACGATTGCTAACCGTGATCGATCAGTCTAATTCATGCTTCCAGTGTCTTTCTTCTTTTTTTCGATTATGAACGAAGTAATAAGGTCTTAATCTTCGTTTTTAATTAAGTCAACAGTTCGATTTGATTTATTTCAAATCCAAGTAGAAATCTCAAAGCAAACTCTCTTAAACTATTCCAATGTTGATGATCGTAAATCAAAATGAATGGCAAGAGAAATTTTTTATTATTTATTAGTTGTGTGGGAAAAGTGTATTTTGTAGAATGCATCGTGTAGACTTTCAAAATTTTATCTGGTTCTGGATGATGGCGCAGATAAATGGTTTTGTTATTAGTGCTGGATATAAATCTCGAGAATAAATAACGAGAATGCATCATAACCCTATTCAAGTGAAGATCAGAGAAAAGAGATTTGCGTATTCATAAACGCAGACATGATGTCATGATTTGATCAAAGGAAGATTCACTGTCTTGTAGAATAAACTTCATTCATATTTCAGGTTAAACTAAACTTTCGTTCTGGCAAGAAATATCTCATATTCATTATTTGATTGCGAATGTTTGTGCAAAAATTAATATTTTCCTGAGTATAGTAGTATATAAAGAAAAGAAAGCCAAATTAAGATTTATTTCAGCCTTCATTTTACATATTTTGCATATTTTTGTATGTTATTTCTTTGGAAAATGCTCCATTACTGTTATTTAATTTTGTATTACCATTTATTCTTTAAAAAATTGAGTTAAAGATATAAATTTTTTAATATCTCAAGCTCTAATACCGATATGACAACTACATTCCCTAACTTAACCATTTACTTACATTTCCTTAATAGCGACATACAATAAAACTAGCTATTCTCTGTTTGAATGAATGTACATTAATTTATCTATAAATGTTAGAGACAATCTATACTTTTTCTACTTTATGAAGTCAACGGTTTGCCGTGGGATCTTACAGTGTTTATCACATTATAGCTCTCACATTATTATTATCATCTTGGTCCCATCGTAACCAGTCCCAGTTTAACCTACGCTTCTCAGTGCTCAAAAGAGTCACTCAGATCAGAGGCCATTGCAAAAATAATTCACCTTCATCCAATCCCAACGTGATTTACATCTAATAAAGAATTTAACCGCTTTTTTCAACCCAAAGCAGAAGAGCTACGCGAGTTCGCGATAACATCAACAAATACCGGTCGACGTTAACCCGATACACGACCACCAGCATCCATTTCACTTTCCTCCGCGTATTTCTCAACGGAGAAGCGACTGCTGTAAAAGGCAAAGAACTTCCACGAGTTCGCGTTAAGGCCGAGAGTATTGATCGGTTGATGCGCGCGGTTTGGCCATGGATCGGCGAACGAAAGTCACCAGAACGGAAAAAGTGGATCGTCCAGGCGTCCACGCGTGGCAGGACGCGACGCGTGTTGAACAAGCGTGTGCGAAACGTGTCCGGGGAAAGCATGTCGTTCCATTTCACTTGTCGACGCGAACTTCTAAGGCATTGTTCAGCCGGTTTTGTCCCGTCATTTTGGTCCATCGGGGACCCGTCGAAAGACTAGGGGTGGGTTCGAACCCAATTTTCACATCCACAGTGCTCGAAACTCCCGCATGTTAAAGAGATGAGTTTGTTTCATTGAAAGTATGCAGGTGTGTTGCATTTTATGAATTAGTGTCAACAGTTTTGCATAAATCTCTGTTTGTGGATTGCTGAATAATAATTGATGAGATTCTTTCTTAGAAATAGTAACATGCGAACGTTCTCTGGATATAATGAACATTCATTCGAAAGTTTCGAATTGTGAAGATAGAACAATGTTTCGAAATATTCATCTTCAGTTTTTCTATTTTATGCAATTGATGCAATTGAGCAAACACTTAAGAAATGCACGCAACATGCACTCCATGCGAATATGGGATGCGATTTTCATATTCAGACTTGATTTATGGCTGAAAAATGAAGTCCTATTAAATTTTGTGATGATTTTATACAATTTTCTGTTGTTAAAACTTGTTCTAACTGGTCTGTTCAAATTTTCGCTTTATATAATGCTTTTTGTAGTCAATATGGTGAAAATTACGATCATTTTTCGTACTGATGTCAACCATTTGTACACACAAGCATTTTCAATGGAATCTGGAATTCCAACACAAACATATACCATTCGTACATAGTACACATAATACCGTTTAGAAAATTACTGCAATTTCTCGATACTATTCAGCTCAGAAAAGAAATTTCAATTATCAAACAAGTAGTACGTTACACAGTTACATCTGACAGTTCAATGTTACAAAGTTCTTCCTGTTTTTCTCGTTAAAAAAAAAAGAAGAAAAAATATTTCCTCACCATGTACTCTGTTAATCCATCGTTTTTCTCGTTGCATTAAATAAAATTTCTTAAGTCCTTTTAATTGAGACAGAATCGAAATGAAATTGATATACTTTGGCGAGTAATCATCGTTCTAATAATAGAAAGTATCCAACCATTCAGTTACTACATCACCAGTTTCTAATCTCCGTCGACGAATGCCGGCGATTTCTGCGAGCCATTAAATTTCTCTCGCCACGATTACTTTCTGCGACGAGATTCCCAATTCTTTAAGACGCATCCGTCTTCGAACGGAGCTTCCTGCATATATGTAATTTATTGCAAGGTCGTACGACGAACTTTAGCGGGAAATTATTTGCGTCCCTGACACTTGATTCCATATTCAATTTGTGAAAGTTTCTACGCATATAGAATTTTTAATATCGTTGAATTCCTACAGCTTTGTTTATTATCTAGTGTATTATCTATTTAAAGAACTGTGAAGTTCGATTTAAAAAATTTCTTTCCGACTAGTTTATATAATATATTGTTTGCTTTGTTTGCTTTTTTAGTGAAAAAGATTGCATTAATTGAAATACTAAAAATCATTATTGCGGTATGTCGCGGAATTTTAATTGGAATTGTATTATTTCATGAAATCGCAATTGCAACTGCACCATTTCGCAATAATGTATTATAATTGCACGCGTACCATTTTATAAAGAAATGGAATTGCAACTGATTGTGAGATACTTCAGAGAATTGTAATTGAAATTGTACTGTTTCACAAAAGCACAATTAGCAACTGCATATTGTCACAAGACGATAATTACAAAACATTTTTTTGACATTTAACAGAATTGCAATTGCAATTAAGTAAATTTATATGGAATTTTAACAAAAATGATATTTCTTCGGAATAATTACACTTATACCTGCTCTATTTTACAAAAATTCAATTACAATTAGATAATTTCGCGTGGAATTTTTAAATATCGCCCCTTTCGCGACAACTACAGTGGTATCTACTCCATTTAACGAAAATTTAATTGCTATCATGATTATTCGTAGAAGGTCAAATAATTGCAATTGTAATCGTATTATCCCGCAACTGCACCTTGCAACTTCCCAAATGCACAAAAATACACAGGAGTACCACACACCAAAGCTGATCTCGCAACCCTACTTGTAACCTCACCTGGTAGCAATTTATTTTTGCCCCGAGTATTCCAAAGGCGAAGCCTGTTCCAGTTCCGCGAGACAGCCCGTATACCTAAAATAGTTTAGACAGCTTACTCTTACTTGGAAATAAGGAGGAAGTATAAAGGAGAAAATCTGGTGAATCATAAAGTGTAATACAGATCGCGCGATAGTCCTTTTTCCGTTCGGTGCAATTGCACGCCATTTTCTCACGTACCAAAGCTAGTTTCACGCGTGAACAGCGTCTATTTTCACAAATTTCCACATGCCCAAATAACGAGCAATTTTTTCTGCTCGCATTTAATTTCCTTTATATCTCTGCTGAATTCTTTAACACCACAAACTGTCGAACTATTAAAAATCAATCGAGCTAGTGGAATGAAATTCTATTTTCACATTTAATCCGATATTTTTAGAACGTATATGCAATGCTGATTTCAAAGGAGTTCCAGACATGTTCGGAGTTGTAGTTTCTTCGTTTATTCCGTACCACTGTGGTCTTAGTTCTGAAATTTCTCGATCAGGTTTCACTGATAAAGTATTCCGACGGTACAATACGAAAAGTGAAAGTGACCCTAAAAATCTCCTCAGGCCACTATCACCGCGCGGAGAACTTCTCAGAGCTTTCGTTTTTAACTCCGTGAGATCGAAATTCATTTGGTCGATTGACAAATCAATTGAAATTTCATTCGATTTTAATGTGCATCTAATTCGAAGCCTTCTATTACAATATTTATTACATCAATATATTGACGTATTATTACTATCCTGTAATAATAACAATACCATTGAAAGCAATTAATCTAAAATAATAAAAATTTTAAAGTATCATGATAGCTATATGTATGATAATTACATAGTAAAATATCGTTAGCACTGTTATCTAATAGTATCAGCGCCATTTAAAAGACGGCAACAGAAAGTAATAAATTCCGTAGCTACTGGTTCCTCAAATAATACCGCCGAATCTGGGTCGAAATGTTCGTTGCAATAACTCAATTTTCCGTAAATTCAATTTTGTATTTAATAAACCTAATTTCCATCTAATTTAAATTGCATCTCGCTCGACAGCTTTCTCAAATAAATCGCGCGCTCATTAATAACACTGAAACGCGAGGTTAATCAGCTCACCGTTTATCGTGAAAACACAAAATCTCCACACAAAGCCCTCAAAAAGGCCTCGCGTGCATAATCGGGCATATAACGCGTATCATCGAGCGTTGCACGCACACGTAACGCCTAAGAGTCGCTCGAGGATGAGGAAAGCACAATGAGTTTCCGGTAAGTCCGTTTCCATCGGAGCTGTACAAGCCTGCAATGTGCGGATCGTTACATAAAACGTGTTAACACTTACAAATGGCACTCCCAAATTAATGTGGAATTATCAGTCGATCTCGATCGCGGTTGCTTGTCGCGGATCTCCTTGTTCGCGATATCAAAGTGTTAATTGATCGGGCAAAGAGTTGAGAGCAAACAGGTCGCGAAAGTGCAAGACCGGCTTTCGAAAACCTTTTCAGAATAATTTCACACGTTGTATTATTTGTATGCCGACTGATCGGGTTGATGAACGTAATTACTACGTGTTTTGGTTACAGAAATGTCAGTACATACTGTAAAAAAATTTGTGGTGGACTAAATGACTACTATTTTGTTTTCTGTTTTGTTACTAAAATTTTGTTTAAGATGTACGGAAGGAATTAGTTGAAGATTAATTAAATTTTTGAAAAATAATTTACAATTTTTTTCGAAATATGATGTTCGAAATGAAAGACTATTTTATCTTGTATTAAAAATCATTTAAGTCGTACCTATACGTCCTTTACTTTGCCAGAATCGGAAAAGTACAGTAGACAGATTAAAAAAATAGAAGTAAAGGAAACGTCCAATACCCACTATTTATAAAAAAATCTATTACTACCATATTACGGTTTCCACCGTATTATATGATTTTTGTAAAACAAGTTTCTCGATATCTCTATAAATGACAAAAATATCCCTGTATACATATGTATATCTTTCTTAAAAAATGTTTGGCACAAAAATTTCTTCGCTTCAGATGACGTTCACTCTGACGTTGGTGACACTGACCATCATCAACACCAGCATAGCAGATCTCCCGAAGCCCAGCTACGCCAGAACGATGCTCAAAGTGTCTCGAAGTCTGCCAGGTGAAACTGAAGAACTGAAAGTGCGAACTAGCGAAGGGAACCTAGCCACTCTAATCGTGAAACGTCGCGACAGGACGACCTTGACCGAGCAACCGTCGCAAAACGAACCTCTGAATAATGCTCAATACCTTCAGGAATTCAGCCCTAAAAACATCATCGCTTCAGGAAACGGGACATCCTTGGAACCCCCGATATCAGTGAAAATTGAGGCGAAAACCAGAGACAAAGTACGAAAATTAGAAGAAGCTCAAATAGAGCAACTCAGAACCAAACTTTCGGAGTCTGACAGTCAAAGAAGCTCTCTCAAAGCCGAAAACACATCCACGAATGGAAAAGTTAATGTTACGGACGAGAATCAAATAGTCGGCGAAACGAACATAGATTACGGAAACTGGACGCCTTTAGGAACAGATGGAAGAGCTGTTAAGCTGGAAGAGTCAGTCACGGAAGAGTATCAAAGCTGGAAGCCTCTTCAGAGCGATGTGAAGGCAACTGTAGGAGAAAGAACGAATTACGCCAGACTCGATCTACCTTATTCAGCCGGTGAATTGTTGTTACTGCGACATTTTCAAGACAGATTTCAGAGGAAGTTGCAGTTGAACGATCAGAGCGAAGGAAATGCTCAGTACACGCTCTTGCCTCATCAAGTTTATTCGTCAAGGACGAACATCGATGCGAATTTGTCCAAAAACAGGGACGCTAAGAACGTGCCACCGGAAGTGATCGTCAGATCAGAGATAAACGTCAAGATGAACCCGAAGAGGTCTCCCATAACGGTGGATAGGGATGGTACACCTGTGATCCATGGTAAAAGGGTACCTGATGAGCCCATCGATAAGATTCAAACATGGCGCAATGCACGGGTGATTAATAACAAATTGATACACGATGGTGGGTTCAGTGATAATTTGGAGACTTCTTCGAGTTCTTATCCGCTAGAGAACTTTGTCGAGAGGCAAAGGTTCGAAAGGTTTTTCAAGAATTTGAATAGAAGGTACGTCAACACGTTGGGTATAGAAGGAACAATTTTTTGAAGCTGCAATTTTAGCATTTTTTCAAATTCTGAGACTATTTATTAATAATGTTTTTAATAATATGTTTAAACACATTGAATTTGTATTAAAATATTCTCTGGGTTCATTTAACTAACTAAACTACGAGTTCTTAAATGAACTCAACTGTAAATTAGTTTTTGAAAAACTTTTTAGAGTACACGTTACAAATTTGCTTAATTTCTCTTGGCATATTATTTAAGCAATAAATTAAGTCATTAGATAGCACACTAAGTATGCTTATCTTCATAAAAAGTACTTGTAAAATGTATAAATTTTATCCAAAGCTGTTCCTTTGATAACAGAAAGGTGACAATTAAAGTTGAAAGGTTGATGCACCAAACCACACAAATGATGAACCTGACCGTCTTTGTTTCCTGCGACAGGTACGGCAAAGACTATGAAGAGAAAGGCAGGAACGTATTCTTCGAGTGGGACCCGAAGAACTACAAGAACGAAGCCCTGAAGGCCGAAGTCTATGAGACCAGGCTCGACAACTACCGCAGCAGTTCTCACAAAAGGATGCTCCACCCCGATAGCATGGCAGTTTACCCGGTTTCCCAGCTGTATACCCCTGGGAGTCAAAAAATAGCGCCGGTTGCTTTAAAACCAGGTGCGAGGGCGCCAGTCCTCCAATATGCCCATCCGGAATTAGGTGTCCAACCCGCGAAAATCGTGAAGAACGAGAAACGACGACCTGACAACTTTCCTGAGAATCAGTATTCGTTCACGGAGCAAAGACAGAAGAAGAAGTACGTGTTGAACGACAAGAACGTTGTCGACAGCTACACTATCAAGAACTACTACCCCAACCAGTACTTCTATGGCTTGAAACGGCCAAACGATGCACCGTTCTGGGTGAAGATTTCGCAGAACTTGAAGAGTCAATTTTCAAACGGCGTCGAGAAGGTGTCGCAATTTACAAGGCCAGTGATCGACCCTCTAGTGGAGGCTACGCACAAGATCTCGCAGAATTTGGGTCTCTCGAGCGGCAAAGAGGCCCAGGACAAGATTGGCACGGTCGCTTCCGGTGGCAGTATTCTAATTCCAGCACTGGGGCTTATGGCTTCGGGGGCTGCTCTTGGAATTGGAGCTGTTGCGGTCGGGAGATACCTAGACGTGGACGTCCTGAAGAGGTCCAATGAAGGATTAAGCACCGAGGAGTATCAAAGAGCTTTGGACAGTGCCCAGCCATTGGTGAGGCTAATGGATGAGGAACAAAATGTAGATGCGAAGCTGGCGGATGATTACGGTGGAACTGTATATTTCTTGGAACATGTGTCAGGGAGTGATAGTACGAAACACGATGACGATGCAAGAAGTCCGAATAATCAGAACGAAGATAAGGAATTAGTGGCTATTCAAGAGGACCAAAAACAGGAGGATAAAGCTAGTGGATTCAAAACTGGGGAGGTCGATCGAGGAATGGAAAGCTTGAGGAAGAAACGGAGTCTTAATTACTTGGACGTCTTTCAAGCTGAAGATAATATGAGAAGTTTGGCCAGGAGTAAACGTTTTCAACGTAAGGGGCCTGACTCCATTAGCGAGATCGTAGAAATCGATCTTCCTACTCGCAAAGGCAGCATCGACGTAACTGAGTTCCTTATTCCAAAACGAGAAACGAACGGCCAGAAGGACTCGAAGAAAGACAACAAAGATTCGGACATTTTAATTATTGAGGATGGCTCCACGCCTTTGCAGTCGCTTCAGAGGAATCTAGTCAGTGATGCATCCAGCAAAATTGATTTGAACAGCTTGGAAAAGATCGAAAAAAATTCTATGAGCGATAGTACGAGGAATTCTGTGGTTGGACGGGATGAAAAGCGAAGAAGGAGGAGCGTACAGTGCGATCAGCAATTGGAGGATACTTTTCAGAATTTGGAGAACGCGGAAATTGCTGAGGTAGCTCACATCGATGGAGATTGGACCAATACGCCCTGTGCCAAGAGGATATTCTGCGATGCCATGATTCAGAGAGGCGCAGATGCAGTTATATTCATGGAGAAAAAAATGGCCGCCCTTCTTGACCTGTAAGTATTGTCCGACTCGAATTATAAGGTGTTTGGTTTCTAGCAGCTATTCTCTTGACAGCAAAAAGTTGAACGTAGAATTGCAAAACACGTGGGAAGTTGTTCACACAAGTGATATAATGGTGATTTTCATTAGTTAGCATATTGTTATGTGCCTAGCCATGTTTGGTGAACGAACTTTCATTTTCATGTCCATGGGAAACTTTTTTCCATCCTTTCTATGATGACTATACATTTTTCTTTGAAGGGATGTGAACATTTGAGATTAGAAAAAACTTGTTAGGGTATTTCGTGTCCTATTAAATGCCTCGAAATTTTTAGTACAAGATAATTTACTTAGGTTATTTCTAGAAAGCAATACGGATGTACTTTCCATTTAGAGAATTTTTCAACAAAAATAGGTTTCTCAATAGATTAACAAGTTTATCTAAAAATCTAATAACGTCTTTGCAAAAGAAGAATAATATTCATAGAGAATGAAAAAGCTTTTTCGTCACAAAATTCAAACTTAAAACAATTCTCTGTCTTACCCCTGTACTTGGATACCACAATCTTCGAAAGTACAGCAATATCCACTAAATCCAACGTTACATCCTGGAAACGTAAAATCTCGTCATCAATCAGATCCAATATCATTTATAATACTCCAATAAAACGCAACAACATCCTATACAATGACAAATTTTTTACGCACTAGCAGCACGAATCGATTGTACACTCGTCATTGCCGGTAAAACTATACGAGCTAAACAAGCATCAAATGATCTTAGAAATTGGTTCTGCGATCGGCTAGCAACGAAGTGGCGCTTGAACCTGGATTCATCATCGTTCAATTTTCCGGTACCTCTTTCACGGATTTTTTATCGGCGGACATGTGGCCTAGGACCGTAACGAAATATTTAGTCGGCTCGCGTGTAAGCGAACGCGCATGTATGCACAGAGTGAAACTGTGCTAAGAGGTAAAAGTCGAATCAGTCAGTAGGACGTCGCTGGCGAAAGCTGGGAAGAAAGTTACCAGTTCCTCGGTATGGTTCTGTTCGACCAGCGGGTTCTTTCGTTTCCTTGACTCGGCTGGCATAATGGCTTTGTTTAAACTGGTTCCCGACGACGAGGAAGTTGGAAACTTCCTTGGGACTTGTTATTCGACGACCGTGCATCCTTATCTTTCGATCAGTTTTTGAGTTGTGCGTTAGAATTGCGGTGTGAATTTAATGATTGACTTAAAAATATATATATGTAGATAGTTTTTTTCAGAATTTTTTAAATTTACAACTATAAAAACTATTTTCATTTCAAAATTTTTAATATAGATATTCAAATGTTTTTAACCAACTAAATTTTGGAGTTTGAAATAATGAAATTATCACAAATAAATTAATTGGATTTTTTGATTGATGAAGGGAAAAATAAAATTATGAAAAAAATGAATTCGAAATACATGGAAATGTTCTTAACTTTACCAAATTCTACGCAAACGAAGATCATTTGCTAAAACAATTTATTCTACTGACTACACCTCCAAAATGGTTACCTAATTTAGCTAGAACAATTTGAAATAAAACATAATCACTCTTGGACGGGATCGACTTTCAACTGCGTTAGCAGCTTGTCACATTTTGCGCTCGATTACAAAGTTGATATCTCGCCAATTACACGGTATCATCCTGTTAACTACCAATTACACTACGGCCATCAGAAATCTGGCGAGTTCATTGATGTCTTAGACCTCGTAAACGAACCATTATTCATCATTAACTTTTTGCATCTTCGATTCTTCTTTTAATTCCCTTTCCAATAACATCCTACATTGCAAATAAAAAAACTCCCAATAATGAAACTAACATTTAAACTAAGAACTTCATCTTCTGTGGAATGTTTAGATCAAATTTTGATATTAATACTCATAAATCGCAAATAATTGAAAGATTTCGAGTGTGATTCAATACAAGAACGTCTGAAATGTGAATGAAATCGACGTTCAGCCATTGTTGAAACAAAAGAACGCAAGAGGGTTAACAGTCGCGTGTTTTCACAGAATCCAGTCAGGCGCAGCTGTCCAAGTGTCCAGCGACTTCCAACAGGTCATGGACGCGGTGCGAAAACACGACTGCTCGAGCTTTCTGTGTCCCCAGGCCAGGCCCGGAAACATCTCCTAGATTCTCACGGCGGCAGAGAAGCACGCGCTTCCTCGCCTCGAGGAAAGCGGAACTGATAAATCGTTGATTTCACGACCGGTGAAAGCGTTCGGGTCCGGGATTCTGTGATTCAGCTGTTTGCCTTGACTCAGCCGCGGTTGGGAAAGTTTCGTTCAATCAGAGCACGAAGATCATCATTTTTCCTTGATTAGGTGGGCAACGTCTGTATCCGTTCGTTCGAAGTAAATGAACGAATATTTAGCAAATGATCTAGCAGTCTACTCGAGAAGTGGAAGTCGTAAGTCATTTGAAATGAGAGAAATGTGGGACGGTTTCATTTAATTAGAGCACGAAAATCGTAACTTTCGTTTGATTATTGGAACTGAATTCAAGAAGAGAGAAACGCGGCGGTAATTCTAACAAAATAGAGAAATACCGAAATTCCAACCCTTCCTATTGAAGTTTAATAAGATTTGAAATAAGCTTCTTTTTCGAATGAAAGAAACTTAATAGACAAAATCTTTAGAATTAATACTAGTATCACGAGGATAGATTGAACATATGAAAAATTATTTAAATTAATTAAGTAGAAAACGGAAATTTTTGAAAAATTTTTACAATCAGAAAGAGCGAATTAAAGGAAGAATCGATATATTTATGGAATTTTAAAAAAGGTTCGCGAACCGATTGTCCAGCCAAAACTGTACATATTTGCCACTTTATTTAATGAATGCTTACATTCGTAATTTAAGGAACTAGAGTTAATTAGCTTTTATACATGAAGAATCGATAACAAATGATCGACATAAAAAACCAAACAGAATCAGCTCAAATTTGATTTGGTAGTAATTATAAAAATATCTTAGATTCCAGTTCATCCGATAACATAATTGAAATACAGTTTGAACACATTTCAATTAAATATGAACTATTTCAGATCAAATTTGCTGCCTTCCGTGGGTCCTTTTTTAAAGCATTGATTTCACTCGAGAAACCTGGATCGACAGAATGATTTCTTGGAAAAAATCAATTAGTAAATTAATAACCATTACGCGTAATATTGTAAGGACACTTATTTATTTCACTTTTCTCATTTTATCGTTTCATTTGCGCGAAGAGAAGACGTTTTCAATGTGTGAAATAACATCGAATCATACGTCCTAGCAATATTCCTGAAGTCATTTGGTCCTCTCATTTTTATCGATTGTAAATAATTATCAGAATAAAAGATATAATATTGTAAAGTGTAAGAGTAGATTTTGTCCGATTTTGTACACGATTAATGATTTTTAAATAAACTAATTTATATATTATTAAAGAAATGTATCCTTGTTACCTTATATCCCCACTTCGTAACAAAACTAAAAGTCAAAATACAAATTAATTCCAATTCAATAATAAAACAATAATCACATAGCAATAGATAACTAAAAGGTAAAGTCCTCGGCTAAACTATCGAAACTAGTTTCGCTGTGCAATTGAAACAAAATGTTCAATTTTAGAAACTCTTAGAATTGAGAGGCAACGAAGTAACGCGGCAAAGCTGCCCAATAAACGCGATAAATTATTTAACGAACGAAAGAGAGATGTCCCCGATAGACGATCATCTTGGAAAGCGTAAGTACGTTCAGCCGACCGTCTGAATCGATAAAAAAAATTGTCTACACCTGTGGACTTGTAAATTATGCCTGCTGCTGTCCTGTGTACTTTAAACTTTTTCAACAATTCTCACGGGGGTGACATCTAGCTTACCAAGATCGACCTTGCGTTCTGCCCTATAATGTAAAGAAGACTTTCATTTGGTCATTTGATCGTGAAACGTGCGTTGATATGTCTCGAGCGGATTTTGATCAAGGTACCAACTACTAATTTCGCCAAGAATTAAATGAAATAAGAATAAAATTAAAAGATTGATAAAGAAAAATGATTATTTCCATCGAATCAAGAAGAATGAAAATAGAGGAAAAAAATTATATAATAAGGAATAGACGTAGAAGATCGCTAAATCTATTTGAATTTTCTGGAATTTTCTATAATTTATGAAATGTAGAATGCTTTAAAAACAAGTCCATTGAATTTCTTCAGGTTTGAGAGTGGGTCTCGGATGGAACCGCAGGAACATGGACCTGGTTGGCATATGGCCAGAACCGAGCTGTACCGGTGAGCGGTGTTCAGATATCAAAACTCTATTTTATCTGGCTGTTATAATACTCTTCGGACCCGTGCCCCAAAGTACGAATCTGTTCTTCGTATGGGATGATTTGGAGTTGGTGACGGAGAATCTGTCCACGGCTAACATTCCCGGCATAAACGCCGCGATAAAGCTGTTCATCGCTTGGCGGCACAGAAAATGTACGTAAGGAATAACATAAAATTGCGCTACTATTACGACGAACGTGTCAAAAATTGAAAAAATACGTTCTTTCCTTATGAATTATATGCGAGCATAAAATTCGTTTAAGCTTTCAAGCCTATCGTGAAGTCCTTCTACGATGATTGGCGGGGACCAAAAACGGAGGAGGAAAGAGCAGTTATGTTCGACAGGGCCAAATCTGCCAGGTTCATTTCCGTCTGGTGTTCAGTGTTAACCCTCTCGATGGTCACCGTATATCTGAGCCTTCGCGCGATCATCATCTACCAGAGTAATCGACTCAATGAGAGCCAGGACCGTTTGGTCTTGTATCCTGGATACTTCCCCTATAACGTTCGACCGGTACCAGTGTTGGTACTCACCAACCTGGGCCAAGTGGTGGCCGCCTACTCGGCCGTAATCTGTTACACCACCGTGGACACTTTCATCGCGATGTTAGTGATGCATCTGTGCGGGCAGTTTCAGATCTTGAGGAAGAAAACGCAGAAGCTAATGGGAGACGAAAGGGGAAGCAGAAGCGCGGATGAGATTCAGAAAGAGTTGACATGGATCGTAAAGAGGCACGAGCATTTGAACTGGTGAACGGAATTAGACTTTTTTAAAATAATCCTTAGTGATATTTTTATATATTTAACATTGTGATACTTTAATATTTCACTGTGGTACGTTGTTAATTAACGTAATATTTCAGAATCCCACATTTTTATTTTAGGATTTCCTTTTTCCTACATTTCTATATCTCAATATTTCTAGATTTATGTAATATAGCCTAAAGCACTTGTACTCATCCAAAGATGCGTATCCACTTGTATTGTATCATAGTTGTACGTCAATGCAACGCTTATGTAATATCTTAATATTCCACTCTATTATACTTGAGTAACCTAACATCTCAATTCTCAAATCCGGAATATCATAATGTTTTCATGGTTAAAGGTTTGCCATCAAGATAGAAGATTGTTTTAGCGTGTTGCTACTAATTCAGATGTTACTCTGCACCATCGAAATATGCTTTCAAGGCTTTCTATTCTTCAACGTAAGTCTTTTATACTGTTTCTCTTAACGTTTAAAGATTCTATCGTACTAGTAATGCGACTCACGCAGGTGATACTTCGGAGCGAAGAAGGGATCCTCAGCCTTCAATTCGTTTTCTTTATCCTGTTTGTCTGCTTCATCGTTGTGCACTTGTATATCTATTGCTACATAGGCGAAATGCTTCTCGTTCAGGTAAGTATTACTTCTTCCAGGTGCAATTAACACAATATATTCATAACTGAGTTGCAACGCACCATGTCCTATTTTCGATGTAGATTGAAGATCGTTCTTTACGCTTGTCCATTATTTATACGCGCATAGTCAAGAATTGGATTTGTGTTCAATTATGCTTTCAAATTATCAGTCAACTAATCCAAAGGTGTGAATTGGGAACTGTGGGTACTGTGAAAACAATGATGAACAATTGGCTAACGCATAGAGATAATGGTGGTATAGGTCACCTAAGACCTTTGTGATATTCTTTAACCTTTCATTTACTGATAGCACTTATAAATCCCGTTAGTATTAATTTAAACGCTTTAAGATCCATTAGGACTTTCAAATCCATTTCTATGTAATTAATGACCTTGGTGACCTATAACGAAAATTGTGCTATAGGATGTTTAATTGCACCTATTAAGTGTTTAAAAAAGTTGCAATATTTCAGAGCAAGGAATTAGGCAATTCCGCGTACGAATCTAACTGGTTCAATGTTTCACCACAAGAAGCCAAGTATATCTTATTTATCATGCACAGATCCAACCGTCCACTTAGCTTGACCGCAGGCAAATTTAGCACTTTTTCCATGGAGATGTTCAGCACCGTAAGAACATCACAATTCAACTGTAACACTCGATTTATAATTTTCTAAAATGAATTCTACAGAAGGTACTACTCACAATCGTATTTCAGATCCTGAAAACAGCAATGGGATACCTTTCATTTTTACTGACAGTAGCAGCTGGCGAATAAACTTCCATCAGAAGTGAAAAGAATCAAACACACCAAGAATTTAAAAAACTTTCTCTACATTAAATTTCTTAGATTCCTTGAACTACTTTTGGAAGTATCTGTAATAGCTGCATAGTAATGCCGTTTGTAAACATTCACCGCTATTCATAAAATACTTGTGAGTATATTAAATATTTTCCACGAACCTCTTCTGTGCTCTTCGACCTTCTCTCAGAAACGATGCGAATTTACTGACAAAAGTTTAACTTTGACGTCGAACGAAAGTGAATTTCGATGCGAGTAAAAGTTTCGTCTAACCTGATCGAAGACGATTATTATCGAGGGTTGAGTTTCGTATCTTGATTGCTCAAACGTTGAGTTCGTCGTCGACGAACAGAATGAGTTACAATCGCAAACTTTCTTTGGCCGTAAGAACTTTAAGATTGCAGCGATTAAAAGTTTCGATTGAAGAAGCACTTGGTGATACGAGGGAGAATGCGTAACGAGGGATGCGAAAGGATTGCGCGCAGTGTACAGGACCAGTCGCGACATTCACAGGAGGGGGAAACTAACAGAAAATTCTAAACATTCTTTGTAATTCTTTTCTTCTTTTCGTTGATAAATCAAAAACAGAAACAAATTATTCACTGTGAAAATTGCTAGCAATTTTATATATAAAAGAATTTACCGATTTTGCTAACTTTTCATAAGATATTTTCTTATAGTATTATAATATATAAATACAATACAAATTATAATATTATTTTAAAATGAGTGGTTTCAAAAATCATTGAGAACAGTTGAAATTCGACAATTTTTAATCGTTCGATAAGCTCGTTCCATTATTCTATAATTATTCGATGCTCATAATTATTGAATCGTCGAAATTCTGCGTCGAAACTTTTTGTTGAAACCAGAAATGGATTTTGCAATGGGATGGAATCATTTTAATTTATCGTTGTTGGGTGTGTGGCCCGAACCGCGAAAGATTTCGAAGACCTCGCGTTTGATGTCCAATCTGGTGTTCTGGATCACCACTTCGGTGACGTTTACTTTTATCTGTGCTCCTCAAACGGCCTATCTGATATTGAAATCGACTTCGTTAGATGAAGTAATTGAAAATCTATCGATCAATGTTCCAATTGTGTTTGCACTGATTAAACAGATCGTTTTACGGTATCACAATGAAGGTAAGTATTAAATTTGTCCAATATCTATCGAGAAATTAACTTAATATTTATTAACAATATCATTCTCTTATGAAAGATTGGCTATTAGCTAAATAAAAAGCACGATATTGTGTCACTTGAACATTAATATGTATTTTATATATTAATGTAAAAAATATTTATGTCAGTAAACTTGATATTCTAAAATATTGGAAATACTATATCAATACAGCTCACAGCTACTGACAATATTCCTCAAATTAGCTTGATATTAATCTACTTTAAACGAAAGCACGAAAATTTACCAATGTGCAAAATTACTACTCGTCTAGCTCTAACCGTACTAGTCAGTCAAATATTTGACGACTGGTCCGACCCGATCGCCGCGCAAGATCGTCAGACAATGCTGAAAAACGCAAAAATCAGTCGAATGATATCCATCGTCTGTTCAACATTAACGTACTTAATGCTTTTCGCCTTTATATCTCTGCAAATTTGGAGCAACATGCAAAACGCGTCAGAAACCGACCTTGGAGGGCTCCTTCACCCTGTCACGTTCCCCTACGACACGAGCAAAAGCCCGAATTTTGAGATCACATGGTTGGGGCAATTCGTAGGCACCGTGCTAACCGCGATATGTTACTCTTGCTTCGATACATTCCTCGCGGTCCTTACGTTGCACTTGTGCGGTCAATTGGCCATTCTCAGAATGGCACTCGAGGATCTGGTTAAAACTACAAAAGGAAACGACTACGGAGGGTTCCATGTACAGTTGGGCCTCATCGTGCACAGACACAATCAATTGTTCAGGTACGCGGAAACGATTAGTTTCTTTGAAAAGTTTTTATGAAAAGATTTATTAAAAAAATTTGAAAATTATTTATGGCAAAGTGTTAGTACGATAGAAGAAATACATATTAGAAAAGTTATTTGATTTTTTCAAGGTTTGCTGTCATCGTGGAGGATTGTTTCAATTTCACGTTGCTTATCCAGACGATAATTTGCACGGCTATGTTTTGCTTTACTGGATATCGTATGATAACAGTACGTGTATTTGATATAATGTGTATTCGATTAGGGAAAGAAATGAAATTTGTCGTATTTCAGTCAGTGGGTCAAGAAGTTATGGATGTGCCGATAGTTGGATTGACATTTTTTATCATACACGTAATTTATACTATGTTACACCTTTTCATTTATTGCTATGTAGGAGAAACGCTTCTTGGACAGGTGAGTCATTTAATGAATTGTGATTTAATGCTTGAATCTTTCACGACCACCCTAAATATCGAAAATATTAGCTATTACAGATCAATTCTCTAATACCTCAGTATACATATACAAATATTCAACTACTCACGTATCTAAATTTGCAAATACGCAAATATTTCAGTATGTAATTAAATTTTGTAACGTTTCACTTTATATTTCACCGTTAGTTTCCAATAATATTGCGTCAATGAAACTGATTAATAAATGTTCAGAATGTTTAACATGAATTAAATTTCAGAGCACCGGTGTCGGTCAATCAACGTACGACTGTAATTGGTACGATTTGCCACCGAAGCACGCTACCTCGCTAATTATCGTAATTTGTCGCGCGAAAGTTTCATTTCAAATAACCGCCGGGAAGTTCAGTCCCTTTTCGTTTGAACTTTTTAACTCCGTAAGTCAAATTACCACTGACTTGTATATGTATATAAAAACATACAATATTTATAATGTATTCGATAATAATATTTCATCAGGTTTTGAAAACGTCCGCTGGATATCTTTCTGTATTACTAGCGGTGAATGATTAACTGATAGAGGGCAAGTAATATTCGCTTTCACGACTTTACTCTCATTAACAATAAACAAAATGTAGCACGATGAATATTATACCAAGTCACGTTGATTACTGAATAAACATTTTGATAGCCATTTTTACGAATTTTCTACGCGTCAACGTACATTTAGAATTACGCTTTATGTCAATGGAACAAGTGGGGAAAATAATTGAAGAATCTAACTATTTAAAAAACTTACAGTTTGGAGACGTGGTGTCGTTCCCGAAGACTCCTTCTCTGATACTTTATTGTAGTATCGTATTGTACTAGTTCTGACACCATTACAAACAACTGCAATAAGGAAATAAAAAATAAAAAATTAAAATCAGAAAATAAACACATTTTAAATAAAAAAGAGAAAAATAGTAGATAGAATAGCACTGATATTAATAATAAGGGATATTTACAAAATTCTAATACGATATTACAGAGCACTTACAATAAAGTAAAGCGTAGAGCTATGTCGTACGTCTTATCACCAGCACGCACAGTGGGAAACTGCCCGTGTCTGTATTTCCGAAACAATATTATACTTAAACCTCCAGTCGTAAATCGTTGCGAGGATGACTTTGAAAACTACGCGTAATGTCAAGAGTGTTAACAAACAAAAGCCTAGATTTACACACAATACACGTTGAATTTTGTGTTGTATAATCGACTAATCTAATATTTTATATAATTTCTTTCACATTTTACCATTATATACATATTTATTATTTTAATGAACGTATTTTTAAAATATCGTTGAACTTTAATAACAAATTTTGTCATCCTGAATAATTATGTAAAACTTGTTTTATTTTGTACAAATTTTACGTACACTCAAGGAGAGATAATAGCTTGTATAAAATGGCAGACTATATAAAATACACTTTACCTGCTTCTTTTCTACTTCTTCGTGTTTTCTCCGCGAGGTTATGAATAATTACGAGTGAATATTCGCAACAGCCATACAATAATACTAGGTTCACTTCAACTATGTACTTGAAAGCGTACTAAGCTGCATATTTGTAAATAATTGATATTCTGGCGCATATTTTCTGAAAGCTTGAAGGAGACATGCGTTGAGAAATATACCGGAATAGATTCTGAATACGAGAACGCATAGCTTTGTTGCGGGGAAGAGGTCTCGATGGACATTGAACGAGGTAATTTGCCAAGTGTATTAATAAATATAGAAATTTTAGTTTTAAGCTCTTTTACTAAGTCTCTATTAATTTTAAATTAATAAAATATGTTAATTATATTGATCGTATTATGCTAACTCTATCAATGTACAGTTCGATAAATTATAAAGACTGTAAAATAAAATAACTTTCGACAATAAAATTTTTGTTTCTGAATTCAATTCAATTATAAAATAATATTTTATCGTTGGAATATTACAACATTCATGAATTTGGCACAAGGAAATTCACATGCAAATCTTCTACTTATATATTCTGAGATCCAGAATTATTCTTTTATATATATTTATAGTGGATTTAAAATATGTCATCGGATGGAATTATTATACGATGAAATTCATGGGCATGTGGCCAGAAGAAAGAAAATGGAACCGAGCATCCAGTTACCTCATTTTGATACCATGTTTAATGATGCTCTGTTTCGTTTGCGCTCCCCAATCCATTAATCTTTTCGTAATTTGGGGTGATTTTAATCTGGTGATCGAGAACCTGTCTCTAGGTAACATAACTATCACGATTTCGCTCCTGAAGACTATTGCCTTCTGGATCAATGGCAGATGTAAATATTACTACATAATCAAAATAAAAAATTGCAAATATTATATAGATTTATAATTGTAAATACTTTTTTAAAAATTTTTATATTAACTATTTATATACATTTTGAACTCTCTACTGCCCAATAGAACTCAATACTAAAAATTTCATTACGATTGTATCATTGAAAAGGTAACGTAAAAATAAATTGACGAGACAAAATTAACTTGGATGGTGGAGAGTGAATTTTACCAAATTCTGTCTTTGTTTACCGCATAGTCGATTAATAAATTTCAAAAAAACTACCTACTTAACGCATAACCTATCTTAGCCTAACTGCCATTTTCTTCCCTTACAAGCATTGAAGTCTCTGCTAAACTATATGGCCAATGACTGGGAAACGGTAACGAAGAGGACCGATCGTGAAATGATGGAGAACGTCGGTAGGTTCATCAGAAAGACTGTAATAAGAAGCACGATTATGTGCCACACTGTGGTCATCATTTACGTGTCCACGCGATATTTCGTTGCGAAATACGCCGAGAAGGGTCTGCTTTTCCGCTCCTATTTCCCCTACGACACGGAAGTGAGTCCGAATTACGAGTTGACAGTATTCGCTCAAGTCGTGGCTACCTTTTACGCGGCTGGCACTTATACAGCCGTGGACACCTTCGTGGCTATGCTAATTTTGCACATTTGTGGGCAGCTCTCGAATTTGAGAGACGAATTGAAGACGCTTCGAACTTACGACAAAAAGACTTTCGATATGAAATTGGGGAAGATTGTGCGGAAGCACGATTACCTTAACAAGTTTGTACCATAAAATTAGAAATTAGTTGATGATGGAGTAAGATTTATCAATTACATCGTACGTTTGTCCAAGGTTCGCGGAAACGATAGAGAATTGTTTCAATATGATGCTTTTGATTCAGATGCTTGGCTGTACCGCTCAGCTATGCTTTCAATGTTTCCAAGCAATTATGGTACGAAACAAGAATATAATTTAATCTTTGAAGGGTGTACAGAGTATGAATTAACTTTCGTTTGCTATAACGAACTTAATTTATAGTCACTCAGCGTAGAAGCTAAGGAATACTTGATATTATACATGTTTTTCATGATGATTTACGTGATATACGTGATGTTGCAATTGTACTTGTATTGTTACGTGGGCGAAAGACTTTTAATCGAGGTATTTATATTTATAATATTAATTAGCACGTAATCGAAATTTGTTAACGTTGAATAAGGAAAGTGTATGCTATAAAATATTAATTTAGGATACCTATATTGTAGAATTTATGATTTTTTCAGAGCATCGAAATAGCTAATGCAGCATACGATGCTGAATGGTATAAGCTATCTCCAAAAAATGCAAAGTCGTTGGTAATTATTATATGTAGAGCCAGGTTACCTCTACGAATTACTGCAGGTAGATTTTGCTCTTTTACTATGATGCTGTACTCTCAGGTAAGTATAAATAAAGTAAAAATAAAATTATATTTTTAATCAATGAACAACAAAATAACAAACAAACAACTAACAAAATATAGAAATGGTATAACTACTGACGATTAAAATGACATTAAAACGAAATTATATATATTTAAAGAAATGTAAAAATTCTAAAAAATGAATCATTGCACAACTACAGAATCTTTATAAAAAGTCGTAGATCCGTCATTATAGTAGCTTTGACTTTAATTAACTTCTAATATTAATCAACTAATCGTCTTTGTCAGAGACTCCCATTTTGTATTTCAGATCTTGAAAACGTCGATGGGTTATATCTCCGTGTTGTACGCCACGAAAATTAAATAGATCGCTTGTTGATGATTTGTTAACATTTATTATAAAGCAAATGTTAAAAGGTATTAAAATCTCATTCTTATAAGTGTCGAATAAATGATCGTATATGCTTTGGGTTAATAGAAAATGGTAGACCAAGAATTCAGGCACCGTGGAAAAATATATAACTGTTAATAAAACTGTGAAGAATTAACGAAGTTTCTCGAGAAACGAATTTCAGAATATTATATTTCACTGTAGTTTTGATAAGTTCTCGTTTGAAGAACTTTGGACGCACGTTTGAGCAGCTTTAAGCTCGTTCGTGACTCGATTACTTATGGACAAGTCGCGGACACTCCATCCATCGATGAATAATTGATCGATCAGGTTGTCCGCGTACGATAAGTATCACCTTTAAACCTTATAATATTGTTATCAACTATGTGAGCCATCAGACACGAAAAATTAAATATTAAACCCCTACAATATTGCTATCACTCGTTTAAGAGTAGAAAATTATGTTTAATATTGTAGTTTGATGAATCATATCGAGTATTTGTGCACTTTCGCTTTTCAGAAATGGAGCGATGATATGATATTTGTAGTATTTAATAATTGGTCGAAGATCTTTTATTTAATATTATTTATTATTAATATTGATAATATGTTTGAATACTGAATTACTGTGATCGAAAACTTAAACAATTGCCACTAAAAAGTAATATTTTAATTTCAATAAAAATCTAAGTTAAAATAACAATAGAAGTAAAAAAGTAAAAAAAGTCTAAAGTAGACGAACGTAGAATCAAAAGTACAAGCGCAGACGATCAGTAGTAAAAGTCTCCGCGCTTTCACCACTTATTTCCGTCAACGTCGACGATGGAAAGCAACTAATAAACGTTATTAACGATTGTGCGTGCCACATCGTTACAATAAGAGAAAACAGAGAGACACAGACCACCTTCTAATTTGATGCACACGGGTAAAAACGAGCGAGTGTTTTACGGTTTGCTGACAAGTCTAACCACGGGCATATAAAAATCATTGTCCCCCTCGACGGTGGCATCACTTTGGTTTTTATCGTAGTAAGCGTAACTTTCCTCGTTTACCATTTCAACTCACACGATTTTGTCATCGTAACATTTCAACAATATACGATTTACCTTCAAAATTATCACTCACTGCAATAAATTTGCGTTTGAATTTATTGTTCTAAGGTGTGCTTAAAAATTGTTAGATAGAAGTTGCATGATGTTAAAAGCGAAGATCTTTATTTTTGTGGGGTTGCTCAGTTGTGGAGTTCTTGCAAGGAACACAGATAACAACCTTGAGTACTTTGCAGAAATAAGCAGTGACAAAAGGCAGGGAGGCTCTATACTAATGGAAATAGCTAAAGAGCTTATACGAAGATCCTCAAGCAGCAGTCAGGTGAGCTATGATATAACTTACATTATGAAATACTTATTTCTGGAAAAATGATCACGGAAATTTTGTCGAAAAGTGTGAGATAAAAATTAGGAATTTGAAACGAACAAGAAATAAATTTCAACTGAAATGTCTATATTGCAGGTATTGAATTTAAATTTGTCCAATTTATTGTTGCTTCTGGTGCTGAAAGCAGTTGTATTTGGAGCAGGATATATAGGACAGCATGGCTACAAGGGGCGCGAATTGAAAGAAGGTTCTTCTTTTAATAGTTATTATTTAACAATGTTATATTATATTTTGGAATATTAAAAATGATCTATCTCTAAAATTAAATTTACAGAAAATGTAGTATCTGAAAGTGAGATAATTCTGGCATTGGGATATTTAATGGGAAATACGTGTCTGTATAGAGCAGCTTGTGAACAACCTCACGTCGCGAAGGAATATTTAGGAGCTGCAGAAGTGATTATTGAAACGATGAAGTTGTTACCTCAGTACATGTTTTGCAATAATTTAAAAATATTTTTGATTAGTGCAGTTATCTTTTTCAATAATGAAATGATCATTTTTTAATGGTTGAATATATGTAATGTTTTCTAGAAGTTCGTCAATTGATGAGAAATACGAGCAAACAATGGCGGAATTCCGAAAGGCCATTGAACATGGTGTCATGGATGACTGTCCACCAGAATATACTTGCAAGAAGGAGAACATGAAGAATTTTTTAAGGGAACAGAGGAAATGACCATAAAAGAAGCCTCAATTAATTGTAAATATTATAAAAATACCTGCAGTGTTAACTGAGTATTTTTAGAAATAAATAACGATCTACTAAATATTTCCATCTCACTCTCTATACTCTCCTTTCTTCTTCGATTGTATAATGCTTCGTTTACTAAGTTTGTGAGTACGTATGTATTTCATTATAAAAAGAAAGTATCCTAAAGAAGTTAATAGTCGATCAGTTGTTGATGGTTCAAATTAAAGGATTCAAATTGAATCATTAATTAGGATTATGAAACTGACTGAAAACAACAGAATTAGGGGGTGCTGCTGTTCCACAGAGCTTATATGCAAGCCGCCGCTGCTTCTTTTTGAAATTATTTCAGATCACATACCAGTAAATAGTATTGCACCGAACAGATTGCCCACAATGATATATAATACTATCCACACTCACAGTAACATTATTTTTCTATAATACTGGCATAAAAAGTGTTAAAATGTTGGATTAAAATTAAACACTGCTGCATGGATGACAATTCGAAACAACTGAAAGTTTCCACAATGATCGCCAGAGGTCAGCTCGACGCATAGATATACAGTACGTGCAATATATTTACACACGTTGGCAAATGGCTATATGCAGTAACGAACCGTAGACTATTGTTATAAACGTAACTTAAGTATAATTATATATATATATATATATATATATATATATATATATATATATATATATATATTTTTTTTTTTTTCATATATGCTCAATGAGCAATATGCGTTATAAAGAAATTCCAATTAATAGTCCCATCCAATGGGAAATGGATTCCTCTCATAACATGATTTCTCATTGGTTGTCTCAATGGTGTAGCGTCACAAGCTACCATGATCGAAAGAATTTTATGGAATTAAATCTATGCCGTTATTTCTGTATCCGTGGAAGCCTTCTGGTAACGCTTTGAGGCTATCTTGTATGTACATAAACATATCGTTTAGAGTGAAACAACTATTATTTTGTGCTTTCACACCTAGTCCAACCTGACGAGACGGTGGTGACGATCAAGTATTGGTTAAATTTTCGCCTATTCACGTCGTTCGAGCGTATAAACAATTTTTCCAAGTAAGAGAGTATTACAGTGTTTACACTAATAACCAAGTGAATAATGAGTTCTATAGGCACAGGGGTAAATATCTAGCTTATTAATTAAAATAACTTCGGGGAGTTATTAACTGCGTGAAATAACAAAACTTAACCTTGTTATTTTTAGTATGACTTGTCTGCTTCTCAATTTTCGCCAGACGGACGTGTGTTTCAAGTAGAATACGCACAGAAGGCTGTAGAAAACGGAGGGCAAGTATTAAATTAATCTTAATTATCCTTTTATTCGTACATTTTTCTCCGATCGTATATACTCTATGCCTACTTCGATTATATGTTATGCGGCTGAACTTTAATTTAAAATACAAAAATTGTAGCTTCTCATTTTGTCTTTTAATAGTATTCAACACGTAGATTCCAAAAGTGCGGGTTTCAATTTTAGAAACTGAGCGTTTTTAAATTTTATAGGTTACTCTGACGCCATTTTGACTTCTGAAGATAATAACGATACATCAATGTTTTTATCATCGATATTTAGCATTCGCTATATCGATACCATCAATGTCTTTTATGAATTTCGATAATTTGAAATTGTTAACAAGTAATTTCAAATCCATTTGACTATAAACAGAATACATTCGGAATTTGACAAGAAATCAAATTTTTACAATTAAATTTATATTTTAGGGACCAAAAAATATTTATCTTCTGTTGCTATAACACTAGCAATATTAAGCATAATAATATTTTTAATCAGTATAGTAAAAGAATATTGATCTTAGGTAATTAAATTTGTATAAAAATCTTATAAAAGTTACTTAATAATTGGAAGGATAAATGTTTACACCCTGTGTTTCTTTAAGAATATTAACCTTTTGCACTCCGCTGTCCCCTCTCAGGAGACATCGTAATTCTAGCATATCACTCGGATGTCCCCTCTCAGGGGACATTCAAGTTTATTAGTGATTACGGGGAATTGAGTTATTTCAGCGCAACTTTTTGGGACATGCATGTTTTCCTGCAGCTTTTCCTTGAAATGGCACCAGAAATCAAATCAAAATACTGTAAAATTACTAAGATATATACAAGAAATGTCAACGGGTTTTGTGTTCGATGAGAATGTGAGAGACGTGCTCGCGACGATTCGAGCACTTCTCGGTGCCACTTGAAAAGAGTGATAAGGGGAGTTTGTAGATGAAAGGTCGGTATGCGAACATAGCACGCACTATATAGTAAGATTTATAATTATAAATAAACAAATCTAAATCTGGAGGAAAAGATTTCCAAAGCTGAGCTAAGTCTAGTTTGAAGCTTCGAGCAGTACACATAGATCTAACGAGTAAGAAAATCATAAAAGTGATTCTTTTCTTATTGAATGACATTCCTGAATGACAATCAATGACACACCACAAGTTTGTCAAAACACTAATTAATCCATTGAGGGGCGATTTTTGTGTGTCGAGAACGGGTCCATCCACATCTTCTGCAGACAATAAAATGGACAACAAATTACATATTCCCAATATGGGACAAAGAAAACGAAACTGTGTTGTGTACTCTAACAGGAAAACACCTGGTGGCAGGCGTCAAACAAATTATTATTGTGAAACATGCACTAATCAGCCTGCAATGCATATTGGGGAGTGTTTCAAAATTTATCAAACTATACAAAATTATAAACAATAAAATATTGATTTTTTGCAAATATACATTCCTCGATCTCAACCAATTCATATAAGTCCAATATCATTATAATACGTTACTTAGTTTCAAAATTATAATAAATAATACGAGGGTCTGTAAATGTTCGTTTCTGCCGTAAAGTGGCGCTGGGTAGCTGATAGCCAATGTCCAGAATCGTTCGGAGTGCAAAGGGTTAATTATCATTCTTCCACCTTTTAAAGGGAAAAAATAAAAATATACATGTATACAACCCATCCGCTAAACATTTTTGCATCCAGCTACAATATTTGATTGACTGAAACACATATGTTGCAATATCTTATAGATCCTAATAGTTATCCGCAGAAAAATCTGTAGCCAGCAGAAACCAAATACATCTACAGAGATAATCTGCAGAGTTCCTAAAACCAAATATTTTCTAATATATATCAGAAGGTGTGAAATTACTGCAAATATCGTTGCAACACAAGAAATCATCTTGCTTTCTCACGATTTCATCTCTTCTCCCGTAATTCATTTATACGCTTAGAAATTATCTTACTCTGCTTGCAGGACAGTGATAGGATTGCGAGGAAAGGATGGCGTAGTGTTCGCCGTGGAAAAAATAGTCACGTCGAAATTGTACGAGCCTGGTACGAATAAAAGAATATTCAACGTGGACCAACATGTCGGTATGGCAGTATCCGGTTTGATCTCCGACGCTAGACAGATCGTAGAGATCGCCAGAACAGAGGCGGCTAATTACAAAGCTCAATACGGAGTTGGTATCCCGCTAAAATATTTGAACGAAACCGTTTCTATGTACATGCACGCTTATACTCTATACTCAGCAGTCAGGCCTTACGGCTGTTCTGTAATACTTGGCGCCTACGAACACGATGGCCCCGCTATGTACATGATCGACCCTTCTGGTGTTTCGTACGGTTATTACGGTTGCGCCGTTGGTATGTATCAATGTTTCTAAATAATCGATTATCGCACATATTTTTCGATACGGTTCGATATTGTTAAATCTTACATTGCAGGTAAAGCGAAACAGTCCGCGAAGACGGAGATCGAGAAATTGAAATTGTCCGAAATGACCTGCAACGAATTGGTTAAAGAAGCGGCGCGTATTATTTATCTGGTCCACGACGAATTGAAGGACAAGCAGTTCGAGTTGGAAATGAGCTGGGTGACAGAACATACGAACGGGAGGCATCAGCGCATACCGGCTGAAGTGAAAGCCGAAGCGGAAGCCAAGGCGAAGCAGGCAATGGCAGAGGACTCAGACAGCGACACGGAGGACATGTAAATCGACTCGATAGTTTTAAATATATTTTTTATATTATAAGCTGTAGTCCTGAAACACCTGGAAAGCTGCTTTTACAAATTCATTGTCATTCTAATTAAATCAAATAAAGAGCACTGTTCGTTGTTTATAAAATCAGCACAAATGAAACATAATCATTTTCTTTGGTAAAACCGTTTCTATTTATCACCGAAACTCGTCAATGCGTTGCTGTTGAAGATACGTTCGAAACAAACGCGGTGAATTTTTTTCATTAGAAGCCTCTGTGACGTAATCGCTTTTAATCTACCAGTGAAAAATTCAAAAGAATTGATGTTCACTTTTATGGTATGTTGATCCTTTGTTACGCCAATATAATTGACTCGAGCTGCGCGGATTTAAAGGACCGGAGTTTGCAGTAATCCACGATTAATGAATATAATTCTAGCTGTCGTTACTTGACTACGTGTCATTTACGGGCTTTTCACTTATCGACTAACGATTGAGAAAAATCATCTAAAGTCAATACTAAATTATACAAACTAAAACTCGAAACACACAATTTTAATCGTTTATTTTTTAATCATCAAATAAAGTTTGTTACATGCAATATAATCGCATTGAGTATCATCACTTTGCAATTTTCTAATCTTAATAATATTTCCACCCTTTCCATCGTCTATCTCTTAAGTCTCTCTCATCCACTAATCCTCAAAAGAGACCACCACCTCTAACTACCATAACATCAGATAACCACGTGCCATTTGTTTGTCGTAAAACTGAGGCTCGAGAAAGATTACAGTTATTAAAAAATTAATCTTTCTCGAGCCTCAGTTGTATTCTGTTTTTTGAATGCATTCAGTAGGACGTAAGCTTTTGGAACAACGATACTAATTAGCACAGCGTGTACTGGTGGTGTGTAAGCTCAAGGAGCGTTGAATCTTCTACCGAATGAAATTCTTCGTGGAATTTCAAAGAGAGATTAGTTAAATTGTGCAAAAGTTTTTAAAAAATTAATCGAAAAATTTCGATACCATTTACAGAACTCTATATAATATTTATAAGATATCCCACACAAAATCATTAAAACAGTGAATTTAATAATAGTTATTTAATACTACAGATTTTGAAAAAATTTGTTAAACAAGTAAAATTACCATAAAAATGAAAAATAACTCTCTAATTTTACAAGGTAACGTTATCTATATCTACTACAGCGAAACTTTTCTCCTTTAGATTTATTAGTATGAATATCACGGGAGATCACAGTTCAGATCCAGGACAGCGATGTTCCGTCAGTAATAAAAGGCTTATAAATGTACAACGGCGTTGATTTCCTGGTAACGAAAGTCATGGGGTGGGATTGTGACCGCGCGCATGCTGCTTCTTTATAGGCTAGAGGGTTGGTTTTATCTCGAACCAATAACCAAGTAGAGACTGCGTGTGGTCGCAGGAGAGAGGGTAGTCCTGTTCCTCCTTCATATAAAGGTAGGTAGACTTTGAAAATTCTTCGCACTGCTTTTGATTGATGCCTGTGACAATCATCGCTATCGAGTAGATCCGCACGTGCGCTAACACCACGTGTTAGTTGGTGTGCTCTTTTTCACTTTTTTTTCCGTTCACCACCATTTTTGTTTCGTTAAATCTTATAACGGTGATTGTCACCGCGAATAATGTCTTTGAATCGTAGCGGTGTGGACGATATTGCGCACAACGACGATGTTAGTTCATTTGTATACATCAGTGCCGCAATCGCGCTGGGATTTATCGGATTCTTCGGATTCACAATGAATCTTCTGGTAGCGGTCGTGATCGTCAAGGACGCGCAGATATTATGGTCCCCCGTGAATGTGATCCTTGTTAATCTTGTTGTAAGTGATTGCATGCAATTACCCTTATTTGCATGTGCTCTCGTGACGGTCTTTTTTGGTTTCACTAATGTCAGTGTTAAAATTTATTTGTTTTTTGTTTTGATTTCATTGACTTTGAAGTAAGGTATGTTGATGACATTAATAATAATTCATCTGCATTTTTGATTATTTATATTTTAGAAAAAATTGTTTGAAAATGCAGAAAGAAGTGTTTAGTACTCCTTTATACGGAAGTAGAATGGTGCATTAAACAGAATTATTTTTTAGAGTAGTTATTTCTATTACGCAATTATCGATATCATAGTTCGCAAATACAACCTAGTTCACTGATTAGACTAGAAATGGCGCTAAATACAATATTGAACTTCCATCATACTTTTTCAATTATTGAAGATCACCATTTTGCGTTAAATTAAAAGTCTAATTCTTTACGAATAAGATAATACTACAAATGCACGCGTATTCTTCTTAACAAAAATATTATACACTTTTAATAGCCATTATTATCTTCATCACCCATTAGCAATTCAATATTTTTAGAGTATAAAAAGAAATGTTAGATGAGCAAGTCTGTCGATTAATTTAATAAAAAGAAACCATCGAACACATCTGTCGTTTGATTTCGCAAAATTTCTCTCGGCATAAAAGGAAGTATAATAAAAAAACGGTGATTGCATTACAAACCGGACAGACGAGAATGGTATAAACGCATATAAGAGTTAAAAGAGAATTTGTCGCGGAATCGCGTAGAGAATTGCGAAATTTTTCTTAACGAGCGTTATCCACGACACAGTTGGATTTAATTTGAGACTGAGAAAACTTGATAATTGCCGGTGATACATTGCACCTCTTAGAATATCTGCGATAGTTATGGAAAATGTTAAGGTGCAACTACATACGTAACCCTTTCATGTGACGCGGAACAAAGGATTGCATTGATTGAATTCCCTGAATTTCTAGATTCCTCTCAGAAATTAAGAAACTGCTTTGCTCAAAAAACAATTTTCTTCTCAAAAAAAATATCACATTTTTACTTCTAATTGTTCAAAAGTAATTTCAAATTATGTTCTCCAAACGATATATATGAAAATAAGTCTAGGAACGCAAGTACATGGTTTATAGATAGTACTACCAGACTCGGATATTGCTAGTCATTACAACGTTCAATCGATGTTCGATTCGCATTGGTGAAAGATGATCCATGACTTTACTGTTTTTTTCGGGGGACGGGGCCGTAGAAAGGGATGAAAGATTATAATAAAAGAAGTTACAGGGACCGTAAGAAGGATAGAGTACATACTTGAACGATGATGGCAAGAAGAAATTCGTCTCGGCCGGATACAAGAGTGGATCGCGAGTTGACTCGTCGAGTGGACTCGACAATAAGAAGGGATCGAAAGTTTTCGAGGATATCCTCCTCTCTCACTTGCTATACTTTTAATGAGACGTTACACGATTATCTACAAGCTACGATATACATATACCATATAATATGTACACATATAACTAGAACAGGGGATGAATCTATGTGATAAATAAGTTGCAGCGACACTCTTTTCCAAGTTTCATTTTCAAACGAATACATCCATTCAGTTGGGTAAACTGATTAATTCGCCGAAATTAATTTATTGGTAAATAAAATTTTGTATATATGCATAAATATTTTACTATATACATAATTTCAAATTCAATTTTTGTGTAAATGAGATTCGCAAATGGAAAAAACGATATTGTATGAATAAGTTGTTCCCTTCTTGTTATTTAGCCTCAAAAAGGGGTTGACATATAATTGTAGCATACAATGAAACGCATGTGTAATTGGAATATTTAGCTTGTTAATATAAACTCCACCGAGTTTACTTTAAACTGGGTCGAAATTAGGTTCGCGTCGGTACTCAACTATTCTATTTCAACTGTATTCGAGCAATTGAAATCCCTCTGATGTTGGAATTTGTCACGATTGTCTTGAAGAATTTTCATTCGTTCTCGTCGATATTTCGTCGAGTCGTAGAAAAGAATTGTTTCACGTTTTTCAGCACAACTTACTTTGCAGCACAATATCGTAACTAAAGAAACTCCAAAAACTACAACCCTAAATCAATCCTTCGTAATCTTATTTTTCTTTTTCTGCGAAATGGATTGTTACTCTGCAGAATTTATATCGATGTCTCGTATGTTTACAGCAAAGAACAGCGAGGACTATATCATAGAATCTGTGTAACGTATTCGTATGTACAGTATTTTTGATCTCGATGAAAATACTGATTATTATAGAACCATCAAATGCAATATGTATCACAAGATTTCTCGTTTTTAAAAACACTTTATCTCGAACTTCTCTTTTATAAACATCTTTTAAAAGGGTGGTCTCTCTGGGTACACCCTTTAGTTTGTTTTCTATTTAAATATTCCCGTTTCTTGCGTTCTATATTTTTATTCGAAAGAAACGTGTAATTTTTTTCAATACAAAGCAATCGTAATTAGTTAAGAACCATAACTATCGCTTTTTATGATGAAATATCAGATTATTTCCCAACAAGAACTGAACGTCGCGATATCTTTCTTCAAATGGCGACGGTTATCTAACAGCAATTTTTATTGCAGGTCGGAGACTTCCTGGTGGCCGCGCTTGGTAATCCAATTGCCATGGTGTCCGCGATCACAGGCGGATGGTACTAAGGCCACAAAATATGCCTCTGGTATAACTCCTTGTTCATTAAACCAAACCGCGCGTAATTTCATCGATAAACAGCATCTAAACCGCGGGTTTCCTTTCATCGTGGACGAGCGTGTTCTTTCGGTTGTTTCCTTCCCCTTTCCACCTTTTATCATCACTGCGACTCGTACAGGAAGACTCTCACAATAGAAAGTAACTGAAACTTAAATTAACGCGATCTTTTCTCCATTCTTCAACGAATCGAGAACTAGTCAAATAGTTGAAAAGCTATAAAAATGTTACACGTGAACGTAAAAGAATTTGTGCACTTTAATTTGTTCTTCCCGTATTTATCGTTCAAGCTATTTGAGAAAGCATCGATTGTAAAGAGTGGAATTTTAATTTTAAATGGACGCTTATCTGGTACCTCGTAAACATCCTTATAAATGGAAACACAATGTACAATCAAGAAATTGAAGAAAAAATTGATTTTGAAGAGTTTAAATACAATTCTGTTTTCGATACTACAATTTTCGTATTTCCTGAGAATAAATTTTCTTAGATTTTATACAAACGTTAAATAATGTCTATAATCTCCTTAGATGAGGGTATTGGATCATAATTTCCAATAGATCCACCATAGCTCGCTCTAAAATATGGACAGTATGATTTCCCGCGAGAACGACTTCCATTTCCCCAATGGCTCTGCTTGTTTTACAATATTTTATTCTCTAAGTCATCGAGAGTTACGAAACAGCTGCTTCGCGAAAACTTCTTTACCTTTTTCTTGTATCAAGTATTGGTATCAAATTTAATGTCCTGGGTTTGCTACAATAAACCACGTTTGTTTCTATAACAACGTACTGTCTACAGTAGATACATGATGTTTGGCGTTATTCATATTTTTTTTGTTTTTTTCATTCTATTCTGTCTTCGTTGAATTTTTTCATTATTAAATTTGATATGGTTTGCGTATGATTTTCTTAATTTCTAGTAGAAATATTTAAACTTTATATATTTTTAATTCTTCAATGTTCAAGCTTTTTCATCTCACTAACGAGAAATAAGATCATTTTAGAAGCCTTAATGTCCCACAATTACTCGACACAAAATAATTCCCACTCGTTCTAAAATCAACGTCCACAAATTTCCATTAACTTCCGATCTTTCCCACCATTGTCACTTTCGGACATCGTTCAAGAGTACTCCGTTTCTTCGTAATTTCAGAATTTGACGGTTTTCAAGGTACGCTTGGTTCACGTCCATTCTGGGGTTTGCTAGTATCGGGAACTTAACAGTAATGGCCGTTGAGAGATGGCTGCTGGTGGCCAGACCGATGAAAGCGATTTCAATAAGGTGAGGACCCTTCGATTTTCTCTCGATTCATTCTACGCGATATGTCGAAGGGATTGCGACTCGTCCAGGAAGAGAAGACAAAAACGGAGTCATCTTGACTCGGTTAATCAAAGAGTGGAACAAAGTAGAGCGCGGACTGCCCCAAAAAGCTCAACTTGTCTGAGATGCACGTGTGTGAAGAAATGGATCGTAACAACCGTCGTTTCCTTCTGTCCTATCATTAAATTATACGACAAAGTAGGTTGCGTGTTCATTTGATGCTAAGAAATAATTTGTCTGAGGCTAGTTTTCTTGATTCGAACGTACAGACAAATAGAAAGGCAAAAGAAATTATTACAGTATGTAAATAAGTGTCGTCTAATACAGATTTTCCTTTAATAATCTAATAATGTCATTGAAATAAATCCATTTGAATCGAAAATTTCTGACGCACTCAATATGGAGTGCATTAAAACGTAAATTTCCAACAAAATTGTTGACAGAAATTAATAACAAAAGATTTGCACAAGGTGGATTGCCAACATTCAGCATAGTTTCCAAGAAAACTTTTCACTAGCTTCTCGAATCCTTTGATATCTACAACTTCAATAAAAAATTCGAAAAAAAGTGCTTAACGTCCCGGATAAATCCAGAGTAAAAGAGATTGCAGCTTTTAGTAATCCATTAAGAGTTCAGGATGTAATTATGTATATGAATATTTACGTTTTAAGGGATACTTCTTAATAATTATAGGATTCTTAATTAATGTTAAATTAAAAACGATGGTCTTGATTTCAAACTGACGATCTCCTTTTAACCTTAATCTCTTTGCTGTCCTACTTATATATTAGATCTTAAAGTAATAAGAAAGGGGAGAGTGGCTGTATGTTTATGGATTTTTGTTCGAAAAAATATTCGTATTCGAAAAGAGAATGAGTGGAATGACGTTTTCTGATAGAGAAACGAATCTCAAAACTTCATTCCCCATTTTATGTGTCAAATTGAATTATTGACTGTTGATAGGCATGCTGTGATATTGGGTTTTCTCGTCTGAATTTACGCCCTATGCTTGTCCTTACCAGCCCTGTTTGGTTGGGGAAGTTACGGTCCGGAAGCAGGGAACGCGTCCTGCAGCGTATCCTGAGAGGTTCACGATCCCAACACCAAAAACGAGAGCTATATTGGATTCCTCTTCATGTTAGGATTGGTTGTGCCAATTTTAGTGATCGGCAGCAGTTATGCAGCAATTTTGCGAACCCTAAGGAGAGTGAGTAAGAGGGCAGGTAATCCTTGCAACCTTGATTTTCATCGAAATCTCGTGAATAATTTACTAACTAACGATAAGAGCTGCTCTCATCATCCCCTTCAGTCATACTTTAAGGGAATCTATTTTCAAAGCACTTGGATTAATTTTTCAAGATCCACTAATGACTGTCAAAGTTTATCTTAACATGCTTGATTGTTTTTATAAAAATTAGTTATTTAATTTATCTAAAAGCTGAGTAATAATGAGACAGAGTATTGAAAAATTTAGGATCCAGATTCCGTAATCAAATCACTGTTCAATCTCGTAATGAGATTCGTGTCAGAAATTCGCGTAAAATTTGGTTAATTAATGCACTTTCCGAATAATTTAATTGCGTACACATTCTCATATGAAACTGTCCACGAAAGTTAAAAAATTAAAGATCGCAAACGTTTTCGATCGCATGGTTTTCATTGGTCTCCTTAATATTTTATGGTTATACTCAAACGCACAAAATCTACGTTCCGGTGCTCGTAACATCCCAGAGCAGAACAATTTCGTTTTATAATCCAGATGCGAATGGAAGACGCGAGACAAAGATCACGAAGATGGTGGCATTAATGATAACGGCCTTCCTGCTCGCTTGGTCACCGTACGCTGTTCTGGCACTCGCCGCGCAATATTTCGATGTAAGTATCGCTAATTCACGATTCCTCTTTCACCTGACCATTCCAATAAAAAAAAACTACACGTCCTGGAATAATCGTATAATGTTCAGCGGGGGGAATGGGATGTCGACTGTTCCGTCATTACACGGTGAAAATGGGTTTGTAAATGAGTTTCCTTTATTACAGCAATAAACTTCTTCTCGAGTTTATCGAGAGCAGTAAAGTACGGAAAGTTCCGTTTTCTAATAGCAGTTTAAAGCTATTATTTATTCTTTGTTTGCTTTCTTGAGAAGATTTTGAACTTCGATTTTTCTTGCATTTTCGAAGAATTTATAGCGTTAATTGCGTTTGAATTTTGAGCTAATTGAGAGCATATGATAGAAGATAAGTTCTTCGTTAATTGGTATTTGTAGAAGTGGGTTATTGCAGAAATTGAACGGTGAGATTGTCGACTTTGTAGAAAGAGTTTAATATCAATTGCAAAATCAGTCGAGGTTGAGAAAGTTATAGAAATTTCCATTGTTGTTGCCCGTAAAACGAACCACATCTTTGTTCGTGATCGCACCACGTACGATTTACATCTACCAGTGAAAGTGTTCCCATAATTTCCTATTATTAAACAGCGGGCTTAACACGAAAAGTTGGGACGTATAGCCAATAAATTCAAAATGCAGTAATTAGTAAGAGCTTACCCTTATGGAGAACGTATGAAACAAGTTTCTTATATAACAGTCTTTGTTGACACCGACCTTATTACTCATAACGCCTCGTATGAACACGAGGAAACATTCTGACTATACTGAGCTAGTATAGTATTAATCTTCTCGATGTCCGAACGACCGCGCAGTAGATAGAGTCAATTTCAATAAGTCCGTTGCGTCGTGCGACTAGGATATTGTATAATATAATGCGTAGCGGAGCCAGTAGGATCAGAATTACATTGGCTGCATTTGCACAAATACCGCACACGCTGACACGAATCTACGTCCAATGAGAAATAATGGCGTTAAGTAGATACAGCCACCTCTGTGTAATTGGACAGCCACGCGTTACCTATGCGAGATTTAATAGAGCCAGAATTGTTATTCTTATTTGTATCCGTTTCTTTACGAGTACCAGGCCAAGCTTCATTTACGTCCGATAACCAATAACACAAATGTCTTTGCGTTGGCTTTTTTCATTTAATTTAAGTGTTATTTTATTTTCTATACGAAAAAAATTACGATAACAAGTAGATCTGTTATTCAACGGCGATAAAGTAGATTAAATGTTAGGGTAACAAAATCGTGATGACATTTTAATTTAACCCAGTCAAAAATAGATGGTGCTATTTAATGTAGCAAAGTAAATTCTTCATTTTTTAAATTCGTAACATGACCATTTGTGGACAATTAAAGTTGTTTTTAAACTTAAAGTTAAAATTTTTCACCGACTGCCGGAAGTGCATTTTAAGATTATGTTTTACCGTGCTATTACAGGGTTGAACGAAACAAATCCACTGCGAAGTTTGAAGCAATCAATTTTTCAGGTGAAACCGTCAGCCTCGTTGGCCGTGCTCCCAGCTCTGCTAGTCAAGTCCTCCATCTGCTACAACCCCATTATATACGCGGGGCTGAACAGTCAATTTCCGCGATCTCTGAAGAAGATCTTCGACACATGGCCGGCCAGAAGCGCGGTGCCGAACAGCCAAAACACCGCGTTGACAGTAATGAGCAAGCAGGAGCAAAAGAATTGAGGACTGCTAACGAGAATCCTGCGAGCAACAGGATCTAAGAGCAACCCATCGATTCTTTGATACCGCGGCGATGCTCAAGAAATTATGGAACATGGTCACTATCCAAAGAGAATGTTCAATATATCTGAACGGAATCGGTTAAACGACATGGCTCTCTTTTTTCTTATCCCCACGGCTGTGTTTGCTGTGGCATCTCGTTACTCGTCGTTCCACGCATTATGGATTCGTGTATGCAAATGAGACGTTCGTTTTCTTAAAATTGAATTTCTCGAGGACGCGACGAGTCGTTAAATTCGTCTGGGTGATGTTAAACGTCTGATTTCTGGACGCGAAAGAATGTCTTTTGTTATTTCGAGGACGGTGTCGTGAAAATCAAACACGTTCCATTTCCTTTCTTTCGTTTTCCGGTATTTTACCTGGCTTTAACGAATGGTATGGCGAATTTTTGACACACTTCCCGTGTTTACTACCATTCGTTGCTTAGTTCGAAAGGGTTTTTATGGATCTTGAATTTCTTTAGTGGATTCTTAAATAGCGAATAAAGAACGCCATTTATTATACAATACAAATTTAATTTTAATTAAAAGTCTCAATTCTCATAACTTTAACATATCTTTATTTAAATTTGACGGTTTTATTAAAAACAACTGCTTCTTTTTAAGTAACTAAAACACTGAACACGTAGATAATAAAATAATGAACTAAATTGCGATGAAAATTATTCCTATTTAAGCATATTTGTTATATAAAAAATAGTATACAATCAAACAATAATATTGACATAAACATTCCATAGTATGTTACGTTAATAATAAAAAGAGCAGGAAGAAAGAAAGTAACAAGGGAAAGATCGATACAAATTCCGAAATTACTACAATAAGGATAAAGTAAAAGTAAAAAGACATAAGGCATACGCACACAGGAAGTACCAGGAAGGCACTAAAGAAGAAGTTTGTGAATTCTAATTAAATAACATTGGTATCGCGCGCGAGGCGTATCGTCCCAAGCCTATAAAAGGATTGTCGATAAACCGATCGTAAAACGGGCGCGTTAGCATAGTCGACCGACAACGACCGACACCTAATCGTGTCTCTCCGTTCCATTATACGCTCGCGGAATGGCAACGCCGTTACGCTATTATTATCGTCACGGATAGTCCCGAGATTATGATTCATAACACAGCCGATTATGCCACTACGGCGAAAGCGAAACACAAGGAAAATCCGCGATCGAACCTGCCTCTGAGGCAACTTTTGCACGATGCAATTTGTCCATCTGGGCAATTTTGGTTTCCACTGTTGTGCATACGGGGTGTTTCGAATGTTCGACGGCTGTTTTATAGAAACATGATGCAGTAGCTCATTCTTGGTATTCGCTCTTTGATAACGTTTAAATTAGACGTGCAACTCCTCTGCTCCCTATGTTTTATATATTATGTTCGCGTTTTGTAAACATTTGGCAAAAAGAAAAGAATGAATTTGGGGCAGAAGCGTCCTTCGCAACACGTTTATCTCTTTCATTCTCCAATCACACATAAAATTACAACTAAAAATAATTTTCACATTGCACATTATAAGGTATCGCATATTATGTACGTTCTGCAAAAAGTAGAATGTTTGGAAACGATATGAAAAATAATTAGTTGCTTTTTACGAAGCATGTATATAGTGTGTCAAATATCACGTGTGTGTATTCAGCGGAAGCTTGATAATTCAGAAATGAATCTAGAAAGTAGACGTGGAATTACATTGTTACACCGCAATAAAAAAAGAACAATTACTTATTTTTCACAAAGTACATCTACATAGCGAACTCTGCACATTATGTACGGTTCGTAAAAACAAGTGAATTAGAGGCAAGTAATATTCCTTGCAGTTTGCCTTTGATAAGGGTAATATCACATATACACCATCATATTAATTTCACCAAACAACAAAAAGAAAAAAATCGACTACATTAAATTCGCGAGTATAATTAAACAAAAACTCTGCATTAGGCTAATCGATATACTGCATGCTCCAGCTGTATTATTATTCGAAAAGAAAAAGAAATGTAAATTAATTTACAACTACGTAGTTACCACTTTAGTTGAGACAGTTAATTTACCTTTAACGGCAGTGTTCCCAGCCGCTTCAAAAGAATCGGTGGGACGAAGAATGGTTAATGGATTCTCAATGAAAACTTCCTTTAATGAACCTCAACCTGGCTGCTACCGTTCGACTAAACTAGCTACGAGCCCTGGAGGAACCTGTTATTATATTGACGCCTCGTCAATCATTATCGATGAACGGATTTACACGGTGTCGGTAGTAACACCGATCAGAGGACGGTTAAAACCGTGTAGAATATTTTCAGAATTTAATAAATCGGTGCCTCTTAACGACAGCTCGGAGAAGGAAAAAGGCACAGACGGGCAAATGAATGAGAATCGCGCGCAAATCCTCTGGATGTTTCTACGGGAGCAATTGGGGTCGGTTACGTAAGGATAATTGGCCGTCCCGCGAGTGTGTAAATCCGCTCAAGTGGCGAGGTAAGTCGCAGGGCGGACCATGGTCGAACAGGTTTCGAATAAAAGCAAAAGTCGACGACGGTGAAACGGGACGATTGGATGCTCGTTTTCTAATTGCCACACCCGCCGCTCGTGATCGTAAATCCTCATGGATACGCAAAGAAATCCTTAGCAATTGAGCCACGTGCTGCTTGCTAAAGGAAAGAGGGAAACAGCAATCGTCGAACTGATTGAAACGGGAGTCGTTTTCGCGAACTTTCGTACAATCTTACGTTCGCGGATTACCTAGAATTTTTCTATGCACCCTCTCTTTTTACGAATATTATTTCCTCCTTGAAAAAGTAACCTATTTATTTATTTTCAGGAGTTTATTATTATTATTTTTTCGTTCAACGAAATGGTTAATTTTTTCGTGGCTTTTATTTAAACTGTTAATGATGTTTGATGCGTATGAAAAGGAATGTCTTGTTTTGATATTATTAAATTTTGAAATCTCTTTCTACAAATATTTCCAAATTTAACGAAAGAGTTTCATTTCTTTTCTTTTGTTGTAGCCTAAGGAATTTTACATTTTTCATAATTAGTATTTTCTTCGACTAATTACAATTATAATATTCGAACTGTAATTAAAAACGAAATTATCATTGGGAATGAAATAACAAAAAGATCAATTAAATTGCTCTAATAATCGTCTTGTAACCCTTGTATGTGGATACCATTAGCCCTTGTAAAAGAGATCCAATTAGCATTAGCTTATACAGTGTATGCCAATTTTAATTAATTCAGAAACGTAAATTTGTATTTAAAAAAAAAACGGGTAATAGAATCGATGTTTATATTAAGAATATAATTGCTATTCATAGACGTGCCTTCGAAACGAATTATTTCACGGAAACATCGAAAGTATTTGTTTACGAAAACGCAGTAGCGTATTGCGTGTTTCAGAACACGCTGCATGCAGGCTACGAGACGATTGCATCGTTACGATGTAACGATTAAAACGAGATTCGAATGCAGATGAAGCCTGAAAAAGTAAAGAGCCGTGGCTTTAAAATGAACGTTTACGATGTGAACGACGTTTGGTTCAAAGGCAACCTTATTCCGCTATCTTACTCCCCGATGAAATCTAATTTTCACTGAGATATCTGTTTCCAATCGATGTTGGTCCCTTTTAATTGCTTCCAAGCGAATTTTTTTAAAGAGAAGTAATTCCTAATTATAAACGAGGATAAATTTCAATTTAAACAGAATAATGTACAACATATGATATGTTTTGTGTACTCGTTTGGTAATCTTCCGATAAATCAACGAACAGTTCCAACAACTACAAACATACGTAGCTACGTACAAAAAATTAAATTGATGAAATATTTTAATTAAATCTGCTTAATAAAGTGAAAATGAAAATGGATGTTTTCAACATCAAAGTATCCACGGCAGAAGATTTCTAATTTTTTTAAGTTCGACATTTAATTGACTCCATTTTAAAACACTTTGAGTCCTACAAACTTAATTTAACCTAAGACACTTAATCCCTTAATAATTTGACAATGAATCTCATAAACCCAGACAGTGTCCTTAACATCCGAAGCTGAGAAATATCTTTTACAAAGTAGCATCAATGCTTTTGATAGACGTACATATATGTATAGGTTACGGAAAGTCGTTCGCTATGCGCTGCGAACCCACTTATGGGTGCGTGACCAATCATTCACAATGCTCGATGAACCCATAACAGAATCCGTTAGCATCCGTTGCTCTAAGAATAATCAGACACGTCGAATCGAAAGTGAAACATTCCCAAGCCGAGCGTCGATTCCAAACAGTCAAACTTATCCACGTTGATTGCAAAAGTATTGATACAATACACCAACCCCAATTCCTATTTACAGAATAAGGACGAACATTCTCATCCGTCGTAGCAACTGAAATAAAAGAGAGACTGATAACGCAATAGAACTCTTAAAAACCGTGCGATTCCGAACGTTTGTCGTCCGAATCGTTAAAAGGACACGAGTCTCGTTTCTTTCGTCGGACAGGAGCGTAATCTCGATAAATGAGAGGTGATTTCGAGGCGAGCGTAATTTACCGATTTAACCGACTGTGAAAGGAGCTCTACGATAATACGTGGAATGGACCACGAAAAAGATTCCCGCGTAACTCGGCGGTTAGAAATCGTGGCAAACCGTGGTGGACGCGAATCGACTCGATTCGACATTCATCTGTCCACGTTGGAAGTTCGATGGTGAAAATCGGGAGGGAAAAACCGTGAGACTACGCGTTTCGCTCTATTGATTTATTTGGCCAAATTAGCTGCAGAAATGCTGACTGATTTACTTGCGACAGGGTGGATTGGGCAATCTTCTGTTTACGTATTAGTAAAAGGTTTCGGTTCACCGCGCCTTCCGAGAAACGCGGAAATTAATACAGAACGAAAACTTAACGTAGCAACCACTAGCGATTAAAGTGCTTACTAATTTGTTTCAAGGAAAACAAAGTGATTAGCGTTTGAAAAAATATATGAAATTAATAAAAGCACTTTTTCTTTCTGCATATCTTTTACGAAATGTTATACAAAATTTAATGAAACGAATAGATTTTTTGTACTTGACGTTTATATCGTTTTTAGAAGATATTGAAGTCGTTTTTTTACATATACATTTTATAAATACAAATATTTTTTAAACTGATGTTTAAATTGTTAAAATGTTTTCAGAAGACATTCAAGTCTTATCTTCTGTTCTTTGTATCATTTTATTTAGAACGTACAATTGATATATATATATATATATATATATATATATATATATATATATATATATATATTTCATAATAAATTCAACTTTTTATATTTGTATTCCATTTGAATTACATGATTTATCGAGACTTTAGAGAAAAAGCTGAAAAAGCTTTTCTTCAATATCCAACATCTTTAAAAGAATTAGCAGCTATTAAAGAACTAGAATGAAAGAAATCGTAACCGTTTTTACTCATTCTCATCAAGACTCTTCCATGAAACCAGAATATCCTGAAAAAAGAACACGACCGCAAATATTTCACCCTTAAAATGATTCTCACAGCGATTTCAGCGGCGAACTCGTTAAAAAACTTGCCTCTCAATCCCCTTTATAAACCAAAACGACAAAAATGAAGAACATCCAAGAAGAACTCGTAACGAGGAAGAATATCCGCGAAAAAAGAACGACTCAGAAAGTGCGTTCTGTCTCCTCGAGTGAAATAGGAACAACCTAAATAAGGGGTAGTTTCGAGAATTTTCTTTAGTTAAGATCGGTAAGAGGGAGAATTACTCGCGTCTGAACTCGCAACGATCGAGAAGGAAAATAGATCGTTCTGTATCTGCAAAACGATCGTTTCAATGACGGATTAGCGGTATTCAGCGAACTGTTCAGATTGCAAATTGCTCGTGAGAGAGTAGCGGTACCGAACCAGTGAAATTTGTCCTAATTCTTTATATCACCGTAATTCGCGAAAGAATATGCCACAATCGTTTAGTCAAATGTTTCTTTAGCTGATCGTGAGACTTCTTAGGCGAGTCCTGCAGGACTCGCCATGGCAGAAAGACAGATTCGTATGTTATTGTACAACTGAACGAAAATTCGTGAATAAAATTATTGTTTCAACAATTTTTAGTGCGAATTTGATTGTATGAAAGTGTAAAAAAGATATATCAGAAATAAGAGGTGCTTAATGTTCGAAGGCATAATAGAAAGTCTAATAAAATTCGAACAAGGAGATGTGATATAAGTGTAATTTTATTTGAATAATTTCCAGCCGGATGTTTGTCCGTTCCAAATATTTCGAGCGACTGCGTAACGTGTCTCTCGCGAGGCACAGCTGCAAAAATAATTCGACCTGATATCAGAGAAAAAGGTGAAAGAGAAACTCGTCGATGTACGACGCGACGCTGCGAACGAGCATCGAATTACTTATACACTCGATTTCTCGCGCGAACAGCGACCGCTCGTTCTCGCCAGTCGACATGGATTTAGTTTAATATCGATTGTGTTCTAATTCCGTTCGTTTCGTGCACTATACACGCTTCGAAATGTGGTTATGCGACTTTGAAATTGTACTCGTTACTTGCTCCGATTAATAATTGTTTCAAATTAAATTTGTACGTTTGGATAATTTCTACATTTTTAGGAAGGTATGAAAGTTATAGTTTGCAGAAAATCTTAATTTATATTTAAAAATGAGAATACTCGAGAATAGTAGACATACTTTAAAAATACGAAATTATAGCGAAATATTCGTTATCATTTGGAAATTATACCTTTGACATATTTTCGTATCTACAAAACAAAAAATACTGTGAAATTCTAATTTGCATTTCACAATCGTAATCACTAAGTAACATTTTCTATGTATCTGCCAAAAATCTTTTAAACTATATTAATTTTAATACTTACACAATCGAGAGAACCTTTCAAACTGTCTAGCAATAATAAAAAGTTAGAAACTGCGCAGGTAGCGAGCACTTCCATTTCAAATTTATACCGAGAGATCATCGAATGTATCTCGCTTGGCCGTAGTTAAGTCATGTTTGTCGAACGCGAACCAGAGTTTCAATCCGACCAGTCATTCCGTGCGAATAAACATTCACCGCTTACACAATCTCGCTTTATGATTAGCTCGACAAATTTTCAACTTTCACTAGACATCGCTTATTCGTTTAGTTTCGTTCATTCATCTTCGAAGTTGAGTTCACGGTCTCGGAACGACCGCCCGGGAAATTAATCATCACGCTTTCTCGTTTAGGATTCCAACGGGACTTGCATAGTCCTGCCGAGTATTTCTTAGTCATTCTCTTCTCTGATCGTTTCATAATAACAGAAAGGTTAAATATTAACCGGAATCGGCCATTAATATCGTAGCAACGCACAATTACCGCCTATTAATTAATGTGACGCTCAGAAACGTGACGATAATCATAATTAATTGCAATATAAAGATACGACGATAGTAGAAAAATAGAAAAAATATTGCAAAATATAGAACAAGGTATTAAAAAATAACAAAGTATGGTTTCCGTAAAGAAATACATAAAACTTTGTGAAGATTATTAGGAAGAACCAAGTATATTGTGTTACTATTTTCTTAATGATGGTGATGATAAAAATAAAAGGATCGAAATGCCACGTTTAAGAGAGATTAGATAATTATTTAAGTAACTCTGCGTTTTATCGTACCTTCCTAGTGATATTTATTACCTTGTTCTGTTAATTGGAAATTACATTCGAAGATAAGCAAGCTGAACGATGACGTGTACTTGGGTACGCGTGCGTTGTTTCTCTATTTTCCCTTATATTTGTGGCGCAATTTGTCGGAAAATTGTGCCGAGGAAACGGCGAAAGAAATACCACGATAGAAAAGTGTTAACTGAGAACGATTTTCCAGTTGATCTGTTAAAATAGGAGGAAGAAAACAGTAAAGTGGAATACAGATCCAGTAACAGTTCGTATCTCTGAATTTAAAGTTTAAAGATTTTTGAGTTTAAATGTACGAAGCGTACCGCTACAAAGCTACCCTCTAACGTATAATCAAATTCTATTTACTTAAAGGAATAGAAACTTCAAATTTTGCTGAATATTTGACTCACTTGATCGTCTTACTTAACATATCGTCGACCAGCGCGAAAATTTATAGGGAATAGAGAAAACTACTGGGCTGTTGTTATATAATACGAACTAATTATACGAACCGCTTTATGTAGTAATTTGTACTTCAACAGGTACAAATAAACGAAAATCTATTATGTATCTTTCTCCACGAATTAGGAAATCTAATGCCATCATTAGTGTCCAAGCTTCTCTAATCTACATGTCAATCTACACGCGTCGAGTCTATTGCTAGGAATCTTTAAAATTAAAGAGATCTAACCTGCTATATTTGCATCACCCTGTATAAATTAACGAATTCAGTGCTCCTTTTAGAATCCTATTGTGATCTTTGCGAGCTCCAAAATTCGTCAATTCAAGTAGTAGGATTTTCAATAGAGATTTTTAAACTTTAAAAGGTTTCGATAAGGTAAATTTCGTAAATTACTGTAATGAAACTACTTATCGAAATAAATCGTTCGTAACTTCTTAAAAAAATTTTATAAATTTACAATGGTTTATTTTTGTGAGTTTCTCATAACTTTTTCCAAAATATGAAAATACTGCCCTTACTTACATTTTGTGTATGGTTGCAACAAATTGTTTGATCAATTCAATCTTTTAATTTAAAATCGCAGTACTTACGAGCAAAGTTTCCTTACAATTCATGATTTTAAACTGAACTTTCACGAGTTAAATCTTTATATTATAGTTAGATATCCAATAATTCGCAAAAGAAGAAACCCAATATTGCCTCGGCAAAATCTTCTTTAAGATTTTCAAGCATCCCAATCAAATCCACAAAACCCATAAAAACAACCTTTAACGATTCCGAAATCCGTCCACTGAAAATTAACTAAAAAACTTCATCCAAATTCTTTAGCCCACAAAATCCGGCTCCAAATCGAGTTTCCCAGTTTTTCCATCGTGACTTTGGTACCTGGATCGTTTTGAAACGTTCCGCGACCGGGCTCCCCGTTTCATTGTTGCCCGTTACGGAACATCTTCGTGAACGGGCACCGTCGAAGAGCAAGTAGCGAGCCGTTGGTGGGAGGCAAAACTCTCTCTCTCGAGCACAGCTGATCATTAAAGCTGCCGTTGGCCAGTCAAACTTTCTCGCTCGGTGATATCCGAACTTGGTGTGTTCGCGTCGAGCTTCAAAGTCCGCGGAAATCGAACGGTCGGTTCTTCTCGCGCGAGTCAACTTAGTCGAGCATCCCCTGGCGACCGCTGCCACCATTGTAAACCGTCCGACGTCGCGTGATTTCAACTTGTTTTGCAGTGAACGGCTAGCAGTTCGTACGAAGCGTAGAGTAAAGGGATTCTCGTTCGAGGGCGCGAGAGTATGCCCTGAAGAAAAATGGGACTCAAGGTTGCCCACGAATGGAATTAACGGTAAATTGACGGAGCGAGAAAAATTTTTGTGGAAATGCAAAGAAGGACGGTGACAAACAGGCGCATGGGAAAAGAACGAAACGCTGACCAAGCGTAGACCAAAGGAAGAAAGTCGAGGGCCGTGTAGCGAGGTAAGAAAAAGTGTTCCGGATCGCGTTCCACGAATCGTTTCTCGAGGATGATACTTGCTGGGAACAGTACGTACTGATGGACGTCCTCAAAATTCCTTCGGAGGAGTATACGCTATCACGGGGCACCGTTACAACGAGTGTCCTTCGATCGTTTGTCTATCATCGTGCAGGGACTTGTAAATGATCCTGATTCGAAGAACGCGATTGAATCCCTGAATTTGCCTAGCTGAAGAAGAGAAACTTTTATCTCTGGAGCACTGCCGTTGCCATATTCCTAAAGTAACACGTTCTGTTCGTGGTAATACGCCGTGAATAAATTGCCAAGGACTCAGAGAAGTATTCGTATCGTTATCGAAACGTATCGCCGCTCGTAATTATCAAATAGTAATCAAAGAAAAATAATTTAGATTTTATATGATTCAGATGTTTTTAAAGTACAACACCAACAGCAATTTGGCTAGCTGTAACGATAACTGAATTAAAGTTCGATCGTTCATAAGCGACTTGCAAATTAATGTTCTTGCAAACGCAATTAAAGAGGTGAAACGTGTATCCTGAATTTCTGACTCGTTTCATTCCCTACATCTATATGAAACGCGCACCTACTTAGGTGCTTCAGGTATCGTGTATAATTTTGTACATCAAAAGCACTTTCTTGCACACTTCAGTTTCGCGTGCATAAACGTACGCAGTTTATTTATGGAGAACGCCCGGTACGTATATCTCTAAAGCGCTTCTAAGATTGCACCAGAATAACTCAGTGCAATCAGGATTTCGACTTAACATTGTGCTAAACCAAACACGGTTGATAATATTTCACAAGCTTACAATGGAAAAAAATTAATAAGTTCGAACGAAATGTTTTTACATAACTATCTATTTCGAGCACGTTTGGAACGTACGAGCACTTTTTCTGAGACCACACCATGGTCGTTTGGAATTAGAATGAAGCCTACTTTCGGCAATTAGTATTCCTCTCGAATATTCTTTACAATTCCGAGGAGCTCTAATCATCGTTGCCGTCTCATTTCAACATCGTATCCAATTAGACCTCCTATCATAAGCAGCTAGTGTTCTCCAACGCTCGTGCCATCAGTCTACCTATCCAGTCTACCTACCTATTAACCCCCAATTTCTCGCGCGATCGACCTTTGTTACTACCAGTTGGTAGTCACCTTGGTCACTTTGGTAACTACCAATTTAGTTAAACGTCATAATTCCTCACGATTTACACCCCGGTCTCGACTATTGAAAGGGGTGCTTCGACTGTTCGCGATAGAGATTCGAGTCTCGAATCCTTAAAATCCATTCGAATGTTTCAACGAATGGAACGAGTGAAATCGACCGATCGGGTATAATGTTTCGCGCGGTGAACAGATCCGTGAAATGTAACAGTCGAAGAGAAAAGGATTCGAGGTCTGGACCGCGTTCTCGAGAGATCGTATTGTCGGACCCGCGCTCTTGAAAATCGTGTTAGTGAAAGTCTCGGGTGCCTCTTGAATGTCGTTGAAGGTTGAGACCGAGCATTCGCATGGAAGCACGTAAGGGGATTAAAGGTCGCGAAGGATTGGGCTGGTCGGTCTGTCGAACGGTGTTTCCTTTACGATTAATATTTCTTGGATGACAGAGAAAAATATTTGAAAAGTTTAAAGCTCATTGCATAAACATTTGGCAAATTTTGTATTTTTACAGAAGAAGTAAAAAGATGAAACTAAGAATGTTGAGATTTGTTTTATGCTTTAAATGGCAGCGTGCTATAATGCACGTATCTATTTTACTTTGGATATTTTATATATTTCTCATATATGTATATGTGTTTTCCTTGCATATTTCAATTTTTTTTCATTTTCATTATTTTGTAGTTCACGTAATATAAAGACTCAAATGTAACAGTGATAAATATCCATAATAACTAGCAATAAATAATAAGAATGAGGCACACCACCGATAGTAATTACGTTTTGTATTTTGTATCTGTTTTAGCTGCAACCGTTCACCCTCCAATATCAGCGGATCCGCAAATATTGAAAATATCGGGGCAGGAAGTCGATCGCGAAAGGAACAGTAGAAAGAGTAAACGCGAATCAACCCCTGTATACCAAACACGGCGCAAATCGAATAAAACTACGCGAAGTAAAAAAAAGGCGGAAAACCGCGTATCTGAAAAAAGAAACGGCATGCAACGTCGTCGCATGGATAAATCAATAATTCTCGCTGTTCCGTGTGGTTTCAGAGCACCATGGCAAAATAAAGAATCACGGAAATGAACGTGATCGGTCACGCTCCGAGGCTTCGTGAAAAAATGACCAGAGAATAGTAAATCTTGAGGTTCCATGGACGCGTCTGTTCGGAAAGGAGCCAACACTTCGCGCCTGTCTTTTCTCATCCGAAACGGAGCGTCTACCCAATTCACTGTACGATCGGCGACCGTTTCTTTTCTTGTCAACTGGTCATTAAAATGATAGTGGGACAGCCTGTTTGCGTGGTCGTCGGCGCTTTGATGGACCCATGTATATAGCCGCAGGTCCGGGCCACGAAAAGCAGACATCTAGGTGCGCTGTGATGTTGCGCTGTCATGTTTGTGAAGTACGCTGTGGTATTCTTTCGAGGCAAAGACGAGCGATCAAGTTGAACTAGATACAATATACCAGTAGTGCAACACGACATTAAATCGCCGAGTGGAGGAAAGTTCCGAGTGGACAGATTCTGAAGAAGAAATAGTGCTACCCTTTGAAGGCCGTTCTACCATAGGTCTTGACCATGATTTAACTACAAAGTCTGTCGTCGGATAGATACTTTCAGTACCTGAAGTAAAGTACCAAAGGGAAACAGAGAGTTGACACGAAAAAATTTATATAGGAACTTGATAATGACTATTTTAATGGCTCGATCGGTTATATTGTTGACCTTTTTTTGGGTATGCGATCCCACGACGGGATACAATATATTGTTGGCTACTATGGGTGGCACAAAGTCCCACACGGTACCATTTGTCGCTTTAGGCACTAGCTTGAAGGCGCGGGGTCACAACGTGACTCTGCTCAGCGCTTTTCCGGGACCAGCGGCGAACAACGGCCTCCAGGAGCTCGTCCCGCCTATCTTCGAGGTGATTAGTCGCTTTCAATTCATTCAGTGTTTCTGATACAAACATTTTAAATATTCCTCTTGCAAATTTAAATATATACTCTCTGTATTATGGAATTATACGTGTACATAAATGATAATGGCGGAGAACAATTTCCGGAGAGAATCTGTGGACTTCGTTCGAATTACGTCACTGTTTTTGTCTTGCTTAATTGCGGAGAGCGAGTTTGATCAAGGAGTTCATAGAAAATGTCTCCCGGAAAATGTCTTTGGGTGCATCATGTATAGTTTCAACACGACTTAGTTGTGTATTGCGAGGACACGGACAGGAAACATCCTGGGGATAAGCGAAAGGGAAGAAATACCTATTGATTCGCATTCGTACCGTGCAGTTAAGCTTTGAATCATAGATAGGAGAAACCTGGAGAGTTTGGTAATTGTTAGTATAACTTGGACAAAGACACTCTACCACAGGGTGATACAATGGATAAAGCAATATGTCGATGTTCAAAAGAAAATAAATGATATAACGAATAAGTTGAGCTAAAAACTTTGGCTAGTTTATTCTTGTGTCACTTTGTATTTGCTTCGAAACTTGGTTGCACATCTCAGAATCAGACTGCAGATATACACAGAAGAAATAGAATTTGCATATATGTATAAATGCAATATTAGGTTCTAGGAAATTGAGCCCGGATAGGAAATTATTTTATCAATAAATACTCTATACCTTGGCAGATATAAATGATAGTCTATTTGTCACTCCCTGTTAAAAAAAATGTGCAGTATCATTAAAACGATGAAAAAAACTAATAATCAGAACATCTCTCATTATCGACAGGCTTATGTTGGGAATTACACGTCCGAATGGGACTTGGTGGGCGCCAGGTTTCGAGACGAGCTACCTATTTCCCCATGGGATGCAATGCGATATGCCTGGGAGGCCTGCGAAGCTCTTCTTCGCGATGGAATATCTGTATCTCTGGTAAGGAAACCTGAAGGGAATCCTAGCGCACAATGGGACGTTGCGGTCGTAGACGGCGCCTTCCCCGAATGTCTTTTGGGACTTCTTCATGTAGAGGATGTGCCCACTATCATGTTGAATACGGTAATATTATGTTGCATCAAACGTTAATTCAATTGTTATAGTATCGTAATTATATTTTCATAGATCATGGTATGTATGATAATTACTTTTTAAACAATCGTATGCATCTTAAAGTTTATGCATGAGAGAGTTACATTTTAATTTCATTGAAATTTACTTAATCAATTAATTCCCTTTATAATGTTTCATAGTTTATGAGTTACACATTTTGTAAATTCAGATTATTAATTTTTTCAAACAAATCGATTTCAACTCCACATTTGAACGTAGGTGGCCCTCTATAGCGGTTCTATAAGCCGTCAAGGGAACCCATCGTTGTGGTCCCTGACACCCTATTTCGGTAAACCGCTGACTCAAGACATGAGCTACCTTCAAAGAGTCCTAAACGTAGCCTGCCTCGTCACTCTGAGGATAATGCACTGGATCATGGTCAGTGGATACCTACAACCGGTTCTAAGAAAATATTTGGGTACGCTTCTTTTTAGCTGCGATCAATTCTCATTCATGACGAGCCTCATTTTTCAACAAACATCTTGTTTCACAGGCAACCAGTTGCCAGATGTCAGAGATCTGACGGCGGAGATTCCCCTGACACTGCAAAACAGTCATTACACCGTAGCTGATTCGGTCCCCTGCTTGGCGAACGTGGTGAACGTCGCGTGTCTCCATTGCAAACCGGCGGCTCAGCTCAGTCCAGATTTGGAAACGTTCTTGCAACGCGGTAAGTCGATATTCTAAGCGAATTGGCATCGTTCGCGAGGAATTATGCCCGTTCCCCGGAGTACACTACAATGTTTGTCGCCGATTAATCAATAAAAGTGGAGACAATGGAGTGTTAAAGAGTACTTGGCGTTTCTACCGTTGGAAACTGGTGAACGCGGGGCACATCGTATTTCTATTTATTCATTTGCAAGGGAATCAATTCTTCGAGTCTGTTTAATAAACATTCAACAATAAAATAAAACAGAGGAGACGAAAATATGAAAACTTCTCTTGCAACTATGTAGCTATGGACGTTTCATAATTTTTATCGACAATCAACTGCCAACGCAACTGAAATTCCCACCAATTCCTTGAAAAGTGTCCGCTGTTGACATCACAATAATTGACACGTGGTCGTAGGTTTCGTCTTCGTTTCCATGGGTTCGTCGGTCCGCGCGTCAGGCATGCCGGAGACACTCCGTCAAATCTTCGTGGCAGCGTTTGCTACACTTCCGTACAATGTCGTGTGGAAATGGGAGGGTGCGAAGATCAAAGACCTGTCATCGAACGTCAGAACAGCGGCATGGTGGCCACAGCAAGAACTGCTTGGACATCCTCGGCTCCGAGCGTTCGTCTCACACGGAGGACTTCTTTCTTTGCACGAAGCAGCTTATCATGGCGCTCCAACCCTTGTGTTGCCCGTTTTCTGCGACCACGATGGGAACGCGGCTCAAGCTGGTAAGCTCATACTGGTACATATTCCTAGAGACTGGTCTATTACAGGAAACTTTAGAATAAATTACTAAGGACTTGGAAGATGTTTTGTATGTGTAAGTGTTATTGATTGTAAAAGAGCTGCGTTCGAGGAATTATAGAGGGTTTCGGAAGTAACATTGTTAAGATGTGATGCAATATTCTTAAATACTTTGACTTGTAGAAAAATTGGGTTACGCTCTGGTGATGGACTTGGCTAGCATCTCTATCGGGAGCCTTCGCGATGGAATCCTTAGAGTGGCTGCGGTGCACAACAACTCATATCGAATGGTAGCGAAAAGGAGGAGCTTGTTACTACGAGAGTTACCAATTAACCCTAGGAAATTGGCAACTTGGTGGGTGGAGCACGTCGCCAAGTACAAAGGGGCTGAACATTTGAAAAGTTCTGCGAGGTACGTTTAACTGGTGCAAACAAATTTGCGTTTATGTAATCACTGTAAGCGTGATTTTTATACGAAATTCGTCCGTTTCAGGTATATGAGCGTCATTCACTATTATTCCATTGATGTGGCAATATTTTACGTGATAACGTTGATGCTACTAATATTTGGGCTAAGGAAATTGTACTGGAGAACGATGCCTAAGCAAGTTACGAAGAAGAAAATCGACTAGACTGAACAATGCTAATCTCGTAGTTTCCTATGAAATTTTTTTTGTATTTATTATGTGTAATGCCTTCTATGGTATTTATATTATATTAATTTTTAACGTGGACTATGCGCAAAAAAGTTAAAAATATAATAAAACTGTTTTTATAAAAAACTTGGGTATTTTTATTATTTTTACTATGTTGAAATTCATATAGAAAGAATAAACTTCTTATGTAGCTTGTATAAACTAGAAGTAATTCGTTCGTTAGAAAACTAATTAAAGAGAATTGAAATTCAAAGGATTATAAATCGATATCAACGTACGATAAACAACATGATGTAACAGGTTTCTACGTTAACTACTGCTCATGTAACAGTTTACAAGGTGTATTTAAAAAACGCCTATGACTCGCAGTTATACGCATAAGATCTTTCAACAGAAAATTTATGCTATAAATAGATAGCAAGCAAATATGCTAACGCAATTGTTTTAAATCGTTTAATAAGATTCTTGTCCAGTGAATTATTTCAAATATTAAAATATTTATAAACAGTACATTGTTTATAAAAACAATGCAACATACAAAAAAGATTCCTGTGTCATATTTACGTCTTGTTGCATAAAAAACTGTGAAGTTAAATAATAAATAATTTTCACTATTGTTATTTATTTAAACATACGACAAAGAATTTAAAAAACCAGTTAGTATCATATATACTACCCACATGTCCGCATGCATACTGACAAGAATGACGACATAAACTTAAATTTTCTCTATCATGCAGAAAGACGCGCTTTACGTAAAAAAGTACGTTAGATATTCCACATCATTTTGCGGCAATCCATCAAAACTTAACCTGTGAGCCCAACTCTCTACTATAGTGGGTACTCTAACTACATATTTCGAATCACCTTAATAGTGGGTTTTCGTTTCCATACTTGGGAATTGCTTTCGGTAACAATTAAGAGATTTGTTTAATCGTTTGAGCCTTTAATTACTTTAGAGATCAGACATTTTACAAACACGTAAACGTTATCGCATTTGGATTGACGAAGGAAAAGGTTCGAAAACAGTGGGGTACGGTCCTGACATTAGTTAAGGGCTCCGTGCGAGCGGTGGCGCACAAGTCGGATTCCGAGGAGGCTCGAGACGATCGTTCGTCCTCACGACGCTTCTACGCCCGTGACCCGTGGCGAAGTCGGCGCTTGATCACGTTCGGATCAATACCAGCTGACTCGCTCGTCGGAATGTTAGTGTGCGTTCTGTCATTGCGTTCCTAAGTGCTGCTTCTAACTTAGTGTTATCTCGACATCGGCTGCGAATCGATCCGTGCGTTCCGAGCAGATACGAGAAGCGGCCAAGAATACGATCTGCGGTGCACGCGAAGCATATTTGTGAGGTAAATGTGTTGCGCGCTGTGGAATGTGGTGCGAGGTTGTGTGATGTTTTGAAAGGACAAGCTTACCCACGTGGAACGTGGTGCCAGTTTTCGGTGTGACTCGGCAATTCATTCGCGAAACGAAACATAAGTAGACAAACGTGAAGGGGAGAGAAGAATCTACGAGAGACGAGACGAGAAATAAGAGAAGAGATTTGAGCCGACGACGTAGTGAAGACTGAAAGGGACAGAGAGAACGAGAGAGAGAGAGAGAGAGAGAGAGAGAGAGAGAGGGAGAGAGAAAGAGAAAGAGACGAACAGAGGCGGGAAAAAAGAGAGATCGAGATAGACGGAGAGTGGTAGAATGACGGAATAAAGACGCGAAGAGACAGTCAGAGAGTTGACTGCTGTTCGATTGTGAAAACACGTGGGGAGCAACGCGGGAGTTCCCTAATGTCGACAAACGTTCCGAGACCCTCTCTCTCTCTCTCTCTCTCCTCCTCTCTCTCTCTCTCTCTCCCCTCTCTCTCTCTCCCTCCCTCCCTATCTCTCTCTTTCTCTCTCTCTCCCCCTCTCTCTCTCTCTCTCTCTCTAAATGAGTAAGACTCGTTGCGCGGCTGTACGTGTCATATCTTAATGATTGATCGTTTCCCGGTAAACGATGCGAAGGTGCATGAGAAACATAGGAAAACGGTATCCGGTCGCACTAGTATGCGCGAACGGTAAACGAAACTGCGTATATATATATATATGTCCATAATTACGTACGAACGTGTAAAATTTCATATGACAGGATGATAGAGGTGTGCGTGGCCTCGGGGCCTCACTACCGGTGACCGGAAAACAAAACGACCGTGGTCGGGGCCGAAGTCCTCGGGCACGCAAAACGCGTGCAGTGCGACGCGCAGAACGGTCGATGCGACAAAACAAATGCCCTTTACACGAAGCGAGAGCGTAGAGACTGTGTATGTTGGGTGTCTGGCGCGACGCTTTTACCCTCTTGCGCTTGCCTCTGGCGCGTGACGTAATCCATTCAAGCGTTTACTACGCAATACGGTACGCGACCAGCACCAGCCACCTCTTGTCCATTACATCGGTCTTCTTTTTCTCTAACTTAAATTCAGGTTCAACTCTTCCTTTCTCCTCGCGCGACCGTACCACCCTGACGGAGCAACCCCTCTTTTTCCTTATCAACGGATAATGGCGGCAGGAAAGAAAATGTTCTTAGGTCGCGCACCGCAATTATAGTTTCTTTCCTAACCGGTTTTTCCTTTCGTCTCTTCTCCCGTCAAACTGTCGATATATATGTCTCCCCGTCTTTTGTCTCTGGCACGTGTCTCTCGTGTTCTCTGTTGTTCTCAGTCCACCAATGATCGTATACAGGTCTATTTACAGTGAAGGTATCGACGAGGTATCCGTTCAGCGACGATTCCGCATCAATTCGACAACAGTTTCGTACAGTTATCCGACGATACCCAAATTTCAACGTAGCAGGGTAACGCCAACAATGACGCAACTGTACAGAACGGAATGGATACGTACATAAGTTAAAAAAAGTACCCGCACATTGTAAATACTGTCCCCCAAGTACTGCGTACAATTTTTATCCTTTTGTGGAATTTAGTTTCTTGTAGAAGCGCACAATTTCGTTCACAGTTTATTTGTACTATTTTTACTGCCTACAAATATTATTTTCATTGGCTATATTTGTAAATAGACCTTAACTTTTCCCCTGTTCAGGAAACAAAACGAAGAATCCTGGGACAGGAAATTTCGCACTCGCTGCCACCCTTTCTTTTACCCCCATTATTCTACCCTGCTTTCCCCTACCGTGCGTATCGAGTTTTCTTTCGTATTGCCGCAAGTGAATTATACACATATGTACGCGTTCTCGCGGGACAGAACGTATGCCGTCGTGTCGTTTTTGTTGTGTCGCGTGTCTTCGAGGACGTCACGCGTGTGAATACCATTGGAATTTATAGTGCCGCGTTTTAAAAAGTAATCTGAGGAACGGCAGCGATAACATGATCGGCTTCGACGATGTCTACGCGTACTTCGATTCGTGACGTTTCGTTTTCGTTACGCGTTCACACTTGTATTGTGCGATTTAAACAGATCGTCTGAACGTCTGTCGATTAAAGGAAAAAGGAACGTTGCAAGTGAACGGTACAACGCACATTTCTCTCGCCCATGAACGTGATTCTATCACGAGGTGCGTATTAACTACCTGTTCGAAGGCGGGATAAAGTAAACAAGCAGCGCGTGTTCTGCGCATAGTCTGCAGTGGTGGTGGCATCTCAGCGCTTGAACCTTCGGGGAGTGGTTTTCTGCTCGTTTTACTCCTTGTATTGGTTTCCTTTCCTACAGAGTGCACGATATGGTAACTGCGCATTAGAAGCGGTCACAAATCATCGCGTCTCTCGTGCGAAGGTGTACACGCGCGCGCGGGCGCGCAGCCATGCAGAAGGCTTTGTCCTAAATAATTTGTGGATCGAGGTATCGTGAAAGGAAAAGATAGAATTTCGTGGTGTATCGAGCAACCTTGTGTGTTTTGTCAAATCCCCTGTCCGGGAAGCCTTGAAAATGTTCCGACTAAGCGCCTAAGCGTAGAAAAAGGGAATTAACGTTGTACTATGGCGGTTTTGTAATCGGTCGCGTTGTAAACGGCACTCATCGATCCCTAATTTCTGTCTACTACGTAGGTGTTGTACGTGCGTGTGTGTATGTATTTGCGTACGTGCTGGGCAAAATACTTGTCCTTCATTGTTTTCTCTTCATCTATCTTTCTATTACTTACGCAGTGATTTCGGCGTATCGGAATGCCGAGTAATGTGGGACACACGACAGTGGTGCTCCGGTAGTGATTGTGTTATCGATGTGTCATCATTGCGGACGAACGGCACGGATCCAGTACGCGACCAGGAATGTACGTATATATCAGACACGTAAGTATTGCCGCGTGAAAAATTCGAGCACGTTGCTTAGTCGCGTCGGTCTGAACGGTTTCCGTGGTATATAATTGTGCGTAACAAGCGACCGCGTCCCATTGCTCGTTCGAATTGCGTATCGGTCAAAGTGTGCCGACGAGAGCGTTGTTGGTTATACGGCGTCTAGACGCTGGTTGTTTCCAATAAGTGGTGCCCAGACAACAGTTTCATTTCTGTTGGTTGTACATTTTTTGGGTTAAAACAATTGATTCACTTCAAAGGTTACATTACCTTAAGGTATAAGTGAAACTGCTACATTTGTTCAAAAGTATTACGTACTTTCTTGTGGGTTTATATAGGATTTTGCGGAAGTTGTTTTGGAAAAGTTACTTCCTCGTGGAATTGACAGAGGCTTATTATTTATCAAAAATGTATACTAGCCATAAAAGTTTCAGATCAGTTTGTTGCAACGTAAGAACGATAGAAAGAATGGTTGAATAAGTTCGTTGAATCTCCATGGCTTTGGATAATTATTTTGTGCTAATGCATCTGGCTGCCTCGCGGCGACCGAAAATTAAAAGATATTCCAATCTTAATCCAATATTAAGAGGAAACCTAGTGGGTCAATAAATGAGTTCCTTCTAGCGTACTACGTTTTTTAAAACATTCATATTTCCGTTCATCCTACTAAAAATGTATATACATGGTTGGTTTCAATTAAAATCAATAGCGATTGAAGATTTGCTGGAGTTTCGTGATTTTCTATTTTTCTGTTACGTTTGTTGTTATTTGCACACTATTACTTTATCAAACATGAGATATATGTACATCTATATGTATATGTCTGTGACGTGCCCGTAAGGAAAGCGTTCAACTTTGACTTTGTAACACTTGTTCCGCCGCGTGCGCTATCGCGTGAATAATGTTTTGTCTTCGCTTCTGTTTCGTGCCGACGTGTTTTTTGCACGCGTGGAAGTTTCACGCGCGCACACGCTACATTCGACCACATATATGTGGAGAACACACTATGCGCTTGCCATGACATTCGATTGTACATTGGGAAGCGATTGGACTGGAGTTAACGCAGTGCCGTGCGTTGAACCTTGTATCAAAAAATGATTCAGCTCCCGATAATTCATGGGAACGTTAATTATGTGTAAACGCGTAATTAATAATTAATCGAACAGCTAATGAAACGATTCTCGCGACGTACGAATGTTGGTAAACAAGATTCAATTAATTGATCGAATATGCAACGAAATTATTGGGGACGAGCTTGCACGCCGATAACGGGCAAAATCATAAAATTTCAAACGAAAGATACCGGACGATCGAGGGGTATTAAGTTAATACCCTCCGATAAATTATATTTAGTGGATGTTTAATTCGGTCGATTGAATAGAATTAAAAAAGTCGTTGAAAGACTGTATGCACGGTCATTAATCTCGTTAAATTATTTATAGCCCCTTCGCGTTATTTGTGCGGTGAAAAATCGGAAATGACGTGACCGGGTGCCGAAGCTGAACGCGATTTAAGAGGATCGTAAGTCTACGAAATGATTCCGTGACCGAGTGCAATCTTCTGACCGCGATTAGCGCAGAATTATAGCTGTCAGCGACATACGCTACGCGATCAACGAAATTTTTATTGCGAGCGTGTCTTATGCATTCCCTGGCGGAGAGAATTTTCAGGTGCTAAGAGAGAATAGAATACGGTCGTTCGGTGAGATCTGTCGTATGAATTCGTCGGTATGGCGGTTGAAGTGGCGATAAAAGGGCACGTAAAATTTCGAGCAACGAAAACAAGCACCGTGGCGAAACGGTTGCGTAATAGAAAGATAAAAGGAGGTGACTCGCCTGTTTGGCAAACGCCGTTGCTGCAACGCATCCTAGCTCACTTTTTACCCTGTTACGCTCAACAGTAAATACAAAATGATCGCTCCCATATATCATGGGCTGTGGTAATCAGCCTCCGGTTTAAAAATAACACGGCAATTGGAGAATCAGGTAAAGACACACGTATGAGATTGGGGAGTGAACGCGCATGCGTTCCGGAACTTGATAACCATCGTGGGTAAATAAGGTCGAAATCGCGAAACGGAAACGATGGCATACGTAGTTTCAAGGACACCATACGTTTGTCACTGTTATCTCATGGAACGGTCTTCGTAGCTATCAGTGCACTACGGGTGAGGACCAGAGGCGCTATATTGGTAGGCAAACGTAAGGCTACTCCGTCGGTAAAACGATAGGATCTCCAGGTAGAAGTAACGAGCGTGTTTTGTATTAATTATGTAACATGAGCTGAATCAGAAAAAACAGCGCAATGATTGTGACACATGTAACGGATATCGTGCTTCGATAACGTTATCGTAGCCACCGATGATGCAATTGCGTCAATTTGCGTTAATCTTGGATAAGCGACTCTAGCCTATTCTGAATGAAAGTTCTCGTATTCGGAAGGTGTTTCAAAAATTGATATCCATTGGTACTAATTCATTAACGATTTTAATGATAAAGCTAACTTTATTCTTCTTGCGGTTGACTAATGTTAGGTTTGAATGTAAAAGGTAGCTGCGTTTTTATAGCTTTACGGTTTCGTTATCGGTCTACTGCACGCGTGGTATGCGCATTATCAAGCATTCGCTACTGGTATCAAGCTACATAATTGGTACGAAAACGAAAGTGGCACAGTGGAAATATCCATTCTGCATGTTGTTCCGTGTTCGTTTGCTGAAAACGGGGGAAAATTTTCTCGGGCGGCTGCAATCGGTCTTCTAAAGGTCGCGGTTTCCATGAAAAAGGAAGTGGTGACGTTCAAGGACGGCGAAGATGACGGTCAATTATCGTTTTGTACGGCCGACTATCGGAATCGCCGTAGGAGACTCGTCAATTTCATTCGAATTATCCTAATTCTCGTGACACAGAACGCGTTCTCGATGCGTAAGTATATTATTAAGGTTAACGGTGATTATTAGAGTAATACAGTTGGTTTTCTGAGTTTATACATGTAGAACTCAAAAGGAGGATTGAATTAAGGAAAAATAATACAGAATGTAGGTCGGAGTTATTCCCCAGTGTTATTCCCGACGAATTGGCACAAGTGCAACTATGAAGATCGCTCGAAGGTTACTTGACAAAAGCAAGCATGGACTACAGTCTTGTGGACTTTGTTGTTTTATTCAGTTCGTACAAATAATAATAACTGCTCCAATTGTTTCTGCAAGATAATTCAAACAACCTATGTCAAATTTTAAATCTGCTATCGCATATAAATTAAATTCAAGATTATAGCGAAGTTATAGGTACATATAGTGAAATTTTCATATTCCATTTTGATCTTCTTCATAACTCATAACTAAAATGCTCTGTGCTTCAAGAGGGATCCTACTTTCAAATTCCATCAAGATCGGATGAGAAACAATTCTATATCAATCGTTTTTTCGTCGTCCAAAACGAAACAGCCCCTGTACGCCTAAATAGAATCGAGCGGAAAGGACACGCGCGCCATTAACACATGGCCATATAAGCCCGCGAGGAATCTATTGTCTTGTAAACATCATCTTGAACGACCTCGAAACATTCGGCTGACGGTGCGCGCGAGCGGCGCGTACGGTATGAAGAGGAAAAGAGAAGGAAGAAAGGGACCGTGATGTCTTGACATGCGCAATTTCGAACGACGTAAAAGCGACATGCGTGGGCCGTCGCTGGAGCTTCCTGGGAGCATTTTCTCACGGTGTCGTGTGCTTGGAAACTTCAACGCCTCCGATCGCCCCCGTAGGCTCATAAAAATAAATCGGCGATCAATTCGCATTTCCTATCCTCGACTTCTTCCCTTATCGAGGCGATTTTATTCGACGAACGTCGTATTGATCGCCGTCTGGCGTCATCTCTGTTTGGCCATATGACGTGCGACTAACTCCCAGAGTCGTTAACCTCCGACATTGAAAGTATATAACTGGTCTCCTATTGAGTGGGAACGATGATCGTTCAAATCGATAGTTCGCTTATGTAGATGCACTCCGCGTATAATTGAAACCTTTCACGAAACGGTGTCCGTCCGCATGTTGCTCTTCATTCTGATCTCAAACTTTCTATATTTTGGTTTTCCTTCATGGTTTTCAGGCGTGCTTTTTGCTTCCCTTTTAGATGGTGGTCGCTACGTTTTCCACAATCTTAATGAGTTGCATATGTTTGTATAATAACCCAGGGAGTTCGAACTGATCGATCGGAACGGCGAAAGTCGAATGGATTGGTGGAGGATACGTTATTGGTGTGTATACTAATTTAATGGTTGGCTAACCTTCATGAAAGCATTTCTCCTGCAGCTTCCCTTACTTCATATACGTATTCAATCATCGCAGTGAAGAGGATGCGAATTTATATTAAAAATGCGAATTTATATTAATTACTTTAATTCAGTAATTCCATTATTCTTTGGTGAAAATTCAGTTTTCAAGGAGGATTTAACCGCACTGGATATTACTTTGTTTGTATCGGAAATGGACAGTTTCGATACTTAACTTCTAGTCTGCAATCTGGCTTTCCGCAGCACAAGTAAAATTTAGACGTAAGACTGAAATCCTTTAAATTACTGCAAGAGTTTAAGCAATGGAACTAATCAGTCTTTTCATTGCATTCTTCAATTTTTGCCGATAAAAAACAATCTGATTTTATAATACTCGTCATTCTTCAATATTAAAATTTTAGATTAGTCAGTCATAAATTTTGGATAACTGATTCACGATACCGTATATAAATGCATGTTTTGTTAAGTAATATTAGACTTGAGCGTGTTTTCGTTTCCTCGAGGAACTTTCTACTTTTGAGGCAAACATACAAGTTGCTATTATTATCTACGATTACGTAATTCAGACGTATTGAATATATTGAAAGTATTTACAAAAAAATTAAACAGATGTTGTGTACTGTGCGATGGTTGAACGAAGCTCGCGGAGGGGTGAGAGGGGCGCCATTTTGATAGTTCGATCCACGTCGTTCGAGGACCGCGCGTTGCCTCTTTTCCGCGTCGTTCCACGTTTAATTTCGTTTAGCCTACCGTGGACCTTCGCAGAGAGCTAGAAAGAGGGCACGTGACGCTGGTCATCTACGTTGTGACAATGACAATGATGCAATTTTTAGGCCCCCGTTCGTGTCCCCTTCTCTCGGTTGATTGGTCGTTCCGGTAACTCGGTTTGCAGCCATGCAAATGAGATTTCTCTATCGTCAAGCCTCGCTCGCAGCGCGTCGTACTTTGTTTACGCGTTCGTGAATGTAATTTGCGCTTCTAGAAATAATCCGCCATTATCTACCGGTCGTATTCGTCTTGGTTTCACGTGTGCGAACCGCCCGGTGTCCTCGTTTCACGATAGACCCGAAAGCATTTTCCTTGCGGAAACTTAACCTCGCACGTGCTTTTATTTACGCCTCATCAGTTTTCTCTTTTAACATTCAACTTTATATTCCTCTACAACTTAACAGCTTTTCAGATAGGAGGGACAGGAAAAATTGTGAGGAATATTTACTCATGATTGATGTAATAACTAATTTGGAAAGAAATTAAGTTACTATTATAGAAGTCATTACTACAACTGACAGTGGTAGCACTGTTAGTATTCCGAAGAACCTTAGTGACACTAGCAATGCTAGTATCACTACTATGAAATATTTCAGCGTTAATCAGTTGTAAAACAAATTTTCTTAATACATCACTCGAAATTGGAAAATTATTGGAGTGCAGAAAATTATTGTAGATAATTATTCGGTAGCAATCTAATTAGTCGATACGCACATACGTGAGAACTATAATAGTGTCCGCATGCGTGCTGCACCGTGCAAGTTATTAATCAACCTCTGAGTTCATTCTTAACGTAAAAGATTCCGAACACCTAATTTCTCTCTCGTGGCCTCGCGATAGTAAAATACCGTTGGTATCATCGGTCTAGTAAACTGTAATTAGGATTAAACTAATTGTATCGTTACGAGGCGAGTTTGTTTCATCGGAAAGTAATTACCGTTCTCCGCTGTGCATCGAACGTCAAACATTGTTGTAAACTCAAGAATTTTAATTACATCGATATCGGGCTCGCTACCAATGGTATCGGCCAAATTAATTCTTCGATCAGCGTATATCTCGTTTATTCGATTAATTACATCGAGCAGTGTTTCATGCTTTTAGAGTGATGGACATTATCAATTTGAACGATCGTTATCTTCTTTACTACTGTAGTTACAATGTTATTACAAAATGAAATATCATATTTTCAACTGATCATCTATTTCAAATATTAATTATTCGGCTTATAAATACAATGATAAGAAAACTTCTATAGTAACGTAAGAGCGATAAGCAGAAAAATAAAATAATTCTGTTTAAATTCCACGATTTCATTACTTAAATAACTATTTAGAAACGCACGAAATTGCACAAATATCCGCAGTTTAATAATTAATCAAGAAACTTTTATATGAATCTAGATCAACCGCGTACCACTCTTACGTTGTTATCTTATCCCGTCACTGTAACCTAGAATCACGTATAGTATCATTTCTCCACGAAAACCATTTAAATTCCACCGGTGAGGTATAAGTTCTCTCGTGTAAACTTCCATTTACAGTAATTGCGGATAGTTTGCGTGACAATTTTACTGCCAAACGACGTCTCCTTTAAATCGTAAAGTATGGCGCCAAAACAAGATGGAACTTGTGAAGAATGTTCCACATTGGAAAGTTTCGCTGCGAGGTTCAACGTCATATTCATCTAATTATGGTACGGTAAATGTAACGCTTCGTTTGTGAGTCAGCTGTTGACGTTCTTTCAAATGCTTCGCTTCAGCTCTCGTTTCTCTTCTTCTCTCCTCCCTTCTTGTTTTCCATTCCTACCTCTGTCAACGCTAGAAAACGATCGATTGGCGTGCAAATTGTGAAAGCCAACAAGCTCGTATGTACGTGTACAGTCGTAGAAATTTCACTTTTTCCTTGTTCTACGCTATTGTCGTTGCATCAATACACGACCGGAAATGTGTTACGTGTGAAAACAATGTTGCAGCGCAGCACGGCTTCTGTGTTACGTGCCACGGAACACGTCGCCTCCCGAGAGAATACTTTCTTCAGGTTGAAGTTCCGGTAAAGTTCGCCGCTTGTAAGTGTTTGTGTCATCGCCTATGGTTCGCGAAATGGATTGCTTTGATCTTTATCTTCTTTTTCTTTTACTCGAGCGAATGGACATTATTAGAAAAATTAAGAATAATTTGAAGCATAGAATTAGAATTATTCGCAATAATGGGACTGAAGATTTCGAGATTTAAGATCTGTGCAAATTTTAGAAATAAATCGAAATAGAAAATAGATAAATACAAATTTCACAAACTTGGTCATTTGCAATTATAAAATGAAAATAAATGAAATTCAAATACTGTACATTTCTAAAAACGGGAATTTGAATCATATTTGGAAACTTGACATAGTGCAACAAATAACGGAAGATCTCAAATTTCTTCAATCGAATGAAAATGGCGTGGATTTCTCTAAGGTGATACCACGGTTACCCGCAAGGTTGCATCCGAACGTATGCCAGAAACATTTCCCACTTTTTGCACAAACCAAATTAGAAATATATATATATAATTGAATATAATTGAATAATGCATCATCGCCAAGCATGTCATTAAAACTGGGAAATGAAGTACCAGGAGAACGTGTTCAAGCTGGCGCTAATCCCTGCCTGTAGTTCGCAGGATTAAATTAATTTACTGCATGCAACGTGACTCGAGAACGAATCACAAAACATCGCGAATTGGTAGTCACGAGAGATATGAGGATGTATTAATATCATGGAGGGTTCACGAGGTTCGCGATTATAGCGTTAACCCTTTGCAGCCCTGCGTGGTGCGTGTGCATAATATTCTATTTTGTATCATTTTCAACTTTAATGCGTTAAACTAACTTTCTTATATTAAAAGTATCAATTACAGCGAAAACTCCTGAATGTATTTCATTGAATATTAACTATTTGGGAGAAAATGCAGTGCTTAGGACTGTAAGAGAATAGTAGCACGTATTTTGAGCCATTAGACGTATTACTTTCGAGACCTCAGCGAACGTGTTAAGTAATGCTCAGTAATTTTGTTATTATTATAGAATGGACATTATGCAAATGAGTATCAAATGCTAATATCGAAAATCCAGAGTTAGATTTTAATGAGCTCGTTTTAACACGTACTTACAAGTAAATATAGAATTTTACAATATGTTCACTTGGTGTGGAATAGCAACGCTAGTAGAAATATGTGTTATTCGACACGTGTACAGGCAACACGGTGTGAAGAAGGTATGAAAGTTCAGTTGGATTAAGAATTGTTAATACGTGGTGTGTATCATTGAAAATATACGCGTTCACTTCGATCGCTATGACGAAACAACGTTTTCGTGCAGCTTTACAATCCCTGGCCTATAGCTGACACACTTTTCGCGCTAGCAACCTAGCTGCGAACGTGCCAAGTTACCAGCATGTATTAATTGACTTTGCAACTTGTTGTCGGATGCATCCAGGAAAGTTGACCCTCTTATTTTGAGCACATGTGCGAGCATCGTCTGTTTTGGACGCGGTTCTACAATTCGCTTCGCGCTTGATATTTTCAGGGATATTTCGGTGAAAGTTCGAAACTCGCGCTCAAAACGTTCATCGACTTCGCGTCCCACACAAACGTGACTCGCTCGTATATTGTGAAAGTTGCTTCAGGTCTTAGCTGCAAGTTGCTCGAAGTAGTTTGCATTTGCGGACTTATAAAAGTGATATAAAGTTGCATACTGTAAATAGTCTGTCGCTACTGAGGATATTAGCAGTCGGGAGTAGCTCAAAATATTTTCAGAGACATTCCAAATAGACATTATAATTTTTGTTCAAGTTTCATTTTGAGCATACGAAATAATCGACTTTGTATAGTTCAATTGTGAACGAGTACATTCTAAATAGCCATTTAACTGCAGTTCAAACTATCATACGGGTCAAGACAATTATGAATGCTTGCTCAAATGAGCCAATTAAATTAATTCTGTCGTCATTCAATTATAAAAATATCCAAATGTAAAATATATCGCTCGAAACAACAATCCAAACTGGTTCAAGTGAGCCAATCGGTGTTTCAAAATTTGTATACACTTCCACTTCTTCGTGCATGTTAAAATTGCTGTTCAGCATTTTACATACGTCTAATATTTGGAGTTGTTAGGGGTTCAAAATAAAGAGTTTGAGTCGACCTTTCTTTCCTCGCATAGTGAATCGCGTGTTTAACGAGCAAGCAAGCTTCCTGTGTCGCACAGAGAGTGCGTATCAGTTCGAATCCCACGACAGAGTGGAGACGATAAGAAAGGAGAGCACACGCACAGGCCGATCTGCTCTCTTTATCAGCTCGTTATCGGCGCCGCGTCGACTTATGAATGGGCGGAATCGTTCCGTTCGTATGTTTTCGGATTCTTTCATACTCGGAACGAGTGCATACTTACGTGCTCGCTCGTGGGAATTACAAGCGTAGGAGCCATCGACCACTTATCTTGTGGTATTTTTCATGGATTGTTTTTCAACAGATTACGGATTATCTTGTGGTCGTTGCTGCGCGAGGAAAACAAACACTTTAAATTGCTCGAAGCAAATTTCGAATCTCTTTACATCGTGGCCTACATTTTTAATTTCATTTTTATCTAATTACACGGATAAATTCTGTTCAAATATTCTTCTTTTAGCGTTTATTTATTTCGTCTAATTTAACGAGTTCCATATCGCTGCAACTTGGTCATGGACTGCAAAATTTTAAACGTGTTGTAGGGCGCACAAATGAGGTTAAATGGTGATAAATCGATCGGTATTGTTGCTCGTGGGAGAATGGATGCTGAGTTCTCAATTATCGTAATTCGTGTCAAAACGAAGTTAAGCCAACTCCTCAATTAATCGCCTCTACTTTACTGGAATTCTCTCCGATCATCTTGAATGGGTCGAATTACTGGTTAGTAATGAAGTGAATTAAGTGGTTTGCGTTCCGTCTGAATGCCTCAATAATGAATTCAATGTGCTGCTACCCTTCCGATCTCCACCTTAACGATTGTGTTTACTGTACTATAATAATTTTGTTGTAGTAAAACCGTATTTATCATTGTACAACTTTTCCTTGAGATTGCATCATCTGCTGTTATTTGATGAATTAAAAGAAGAACATTTTTTAACTACCCCTCTTTAAATAAAATTTCATTAGGTACATTTCCGTTCGATATTTCCATCATTTTTACATTTCAACGTGTTCAATCAGTCTTTATCGTAAATTTGCCATTCTCAATATCGCACAAGTACTAATGTTACTTCTGTTAATTAGCTACGTCAAAAGGATTAATTGCATTTTGTAATTATCAGTCCTTCATTCTTGTCTGAATAGCCCCAGCTTTTAAACCTTATCAATGACACAATTACAAAATTCTACAAATTTTATTCCATAATTACACTTCTATTCTATAATTACAATCTACCCCTCAATCGGATTGTTATCTTAATAAATATCTGAGCCACCCTTAATACCACTCAATTAGAAAATCATTAACACTCTCTATCGTAATAACCAGAACATTTTCCAACGCTATTTTGTATTCTAGGAGATTTAAAGCTTGATCAATCAATTTTCGACTCGGCCACCCTCAACACCGTTTAAATATAAAATGTGGGACAGCTTTCTAAACAATCTTGTTATTTTAATCCACGAAATCTAAAGCATCGCTTTCTGTCCGAAATAATCATCGGTAGGAAAAAGATAAAAGAATCCCTGCGATCGAATGATGCGTCGATATGTCCAGCGATCTGCGCGCGCTGCCAGCGCGATATAAATACCAATTTTCGGGCGGAAAAGAGCCAGGCAGCCGCGGATCGCCGCAGCGGTTTCGCTCAGTTTTGCCGTACAAAACCCGTTCCCAGCTTTCGCGATGGCGCAACATAATTTTACTTGTCACGTAAATATAAATGAACCGTGCAAACCCGTGGTAACTGCATTGCGAACAGGAATCGGGCACTCCTCGAGATATCATGTACACGCGCACACCGGGCCACGCTTTTACACAGGAACGTGCCCTGTCGTTTGTCTAATGAACCTTCGGGGCGGGACGTTTTTTTTCTAAAAACGTGCTCGGCCGTTGCCATTTTTCCCTTTTTTTTCTCTGTTTCTTTCCACGCTAATGACATACTGAGAATTCCTATCTACCTTGAACGACGTATGAAAGTAGTTTCACATTTTTTGGTCCGCCTCCTTTTTTCCTCCTGCTATCAACTACGCGCGCCAACTGTGCACAAAATTTCCTTTGCATCGACCAGAATGTTCTTTACTGATTATTTATCATCGCCTGGCTTGTCACTTCGCCTATTGCCCACACGCTGCGAAACGTTGCGCTCACGTGGTCACAGGTTTAAGGTGGCTACCGATTATAAATCTTACAGCACCACGGTTCATCCTTGCTACATTGTGAAGTAGGTTGGACAGGGACAGGTGTGTGAAAGTATTAGTCGGGTGGATCGTGAGAACTTAGGTTTTTGAGGTTCTTTCGTTTTGGGTGGGGATAATGTTTCTGATTGAGCGAACTAGAATTGCGTGGATCGCGTAGCACCGTGGTGCTAGCGTGCTGTTAATGTCCAATATTTTTTAGCCTGGAGCAAGGCTAAACGGTGCAACAATGTTTACCGAATAAATCGTATTTCATAATATTTCTTAATTGCTGCATTAAAAATATATTCATACTTGAACTGTATGAAACTAGTCAAGGCAGCAGAGCCCATAATGATTGTTATTATACATGGCATTCGGTTAATCCAAGAAGAAATTTTAGACGATGATTCTGAACAAAGTAAGGCATAAATAAAGCATGAGAAAATTGCGTTTCAAGTTTGGTTGCCGGCAAAAATGATTGTGAAACTGAATAATAAGAAGAATTTATAAGATTGTGCGACGCCTGATGAAATTCCATATGGTCAAGAGCGGTCACACTCACGTTGGACTGACTTATTGGCTTTTACCGTCTTCAAAGTCTTTTGTTTTTTAGTTCTAAGCTTAAAATACAATTTTATTACTCCTCGCTGTTGCCCCTGAGGCTGGCTCGACCTGTGTATATTTATGCAAAACATCCTTTGTGTACCATACAAAATAAAGAGAAATAGAGATTTTAATTGGAGAGAAGTATTTCGTTAAGCATTGCTGTTTGATAAATGTCGTTTTTTTTTGTATTAAACAAGTAGCCATTTTATAAGTAGTATATCACCAGAAACGAAATACCTTTGTATCGTGCGACAAATAAATGTTCCCATACATAATTTCTATTTGCTGATAATTTTTAATTAAGTTGAGATTGTCTTCCTTTAATTTGTGGATCAGCATATAAATCAGCAGCAAGTATAGAATGTGGCTTCTTTAATTTGAAAGTCAAGCAAAAATGAGAATAAAGATAGCATGGGTCAAAATGTGATTAATGTTCTGAAAAAAGGAACAAACTCAACCTTCTGTGAAATGAATGTTGATTCATTAAGAAATTCTTTAGATTTGATATGTGTGTAAGTTCGAATTATATTATTAGTATTAGTATTCATATTTATATAGCCGTAAAACGCAATAAGTAGACCAAGACAGATATAAAGATCGCCTTTTAGCAGTGGATGGCGTTTCATCTGCACTTTGCTCTTATCCACTATGTTTTACGATACTCCATCGATTCCCAAATGTCAAACTACTTCGTCTGAAAAATGAGCAAGTCCCGACACGAGATAAAACGTGGCTCCATCACGTCGTTGCATTTTGAGTCGTTCCATATTCGCGAGCCATAATTTATGGTCCACACAGTATATGCTCGGTCAGGGAGAGTTGCAAGATTCGTCTTCCACAGTCCTGCTACATGTTCTGCCGCGCAAAATGGCGCTGGCAGAACTTGCTGGATGTATGATGAGTGTGCAGGTTCTTCTTTTTTCGTCTGGCCGTGAAAGCTGCTTTGTTAACGGCTTGGCTACGTCCAGCTGTTCTGCTCCAGCGCATAATTTCTTGTGCAACTTTGTTATTTTACGGACATTATAAAGCGTCATATCATTATAAGCAATCTTATCGACTTTTATTAATCATTTCTTAATTAATCGATCATTTCTTAAAAAGGGACTAACAAATGCCCGCCCTTAACGAGGCTCGCTCGCAAAACCGCGATTACTCTGTATTACGTTTCAAATTTAAATTCTTCGACGAACACGCACAATGACTTTCCGTAACCAATGAAACATAAAATGTTATCTGAAAGATGTCCAGTTTTCTTTTTCTTCTCCTTTTTTTAACATAACTAGTAATTTATTTTAAAGTAAAAAAAGAAAGAACAGCGAGAAGAAGATGATAATTTTGTACTCGAAGGGATGAATATTCATGGATGTACAAGCGTTGAAGGTTACTTAAATAATATTCGGTAAAGTACGCGCGTGTGTTGGTAATTGCGTGGTACTAACGGTTTGGACACGCGTAAGAACCGTTAATTCATGCTAATCAGCCAAAAGAATCTAATTTTTCGTGCAAATTTACATTTCGAAGGTATCTTGCTTCATTCTTGCATGCACTTAACAGCATTCGTGAGCCGTTGAAATACATTACTCCATATCATACTTTTGCAGGTAATATACTGACCAACGAATATCTCGCAAAACTTTTATCGACAGTCTATGATATTAATTGAATTTCTGATCAATATAACTTGAAATTTATCGTTAAGTTAATGCTGCGACCAATCCAAAGACGAAATCACAATTAGAATTAAACGCCGAGACGCGTAGTATTAAAAAAGCCACTCCAAATTCGAAAAGTTCTAGCCCGCGGCACGAAGGAAAAATGCGTGACACTGTTATAAATAGCTGATGTAGTCCTCTTAAAGGGTTAAGTGGCAGGTTAGTCGCTGACTGGGACTACCGCGCCAATTCGCTGAAGAACGCTCAAATAGTCAGCGGAGAGTCCCAGTTCGGGACATAGTCCAACAGAGTCGCATCTCTCCTGTACGATTGTTCTCAGGCGTTGCAGTGGCGGAACTATGAGGGTCAAGAAACTCTTAGTCTTCGATCAGAAGCTGATTTAAACATCGCTACGTATCGAACTGTACTTAGTGCCCGGAGGAAGCCGTCGTCGAAAAGGAAAACGAACAGCATCCGGGCAACCTCATCGGAGAACCCAACTAGCATGAATTCATTACCCTATAACCGCACGAGCCTGTTGAAGTGGATCATCCCCGTTAAAAATTCATTTAGTTACGAAATTTAGGGAAGAGCGGTTTGGATCAATTTGGAAGACTGGAGAATCAGGGGCCACGGATTTTCAACGGGCAGGAAACGAGCATGAGGCCGGAGGATCCGCAAACGAGGTCGTTGGGCAGTCATTAACACCAGGCAGCAGCTGTGACAACGGTTAATCGCGTTGCTCGTCTGTTTGCGCGAGATAGAAAGTTGAAATCGTCGCAAGACTGTACCGCACAGCTCCGAATCTGATTCACGGTAATCGGTGGAAGCTGGAACTTTCAACCAGTCACCTGGAGCTCTAGCTTAGTGAAGAACAGAAAGACCCCAATAACGATCTCCGGCGGTTCGTCGGATCCAAGGGCTACTCGGGCGCATTCGATCGATCTGGATTTCGCGGTCTGCTCGTCGAGAGGTCGAACCGGCGCGATTCGTTTGACCTCGCCGAGTGTCTTTGCTCGACGATCGATCGATCGGCAGGGACGCGAGCGTAGGTGTAAACGCGCTGGAGGGTGGGGTAATTTGGATACATTTGACGACCGCTACGTCGATTCCGCAGTGCTGGCTGCAACGGGAAGATGGAGATCAGGCGGACGGTTTTGATGATCGCGTTCCTCTGCGCTGCGACACCGCTGGCCTATTGCCAGGACGGTGGGATTTGGTCTAGGACGAGGCAAAGCGATGATAACGACAGGGTTTGGGATACATACGAAGTCGATTACGTGGACAGAAATATCAGGAACGGTATCCTTGGACACGAACGCTATGGAAGGGACTTGAATAGGTCGGACGACATGTTCCGTGAGCGGAACGTTTCCTACAGAAGCAACAGGGCGATCGATGTACCCAGGTACGAACTACTTTTGTATCGCATTCTATAAATTATGGAAAAATTATTATGGCAATGTATGTTATTGCGTAGGTTACGAAAAGGCGAACAGTAAATACGGAAACAATTTGCTTCGTATAATTCTTTGCGCAGGAGAAAATCGTGACGAAATATTGTACTTGCAGATACATTTATCTATCCACGGCAAAAAGTTACAATAATGTTAAATAATGACACAAAGTAAAGTAGTAATTTTAAGGAGTCTCCTACAAGAGATATATATTTTTTTTATAATTCTAATTCTAGACTATATTATTTCCAATTAATCATTTCGCACATTCTTGCTGTGGAAAACGATAGCTTCATTAGCTCCGTGACGCGGAAAAGAACAAAGAGGGAACCGGATTACTAGAACTTGGACCTGGTTCAACAAACTCGGCTGCTCTATCTTCCACCCTAATTCAATCTGCTCTGTCACCAGGATATCCTCAAGTGTCCCCGAGTAATTCCGCTTCTAACTGATCGCAGGTCGACGGAGGCCAACGCAAAATTGGCACAGCAACCAGGTCAGCTGTCGAACTTACCGAAACCGAGCACGAAACCGACGGATGCGACCCGGGACAACAAGGGTCGGCGGTACAAAAACGTCACGATCGGTGACGGTATCTGTCAGAACATCGACATACGGAATACCGCCGCCGCTTTCGCGATTATGAAGGACTGCCGTGTGATAGAAGGCTTTCTACAGATCGTGCTGATCGAGAACAATTCCGAGAAGGACTTTCAGTCGATCACTTTCCCCAAACTTCGAGAAATCACTGGCTACCTGCTCCTCTACCGTGTGAATGGATTGAAGACCCTTAGCAACCTGTTTCCGAACCTCGAAGTGATCCGAGGGAATATACTACTCACCGACTATTCGTTTATGGTGTACGAGATGCAGAATTTGCAAGAGGCAAGTATCCACCTAGAGATTGACGCGCGATTCGAGTTCATCGTTTTTATTATCCATTGGTAAGAAAAGGTGAACGCGTGGCGATCGAATAAAACTCCTGCTTGACGAGCAAATATTGCCCGACCGCGTCGAGAGGGTGGCTTGTTGGCTTGTGAAAACGAAACCGTGCTAACGAATCACATGTTGCTTCTGAAAATAAATCAATATTCACTCACCACCGGCAAATATTTGCCTACGGAGGTATCAGTTTTTCCGCGATATTTTACTCGTTGCCAGAGGTGAACACAAATTGTTCAACGTTACCGTGCGATGGGTTGAAACCTTTTGCAGAACGGTTTCAGAACCAGGATATTCTTTTCCTGATAAATGTTTATACGTACGCATACGTATATAATTTATAAAAATTATAAGAAAAGTTATATTACACGTGTGTTTCAATTGCAAACTATACAGTTATAGTTTATTTTTCCCTGTAACTTTTTCGTTATAGAAAATGGAAAATAGGAAGTTTGATACGTTTACTGACTATTAAAGAATCGATGATACCAATAAGCTAGGCAATCCAAGTATTGAATCATTTCCCACGTTCGCAGTAAAGAGGTTTCGCTCCAATGTATTGTCTGAATAGAGGCTGTCGACCCGCTGGGTCAATTGACGTTAATTAGTCAATCGAATTAACCAGCCGTTTGACCTCTGACAGGCAGTTAACTCTATCGAGGGTGAATCAACGCCGTGCACGGCGAATTCTGTTTTTCAGATTGGCTTAAAGAAGCTCACGGAGATATCTAGAGGTAGCGTGCGGATCGAAAAGAATCCAGCGTTGTGTTACACCAACACCCTTAATTGGGATCTGATCGTTTCCGCAGGGGAGAACGTCATCAAGGACAATGGGGAGGAAGCCTCTTGTCCTGGTATTATATATTTTTAAATCCTCTCTCTGGTTTCTTCCTTTTATATGATTTGATTAAAAATAGAAGAAAATTTGTTCGACCCTCTTCTCGTGCATGCGATTAATATCGATGGTGCATGGATCTCTGATTTTATGTGCTTGATGTGCTTTTGCTTTTGGGGGGCAGTAAATAATTTTGATTCGTAATTGAAGGGGAGAGGAATTGCAATCTATAAGATGTGGTTGAATACTTGGTGGAATGGTTAAATATAGCCTGGAATAAGTAAACGACAGAATAAAGTGTTTGATTGTTAATAAAAAATATGTGGTTTCCAATTTTTTTCATTTAATGAACGATGCAATTAAATTAATCAAATCTTCCAGTTTCACTTGCTCACTGAGATATCAATTTCCAATTTCATCCCTTACCCTTCAATTGTTTTCTTTTTTTGCCAGATTTTATAATTATAGAATTTTGTACCTTTTGTTATTTTTAATAGCTAACAATTCTGTTATCTGAGTGATTTCTTTTTGTCACCGTTTCATTTACCATGTACATACGTAGGATTTCATTGACGAATTAAAGATACCGAAAATTGTTACCTAATTTCCCGAGCAAGTTTATCCTTCGTTAAAATATAAAATGTCATCGCTTTGCACTAATTGGCTGTTGCCCTTTTTGCATCTCTGTTGCAGGCGAAGAACGGCTCGGTATAATATTAAATCCGATCTACATACATATAGCATAGTAGATTCAACAGAATGAGAGTAGGGAGAGAGCATAGAAATCGAGAGGAGTGCATAGTGCTAGAATTTGAACAGTATAGTAGATATGTGTGCGTAAAGAACAAAAAAAAAACCGATACGGAAAGAGCCGTAATGCTAACGCGTAGAATGTGAATGAGTTTTTCATATATAATGGGTATGATGAAGTTTTTTCTAGTGGATTTTAACCGTAAGTTCAAACATTTTCACATACACAATTTGGCTTTGATTAAAGTAATAGAAGCAATAATTTGAAAAAAAAAAGAAAACAAGATTGCTAGTTAAAAAGTTCTGCGAGAAATTGAACTTTTCAACGATACGTAGTACTTTTTCGGAAAGTATAATGTTGGTAATAACGTTGCAAAAAATTCAGGACACAAGTTAAAATATTAAACAAAAAATTAGAAAATGTATAATTCGCTTTCTTGAAGAACAAATTGGTGTAACTTCCTGAACTTCGGTATGATTTATGTATTTAATTGTGTATTATAAATAATCCCTTTTGTCATGAAATAATTCCGTTCGAATTAGTTGTGGAAACGAAAGTCTGTTCTAGCCACGTATCAAGTACGTTTTAAAACTCCCGTTGCTGCACAGATACTCGATTCTCCCAACATTGTGCTTGCATGTCAAACACATATTAGTTGAAGCGCACGCAGAATTACCATCTAGCCGATGCTTTAAATTAACTGTTGCCTTCTCGCAGGATGTTCTCACTGTCCCGACGGTTATTGTTGGACTTCGCAGTATTGTCAGAGAATGGAGAAGCCAAAGTGTCACCCTCAGTGCCTGGGCGAGTGTTATGGATCCACGGAAAGCCAGTGCTACGTCTGCAAGCACTATCGACACGAAGGAAAGTGCGTGGAAACCTGCCCCAGTCATCTGTGAGTGATCCCGTTGCACTTTTATCTTTATCTCCAAATTAATTTTGCGCTCTTACAACATTACGATATTATCGCAGCACTACTAAAAAATGTGCATCTATGACTACGCCCTGACCATTCTCAGGAAATTTCAAAATGTACGCTTTTAACGAGCACCTTGAAATTTTGAATACCTCCATAAAAAAGGAAAGCGTAGAAATGAGACGTTTCGCTTTGTTGTAAGATCGGTTAAAAGAAAGTTGAGGTGGAGGGACGTTGGGCGGTGGTCTTGAGCCGTCGCCTGATTTGACATAAGCTATAGCGTGCGCGTAAACGCGACACGATCTCCTCCACAGATACTCCTACCTCTCGAGACGCTGCATCACGAAAGACGAGTGCGTACGAATGAATCGTCTGAGGAGAATGGTCTACATCATGGATGATGGACAAGCCTGGAGACCATTCAGTGGGTCCTGCGTGACTCATTGCCCCGACGGTTACGAGGATGCGCTCGATGAGAACAATGTGCGTACAAAAACTCTCTTTTTATCCCCTCGACCCGATTAATTAGCCGCGCACCCGTGTCGTGTAATTAAATCCGTGGTTAACAAGAAAGGGAAAGGGTCAGGCGACCACATCTGGCGTTTACTTCATATTTAATTCAAGGATTAGCAGAGGGAGATCATTAATCATGTTCAAATGCGCGCGAGTGCTAAAATGCTGTGTCGCCAATTACAAAGCGACGAGATCTCCGTTTCATTCGAGGAGATTCGGAGTAGTGGTAATTGGCGACTATGAGTCGGGCAAACATGGTAGAAATACCAACTGGTCGCTGTGTAATAACGTTCTCGTGGCTAGTTTCAGTTGTAATTTATGTGATACCATTGAGTCTTTCCGTTTGGTCGAGATTTTATGACTCAATCGTGCTTCTCCAATTATCGAGGCGTAGAAATAGAGGAAGAATTCAATTAGCCTGAATTTAGAGACACACTTATAAATCATTGGAAAGCGTACGAGTAGAAAGGTCCAACATAGGCGGTTGTTGGTATGACAAACGTCTGCCAACTTTTACAATAATTTCGCAAAAATACTTCCGCTATACTAAATAATCTCTGATCATAGATTCCCTATGAACGAATACATTTTTTTCCCATTTCGTTGCAAACCGAGGCGACCTGTCTTCCTAACAATAGCTCCTAATTACAATTACAGATGACTACGTGTCGTATCTGCGCGGGCAGCTGCCGGAAGGTCAACCACGGCGCTCTGATCCGTCACATATCCGACGCGCAGAGCTACCGTGGCATAACAGTGGTGAAAGGCGCGTTGGAATTTCAAATCCGTAACGGAAATCCGAATATAATGAACGAACTGAGCGAAGCGTTCGGTCAAATCGAGGAGATTACGGAATACGTAAAGATCACCCACTCATTCCCGATCACCTCTCTGGGCTTCTTCAAGAAGCTGAAGGTGATCAAAGGCGAGAAATTGGATATCAATAATGCCAGCCTTTCGGTCCTGGACAACCCAAATTTGTCCAGCCTGTTCCCACCAGAGCAGAAGATTAGGATCGAGAACGGCCGACTGTTCTTCCACTACAATCCGAAACTATGCATGTCAAAGATCGTGCAGCTGAGCAAGATGGTGAACATCTCGAACTACAACGACATGGAGGTGCAGCCTGAGTCAAATGGCGAAAAAGTGGCCTGTGACATAGTAAACATAAATATCACGGTGAAGAATCTGGGCCCTGATTACGCTGATCTTGTTTGGGACAGCTACAAACCGTCGGAGGGGCAGCAGCTACTTAGTTACCTATTAAACTATATAGAGACGGAGAACAAGAATATCACGTACGAGATGAACGCCTGCGGGGGCAACAACACTTGGCAGATACTCGATGTGGACATCCCGAAATGGAAGAGCACGGTGTCGAAGCATATCAGTGACTTGAAGCCGTACACCATGTACGCGGTCTACGTGAAAACGTTCAACGCAAGAAACTCGAACTTCATCGGGAACACGGTAGGTCAGTCGAGGATCATTTTCTTCCGAACGAAGAGCGCTATTCCGTCGCCGCCTGTGAATGTGGCGTCGAAGGCCCTGAACGACATGGAGATTCTCGTCACTTGGGAGCCACCGTTATTCCCTAACGGGCCCATAGGATACTACATGCTCTCCAGCACCATGATTTACGAGGACGAGAATTTAATTTCTTCCAGGGATTATTGTAACGACACCCTGGTTGACGAGCTCGAAACCGAAGAGGTGGTACCGCAAGTGACGGTCAAGACACCGGTGTCAAGTCAAACTTCCTGCTGCACGAAGAACGTTATCGAGATTGTTACCCCGAAGAAGTTTGAGATATTTTGCCACGAGAACAATACCATTAGCTGTATATCGCCTGGCTGGAAGGATTATTGCGTCTACAATAATTATAACGCCGTGAACGATCAATTCTATGAGTTGACGAATAATCTGTCCACTCCTCTATCGAAAGAAAGGGGCAGAAAGGAAGGATCGAAATCCATAGGGAATGTTATCAACGAGTATGCCTTCACGTACAACGTGAGTGGCCAGAATAATTCGTTTGTGATTAAGAACATGCGATATTATACGAGGTACATCGTCAGTGTAGCTGCGTGTAGCGTGAAAATTAACCAGTCTAACATGTGCTCGTCGATACAGTACACGAACACTAGAACGAAGAAGAGGGAACGCGCGGACGATGTGAAGAACGTTAAGGTCCAGGTGACGAACAATACCATCGTGGAGGTGTTCTGGGACTTGGTAAAGAACCCCAACGCCTTAACGGTATCCTACACCATCGAGTATACCAATCTGGACGTGAAGGACGCGAAAAAGAGCACCGAGTGCTTACCACGAATCGGACCAGGGAACATGATGAACAGTTACTTCATCAAGAATCTAAGTCCCGGGAAGTACAGCCTGCGAATGAGGTCTACGTCGTTGGCTGGCGATGGAAATTTCTCTGAGGTGGTATACTTCTCCATAGGTGTATCGAACACCGCTCCATTCACCCTCATAGTCCTGCTGACCCTTGGTGTTCTGTCCATGATGTTGGTCATCCTGTTCATCCTTTTAAGGAACCACCAAAGGAGAAAGAAGCAAGAGAGACTGATCGCCAGCGTGAACCCCGACTACATCGAGACCAAATACATGATCGACGACTGGGAGGTGCCAAGGGAGAGCGTGGAGATACTGGACGAGCTTGGCTTGGGCAACTTTGGCATGGTGTATCGGGGGATTTACGATAAAACGACGCCAGTAGCCATTAAGACCATTTCACAGACGGCTAGTCAGAGGGAAAAGAACGAATTCCTGAACGAGGCTTCGGTGATGAAGAACTTCTCCACGTTTCATATTATTAAGCTCATCGGTGTGGTGTCCATCGAGAATCCTCCATTTGTGATCATGGAACTGATGGACAATGGCGACTTGAAGACTTATTTACGACGAATTCGCGACACTCATCTTGTGCCGAACGCTTGCAGGATCATGAGAATGGCGGCTGAAATAGCCGATGGGATGGCCTATTTGGAGTCAAAGAAATACGTTCACAGAGATTTGGCTGCGCGGAATTGCATGGTGTCCAGGGATCTCGTATGCAAGATCGGGGACTTTGGAATGGCTAGGGATGTCTATGAGACCGACTACTATAAGATCGGTAGAAAAGGACTGCTTCCAATTAGATGGATGGCACCAGAGAATCTTTCTGATGGCGTGTTCACGTCTGACTCGGATGTATGGTCCTTTGGCGTGGTTCTTTACGAGATTTTAACGCTCGCCGAAATTCCTTACCAAGGTTTCTCGAACGAGGAAGTCCTCAGACACGTACTGCACAAGGGAACCCTGAATATCCCGCGCAGTTGCCCCGAAAACATCCAGAAGATCATGGAGAAGTGCTTCAAGTGGCGGCCAAGCGACCGTCCCACGTTCATGGAGATCGTTTCCGAGCTAGAACCGTTCCTCGGCCAAGATTTCTACGAGAAGTCGTTCTACCACTCGATAGAAGGGGTAGAGAGTCGGAACTCAGGTATGAAGAAGCCCTACCATCATGCCGCGCCTATCAGGTTCCATTGGGGGAATGAAACTGCGAGATGGGTAAAGGAATTCGAAGATAACGTAACGCTGTTAGACCAAACAAAGGCTGGTACCAGTCGAGGGCGTATCTTCAAGAACGGCTTGCAGCATTTCGGTCACATAACCATCATGGAGGATGTACCTCTTGACCATCGATATGAGCTCTAGAGAAGTTTCATTATGACGTACGTATGTATTACTCCGAGATAAATCTTCGGTAAGTCACAAACTCGTTCGGATACGATGTACAAAGAATACTCAGGGCAATGAATCGCGAACGAGGGTCCAACAAGCTCGATGGACGGAAAAATATAAATATTGGCTATCGGAAGAAAGTATAAGGGTTAATTCAAAAAGTCTAACGAAACGAGAGATGAAGCGCTAGAAAAGCAATTTTATTATTCTAAATTTTCGTTTCATATTGGTTCGTAGAATCATCCCTTAAGTTTTCTTCCTGTGATAAAATACCCTGCACGGGCAAAAGTTTTTAATATTTCTCTTTACACTTCTTGTCAATTTGATTCTTTTACGGTTGGATGCAGAGAACACAATTTGTCTGCCGATACTCATTGATTTTTCGATTTAGGATCTTTATGGCGGGGAACGACTAAGAAGATCCTCACGGTTTTTCGAGCGTACATTCTCCTTTACTCGATCCACTCGGAAACGATATTAGCTTAACCAAAAGCATCTGCGGAGATTGTTAAATCAGACACGTAAATGTTTATTCCTAAAAGGCATAACCAAAAGCTCTTAGTGCCTCCGCCATGCAAGTCTGTGAACTTGTTCATTCCTTGAAGGGATTATATTTTGTCGTTTCGCACGGATATTATTCGAATTTCGTTTTTTCCTTCTCTCTCTCTCTCTCTCTCTCTCTCTCTCTCTCTCTCTCTCTATATATATATATATATATATATATATATATATATATATATATATATATATCTATATATCTCTCTCTCTCTCCCTCTCTCTCTCTCTCTCTCTCTCTCTCTCTCTCTCTCTTTAGGTGTAGAATAGTAGTTTAAGGACACCCGTTTTCGTTAACTTGTAGCTTCATATCACGCAAAGAACTGATTAATTTATACATGCTAGACGAGCAGTCGCGTTAGGGTTCGTAAGACAAGTACAATGAATTCTTCGTTAGTTGATATTCGTTCAATTCTCGAGAAATCGATTAAGTACGTGGACCAGTCTCGTGTCGTTCCAAGTGCTTTCAAATTCGTTGCTCGTCCGCAACGTGAGGAAGTATCCATTCAGTGCTTTCGCTAACTTTGATGAAAGGAACGTTATTCATTAACGTTCCTTCAGGGCGTTTCTCTATACGCAACAACGGTTTCTGTCATTCGATACCACAAAGAAAATCGCAAAGAACCAAAAAGTAAATTTCACAAAAATTAAACCTCGAATTCCCAGTAAATTTAAAAACCGAACCTAAAAATCCCTCTGTTTTCTATACCAAAACTTTCCTGAATAATTCACCTGGTCACTTTCTTCTCTTGCTTCCGAATTTCTTTCAATTCATCCCCCTCGAGCAACCTTCAGCTTATCTTGTAATTACGATGCACTCTATCGAAGAGATTGATCGAAGGAGAGAAGCAGCTGCATCGCTGCCGCATTTCGTCCAGAAATCGATCCTAGAGTGTGTGTTCACGTAGGACAGTCTACCGGAAGCAGACAAAAAGGGGTCGGCAGTGGCGGGGGGGGGGGGGGGGGGGCGGGTTGAAAATATAACGGGACGGGGAAGGGTGACTTAAACGATTGTCGAGCGTTCGAGAATCCACTATGGTTAACCACATACACGTATGTACAGACGTATGGTGGGGCTGGGAATAATAATGGCGCATGTCAGACGTGCAACACGTTTCATGGCATTCGTATTATTGAACTATTGTCTAAACAAAAACAAGCTAACCTTTTCCTTTTAATACTTTTTTTTATTTTTATGTTAGATCAATTTATGTTTTTCTTTTTTGTTGTGCATTAAATTGCGTTTATAATTTTTTAATATCCTGCGTTTAATAACGTGAAACAATAGTGTATCTGAATTTTAAACGATTCATTGGTTCACATCGTTATAATTCTCAGCCACCATATATATACACTCACGAGCAAGTAAATCGACTCAACCTCCAGATGCGCACATAAGGTCAATTTTTTAAAAAATAGTGCAATTAATGGATGAAAAACGTTAATTCTTAATTATTAGATATTTAGCTTTAAGTTGATACCAATATTATAAAAATTGGTCCACTATATTTTAAATTATGCGATCTGAATTCTAATAAACAAAAAAGGCTAAAATATTCTTTGCTTGGAAACGATATTTTTTAATAAAATCAAAAATTTGAATTTAATATTGAAAATTTATTTTATTTACTACATTTTCATACTTGGTGTTACCAGAAAAATATGCGTTTTTGATCATGGTTAATTACGGGTCGCCGGTGCCGGGAAGGTAACACCAAGTATTGAAATATAATAAATTAAATAAATTTTCAATATTAAACGTAATTTTTTGGTTTTAATTTCATAAAAACATCGTTTCCAAAAGAATATTTTAGTTTTTTTTATCATGCGAAAATAGTGGACCAATTTTTATGATGTTGATATCAATTTAAAGCTAAATGCCTAATAACTAAAAGCTAATATATTTTTTGTCCATTAGCTGCACCATTTTTAAACAAATTTACCTTATGTGCATATCTAGCGGTTGAGTCGATTTACTTCTCATGAGTGTACTCACGCACGCACGCACGCGCGGATGCACACACACAGACACACCAGAGTTCCTTATTATACCGACGTATGGTGTCTGAGGGAAGTGCGTGGCTACGTGGCCTTAAACGTTATACATACTGTTTTACTCGCGACGAAGATGATCCCCATCCGGTGAATGAAGCACACGTAACACGCATCTTCATTCTACCCGTACAAGTCGTATAAGTAAAAATAACAGAAAAAATAAACACCTTGCAATAAGCATGCCAATCTTGCAATAAGTACTAATTAATGATTTATACACAGTACGATAAGTAAGCGTTGTAAGGCGTGCATAACTACTTAGGTGAAACGGAGGGAATCTAAGAGACAAAGAGAGAATATATCTTATTGTAATGATAGATCTGTATGCGCGCGCGCGCACGCACGCACGCACGCACACATTCGTATAAGCATTTTTCGGCGGCCGTATATTTATTTTTCCATCGATCCTGCACAAACGCACGCGTACACTAGAGGATTACGAAGGGCCAAATGAGAAAGGTATTTATGTATTATAGCGTACACATATATGCACACAGGTATACAGGCACTGTGGCGCAGGTACAGACGGAAGTCAAGGGAGGTTCTTATTGACCGCCAAGGGAGAGAGTCCTCCGACTGGATTCTTTCCTCTTATCGAACGATAACAGCATCCTTTCGCAACTTCCTGCTCTTTCGCGAACGATACAACTGAATTGAATCGTCGTCAAGTATGCTAATTCAAGTTTGCTTTCTTGGAACAAACTCACGGTTATGCACCGAGTGTTCTCTTTTTTTTTTTGTCGAGTCGCAACGGTCGAGTGACAGAAAGACTGTTTCGAATGAAAGGTGGAGGATTTTAAGGTAGTTATGGGCTACGATAGCTGATGGATGTTATTACCGTGAAGGCGAAAGGGATTGAAATTTTCGAAGCTTGTTTCATGTTTTTTCTCGCAGTATCGAGCCGTGACAAATTTTATGTATTACTGTCGTCGTGTTTTTGTTGTGGAACATATCGCAGCCCCATATTTTCTTATTTCGATGTAAGATTTATTTTTATCGACTTTAAATTTCCGATAAAAACAAGGTATATATAATACTTTTTGTATTCAGTATTAATATAAAATAGTCTGATCAGTATAGGTGTACAAAAGCCTTAAATGATCACGGTTCAAGTGCACACGAGAAAGTATAGTAGTATTTAAAGCAAAAATTAATTTTCAGTCTCCGAGGTACTTTCGTTCGTAAAAAATAATATATGTTATACGTTATCTCCTTTAAAATTGTCCACTTTTTATTACAGAAGCACATATTAAGAAATTATCGGGAATTTATCGAAAAATTTTCATCGACGTGTAAAATTAAAACACCCTGTACATATACCATACGTTAAACTCTTTTTGTTACCTAAATCGATTTTAAATAGAAGTATGAATTAGTGCATATAATATAGGGACTTATACTTCAATAATAAAGTTAGTTCTGTGTTGCTTTTGACTGAGCTGGTGAGGAGACAAGGATGAAAAGTACATCTTGACTTGAATGACGATGCAGCCGAGATCCCTACAGATATCACTTGTTTGTTTAACTTTTTAATTTAATCATTCAGTCTTGTTGTAGAACTGATTTAAGTTGTGTAAATCGATATCTGTTCTTTCCTGGGGCGTAGCAGTTTTCGAATGGTGAAACAATTAAACTCTACAACATTTTTCTAAATGATTCCTTTAAAAAAAAAGAAAAAAAATTCCTCTGTTTAATTCAATTTTTCTATATCAGTGAATAGATACACGGAATTCCCAGTGTGGATGTATAATATTTCAGAGCGAGTAATATCATCAGTTGTGCGCTGCACCTCTCCTAATTTACACGAATCCAGATTTTTATTCTGTTTGTATTAGGTCTTCTCAATTTAAAATGAAATACGCACTCTCTCTCTCTCTCTCTCTCTCTCTCTATATATATATATATATATATATATATATATATATATATATATATATATATATGCATTGAAAAATTTCAACGAAAATTACTTAACTTTAATGTATGTTAAAAACTGACTATACATATATATATATATATATATATATATATATATATATATATATATATATATATATATATATATATACATATATATATGCAAATTAACTCGCATTGACCTATCCTCTATATTTAATACATGTACATGTAAGTATTTAATTTATTACATTTCGTATCCTTTATTTAATTCCCAACTCCCATCTTAATACTATTAATTAATTATTCGTCTACGTCAGCCAATATTTTGTGCATTTTGTTATGATGTAGAGTTGGTCGTAAAAATATTCGAATATTAATATGATTTTTACTTCTATAGTCGCATAAATGTACAAGAAGTAACAAAAAAGTATTACAGGGTATTGAAATACAACGATGTTGTATATTAAATGCAAAATAATGTTATGAAATATACTAATTCGTTATATGTACATCGTTATAGAATTATTAGAAAAAACGAAGAAGAACAAAATACGTTATTGTAAAAAGTAATGGAATATATTATAAATTCAAGTAGTCAAAATCGAAGCAACAATCCTTTATAAAAGTATAGTGATCCCTGTGAAATTAAATCGATCACAAGGTTCATAAAAGACAACAATAAACACTAAAGAAGAATTAAAAAGTTGTCTAATACGACAATGACAATTATCGACCATTTGTAATAAAATTTACATTATTCATTGCAATATATTCATGGAAATTCAATAACTTGATGAAAAAGAATTATTAATCTAGTTTTACATCTAATTTATGAAGGGGTGTCTGATCATTATTTCTAGCATTGAAATACATTTTCTAATATTTTGACTATAACACATCCACATACTATAAAGCAATATATATAGTGTCATACATTTCTATTGGATAATTTATTTAAAATACATAGCTTAGAAATAAGAATTAAATTAGTGTGAAAATATTTTCTAGACCAACTGTAGAAAGGTTTAAATAGACAGTAATAAAATACACAATGGGCAATCGTCTCGCATCTCATTAGCAGAAGATTATTCCGTCATTTCATCAATCTTAATTTACATTAACGTTCCTTTTTAGTAATAACTTGAAAACTGTCACCTGATTTCGTAGAAAATTTTCGATACATTAGCTACTATTTGTCGTACATCGACGATAATAATTTAAAGAAACTAGATGATAACGATCCCAGTAATCGAATTTCCGACACCTGTGCCACACACCACCTAGCGTTTCGTTCTTCGAGTTTTCAAACCCGATAAGGGAGAAATAGTGTAACGGGGATGACTGCTTTACGAAAGAAAGTATCTAGTAAGTTAGTTTTATTACAAACGACGGCACAATCGACAGTCAGAGGTGATTAATAAGATAAAACTCTAACAGAAGAGTAGTAACTAATAATTGCACGAGGGTGATAGTCATTATTCTGGTTCAGCTACGGAAGATTCTAAAAGCATAGAAATCTACGGCTTAACATTAATGTGAGCACTTATGCGGGCAGAGGTATTTCTTTGGCGAAGAAAAACTGAATAATCTATAAAGAACAAGCAATCATAAATACAAAGCATCCGTGAGAATTTTGTTATACCCTCGATGGGAGAGCAATGAGGTTTGCTCTAACGTTTCTCAACTATATCGTCTTCGTCTTTTCGTACTAAGTGCTTGAAGTATTCTTATCGTATCGCTAGAATTTACTAAAATTGGCTAGTTTAGTGCAAACTGTCTTCTTTGGTATTATATATGATCGATTTTTTTAGTGAAAACATCTATCGAACATGTTATATGCATTTAAAAGTATTCGCTTTTATTTGTGCAATTATTTGTTAGTTTTTTTTCAAAAATAGTTCCGTACGAAAGAATTCTTAAAACCAAGTCCTGAGATTTTCACCATCGCAAACCTTGTACATACAATACATTACTGTCTAATAAATAGTGATAATAATGTTAACGTAACGATAGCTACCCAGATAGAGCGATATTTAAGAGATGCTGGCTCGACATTGCGCAAAATTTCGATAGTTATGCGGATAATAGACCAATAACGATTACAAGTATTCAAATACGCGGTATTCTACGTACAGGGTGTCCAAAAATATGTGACCATGTGTTAAGTGAAACTTCGATAAATTGCATTTCGGAAACGCGAAATCGAATAATTCCTTTCGAAATTTCGGTTGGTACTTATATTTTCTTTCTTTAATTATTAAAAGAAAAAACAAATACTTGTTAGTTTGCGAAATAATACAACTCGTACCAGTGATTTATTTATTTATTTACTGTAATATATTTTGTAGTTTCTGACAAGAATAATTAGTGCTTTAAATTTTGTTTAAATTGGAGAACTTTGTGAGGTTGCAAAGATTGTACAGTCAAAATTTTCTTTATTTTCTGTTTCATTCGTCTTTGCAATTTGTTTTCGTTTTGTGAAATACAATTTTTTTTCAGGGAAAACGTGATCCAGGAATAAAAGTAAATTATATGAGTGTCTGTTAAAAATCTTAATGAATATGGATTAAAATTAAATGGTTCGTTTTTAGTTTCTGTAGAACCTATTCGGTTAGTATACATTTTATTTGGATATCATTTATAACAGTTACATGAATGTTAATAAATTGCTACAAATTTATTTCAGATACCGTATGACTTGAAGTCATAAATTATTAAATATTTTATTTAGATTAAATTTAGTTAATCTAACTTAATCGCTATTTGTAGACTTATTTTTATCTTTCTGTTCTATCGTATATATGTTGAATGCATCAATCATTTTTTTATAAAAATTAAATGTGAACGTATTCCGTCTTCATATTGTTAAACTACAAATATATAAGTAAATATTTGTGAAAATTAATTTCCATGGTTCTAAGTCACCAAAGTAATTGAAAATCTTTAAAATCCATGATTCCTCGATCACGTATAGTTTCGTAGAGGGCACATTTGAGGAAAACCAAATTTTCAGTGTATCTTTATTTTGATTACCTTTTTATAATTACTTAACCGTAATTAACATTTTTCTGCTCATTAGTATCGTTTAACTAAAAGCAACTGAAAGTTTGACAAAATTAAATTTTCTCGGTGTACAGAAGAAGAAAATGAGAAACTCGAGTGGCATAGTCCTATATTTTATACAGACGTTGTTACCTTAACAATATATGATATATCGATGTATGATATATCAATAATTAGAAGGTATCTATTGAATAATCCATAGCGTATATTTAACGAGTTCCGACAGGTTTTCTTATTTGTTTTTTTTTTTAGGGTCGTGTGTACGATCAAAGTACTCGCGGTATCCGTCTCTTTTCTTTCCTTTTCCTTTAAGAACGAATTATTATTTTCGTCCGCTGGCCAACCGAATTAATTAATCGAGTAGAGTGTAACTTCTTCGCTTTTAGTCCGACTATCAGTAATAATTCTAAAGAAGAAAACAGTAAAAGGAGTTTTTGAAACATTTTGGTTGAAAGTATGCAGCGAAGTGCGCGTAAAAATGTTCAGAAGAAGTTTTAAAATTGTTCTGTCGATTCGATCGGACGATTTTAACGCGTTTTCATTTTAACATCAGATACTGTTTTGTCACGAATACTCATTTGGGATTTCGATTAAATCACGCGTATTAAAATCGACCGCGAGAATCGCTCAGCAAATACTTTTATTTCCAATATAGATAAATGTTTTTAATTTAAAAGCCAATAGAAGAAAAATAAAATTAGTTCTAATTTCTTTCTTTCTCTCTTTCTTATAAATTTAATCTAAGAAGAAGAGGAAGTTATATGTACAAAATTGTTGAGCAATATTTGAGTAATCCTCGTAAACGATACAAATTTCCTTTCTACGCTCGATAATAAATAGAACAATTAAATATGATTATTTACTATATATTATTCACCCTAATGGGTGAATTGTAGGCTCCTTAATATTTTCCGTTGGTTTTTCAATATGTTTCAAGATTCTATAACCAAATCGAGCTATTATCCATCGGAATTGTTGAAGATGTAACGTAATGCAAAAGATATCACCAAACTGTGTTGCAATTGTTGACAACGTAAACGAGAGAAACGTAAACTATGTAGAACGATGGATAAAAAGACTTGAAACTCTAAGGGTGATCGAAGGTGAATGAAGAACGCGAGAACGGAAAAAAACCAAAATCCAGACCTTTTCCTAAGAAACGTTATTCCTAATCAAAAAATCCTGCCATACCGTGTCTTCCAAGACAGAGACTATCGTATAGCGAATTAGTTTAATATTTATGTATGTACGGTCTTACGCTGTTATCTATGTTGCGAACGCTTCCAAATAAGTAACTACGGTTAAACAAATGTAATAATAACAGATCACATTCCGTAAAGATGAAAATAACAATAAAATTCTATTCATTTACATGATCATTATTCGACTAAGAGGCTACTACGTATGTTACGATGGTATCGAAGTACCAAATTCGAAAATTAATCATCGTATTATTTAAATTGCTTTCAAATTTTTCACCTGAATGGAAATATCGATACTCTAGAATTTTCTTTTTAACAACTTAACGATACGTAAACGAGTTGTACATTTTGTATATGGAAACGTATTATTCTGTTATCAGCTATTTTGTCGGTAAGGGGTGCAAATGTGAGCGATGTTCAATTTATAATATAATAGTTATTCGTAGTCTTGCATGTATAGAAAAAAAGTTGGCACTACACGAATAATTTTTGTCGTGTAAAAGAGAGAAAACCGTGTGTACAGTATTTGTAATAGTACACCACGAATGCAATTTTTTGTATTATGCGTTTAAAATAATGATGTACCAAAAAAGTATGAGAAATTATTCGTAATTTTGAGTTTATGGAAAACACGGTAGAGCGGTGGAGATTTTAATAACGTAGAAGATCAGTCAAATTTGTACATTGTAACAGAATAATTTTCATATTTGGAACGACATGGTAATCAATTGTGAGAGGTATGACATAACGGTATGTACGACAACCTATTGATTTTAATCTGGTACTCAATTATTTGAAAATGAAATTTGAATAGCTAGCGAAGTTATCTTTCTATGGGAGTTTTTAAAATAGAGCAAACAACATTCGATAACGGAGTAAGATCGTAATCCTGTAACAAGTTATCGTTTTACCTTCGTGACGAAAGAAAGCAAGCGCGTGTCAGATGAATGGAAGAAAAGCGATTCGAAACGCGCGAATTATTATAAGAGAAGAAAAAGATGGAGAACATTGTACAGTTTCATAGTGGCGAAAACAATACACGCGCACGTATAGGAACACGGTTTTACATTGTGTAAGATACGAGTTTTAACGACTGTATATTATATTGTATTTAAGCAGATTTGGTGGTGGTGCAAACAGCCAGAGACATCGAAGAAACATTGTGTCATAGGACACATGGAGTATTTATGATAGAAAGACTGGAAACATGGTTATTTTATTCGCATTAAAAGAGAACAAAATTGTTTCAAGATGATCATTTCATATGGTAACTGAAGGATATATATATTTTTAAACATATATTAGATATCACGTATTGAAATGTGTAAAATTTATATAATTTCTTCGATATCTCATGTTAAGGCCATCACCCTCCATACCTAATCACACAAATGTACATACCTACATTGCACTAATTTTAGTATTGCCGCTGAGTATTATAACTAGTCACATAAGCCAAAAGTTTGTTACTCTCGCAAAGTTTTCTTTTTTCTCAGTTTTGTAATAAAGGAGGATGTAAAGTCCATGAATTAATTCTTTGTCTTGATCGCAATCCCAGCCAATACTTCAATCGCAATATTAAATGTCTATCAAATATCAATTCAAAAACTAATTAAATCAAATGCATGAAAGTTAAATATTGATCACACGCTTTACTACCAAATAGAAATTTAAAAAACACGAAGCTGATCAATTTAGCTTTTGATCGAAATATAAAAATAGTCTGTAGAGATTAACAAAATTTATTTGAAATTTAATTCGACCTAAAATTCTAATTATAATACCGTAATATTTATTGCTAAAAGAATTATAGGTAAATGCAGCCAGTAACTGAGTGACTAGAGGAATTTAAAAGTATGCGACTCACCATGAAAGTTGAGTAGAATAACTCAGGAGATGTTGTCACAGCTTAGGAGAAGCTATAGCTTCTGAAGATAGGACATTATCATCATTAGGGTGATAAAATTGGTTAAAATGTGTAACCAGAAATCAGATTATTGTTATTTACCTATTGAAATTCCTGCTGAAGCATTCATTGTTTATGAATTATGTAATTAAAAAATGTGAAAGGTTACCAAATTCGAATGAAATTGGAACTTAAAGCCCTCGTAAACGTCATTTGCACGTTATATTTTTGTAATGTAACGTATTACAATATGTAATAATAAATAAAAATATATAAAGATGGTAGGGAAATAAAATCTAAACTTAATCTGAAAACTGGAACTCTATGTAAAAAATGTGATGTAAGAAATTGAAATCCTACTAAATTGTAATTAATTATAAACTTGTGAAGTTCTGATTTTTAATAAGAATAAAAATTATCTACTAAAAATTCAAGTAAACTGAAATTGTTGATACTAACAGTCGAAAATCAGTAAAAAAATTACAAATATAAAACGCACTTACATTGATGGCTTTTGAAGCACGGCTGGATAAAAAAATGAAAAATAAAAGGTTATAATAATATTCGCATTTAAATCATAAATTAGGAAACAAACACTGGTCCTACTTTAGCGAGTATAATTATTCAACAAAATAGAAAATAATTACAATTAAGAAGGAAGCAATATTCTCTGGAAAATATTAAGAACGTAATTTCACGTAACAAATACTGACTCTACTGACCGCATTGCGCGCAGCCACTAAATATGTATGCCTGGAACTAAAACAATCCTAATAGAGGGACATAAGGAATAAGAAACCAGTACATCATGTATATCACATTATTTTTCGTTAGTCTCTGATCGTACATTTTCTTAAAGAAATAGTACTTCCTTTCTAAAACTGTTAAATTATGTAAATATATGTACGTATATAATACGATCGATCTGTAAAAATTTTACTTTTGTTATTTGTTATCAGAATTTAGAATTATATTGATCTTTCAAAAATAATAACTAATAATCACGTATTAATCATTAAACACATGACGAATTATATATAAAATATTATAAATCGAATCAATAAAATGATAATAGAAATTTTATAAATTTCGTATATCCATAACATTACTAGAGTTCTATAAAAATACCTCATTTCCCACTACTGCATTAATCATCACCGCAATCATTATTTTTAATTCCTTTTCTTTGTAAGATGTCATTAATTACCAATCTGCAAAGAACAAAGCGAAACAGTTAAGATACATGTACAAAAGCAAGTCTAGCTGTGTTAAAAATTACGCACTAAGAAAGTTCAGAAATCATATCTCATAAGATCAAAACAAAGTCTGTGTATATCTATGTAAACAACGATAACAAAGAAATGGATAACCGAAGAAAGAGAGAAAAATTTATTTATTATATATTTGATATTGAATGATAATATTCGATAGATAGTCGATCAGGTATTATATTGTTTCGATTAAACAAAGTTGATAATATATTATAATAAAAGTGTTAGAGAATGCAATTGAAGATATTAGCAAACTACGCTGTCGATAAGCAAGTTCGTGAACATACCTCAAGGGTCAGTGACGGTTTGTAATTAAAATTGTAGGGATGTTGCTCCACAAAACTTTCCACCAGTACCACGGTTTCCACGTATGATCAAATATTCCTTTACCATTGAAAATATTTCTTATTTTACATTTTATTTATCATTTATTTAAATCTAGAATACACACATACATACAACACATGTATTATAACCATTCTTGAACAATCATTATCGTTCATAACACGATTAAATGTATTATTTTATTATTCACATGATAAATTATTCTGAATATGTCAAGTAAAAAAGAATATAATACAACAGATGTCACTTTCTCTCGTGAGAAACTTAATGACTTGAAAGAGAAATGTTTCAACTTATACGTTTCTCTCAAATTAGTTACATTTTTTTAACATTTTAACCATAAATACAGTTTCTATTTAATTTCAAAATGAAAATTTAACGCCGCGACAACTCACGGCTATACTAAGAGAATTCGAATTTTGTTCGCATGTGATTGGTAGAAAATCCATTTTCATTTCCATCCAACGAATATTATTCGTTTCGTGCATGAAATGATTACGTAAAAGGAGTAGCATATTTAAATCGAAACATAGTAATAAAGCAAGATTACAACAAATTTCATCATCGAAAGCCGGAATATGTGTATCGAGACAAACGGCAGTTGTACAATTTTTACTCATGCAAACTACAAGAGAATATTGGATAACTTACATTGGAACTTATGCAGTTACGTTCCTTTAAAACTTCTGCTTCTTTTTCCAACATATGAAACTTTCGCGTCTACAATTCAAAGATGCATCTTTGTGTCCCACAATTCAAAAACTCTAGAACTATCATAATATCAATGTTACTAATTCAACAGAGAATGATTAATATTAAAATTGTACGTAATAGTAATAGATAATTATATAATGCAGATAATATACCTCATTTGTGGTAATAATAAAAAGATTATACGGCAACTTAAATAGGACTAGGAATAGGAATGGTTATATAAGTTGGGATAGTTTTCGTATTTCGCGCTGTAGTTGCATTAAATAACAAAATAGAATCTATGTAAGTTCACTAACCTGAAACATAGAGGGCACAGCAAAACATCCATATGGTTTGCACAATCGATACTTCAGTTCGTGTAACGTAAAATATCATACAGTAATGTATCTATGTACCTAATTCCATATTTGTGATGATAAATGTATTCCATTTATGATTTAAATATTACTACGAAGCAAATATTTCTTTATATGTATTTAAATACATCTTTGTATGCATGTATACATTGTATACACATATACATATATACAACGTTTTGTTCAGCATATTTATACCGATTTAATAAACTCTAGTGATTAATAATATAACTTGAAACCTTTTATCTTTAATATTAAAAAATATTATTTTTAACGGTAGGATTTGTTTTTTTCTGCAACTAAAACACCGCACGGTGAAATATGAAAAATTTTCAAATAAATTCTGGAAATTGATGTCTAACTGAAATTCTTATCACATTTTAATCTGGTTAATATAACGGTTTAGTGGTCCGGAAAGGAAGGCCGTTTCACTTGCAATTGCGTTCACTATAAATACTACTTAGAATAACACTCTGAAAAATAGTTCTTTTTTCAGTATTGTTTTGTCTTTCTAACATTCCAAAGATGTGGCGTGTTATTAAATAAATTTCTGTCAAACGCGTATTAGAAAAATAGATCTTTTTATTTACTCACACAGTCGATTAATTCTTTAACGATATTTAATTAGGTAATACTTTCAACATCTTATCGGATGTATATAACGTATTTACTGCGAAACACCTCGTTTGTTTGATTAGTTGTAAAATCGTTGCAAAACCGAGCCAAACTTGTTTTTTCTTTCTCTCTCTCTCTCTTTCCCGCTTCCTTCCATCTCGTCTGTTCATTTCCGATCCGACTCATTTCATTTGCAATTATCGCGAGGCTGTTTAATCAGACCTTCAATAATTCATGGCCACGATCTTTAGATTACATTGATCTTATTCGAAGCAAACGTTTGCTAAACTTCCAAAGGCACAACCATTTTCTTTTCTCTGCCTACTGTGGACTTTGATATTCTACGTCGATCGCTAATGAGTGTGTGTTTTGACTGATTGCGAACAAGACTCGTGTGTTTAGCTTTTTGTTTTAATTCAGATATAATTGAGCAATCAAAAAGTAGTGCGTTTTCCGATTAGAGATTTAAATGATGGCGGAACGCATTGAAATTCAGTGTTGGTCTGTCAGTGGAATGTCCCACCTGTTAAGTCCATTCTATCGATGATTTTACTGATCCGTAAGTTTTGCGATCGCACTCCAGCCAAGAATTGAATCCTACAGATGTTATACACGATTAAATAATAAGTTTAGAATATAGAGGAAAATAGTTACAGCGAGTCCAGAAATTCTAAAAAGTTATGGCACAGTCTGTGATAAGCATACTATTTATTTATCTATTAGTAACAATTGCTCGTCATAGTTCGGTTGCAAATATTTGCAATTCATCTTCAGAAAATTGTAAGTGTTTCTTCCGTGTAATTATTGTCAAATCGCAATACGTGAAGTGTTTGTTTTAAATTTAATTCTATTTGCGCTCCAAAACATTTCGTTCATCTAGAATATATTTTATTAAAAAGTCAAATAATTGCTTGAATAAAAATAGTGTACTTTTAATAGTACTTTTAATAGTCAGTCTTAGAAAGTTTAATGTTTTATTACAATCGAATTAAAGATATACTATTATAAGTGATTCGTCGATAAAAATATCTCTATTCGAATGACAGATAAATTCTAATCGCAAGAAACGGACATTTCATACGTTACGCTCTAGTATTATGATTCTCGATTAGTAAATAATATCCCAATTTATTAGGGCAATCGCGAATTGGTTTACTAATCTCGCCGAAAATTTCGAAATCGGCGATTCGCGAGATAGAGATTTATTGGAACAACCTGGACATCGAGCCAGGAGACAGAATCTTGCTTTATCAAGAAAATGCGTCAGGAATCCCGCGCGAAATTTACACTGTATACCCAGATGGGCCGAGCGGTAATAAAAAAACCGGAATACAACTCGAATACGTGCCCAGCTCCGATCTTCCATTCGAGCAGAAGTGTTTAAGTGAGTGAAGAATGAAATTTTTAATTAAATAATATATTAATAAAATCGACCTTAATATTGCGACAAATCTTGCAACTATTTTAACGAAGTATTTTTGTTTCAGGGTATGGGATAATGTGGGCGAGTAATGAAGGTGTCAAACGAATGACATGCTTTAAGACACAGCCGACTTGGATGAAAATAAGGAAAGACATTCTTGGTCCATTGAGGATGAGGCAAATATTTTTGCCGGGGACTCATGATTCCGCCTCATACGATGTAAATGGCACAAAAACAAATATAATTGCGAATTTTGCAGTGACACAGGTAAACGTGCCGATTCAAAGTTGCAGAAGCAACTAGCTTTTTGTTAATTTGTCTAAATTAAAAATGAGCAATCATTAATCCGGTGTTATTGTATTCTTATCTTGTTATCTACACCTATGTCGAAACTGTACAACTTCCTCTTAAAATGTAATCAGTTTATCTAAATTAACAACGAGCAAACTTTTATCCACTGTTATTGCTCATATCGTGATATGTATACCAAACATTTTTTACAATTGCTTTGAAAATTCATTGGACAGGTTTATCGTCGATAATCTGAATGAACAAACTTTTAGGATTTAGATATCCTTGGTCAATTAATACACGGTGTACGATATTTAGACATCAGAGTGGGACATTATCCTCAAACCAGTGAAAAATGGTGGACGAATCATAGTCCATTTTATCGTTCGGTGCCACTAAAAATTGTCATAGATCAAATAAAAACGTTCCTTGATAATACCGAGGAGATTGTTATAGCGGACATGCGCGAATTTCCCATTGGTAATTACACAACATCTTGCTAATTCGAAATCGTAGATTAAAAGACTCTTATATTCTGACGTTTTACCTACAATTATCAGCATTGCTAATTTTAATTCCACTTCTTGTGTATGATAAATAGGGTTCAATAACCTGTCAGATCATCATTCGTTGGTGTCGTATTTGGAAGACCAATTTCGGGGTTATTACTTGACAAATGATTATGGATGGGGCGTCAAATTAAACGACATCTGGTTTACCGGAAGAAGATTGATAATCGGTTACGAGAACACGATGATCGTCAACAGTCATGCTAGCATGTGGCCTTGTGTATCTCAACAGTGGGGAAACGTCAGGAAAATCGAGGATTTATATCAATATTTGCAACAAATCGAAAACAGCAATAGGTAACCTATATATTTAAAAAAGAAAGTTCAAAAGTAATTGTATAACCAATGGTTTTTAAGCATTTGCATAACTCGCTACTGATTTAAGAAGTATTTTAGAATAATAGCCACGTGTTTCATAATCGGTATTAATAAATAGTTAATTCTTTCGTCATTTTATTACAGGCCCGAGATAGGGAGACCTCGGTCAGCAATGGCGGAATTGACGGCAACTTTGAGCGATATTATCTCAAACAAATTGGGAACTCTTCGGGATATGGCGTATAGAGTTAATTTAAACGTAACTAACTGGTACAGCACCATTTGGCAGCACAATGCCAATATCGTAGCAGTAGACTTCGTGAGAGGCACGGACATTGTTGATGTTGCCATCGAAGCGAATGAAAACCGTCATGTACATTGTGAATATTAGCAAACATTATTAATCATAGTAAATAATAAAAAAAAAATATTTTGCAGAACCGGTTGATATTTAATTTTGCATAAACACGTCTCAAATCGATTTCACTAGGATTGTTATTCTCACTAAGAATGTAAAAGAATTAGCAAATGTAATCGACTAATTAAATGTACATTTACATAAGAAGTGTCCATATCGGATTATTTTTTAGAAGATACTGAATTTATCGAGTTATAATAGAGGATAACGTTAAAAAAAAAGATATACACCTTTAAACGACTTTTACGCAAGCATTCTCTGACTGTCTTTTTTTTTGCATGACAATGAGGCTTCCGCCGGAAGAACGAATAATGCTTCGAATGTAATAAAACCTGTGATACATGATACGTTACGAAATGAGATCTGTCGAACAGGTCAGTTTGGAATATGTTTTAAACGACACCAGTCGAGCAGAGAAAAATGTTCTTTATACTACCTATCCTCATTTACTGTATTTTCATACCAAGTATCGCGAACCAAATGCAACACTATTTTGATGGAACGTATTCGATTGATTCAATCGACTGTCCCAACAACAAAAAGTGCATTTTCGTCGAACACTGTCCTGTTGTTTCAAATTTAATGAACCAAAATTTACTTCCAATTCATAGGTAAATCATTAGAACTGTGCTCGTATAACGAATCAACAAACGTGAACTATAATTCAAAATGAAATCTGTTTTATCTTGAAACTAACATAGATTTCGTCAAGCTGTATGTGGGTACGAAAGCACGAGACTAAAAGTGTGTTGCAACCCCGTCAACCCGTTTTTCATGCAAGAAGATAGTGGATATTACTCACGATTAAATTCAATTTTAGAATGTGGCAAAAGTTTTGTTCCTGGAGATGTTTTAAACTCTATAGGAATGTATCCATTTATTGCAAGAATTGGTTTTAAAAGTAAATGAGGATCACTTGTTTATTTCTTATATTTATTTATAAAGTGGTTTATATTTTATTTATTTACGATCTTATTGTAGGTAGTACGGGAGGAACGAAGTATCCTTGCAGTGGAACGATTTTAAATAAATGGACAATATTAACTACCGCGAATTGCGCTCTTGCAAAATCCATTGATTATAGATTGTAAGTATTTTAATTTACCAATATGAAATTTTATACTAATTTCATATTTTTTAATAGGGATTCTGTGCTGGTTGGAGAGTTCAATGCTGAGACTGATTCCGACTGTAATATACAGAGGCTTAACATATCACATGTGATAAAGCATCCGAATTATCAAGCTGAAACTTTTGCCAACAATATAGCTATGTTACGTTTGAAAGAACCGTTACAATATACTGGTAATTATTTACACTACTTAGGTCTTTATAAATATATAAAAGAACAATTTTGTTTGTTCAGTAACTGCGCAACCTGTGTGTCTCTTACCAAGAGACAAATATATAAATGTAGGAGTAACTTCTGTTCTTGTTGGATGGGGACAACTGAGGAATCAAAAAGGTAAGAAAATTATACATTGTTCAATTGAATTAAAATTTTTCATAATTAAATTTGATTAAAGCGCAGCCTTGCAGGCAACAATTTGTTATAATGACGATATTATCTAACAAGCAATGTACGAGCTATTATAACCAAGGATTATCTGTCGAATTGTGCGCGATTGGACGTGAAATGCCGTGCTCCGGATATAGTGGAAGCCCCCTTTTATTCAAATATGGCGATATGCCATACTCTTTGGTAAAATTGTTCTATTTACTCTAAGTTTTAGTACATATACAAGGAAATCGTATATATATACATATAATTTACAAAACTATAACTGTATGTACACAATTTTCAGTTAGGCATTTTATCATATGGTTCCAACTGCAGCACAATTACCAACTTCCCAACAGTATTCGTTAATATACAGGGACATATCAGATGGATTCTAGAGAATTGTTAACCTTTTATAAAATAGCAATTCCTTTCATATAAATTTAGCAGAAGATTAGAAATAATTAATTAGAAAATACAGATGTTAATGTTCCTTTACATGTAATTCTTACAAATAAAAACTTTGTTATTTATGTTTGAAAATATCCAAATATTTGCCACGAGTCATTTCTTTCGCCTCTTCCAATCCTAACTGATAAGCCATGTCATGTAACTTCTTTACTTCAGATATTAGACCACCCATTGACAAGTTTCCTAATTCTGAAAGGAAACCTATGGTTATTCCAGAGAATTTTACTGCCAAACATGAACTTACTCTACTATCATCTAATATCACGTACGATGTAATTGATTTATGTCATCTTGAGTTAGTCCTGCAGCCCAAAAAAATGGTTCTGTTTGGGGTGAATTCTGAGCCACAAATTCATTTACACCTGGAACTTCATTAATCATTAATATATATATATAATATATTGTCACTTTTACTTAAAACTAAGTAAACGATTATGTAAAAGTACACTTACTTTGTTCGGGCCATAAGTCTGGCGACGCTCTATCTAGTTTTTCTAAACTCATAAGACTTTCTTCCATACAAATTAAATCTATAAACGATAAATATTAAAAGATCATAAATTCATTAATTTCTTTTAAAGTGTGTCTAAAAAATAACTCACCTGCTTGATCCGTTGGTTCTTCTGTAGTCATTATGTTCATTGGAATCGTGCTACCTAACCTTCACCTAAGTTCGAATAATGAAAACCAATTCAATTCAATCAACTCGATAAAAAATGAATAAAAATGTGAACGATAATTGATAGAAACGTAAGAACAACAGACTGCAAAATTGTTGTGCGTGAATATTTAAAAATTATGCGGTTTGAAGATTCCCTTCGTTCTTTGGCGCTTGTCGTAATTGGTTCGTTAAATTCCTCTGTTGTTCAAGCATAAGCAAATTTTCCAGCTTTCGCTGTTGTTGACGCTGAATATCGCGCTCCACACCTACACGAAGCTGCTTTCTATAATAAATATGGAAAACAAGCCTATTAAGGAGAATGTCCCTCCCGCGGAATATAATTTTATCGTGTAACATGGATAAGGCATTCAAATTGAACCAATGTATATTCAGAATCAGCTTTTATGCCATTAAATATTTTTAGTACAATTACAATGTCACCTCCGAAAAAGAGTATAAGTTCAAAATTTAAACACTATTTTAGAATTCAAATATTAAATACGTATATAACGAATATTAATTGACTTCGTATTCAAGTCCTTCGATAATTCAATACAAGTTAGTTTAGTTTTGTGTCTTTTTCTTTAGTTTTATGCGTGTTTTCGTATCGAGTATAATCATATCACAGTACTTACAGTCTGAATTAAAAGAATTTTTAAAGTCTAAATTACACGATGCAAATACTGTTACGGAACACTACAAGTACCGCCTGCACATAACCTATCTTCCGAGACTATTTTAAATTACCTTTCAATTTCCTGTTCATGGTGCACGTAATATATTATTCCAATAGTCGTTGCACAACATAAAGCAAAAGTAGTTTTCGCGGCAAGTGACATTATATAGTTAGCAGAATGTTCTTTAATTAGGGAGGGAATAACAGTACCCGTGTCCGAGAGTTTGTAGTCCAGGGGAAAATGATGCATCAAGTACTATTTTGTTCCACTCTAGCGTATATAAGAATATAAGAACCTATATAAGAACCTATTTAATAGCTATTGAGTTTGGTTTTATTACCGAGGTATAGAATAAACGTTTCACACAATGCATGTTTATATCTCCTATATTTAATTTAATCCAACGTATACTATTTTACTGTGGATACTTTTTATGCCTTTACATAACTATTCTACGCCTCATTTTTATATTTATTTACACTGGCTTAGAAGATACTATCTTCTAAGTCTATCATTAGGAATATATGTGATTTGAACAATTTTTGTTACCAATGTTGTTGAATAATAATTGTCTGCATTTCGTGTAATTGATTACTTTTATTGCGCGTACGCTCACAAATGAAAGGATAACGTTACTTAGTAAAAATAATGTAAAATACGTCTAGAGTTACAGGTATAAAATAAGTAATGGTTAAATAATAAATAAGTGAACGACTAATACAATGATAAAAATGAAAGCAATAGGCAGATGTGCAAACAAATGGAGGATTAAAATTATAAGTGTAGATTGATTAGACTTTTGCTTTACGATATCTGCAGCAACATTTGACACTGGTGTACAATTTGGAGCACGAAGATGACAAACGTTCTGAAACAATAAGAATTTTGTGATCAATTTCTAAACAAACTGTTCAATTGAAGAGGAAATTAGTTAGCTGGACAAAAAATATGCAATGTTTGCAGCTGTACTACATTATATTACCTGTTTTTCAGTGTCACCAAGAAATCAAATCTAGTTTGGGAAGCGCACAAAATTATTTGACCAACAAGAACTAAATCGACCAATAAAGAAGTTAATTACATTTCCCCGTACAAAAGTAAAAAGTTCCTTAAATTTCTTCTAATAAAGCTGATAAAACTGCCAAGGATTTTCAGTTAATTTAATTTTATATTAATCGCATTTCTCTATGCAAGATTGACAAATCTTACAAAAGAATAGTAACTTCATTCAATATAATAAATATAAGTATAAAAATATACTGCTGCGTCGAGAAGTCTTCTTTCGGCCCTGCGTTCTCGACGATTTTGAAGGTCGCACGCTTTTGTTTTTCGATTTCCTGTTTGTTTTTCCTCTCGATGGCGAGTTGTCGCAATCATAGCTGTAGTAGTTTGAGGTGTCTTCACTGTAGGAAGAAGCTGTTTCCAAAGAAAAGGAGGAAGAAAACGAGTCCTCTGTAGGTGAGTGGTACCTACCACCGTTGCAACAAGAACTCGACTTCTTGTTCTTCTTCGCGATCTTCTTCTTCCAAGCCGCTTTGTTACGTCTGTTTCATGATTTTTCGTTTTACTTGGTTCGTGAGTAGACAAATGAAGGAGTATTGTATATTATATTCAAATTCAAATTATATTACTATATATAATACATAATTATCATAATCCTTATTATATAATATATGTAATATATTATTTCATATGTTTCAATTTACCATACAAGATTACGTTACAGTGAAATATATGATAAAATGAGTTGCTATTTATTTAATTAAATTAAGTATTCGAACCTGGAACAATATTTTATTAATCGTTTGAAATTTCGTTTCATTGAAAAGGATCCATTATGAAATGTCATGATACATATATATATAAGTTTAATTCATTTTAATTAAATTGAACGCTTCGGATTGATTAAATATTTTGCGGTACGGTTTAACAATGTTATGTAGGTGTTTTTCAAACTTTTTCTAATTGGCAGCTGTGACTGCTAATGTAAACAGGTTGTTTGTCTGGTGATGGGAGTCATGTAGGTCACTGGATAATTCGATAAATTTGTATTATTTACGTTACATTCGACATTCGAAAATAAAGCACATAACTTTACCGTAGGTTTAGGAAAATGAATATAAAATATTATTCTATTAAGTAAATATAGTTAAATAAACAGTTTATTATTCAATTTCTTAATTCAAATTCTTCTTTTATACAATTTCTTTAATCAAATAAATTTATCAAGTAGAATTTTATAACGAAGAGATTTTCTAATATTTATTAATATATTCAGACATCCCTCACCTCATTTTATTGCTTGCTGAATGGTATAATCGACGATTTTTAGGTAATTTTTTTCTTTTTAGAATTCTATTCTTTTTATTACGAAATAGATTGCTCTCATTTAATACTGTAGTCGAATAAATCACCAACACTTTGACTAATCAAATTGCAAAAAAATATTGCAACGAAACACATAATGATGTAATACTCGTTCCTGGAGATCAAGCATTCGAATGCTTCTCAGACTAAATTAATTCGAATGTCATGTATACAATCGTCACCTTTCGGATATTGTTCGAACTTCTATCACACTGTCGAGGATTGTAACAGTAATTGTACGTTCAAATTTTAAATACAAGTGAAATTCTCTAAATGTAGAATTTTTTAGTACAAGTTTGTTATGATATCCCGTTTGTGTCCACGTTTTGTAAATGTTACAATTGAACGCAAAAAAGCATTGATAATACTTTTTGTCATTTTCCTCAAAGAAAACGGCCAAAGTTAAAGAAAAAAACCATAATAGAGTTTGTATCGCTTCTACCAGTATTTTAAACTATATTTATATAGTAAATAGTGTTCTAATTTTTATGTGCTCCGTTGATTATATAGGTGTCTATACCTTCCTGTTATCAACAAAAATGTCGGCTGTTAGACAGTTGCGGAATCTTATCACAGAGAACACTACGAGTGTGTAATAGATTTAAAAATTGGAATTTGAAGAATTTCAAGCTATAAAACAAAATGAACTTAACAATTATACTGTCACATTGAATACTTGGATGTTTATTATAATGCGCAAAAATATAGTAATGCAGTAATTAATAAAATTCAATTAAAGTTCGTCCATAGAGGCTGCAGTAAAATTATAGAATACTGTTACATTTATTGTAACAATACTCGTATCAATTCCAAACCATCTAATTTCTCATGGTTTTAAAATACAAACAACTAATTTAAAAAAGAAACTAATAAACTATAATAATGTACTACTACATTTACAACTCGTCATGATTTTAGTCAATCCTTTAGATCACTTTATTTCATACGGATGAAAAACTTGTTAATAAACAAAAACAAGTACTTCGCGTAATAACGCATCATTGCATCTATTGTAACTTTATATATATTTTTATATTCTTACACAAATTATTCAATATCACATGAAAAAAGTTCTCCGACGGAGAACCAATTTCAAAGTTAGAAATTCAAACACCTATACTGTACAATAGAACATCATCCAGACATCGAAAAATATATATATCTGAATTCTAGTTTCCACGAAATACAGCAAGAGATTTATAGAACGTTCTACGTGTTTCATCTTTTCCGGTACACTCCTATTATTCGGAGAAGGGAGGATTATCCTCCCGTGACCACGCAAGCATCTGAAACGTAATTGGTATCAGAAGGAATCTGATCGTGCGGAAGGGTGGCGGCGGCGGCGTAGCCGGGATATAGCGTCCGTTCTTATCTACGGAATACAGGCCCCGTTTCTCTGCCTCTCAGTATTCCGTGTCTCGTAAGTTATATCGCGAGTTCTGGAATACGGTAGGACACGGCATGATGAATTGACCTCATTGCTGTTTTGCCCGCTTTTCAGTCAAATTACTTATGCCATTTGCAGTCCGCTATTTGCACATTCGAAATTCGAATCATATATATCCCATTATGGAGAATACTCTGAATGTACATCTTTTGTATATCATTTAAAAAGTAAACTGTGTGTCTTTGGAGCACTTGGAGGTATAATACAATTAAATTTAAGGTTTTGCTGAATAATTGTTAAGTTTGGTTTTTAAACTTAAACTTGTAGATTTTTAATTTTCTCTAAAATTTTTATTGCAAGAATTTAGGAAAAATTGTATTTCTCTCTTGCAAACAGATTCATCAAACATTTAAATCTGTGCAGAATAAAATAACAAACGCAAATAATTATAGCTTGATCATCAATTTCTAAATTTGAGTCCCACATTTAAGCAACGCCTAATGATTGAACAATCGTACCGTTAATAATACCAGAAATCATACTATGATATATTAATTACAAAGACAATACGTATAACAAATGAAAGGATAAACAAGATATAAAGAAAGATAGTTAAGAACATCGATACCATTCCTGCTTTCTACTCCTAATTTTTCTCTCTTAAAACGATCAAAAATAATCATACAGTCTTCGAAAGAAGAAAAGTCACGTATAGCACACGCAGCCTGTGGATCCTAGTTCGTAGATGTCTTTCTAAGGAGAAGTTCTTCTCGTGGACGAGGGAGACGAACGGTTTAGGATATAATTATCGAATTCCGTTGGGCGACTGTCGGACACACGACACCTCGTGTATTCTTAGTGTGAACTTTACTGGACTTATATAATGCATGCGTAAGGAGAATGGACCACCCATGTAGAGAGGTCTCTCTCTCGACGCAGCCTCGAGTACCCTCAGGAGTCGCGCGCGGACCAAGTACTTCATCGGACCGAGTAGTCGCTCGGACAGCATACCGGGTAGAATGCGACACCAGGTATGGTGGCCAGCTTTTTCCACTGGTCGAATAATATGCACCTCGTAATATATATATATATATATATATATATATATATATATATATATATATATATATATATATATATATATATATATATATATATATATATATATATATATATATATATGTACGCGTATACGTGGACAGATTTGATGGAACCCGTTGCGTTCGATTTCCGAATGACATTCTCAGGGACTTTCTTCTCCTCGACTAACTTGGTTTTTTCACTTCACTGTTCAGTTTTTTACCACTTCTGTCATTTTCTTTCCCCTCGGTTACATTTATTGCCATTTTAGTCCTTCGAATAGAATGCTGTGAATAATTATATTAATTTTCTCAGAGTGTTAAGCTTTTTTGTTCAGTAAGTTACTTAGATTAGAACGCATTTAATGATAATTTTGATTAAACTGGTTATGATAAACTGATTAATGATTATGATTAAACTGGTTAATAATCATTTTGATTAAGCTGGTTCTAGTTTTGGAAGATAGGTTTTAAAGATTTCTTCTTCTTTAACGCCCAAGACCGAGTTTGGGGAGGTTGTTTCAATACAGATTTCTTTCGATCGCTCAAAGTCTAAATTCCGAGTGATTACGTTCTGTAGTCGAACGAAATTAACTATAGAATTGGTGAATTATAAATGCTAATGAATTCTCTTTGTAGCACATGAATGATCTTCAATATATAACGTTTAAGATATATACAACTTGTTTTTAAAAATATATATTTGTAGAATAGGAAGAGGGAAAGATGCGGAAGGAAATATTAAGAAAATTGAAGAGATGAAAAAATGACTAAAAAACGAAGTTCGAACGATTCTAATTGTTATGCAAACCTACACTAAACGACAAACCGTTCGGAACCTAAGACTGCTGTCCACAAGAATCCTATTACAAGACCCGCGTCTATTTTGTACTTCCGGGACACATAGTATATCAGGCAAATCCGTAGAAAGCGCACCGGAATGACGAGTCGTGATGTTGTTCCTTCGTGGAGAGCAGCAGAGGCCGAAGATTTCAGGTCAGTCCGTCTCGAGAGCATAATGCATCACAGTACGGGAAAGAGTTGTGTAAACGAACTTTTATGAACTTCCGAAAGTAGTCGCTTTTTGTCTCCTCCATACCCCCCACCCCCCCACCCACCAGGCTCTTGTTGTTGATGTTTTCTCGAAGCGTTTCTGCGCTCTTATCCTGCGTTATTTTGCCACGATGAACACGTTCTGAAAGTTACAAGACAAGTTACAAAAGTATACAATTATGCAAAAACTATACAATTATAGCGCATATTAGTACAAATGACAGCATTGAAAGGATTTGAGGGTGTCGCAGAAAGTCTACAGTGTGAGGCGTTACAATTTAGTAGTTGTAGTTTGAAAGACGATTTATCTGAACCTTCTTATTCATATCTTTGGTATGAAATAAAAAATAATTCTAGTACTCAAACCTCAGAAACAATTTCCAATATTTTTACGATTTCAATGGTTAAAATTTGTAATTCTTGTTAACTAGTAGTCTTCAATGAAAAACCACCCCAACTATATTCGTACAAACAAACCACCATTTAATCTCTACATTGAAGCACACTGTGATTATTTTAAAAAACAGGAGAAAAGTATTCTTCTTTCGCCAATCTTCGTACTTTATTCTTTGCAGAACAATAACTAAAAGCACCGAGTTCACATCTATTTGTAGAAATAAATAACAAATTTTGATATACATGTAATCTACTAGTTCCTCGATAATTCGAAACGCCAGACGGCGAAAAGGGTCTCGTAATTACAAAGCGCGTGCAGATTCGGCCCCGCGGTGGATAAATGAAAATGGGACTGGAAATTCTTGAAACTGTGACTGTGTGTGGTCCGGCGGAGGTGTTAATCAAGCGACTCGCTACTGTCTTGCTCCTAACCGGCCCTTCAATTAGTATACATCCTCTACCATTCTCTCCACGTGGTACGGGAACTCTCGTGGCCCGCTCGAAACCACAATCCTCACTGTTTCGAGCGGAGGGAGACTAAAAAGACGAAAAGGAAGAAACCGTTCCTGGAACCATGTTATATGTTCAACCTTTAGCAGCCGAATCGATTTTCTTCGTGGAAACTAGTGAACGCTGATAACAGAAATGGATGAATAGGTAATTGTGCGTGGAATTGTCGAGTTTACTGAAAGTCATTGAACAGAAAAAAGAAGAAATGCTAATTGGGCTATATAGTGTATGTCTATATAAGAGATGTATATTACCGGCGTAGAATTTGTGAAGCCACGTATATAGTCTAGTTAGGATTTATGGAAGACAGAAATTTCAATATTCTCTTAATAGTTGTTATTTTCATATCGCGAGACTGATTATTTGCACAACGAGTTTAACGATTTGGACTTTTGAAGATGTTAGTGTCGAAGAGGTTCTTATAAATTGTTGTGTTTCATTAAATTATTATATAATACCTATGGAGAAAATGGAGGATGTTTTTAAAGGAGGAGATCATTTCAAAGTATAGTTTTATTGCGTCGTAGAAGATCATTCGTTAACTGCACTTGTCGTTACTGTTCAAGACAAGAACGATGTCATCAGGAATTAATTGCATAGACGCCGCATAACTGTTAAAGAATTTTCATGTTTCCTCACATTTTTCGTTCACATTTAGATATTGGTCAGAGCTGCATTCCCGTGGTTACTTTTGCATGAATATTCGATGAGCAATTTAAATGAACGCCGCTGACAATTGGCACTCGTTGAACAAGTTGTACGCAGAAACGCGCGTTTCTTCCTCATAAATATTAATTAACGGTTTTCTAGCCAAGGCTCGTGCGTCTAGTCAGAGAAACGCCTTGATCTTTTACGTTCCATGATTTCTCTTATGGAAAAGGTACCACGAGATTGCAAAAAGAATCGACCGAATGAAGAATTAAGCTTTCGTTGTCTTCTTTTCACTTAAATTGCATTTTCAGTCAATTGAAAAATTATGAATGCATTCTTAGCACGTATAATCAAAGATTCCTCAGAAATTCCCTAAAATTCGGGATAATGTTGCAATTTTTTTGCTAATTATAAAAACGTTAATTTCAAAAGAGAAACTAATTGAGGTAGCCGATGTTATGAAAATCAAGCACAGAAAAATTATATATCGCGATACTGTTGAAGACCCTTTTTGCAAAATCTCTCGATTTTTCATAAACCACTTTTCATTCAGCATCAACGTTCAAAAGAGACCTGTAGAAGTAATTTCAATACAATATTTACAACTAAAAATTCATCAGGCTTGTGCAGATCCTCCATAAATCGAATTCGAATCGCATCTAATTCTTAGCACTCCCTTCGAACAACCGCCACTCTTAAAATCGGGATTTCATTCCAAACTACACTATTCACTGCAATCCAAATTCTGCCCCGTCTTGCTGTAACATTCTCCCGAAGATCGGTGGAAATAGCTGTCGACGCTCGAGCTGTTCCATCAGCGCGGATCTACGAGTGACAAAAGTCAGTCGCGGGCTAATATTTGACGGGGGTAGCGTGCGGCTTTCCAAAGAAATTCCGAGGTGCAAAGCGAATCCAACGCAAACCATTTGAATGAACTTGCCTTTTTGTTATACTTTACCACCTGTCGCGTGTATGCGCAAGGAGGTGTGGATGTGGATCTCCGAAGGCAGGCGAGGGTGAGAGAGAGAGAGAGAGAGAGAGAGAGAGAGAGAGAGAGAGAGAGAGAAAGAGAAAGAAAGAGAGAGATGGGTTGAAGAGGGAAAACAGAAAGGGAAGAAAGAAAGGACGAGAGAGGCACGAATTGCTGAGAGTGGCCCGTGGCGGGGCGGAAGAGAATGGGTAGAGGGTGAACCGAGGAGGAACATGTGGTTCTATTTGTAAAAACAAAGTTTGCGCGGGACAAACACTGGTAGACAGTGGCGGGCCTAGTCGGCTTCCAGGTAAAAGCGCAACAAAGACTCGATTGCTTTCCGTTTCGCTCGCTCTGATTCCTTTTTGCCCGCGGTTCACGGCTGTCGTTCGTAACCGGGATTGCGTACCCACCTTACTCGGTTGAGCGTGGCGGCTGTTGACCGATCTTTGCGGTATCAACGAGTCGTCGTTGATTAACCCTCCGATCTTTCAACTGCTTCAAGATATCCACGAATAGGTATAACTTGTCAGCGTCTCTCGATTATTATGTCTACGCACGTGGATGCAGAGACGAGACAGATCGTGCGATTTTTTGGAAGAAAGAGATATTGAGATATAAAATAATAATCCTAGTTGTACAGAAATAGCTAATTATATCGAAACGTAGGGTAACAATGTCAGTTTAAAGTTAAGTACTCGATATTCGAGATCGAGGTGTGAATTTACGAATTGGCCACGCGAGAGGCTCGCGACGAGCCTGAATAAATAAGGAAGCAAACTCGTTTGGGTTACGATTATCGAATAACGTACCCCTGGCTGAGAACAATGAAGTTTCCCGACGGATTAGAACCGCCAATACAAAGATGACTAAGGAACACCGTTGTTTGACGTGGACGTGTTGTCGAACGGCGCGTCAACAGCCGGCTTTGTTGGTTTATATTCGAGAAGCAATAGTTTAAGGAAAATATTTGCCAACAATTCGCTGATTGTTACGGCAAACACTGAATATTTGATGGTGTTTATGATTGACTAAGTATAGTTCCGAGTTTTCGATTAAAGATACCTTTCACGACCATTCGCTGCATGTTAATCACCCGTTTATATGTTAATGGCCGGTGTGCGCATTCCGTTTTTCATTTTTCTCTACATATCTCGTTGTTACGTTTTATCGAAACAAATCTACTCAATTCTTACACCATAAATAATCACTTGCAAAAATCTCTGGCAGAGCTCTAGTTTCTGCAAAAATCTGAATATCTCTCCAGCCCAAGATCATCGTTATCCTAGCAAGGAATCGAGCGTTCGTCAATCGTCGTCGTCTGTTGAAGAACAGCGGCTCACGTGTGCAGTCTTCGACTCGGAAAGCGGTGGAAAAGGAAGAGAAAGGAAGATCCGCGGAAATGGGGTGAATGGCGCACGGAGAAGCGTCGAACGGCCGAGATGGTGGTGGTGGCAGTTGACGGTGGTCGACGGTAGTTGACGGTGGTGGTGTGTGCCGCGACAAATATTTACCTGTCAACACAGAGAGAGGCTCGCGCTACCATCCCGTTCCATCCCTTCGCCGCAAACGACATGCATATCCAAGCGAACGTTTGATGGCCAGACTAGAGAGACGGAGACGATGATAGCGAGCGATACGATGGCGGGTATTGGGCGCAGGGCTGGGGTGGCTATAGGGGTAGGTGGGACGCCGCGAAGGGAGCGAAACGCATCATAAAACGGGCCGATTGAGAGACAAAGCAGATGACGGAAACAATGACTACGCGATAAGAACCGAAAACTTGATTTTCGCACTGGCTCAACCTGCGCAGTGCGATACCTTTACCACTGAGCGCTGGTCTGCTGCTAATTAATTATAGGTATGTCAGTTAATCTGGAAACATTTACTACAGAGTAACTTGTTCAGAATTGTGCAAATTACTAATATAACTTCATGTAATTTTAAAATTTATAATTAGATGTGGGTAACGTAATTTTTTATTCGTTCGAGAGTAGGTAATTATTGTATATAATTATTGTGTAGATCAGCGGCTTTTATACCTCTTTCATTTATTACCATTTTTTGGTCAAGAGATAAATTAAAGATATAAAAATAAATATTTTTCCATCAATAATTTATTTCTTCGATAAACAGTATAAGATATTCATTCATTAACCCCAATTTAAAGATATTAAAAAATCGATAGATAGTTATTTGCAACTGAGATGTTATTCTAAAGACAAATTCTAAAACATTCAGCTGAACATATTCCATTATCCTTCAACACTATACTATAAAAGAATTAACAAAAAGAAATCATTTTCTTTAAATTTATGTATCTGACCAAAATTTTCATGCACCCGTTTCACTTTACAATGCTATTTGGGCTTCCATCCCATAATTCAAAAAGCGCTGCCAAAGATATCTAAATACCAGCACCGAAGGCAATGCAATAAAAAGTAAGATAACGTAGGACAGAGAAGTTAAAGAGAAAAATTCTTGGTTGAAATGGAAGCAATTAGAACTTACCGATCTACCTTGAAGTAACTTCCCTAGTTACATCCATCCCTCTTCCGGTTCGAGTCAAAAACTCACCGAAACTTAATTACCGGTGACTGTTTAAGCTTTTGAAAATTAATCGAACTTGCGGAGATTGATTTACCTGATTCGGCCATCACCGGTTTGGCCAGCAATATTTTATTTTCAACTTCGTTACGAAGTTGCCGAATACGGTCGCGTGTAACGCGTTGAAATTTTCAATTACAATCCCCGGGGTTACGCTGCAGCAGTACAGCGGGGTTGCGGACGGCAGTTTGTCAAAAAAACATTTTCCGTTGCCCTGGAAACTGGCAATTAGGAAGGCAACATAGACGGTTCTCGTTCGCCGTTCTTTTGCCAGCGTATGATAGACCGATATTGCAAATTAATTTGCACCAGCTAGTGGAAACGTGAGCGTGTTTACGTGTAACAAGCTGGCAAATTAGGAACTCAGGCTTCTGACTGGCTTCGCTATAATTTTTGCCGCGCGAGCTGACTGTTCACTATTTTGCAATTTTAAAACGTTGAAGGCAAACGAAACGGCCAAGTTAAAAATCGATACCCCCTCTGAAACTTCTCCATGCGTTCTGTAATCCATGAAATGTTTTCGATATTACAATTTTTTCTAGATTTTGGCAAACAGTGTGTTGCAAGAAAATCTATCAGTTTCTTTCTCATATATTCTACTTGCTATGTAATATATAAAATACAACATACTTCTCGATCTAACAAACATATAAATGCGAGACGCATTAAAGTCTATTGTGTAATAAATAATAGTTAGTTTGCAATTTGTTAACAGGTTCTACGTACGTTTCAATTAATCAATAGACAAGAAGACATTTTTCAAATTATTTTTACGAACACAATTTAGTTATTAAGTAAAAGAAAATCATGCGTTTAAGTGATGACTATCGAGGTAGCTGTCGTAGACACCCCTAAACGGTTCCATAAGTCGAGATCTAAAGGCAAGCTTCGTTTCGAGCCCAAATAACTATCAGAGGGAATAAATATGGGATGGTGGTTTGAAATCGAGACCGCTGGTCCCGCAAAGGGTTGAAGGCAGTTGTTAACCGGCGGCGGGCCAAACAGCCTAATCGAACAATTTTTCCGGGGAATTTCGAGTTTGTTGCGGATCTGGTGTGTACACACGCTGGAGCGAAAACGGGGCGAGAGTGGTCCGCGGCCGAGATTCGGTTGCTCGAGAGAGCGATGTAAAAGCGAGGGGCTGGAGGGCGCGCTCGCGGAGGAGGAAGCGATGGCCACCTACGATCCCTCGCTCGTTCGTTCGTTCATTCACTTACTCGCTCTCCAACCGTTTCTATTCTCTCCTCTCTGTGTGCTTTTAATTTACCGGGCGGCAGGCAAATGTTTGCGCCACTCCCCCTTCGCGATCGTACAACCCCACCCTTGCATCCCTTGTCCGTCGTCGTTCCGCCGCCTCCTCCAGCCTCGATTTTCTCCTTCTTTCGCCTCCCGCGCCGCTTCCTGCTCGAGCCCTCTCGCTTCCGCGACGATCGCTCATCGTGCCGGCCACCCTCGCTCGCAGAGCCACCCTCCTCGAATATATTGACCGACTCTGACCATTCTGATTCTCGCGGGGGTGGCTCCAGCCCGTCGATGATAATCTAGGTAATACGGCGAGGTTACTTATCGAAGAATCGCTCCCGCGGTGCCTGCATTGAAAAAAGCACAAATCGGAGAGGCTGCTCGGGGATTCGTCCTCTCGGTGCATCCTCTTGTAGCTACGAATAGACGTATACACACAGTGTCGTGAAAGCTCGCGTGCTTTCAAGTGTGATTCGCTGCTTCTACGATTCCTTTATTCCTTTTTTCTCTCTTATTTTGTTCTCCTCGAGTTTCAGGCTACTCTTGCTTTGGAGAATTGGTGGAGTTTTAAAAAATAGTGGAGACCTGCCGCATTTTTAGTTTACTGCGATTTACTGCGATGTTCCTTCTTTTTTGGGGGTGAGAGGCTTTTGTCGTTACTTCAAGAGTGTCCTAGTTTTTTAAATAGAACACAATGTGAGGGATTTTAGTTTCCCTTTTTTAATTTGCTACGATAACTTCTAATTCTATCGAGAATGAATTTCTTATGTTAGGGATGAAAATAGATTGCATAGGAAAACCTCGGTTATCAGAACTGATTAACTCATGATATTATATTTTCGTTCGAAATCGATGTTTAATATTCTTCATTTGATATTAATATCCATCAAATATTTCACAACCAACGATTTCGTTTCATGTGACGTCAAAGCTAGTCGATCACCCGGAATATTTCATTTTTCGAAGATCGTGTTATAATTAATTCCATTCCGTTTCGTATTTGCTGGAATTTTTAAAACAGAATACGACACGAAGATGGTTAATTTTAAATAAAATACTTCGTACATTTTTCCTACTTTCATTCTTTTTGTGTATCGATTCGTGATTTCTCCTTAAAATTAGAAAATCGGTTGCTTCTTTCTTTTAAAAAGATCTTAACCACTTTCAGTCGATACTAGAAATGCAACAAAGTGGATAATTATTTCGATCAGATGACCAACGAGTGACCTGGAATTTAAATCACGATGTTTATTGCGATCCTCAAGCGGCAGCAATATGACCGTTCGCTACAGTACTTAATGTATTTGACGAGCAGCGTAGATAGATTTGCAGGAATTAGGAGAAATTTTATTGGGTCGGTAGCCGAGGAATAATATTGACTGGAGAGTCGTAGAAACGAAATTGAGTCAACATCGGGTAATAGGAGAGTAATGCAATCTTGGGAGTGAAGGAAAAAAAGGAGGAACTGGAGACTGTATATTACACAGAGGCGAGGGCTACGCGGATCGTAAAATTGATCGCAAGCCAATAAGTGGAATCGCGAAGTCGCAGCGAAATTACTAATTTATTCGATAGTCCGCTAATAGGATGAGAAATAAATTAATGTATCGGTTATGGGACTCGATTCCCACAATTTTTAAATCAATAATTAATTGTTCTATATCTTTCGATACGTCTTTTTGAATACGTGCTATATAAATAATGTCGAGGAAATTCATTTTTTGAAATATTGTTCGATTACTTTTCTAAATTATCGAAGACTATCTCTGATTTAGATAATTGGACAGTTGATTAGCTGTGGACTTAGTATTTTATTAGGTCTTTGAAGTACTTTCAGAGGATCGATATAAAAGAATAGTGCTGCAACTGTTCAACCCCTCAATAACTTGTATTCGTAAAAAGAGTCGTTTTGCACTCAATGCTACATGTTTTATTAGAGGAGACTATACGGTTAGATTCCCCACAAATATTCGCTGTTTATTAATCTACTTTTTAAGGAATTTCCGTGAAATCACGTTCGCTGAAAATAATTGTCCACCTTTCGAGACGATCTTCCGTTTTCACGACCCCTTCGAATAGCACCAGCGACTAATCGCGCTAACCAGGCCGATTTCTCGTTCAATCCAAATTCCGATAGTTGTTCATCGGTCGTCATTTGGTGGTCTGTTGGATGGCTGCATTAGCCCCCGTTGGAACAACGGCGATGGCCGCCGCGGCGCAGCGCGCCGGAACGCTTATCACCGGAACTCCGTTAAGGCGCGTGCGCGCGCGTTTCACTTGTGGCTTTTAATAAATGGTATAAAAATGAGATTAAATATTTAACTGGGAAATATTTGAACGAGTGCCTATTATTACAGGGTAGTCGCGCGGCATAGATATTCGGTTGCAACCCCATGATGCTCCGCGCCATTCCGTTTATGCCTAGCAAATATACCTAGTTGTTCATTAGATATATGTAGGAAAGAGGGTAAAAGCAAGAGAGGGAGAGAGATACGGCAGGGTAACCGTGTGCGTCGATTTAAAGCGACACCAGCGGAGTGCCACTCCACTTTTAACTCACCCACCCCTTTTTTCGTTCTCTTCCTCTTTCTGTTTTTTTTTCATTTACTTTAAACATTTTTGCTCGATCGCTAGCCAGCTCACGTCCGACTGTACCGGCTAATTATCACGATCCATGGACACGACATTGAATAATGCATAGATAAGTTCGTGCTAGTTGCAGGAGACTTCTTGAAAACGGTTCGTTGTTTAAACAGGGCAGAAATTTCGTGTTTTATTTAGTGTTTTCTTTTCTTTTTATTGTTCTAGCGGGATCCTGTTCATTTGTTTGGAGATTTTTGTTGATATAAGGAATTGGTGGAAAGTGGGATGCTAATTGGGGTAGAATAGTAGAACGAAATAGAGTAGCTCTAAAAAAGTATTTCTTTGGTAGAGTCGTTACCTTTAGTTTACTCTTAGTGGTAGATTTTGTTATTGGATAGAAATCGATATATTTTCGTAGAAATTGAAAATCTATGTGACATATAAATTGATGAATGTCAAATATTAAAATGTACAATATGATTGTGACTGGTCGAACTGAAACATGCCATCCTTTGTAAGATATATGGGATTTACTATCTCCAATTTGCATTAGAAGACAATACTAACCACAAAAATTGCAAGCTTTCACAATGACATTATCCAAAACAAAGATCTCACCACCTCAGAATAGCTCTCCGTTTCATACAATTCACTCTTTCCAGAAATTGAAACCTCTCGTCGCGTAGGTGCAAACGTTCTAATAAACCATTTCTCTCCGTTAATATCTAGTGTCATCTCGTCCGTCTTTAACGTGGTTCATTAATTATTCCCTGACAGGGGTTCGTGGCACGTGTTTGGATGCTCTCGATGGCCGTCGCGTCGCTTCCGGTCACGTGGTCGCGCGTAGCAGAAACGAAAGGGTCAAGCGTTGAGTGACCGACGTTTATCGGAAGGTGGCCGCGTGTCGTGGACGTGTAATTACGCGTTCCACTCCTTGTCCCAGCTCCTGTTGTACATTATTTGCATCGAATTTTCTTCGAACGCGCAAACACTGTTTATTTGACTGTTCGTGCGTCCCGCGATGAAATCTCTCAACTTTCCCATGTAATACAGGACAGGTCCTTCCCGACCACCTGGTTTGGTAAGTTCAAACACTGAACTGTCTTTTCTATTTTTTTTATCGACGACGCTTTATTGCTTTTTAGAGTTTAATTCCTTTGGATATGGATAATGATGCAGACGAGTCACTATAATTATTATTTAATGGCAGAATAATTTTGATAATTAGATGCAAGTATTTGCTGACTCGATTTACTGTTCGCTATGTGCATTGCTTCAAAGGAAATTACTTAATTACATTTTCTAATTGAAATTTCTTGCGACAGGAAAGATTTCTAGGGCTGAAAGACAGCCATGCTGTTTTTATTTTTAGCTATTCTTTGCAATATAATACTTTCGATAATATGGTACTATATATATACAGTAATGCAACGTCACAACAATAATCGTTGTCTTCTCTATCCATAATCTTAGTAGAAATATCATAGAAGAAGACTAAGAAAAGAAACAAATATTTCTAATAATGTATATAAATAATAATCAACCATCGAGAGTACATCAAGCTTATCGGCTTGTCACTGAGCTCATCCAAGCCTCCAAGCATAGTTTCTCGAATCCCAATAAGGCATAAGTCATAAAGATGAATTTTAAAAAAAATTAAAACAATTCAACAAGAATGTTATAGAATTTCAATTAAGTGTTACAATCTTTAGCGGTTTTTAAAAATTATAATTAAACGTCAGTAGTAAGTTAACCTTATCAATTGGTCAGCATTCAAGGGTCACTTAACCCTCCACATTTCCTCGAATTTGTACGGGGCCACGTCATAAAGGTGCGTTATTTCCGGCAAGCCTCTCAGTCTGTAAATCACATCTCTGAAAGTCAGGTTTATTAGCGACGTGGCTACGTGCGACGGTGTTTACCTGGCAATAGAACACGACAGAAAGAAGGGATCGGGGGTACGGGATACGGGTTCGTCGAGATCCTCTGCTTGCGCGCGCCGCCCTTCAATAACTGTCGCCTTTGTGTGTACGCCGAAATTATGTCCCAATAAAGGTTTTACGGTCCTGGATAATACATCGTACCCGCCTATACCGTGTTAATTGCGACCCATACGAGGCAACATGGCGGCGACCGTCGTTAGACGAAGACGCTCGGCCCATCTTTGCAATTTCGATTATTCGATTGCTTAATCAAGTCCCTGCACGTTGTCCAATGTATCCATGGCTGTTAGAGGGATCTACGTCTATTAATAGTGGTTGCACAGAAAGTTAACAGTATTTTTTTTTTTCTTAAATTACATACTAAGTCTATCGATTTTTCGCAATAATAGTTGTACCCAAAACATTCGCGCAAAAATGAATTACTTATTTTTAAGTAGGTCACGTTAATTAAAAAACTGTGAACAATTTTCTGTCTGGACTGGAACTAGTCCAGTGTACCAGGATTATTTGTTTACCCAAAAAGGATCGTCATTTCTGCGATAACCTATGTATCGGCAAATACTTTTCTGTCAACATTAGCTCTGAAGAGGAATTCAAGGGAATCCAGGGGTACCTCCGAGCACCCTTCATACATCCGGTGCAACTTAATCAGCTTCTTATTAAAAAGCCAAGACGGGCCTTTCATTAAACATGTAATTTCCAATAGGTAGGACTGTTCCAAAGAAGTAAAAACGCAGGGAAGTAAGGGAGGTGAAATTATGGGGGTAGGTAGCTATTAATTTCACGTATATCACCGCGCGGCGAAATTACTTTTTGACGAATATCATTTCAAGCTTAATTAATCGTAACGATCATGCGCACGCGCGCGACAGTCCACGAAGAGGCTCCAATTAACTTCAAATTCCCGACTCGTCTCGTAATTTCTCCGCTGCGTGGCTCGACGCAACCCCTTTCGTCCCCTTTCGTTCTTCTTCGTACTCTTCACTGCTCCCCGTGCCACTGTACGAACGTGGAAAACAGTGGCTCTTTGAAAACTCTGGAAAATTCTGCGATATCTCGTTCGAGGAGAAAAACCGCCTCTGAAAGTACGAGAAAGCAAGGGAGGGAGGGTGCGACGAAGGAGAAAGAAGGAGCGATGAAAGATCCGGTCTTTGAACTTCGTCTAGCAGACGGCGGATGATTGTACGCTGTCTTTGAAGCTACTTCAACTCTCTGTCGAAAAGGGTGAGTCCAAGAGAGATACAGAGAGGCGAACGAGGAGAGAATGGGGCTCAAGGAAGGGGCAGAAAGGGCCGCGAGTGAACGAACAGTAAAGCCACCCTTTGAGACGAACCGGTTAGGAGATGAATTCGAACGCTGGCTGCGAGGGGGTTACCGAGAAACAGTCGGGGGTGGCTACAAACACGGAGATGGTAAAAGTTTATTAATTAGCTGGAATTAAGCGTGGCCAGGACCGTGTTCCAGCAAGAGTTCGTTGGAGAATCTGCTTGCTGAGGGAAGAAAGCGGAAGCGACGAGTGGAGACGTGCAACTTTTATCCTGGTTCCTTTCCTCTCTCTCCTCTCGCCCTCGTGATGATTCGTGGGCCCTGCACAGCTCTTGTGTAGATAATCGACTAATTAGTTGCAATTTCTATGTAATTTCTAATTGACTCTGGAAATGAACGGCGAAGACCTATCAATTCAAGTAGGCCTACAATAGTTTATACTCAAAAAAGCTGAAAGAAATACGCGTGCAGTCATTGCGCCGCCATTTTCTTTGTACGTCTCTTTTTTACTTTTTATATATATTTCTTATTTGGCAATTGATTTTATGTCGATCGATGCATTACTTTAATGTGAAACATTGTAACGACTCCTTTATACTCTCTCAACCTTGGTGGTCGATTTCACCCCTTAAAAGATGACCATTGCTAATAAAAAAAATATGTGTCTAATTGTCTTCAACTACTCTACAAGTGTACTAAGTTTCAATAAAGTAACACAAAGGTAGATTTACTTGTAGGTGTTTTGGGTATTCACCCCCTCGCTCGACCCTTGAATCGACACACAAACCCCTGACACTCGCAAGTGCAGCGTAATTTGTCCGGCAAAATAGACGAGTCATAAGAATCGCTTGGTCGCACGCGGCTACGCTTATTCATTTTTAATTCGTTCGACTCGTCAGTCATACGTGAAGGGGGTAGTCGCAAGCGTGAATCGTTTGGGGTTGGCTCAGCCAGCGGGCAAATGTGGCCCATTATACCTCGTTCCGGCTGACTTGCTCTCATTGTCCGCTCATCATCGTCGATAATTCTCGTAAACTACGTGCCAGGTCCTCGTAACGTTGTTCAACACCGACATTTTAATGAGCTCGACGCGCCAAACCGTAATCCCATACAGAGTGGCCATGTTTATGATAGTAATTTCGTTAAGGGAGCCTTGTAATGCTTAATAACTTTGTAACGTTAGGGAAGTGTCGTCGCAGGGTAATTTATAGTGCTCGAATTTATTCAAGGGGCTGGTGGAGTTGCAAGGGTTAAGCGAGTGCGTTGGATATTAATTACAGAGAGAGTCCAACGTGTTGGGTGTTGTGAAGGTGTTTGAATTGATAGTTTCGAGTGGATGTTGCCAGAAGTGGAAAATCCAAATGTTGGCCGAATATTAGGGTTCTTGAGGTTCGCTCATTCCGGGAAATCTCTACAGATGGCGGTAGTAGTCTCTTCATAGGCGTCGAATGATAGCATGATCAATACAGGATGTAAAGTTTTCAAAATGTTAGTTCTGTTACGCAATACACTTGCTTCTTTTTCAAATTTGTTTCTACTTATTATATAATACTATATAATATTGCAATTTCTTATATCTATCTTGCAATCACCCTCATAATTAGAATCTAAAATTCACTTATTCAATTCTACTTATAGAAATAAACAGCCACACATTTTATCGTCAGGAGAATTTACCATTTTTAACAAATAAATCAAACTTCCCTCTCTGCGTATGATTTTACATTCTGAGTACATAAAAACAATCAATCTAACCTTAACCCTTCTTAAAAGAAATCGCGACCAGAATCCACCCTTCGATTTTCATCTCATCACGGCACCACCGGAATTCTCAGCGTTCCGTGTCAGTTAAGGTTGGCTTAAGTTCATAAAACGCACACACGTGCTCGCTTACCCGCCGCGTTATTCTGTTTTCCTTTTTTCTTTTCTCTTTAATCCTCCTCTTTCTTTTTCGGAGCGACTCGTTGCCGCGGGGGTGAAAAACGCGGGCCGTAGTCCTCTCCGCGCCGTCGTCGTCTTTTCCAAACAAGAATTTACACTCTCTTCGTTACCATGGCCAGGCGTCTCTGCAAACTATAGCGAACGTTACAGGCAAAGTAACGTGAAGCAGCGTAGCGTATATACAGGAGGGTGCGCGGGTGGCAGGCGGGCGGGTGTATACACCCTGGCAGAGCCCCGGAGAATCTCGACCAACCCTGGAAGAGGCCAGAGCCCCGTCACGATAGACGAAGACGGGGAACGAAACGGAGCAAGGATGCAGAAGACAGAGAGAGGGAAAGAGAGAGCGAGAGTGAGAGAGAGAGAGGGAGGGAGAAAGGGAGAGAGAGAGAGGGAGAGAGGGAGAGAGAGAGAGAGAGGGAGAGAGAGAGAGAGAGAGAGAGGGAGAGAGATTTGCAGGCCCGTGGGTTTGTTTGACTTTACTTGCAGCTATGTAATTGAATATTATACCAGGCCACCTCGTTGGAAGGGTTGAAAACTCTTACGAAAAGGGTGGATCCGAATGGTGGACGAGAGATAGCCCAGAAAAGCTTGTGGTAGGAGATGCTTGATGGAGTGGTCCATAAGAGGAACCAGAAAATTAACTGAAAATCTCACGAAATCGCAAAGGACCTTTCGTGCGTCCGTGAGGTCTGTTTACCCTTTATTATACTCGCGCGCATCCACCTTCCCAACGCAGAACGCCTCTTATCGTTACCCGCCACCACCACCCAGTCGTGGTCCAGAACAAGGTAGGTTCTTTCGTGTCTCCGGAGCATGGTTTACCCCGTTACGCTGGGAAATCTTACAGAATATTTCGGATTTTCAGATTGGGCGCTGCAGTCTTCTTTGGTGTTTACGTATTTCCTTCGCGATGGCAAGTATAATTGGCTGCTTGCTGCCATATCATGTCGTTGACACATCAGATTATGTCACGATAAATTTTTATGATGGGAGAGTATTACAATACATTTTATATATGAAATACTTATATACTTCTTCTTTATTGTATTTTTTAGACAAGTTTCCAAGTCATAATTGTTAATATTTGTAACGTAGTGAACAAAACTATCATAGTTCTGGAGACAAATAGCTGAGAAGCGATTTGTCGAATAACTGGGAGAAGTAATAGGAGAAATAATGAGTTTTCAACCCTTCAGAAAAAGACAGATGCTGTCCAAACTATTATAGTTTCCCAAAAATATCCCAAAAGTATTCCAGTGTGTTCTACATTACAGTTCTCTTTCCTATGCTTCAGAAGAAATCAGACTCGTCACAGATGTACAGAGATTTTGTCAAAATTATCAGTCTTGTAGAAAATAGGTCAAAAGTGCGGCTCTCAGTGTACCATAAGTAAAATTTCACATTCTGTCCTTCTCATCGAGAACAAATTAGACTCAAGAAAGAGACGAAGAAACCTAACGAAGTTATCAGGTTTCCCCAAAAAAATGTTTAGAAATATAACTCGAACGTAGCTGACGTCAAAGTCTTTTGTCGCTCAGAACAATTAGACCCACGACAAGATGGAGATGGTCCAAGTAATCCAAAAGCATGATCTTGATATATCTACCATAGAAACGGTAGAGAAGCAAGAATCACAGTCTACTATCGTCCAGCACAGATCCGATTCGCGAGAGAAGGCGAGAGAGAGAGAGAGAGAGAGAGAGAGAGAGAGAGAGAGAGAGAAGGCGAGAGAGAGAGAGAGAGAGAGAGAGAGAGAGAAAGCGGTGGGAAGAGCGAAGGGGAGAAGAGAACATGCCGCAGGATGGTTGGTATACAGTAGCGCGTATAGTCCGCTGGTCGATGGTGCGGCCCGTAACGCCCAGCTACTGCGCAACCAATGCGCGAGTCCACCATGTTTAATGCTGCGAATTCGCTCACCCTCCGAGGTGGCTCGCCCTCGTCCCTTCTAGCCTCTCGCCCGTCATGCTGGTACCGACCCTAACCTCCGTCTGCTCGCCCTCCTATCCCCTCCGTGTCCGGCCCTTTTCTACCCTCCCCCCCCCCCCCCCCGCGTATCAGGTTTCCTTCTTCAGGGCTTGCCATCGTACTCGTCCCTTCGCATCGCGTGGCTCCTCTTCGCAGTGATCCCTACGCGAGCCGCACAATAATAGACAACAAATTTCCATGTACTAGTCACTCGTATATTTCCCCTCATTTCCTTTCCTCTTGGCGACGCTTATCCATCGACTATTGCGAAGAAGCTACTTACCGTGTGATTTTCGCAGCCAATCGGATGATATGGAAAGCTATCTCGCGTTAAGAAGAGTTCTCATGATGCTCAGAATATCATTAGTCTTTGGTGGATTATTAACTTTTAGTAGGTAACCGCAACTAATTTCTGCATCCAGATACGGGCACAAAGGGGTTACCGTAAGATGCGGTTCAATAGAAACTAAAAAGTCACAAAAATAATACCCGCGATCTTCTGCAAACAAAAACGGGCACAGAATCCTAGCAAATATATAGTACCGTAAAAAGTAGCTCGTTACAAGATCCCCGGTGATACAGAGGAGCGTACCCTGAGAAGTTGAGAAAAATTAACGCGAGCCGCGGTATGATCTGGCCTTCTAACGCTGCATAATGATTACCGATGTATTTAGGTATGGTTAGGTCGGGCTATTGACAGAGGGTACGTTGATGGTGCCGCGTTTGTCGGTTCGCGAGGAGGGTTGGCAAGGAAGAGAGGGGCATAGTAGAGAGATAGACACCGTGCCGTGGCCGCGGGAACGAGAGCGGAGGGTTGCTACGCCGGCGACGAGGGGGTTAGAAGAGGGTCGGCGGGAGGCCGACGAGGGGGTTGGCGGCGTCGGACCGAGGACGAGGGTGGGCTAGTACGGAGAAGCACTAGTAACGAGTATTTGCAGGCCGGCTCGATGCATAGTTAATGATTTGTCAACCGAACCCCCGGTACTGGACCACGCCGAACCTGACTAGGCCATACATTATAACCGGCCAGATATACCGGGTGAGCCGCGGATACGCGTGACCCCGTCGTGCACGCGTCACTTCCGCTTACCAGCGCGGACGCCCTGATCAAAGTGTCGCATTTGCTTTACGCTGTTTGGTCGGTCGGCCTCTGCTCGTTTCCTATGAATCGGTGGCTGGATTTCAAGCAAGACGAACAGAAAAATCGTTCGATCCGCCCCTCTCCTTGTTAGGTCAACGATAAATTCGCGTTACACGAAGGTGTCGGTATGATAAATATGATAATAGGCTTGAAATGAGAATTAGTCGTAAATATATCTACAATTATTTAATTTAAATAAAAATGGACATATATTAAAGATATATTTGGCTTGATTGAATTGGAATAAAAAATATTTTATCGATACGGATAGTTGGTGGTTGATTTAAGAAATTCGGATTTAAAGAACAAATGTTTCGCTCTGGCAGATATTCTCGTGAAATGTTATATTAAGTTAGAAAGCAGAGTTGAATAATTTACTGAGCTTAATATTCAAAACAGAAATGAATCTTTTATACAGTTTCGTGCAGTCTATTAATTGCCAGAAAAGCTTCCAATTAAATTGAAACGAAGAGATTGAAAATGATGAAGTTATTAATAATAAAGCCCAGGCGGAACAAAAATAATTCCCGCGCGCAACGAATTGGAAAACTGAACAAAGTTACCAATGAAAGCATTAAAACTCATTTAACATTCCGTTCAATTTATATCGGAACGTACGCGGCGATCCGGCGCCCACGTGCACGGCTCGTCGCATAATTTTTATTTAAATAAATTTCATCGGGCGCTACGTTTTAAAATTTTTAATATGCTAAAGTGTAATACAAACAACCAATTTAATTATTTCAGTAATATGCAATTTAATTTACGGATTGTACTGCTTACGTGTCTTGAAATATTTGCTCTCGCGGTACTGCCTTCATTTCGAATTCACATTAATCTGTAATTTTCACCGAAGTTCAATACGATTCCTTCCTTTCACCGTTCAAACGTCAGTTATTATCGGCCCTTGAGAAATGAACATTTTTAAACGGTAATGAAATCACGAAAAATTGTTATTTTAGGAAAAACAATCCGAATTTTGAAATATATAAATATTCATAAACTTTTAGAGTAACATTATTTTTAATTCTTAAACTGAAAATCGATCAATAAAAATAAATTCTGTATTGTTTGTTAAAACTTTTCAAAGTTGTACTTTAGATTACTAATTACAAAGGAACAATTACGTTGTTTTGGATTGCCTATATTCGGAATATTAAAAGCTATATTTTTTTTTCAAAAATGATGATTCCTCAAAATCATTTCTCAAAGAAAAAATCGATATTTCGAAAAATCGATCAAAATGCATGGTTTCTAACTTCCAGCTTTATGTACAAGTGTATTAGGGACCAATTGGTTATCTTTTATGGCAATACATGATAATTTTCCGTATGCGACCACACCACGAGTATACATAAGGACAAACTAAGCAGTCCTAATAATCGGTTAATGGTTGACCACATTATTGAAAAGGACTTGCGGTTTCTTCCAAGGACAACCAGCCACCCTGCCGTATATTAGGAAGGGATTGCGGTTTATGACCACGCTCGGTTCACACGGAACGCCATAAAAAGCTTCTACGATGCATTCTCCTATACATTATTCACAATGAACGGCTTTCATGCTCCTCAAATAGAACATTAGGCTTGTTTAAAATACGGAAAAGGTTCAATAGAAGATTTTCTATTTGTTTTTTGTTATATTAATCTCTCAACGAACGATATCGATACCTTTCTCATAATATTTCCAAGTTTAAATAAATCCAGCGCCTTTCACGCTGTCCAAATATTAATTGCACTTTAAGAAATCTTTATTTAACTATAATTACGATATTATATAAACATTGTATCGTGGCTTATTTTTCAACAGACGTTATTTCTTCATAAGATTATTAAAAGTTACTGGAAAGCTTGAAAACACAAAAAAGTAGATGATTACAATATGTTGCTGACCATAGCAAAGAAAAACAATTCCATCGTATCTTCCTGTAGGTAATTACAAAATTATTCTACCTAACCATATCAAACAAACAAAAAAAAAAGACAAAAACTACGTCTAGGCTTTCAATCTTCGTTATACGAAAAGAGGAAGACAGAACACTCCAAGACTCATCAGAGCAATTGGGTGTTAATTAAAAATTACGATTTCGCACCGAGTTAGACGCCCATGAAGACTTTCACGCGCGCAACCATATTTTTCGACGAATAGAAAAAAAAGTGTCGGAGATTACGATATGGTCCACGGTGCCGTGCGTTACATCTTTCATGAGGCTCCGTGACTATTTACATACTCGTTAACTGCGACGAAAGTCAGTTTGCCGTTTGACATTACAATGCAAATCCGTGGCGCAATCGGTCGTTTACACGGTACGAAATAATCCCGTAACGTTAATAAAACCGCGCACACAATTACGTGGATTCGGTTTCTGTCCACGCGCGCGCTGGCAAGAATGCAAACGATAATCTCCGAGCGACGATTCCGTTAAGGTGCATCAACACCTCGAACGTTGGTATACGTCATTAATTAAATGGAAGAGTCGATGGAGTGGCGCGCAGTGGTTAGAGGCTGTAGACAATCTCCAAATATTTGCGAGGCCAAATATCTTACCTAAACATCGGAGTGACACGGTAGTTTCTAACCATCACTCTCATCTCCGCGTATAACTGCTTTCCGAAATGTCAGATCGAAGGAGAACAGTGGCATGGTGTTTCACCTTTTTCGGTTGCGGTATTGTTAACAGTTTTACTGATCTACGTGGACGTTGTTGGACTTTCAACGAAGCGACGCGAAGTCCGGAAGACTAAATTTGTTGATTTTTTGGTTGTCGCGAAATGGACGCGAAATTGGTAATTGCTGCAGAATTTACGTTGCCAATGAATTTTTCAGTGATTTAATAGCATTCGATATGCGGATTTTTGTTAATTTAATTGATAAATTACGAGTGTCGTTTAAAGGTATGTTCCATGGTTTTATTTTTAATATCACTTTTGATATGTTAAAAGTGTTTATTCATTGAGAATTATGCACATAGGAATAATACATCGCTTGCTAAATCGCTGAGAAAAATTTAATTCCATAAGAAATTCTCTTAGGGAACAACACCTTCAAAAATGTCCTTAAACAAAATTCTTTCTGAAAAACATATTATTGTGTTACACCCTAGAGGAAAACAAAAAAGTAGACACCGCGAAGGTTTCATTCTGTAAAATGTTGCGGCAGTGGAAACACGTTGTCATTATTGAACGGAATTTATCGTAATCGATTCCGGGGGCTCTCGTGTTGACCAGCAGGAACCCCGTTGCGGCGGTGGTGTGTTCCAGGGTGTTGCATGATTGTCCCGGTCGCAGCATGGGTCGGGCACGCCCTACCTGGCGCTTGGCTCCCCATTCAGGAGCGTGGCAAAGCCGAGCACCATAACCTCGGCTGTAATTTGTCACGATTACCAGCAGATTACTGGTGTCGTTGACAGCCCTTTGGACGACCGATTTGCAGCGGCTGCTTCTCCCGCGGGAGATCCTTCGGATCCTTCGGCTTTGATTAAGGGGCCAGCGATTCGAAGCCTTCGCCGGAAGTAGCGGTGATTCTAGGATTTGGCCAACAGTCGCTTCTTCGAGAAGGCGTTGTACACTTTGTTCGTTTCTTTTCCTGTCAAAGAAACTTGCTCTTCTCCAAATGTTGATTCTGCTATCGAGAGGGGGAGGAACAGGGTTGTCTTCAAACATCACGACTATATTCTGAAGCTTGCCTTTTCCTGCGCACTGAATTGTTTCATATTTGTAACTATTGATTGGCAATATTTATTTGCCTTTCTATTTCAATATCGGTCTTAGCAAAAAGTAATTTTAATATTTTTATTTCCAACATTCTAAACGTCTTATCAATAAGCGGGAACTGTTTTCCATTTGCAATAAAAGATTAAAGACCAGATATTTGTATTTCGTAGAGACATAACAATCATTATTTCGTTAAAATCCATCAAATATTTAATGACACAGGAACGTGTATTTATACAAAGCGAAACAGAACGGATCCAATCTATTTCTCTTAAAGCAAAACCTACCATACCGCTAGGCAATCGATGGATCAATTTCCTATTTACATCAAGGATTCATCGGGCAAAAAGAAAGAAAAAAAGAACACTCGACAGGTATTCGAGTAGCCGCGAGGTGTACAGGCCGATTCGAAGTCCCGCGCGCGACGTAACGATATGGCTAAACACACTTGCGCGCCGTGTGCACGGAGTTCATAGAGCGGCGTGGAACGAGCTGGATGTTAGTATTTTAAGCCTATTTAAGTGTGTTTGTCGTATAATATTGACATCGTGCACACACAGGCGAAGATAGCGCGGTCTCGCACACGCACGCCGTCTCTCTTTCACCATCCTTTCGACCTCTTTGTCGCCCTCGAAACGATCCGTTTCCTCTCTCGCTCTCTCCTACCCCCTCCCCCCCGTCGCGCGACTCCCTCTCGCCATCCACCATTTTCCACCTCCTTTTCCTTCTTTTTTATCTCGCATCCCTTTTTTGCGGACACGTAAGAAGGCGCACACGCGTGAACGAGAAAAGGAGCGGGCGAGTGAATGAAATCGCGGTGTGTGCTCGGTAAACGGTACGGAGCGCCGCGACGCCCGAGCGGCCAGGAATAGAATGCGAAAATTCCGACGTCGAAGAGCGGGCAACCCCCGCCGCTATCGGGATTAGCCGCGATCGATCTCGTGTTTGAACGTCTCAATGAGTGGATTCGCGCAGGGATTGTTTGGCGAGGTATTGTTAAGCGAGTGGTCTCTTTAGTTTGTTTGGTGAATTATTAAGATCCGCGTTGCCCCGACGCCCAAGCGTTTGTTGAATATTGTCTGACTTCGCTTGGGAGGCGATTAATTACTCCCGTGGAATTTTGCCGCTTCGTTCAAATTTATTTATCGCAGAAAAGTGGACAATTAAAGCTTTTATAATTACATCTGCGCGCATTTTCTCTTTCGTAGATGATCATGAAGATTTTAGCTTTTCTTAGCAATACTTCTATAAAGTCGTTCGTTTAAAGTTGTAGAAAATAGATATCATCATCAAAGATATTTATCGATATATAGATAGAGTTCCGCTGATGTTACTTCTGTAAAAAGTGTCGATCTGTAAGCTTAGACAAATGTTCAGACGCGCGTTGAAAGGCACTTTGTCGGATTTGCCGAAAAATCGACGGCAGGAATCGCGGTTGAAGGAAGCCGAGGAGAAAACCGTGCGAATCGTGCCCTGCCACGGTCGGCCGGGGACGCGTGGAACGCAACATTGAACTTGTAAAGAGCTAACGAGATCAATGTTGAGGTTCAGAACTGGCGACTGGTTGTTTGCTGATTGGCTTAAATCAACGTTAAGCCGATCCAATCCATCCATGCTCGGAGGCAGGCGGTCCCTTTCGTTCCCTTTCGTCGGCTTCGAAAATTTCACAGGACGAATCTCTGCGAACCAGCCGATACACGTAAACACGAACAAACGATCTTAAAGCGGTGGATATCTCTCACGATGAGATTAGGAAACGAGATCCTTGCTCGCTTGCCATTTGTCATTCCGCTTGCGTTCAAGTAACCGCAATTTAGAACACCTGCGAAACTATGCCTCTCTTATTTTGTTATCTTTCGGGTCTTGTAAATATATACCGAATACATTTTTTATTTCTGATCGAATTTTTGAGGTTGGCGAAACATGGAAATCTTGTCGGCACTCTACACCCTTGTTAAATAGCGTAATGCATTCTGATATTTGAATTTGTTGGTATAAGGATCGCTGGCTAATTCCTTTATAGTATTCTGCCTTTCGAATTCGATTTTTATATGCACAGAAACATAAACCTGCAATTTTGATTTTCAATTTATAATTTGAAGTTAATTTTGGGTATTCAAGGAAATGGGGGTGGTTAAATTCAGCCTACATCTATAAAAAAATGAAGTAAATATTGACATTTCTAATTGAGAATAGAAAAAATCCTAAACCTCTTACAGGAATTTCTCTCTAAAACATCTAACGTTTCGAATTCATTGAACATTCTCTTCCAACATCCTCTCTTAAGCGTTTCAAGATTAATATAAAAATCTATGCGTTTTCGAAATCCAAATCTGTCTCCATAGATCGTTGAAAAATCGCTAAGAATCAATAGTATCGTACAACATTCCACTTGTCATTTCTTATCCTAATTTCTACGCCCACTGACGCCCAAGCCTGTAATTTTCGTTGCAGACTCGAGACCAAGAGCGTCATGCCCTAGTCTACGCACTTTCGACGGTTCTCCGACGATCGATCATCGATCCCAACGCAACTTACCGCCCAGCTCGTCATCGAATCGCGTACTTTCCATTCGATTCTCATTTAGTCTTCGTCGCGAATAAAAGGCCAGGCCCTGGTGGCCATTGAACGGCCACCTGAATAGAAGTTTCACGAAAAAGGCACAACACGAATTTCACGGACGATTCTACGAAGCACAATGCGCACCCGGATACGGACGTTTTGACTTTTGTCCGTCCTTTAACCATCGCCGTTTCCTTTTCGCCCGAGCGCCTTTTTGCCCTTCGAATTCCACCGGACGTTCGCTGCTCTGGATTCCACGGCCCTTCTCTTCATTCACCCCGCGACTTGGATTCTGGACGAAGATGGACTGTCTCTAATTTTGTTGAAGATAGAATGTGATCTGTTGTGCGTTAATTAACTCTTTTCGAATCCTATGATGATGGAACAGGTTTTTTGCTGCTGGTACATTTTTGTTTTTTAATGGAAAACTATCTTGTTGTTGATATGTTCGTGAAATTTGATAATGTTAATATTTTCAATTCGTTTAACTGTTGTTTATTACCAGCTTTTGTGGATAGTTTGGGACGATGGAGTGTTGTGTGCAAGTTGTTTATCATCATTCATCATTGTTGAGGGTGTTATTTATTTATCGTGACCTGATTTTTTTTGCTGGAAACGCTTATTGTCAGTTTTACTGTACATAAACTACATTTCTCGATACGAATTCGAAACGGAAATCGAAATAGAAACAATTCTTTATCAAGTTTCTCCTGACTTAAAAAATGCAATGCAAGTCAATCGTCAACATAATCTCTTCAGTGGGTTGAAATTGCATCATACAGAAGAATATTCCACTTGAACCATTGAACCAGTTTGTCCAGCTCGGTACGGGAGTATTTCAAGAGGGGTGGAAGTGAACGTATAGAGTCTTTCCCAGCCAATTTGTCGGGGTTGTCTGTTCCTCGGGCGTCGATGAATACCGCGACGCCGTCCTGCACGCCCCCAGGAAACGGCATTCAGACAACACCGCGTCCCTGCGAACTTTTGATTGCGTATATAATGTGCCCCGTTTATTGTCGGGGTGTGGAACGCGAAGGGACCTCTGTTCAATGATGTATGACATCTTTCGGAATCGATGAATCCCCAAACCCCCTGTGTTTGTGTTGGTGATTCGTTTCAATTTTCTATCAGTCAATCGATCAAACGATACTTCTTCATAAATAATAATAACTGCTTCGACCTGTTTCACCTAAAAATTTTCTGTACTACTTTGAAATGCCAGATTCTTTTCCGAAACCTTGATGAATGGAAAGATTTTCGAGTTCAAATGGGGTGAAGGGGTGTTCGTTTGCTTTGATGGATCTTACGTTTTTTTATTATTATTGTAATATTTTATCTTTCTGCATTGTTGATTGTATTATTAAATATGTGTTTGTTTAGAAAAAAAATTAGAATTAGTCTGAGGATTACCAACAGGGTAGTAAAGTCACCAAGTGAAAAGTGGTGAAATATAAATTGTTTGCCAACGCGTACGTGTTATGGTCAACATAATTGTTCCAAGGATTATAATGGCACGCGATGCTGAAAGAATATGTATTTTTACAAATAATTCTCTCGTAGAATCGAGTTTCGAAATACGCCCAATACCCTTTTTTGCGATAAATGCACCCGTGAAGGACACGACTCAAGGAGAAAGAAGATGGGACGTTAATATTAACACGTTATTGTAGACAAACACTCTGCATTTAAGATACAGACGATCGTGGAAATTTGCATTCGTTTTTACGTGTATTTGGTAAATAAGCGGTGGAAGAGGGAGGGAAACGTAGCGTTCGCAAATATGTATCGAAAAAAAACCAGTCTTTTCCATTGTTCCATCGCATACGTCGAGATCGATGGCGAAAACACATTCCAAATATTTATTAACGCTCTTTACACACCCTTCGGACCAGGAAACGGGCCCCTTAATTGCGATTTAAAAATAAAAAATCACGGAAAAATGGTATCGGAAAAACAGGACCGTGTGAGTCTTCTTGGATAGCGGAGCCTGTATTTTTTTTCTTTTTTTTTCCGAACGTTTCGAAACGCGAGGGATAGTGTCTGATTTTTATTAATAGCTCCCGTTTCAACACGAAATGACAGCAACCATGAAAAACAACAAAGGATTTCGACGCGAGCAAGATTATAGCGCTGTTCAATAGTTCCAGTTTTCTCTCCTCGGCACTTTTCCGCGCTTTTTTTCACCCTATTTCGACAACGACCGGTATTACACGCCTGCTCGTATGACGTGTTTGCCAATGCATTGTAAAATTTAATCAAGTTGTCAAGTAATTCCGTGCAATCAGTGCCCCCATTAATCGACTTCTCTCCGTGTATGAAAGTCTACTTGGACCGTAGTTTTCGAGTTAAAGCCGCGTTTTAAAAATGTATTTGGTTACAAATATCTGCCACTTGATTTAAATGTATAAATAGTGTGCGTTTGAGTAATTATTTATGTCTATTTATATACCATTGAGAAACTCGTTAAGGTACGTTCCATACATTTTAATCGTGTCACTTGCACAGTCTTAGAAATTCCAATTTGTCCTAACACTTTCACCAATAATCTTCCACTTCGCAATGATAAAAAATTATTAGAAAACCTACTACCTTCAAATCAGAAATTTGCAGTATATCGTCGCGAAACAAAGTCATTCCTGAAGGGAAGCCAAATAGTATTTTGAAAAACGGCAACAAGTCTCTTGCGGGTCCCACGAGAAGAATAAGATGGCGCTAGATGATCCATTGACCGTGGACACGTGTCAAGTCAGTGTAAAAAGGGGGATGGATGCGTGGCGCGAGCGAGCGCTAAAACAACATTTTAAGCGGGCAAACATGCATAGAATATGATAACAAAAGGCGTGACTGTAGTGGAACACATGTCCAAACATTAGGCACAATGTCCTACCGGTCGGAATCTGCCGTCTATCCCTCTTCATCGGCGCCCCTATAGCCGATCGTTGTTAGCCGGTGGACGGTAAAATGTTTGCAATACGTTACACGGACCATTCAAGCCGGTGAAACGGCCCCGGTGAACCGTTGCTTAAATGCCGTACGATGGCCAAGAAATGGCCCCGGAAGAATGACCGTTCCTAACGCGTACCTATCCTTCATGCTTCCCTTCTGCCATGGTGAAAACACCGTGGCACCGTTTTTCACCCCTCGCTGATCCTCTCTGTCCACCTCTTGACCGTACAGTTTTTCACTTTTCATTTGTATCCGCTGTCCAATGTCTTTGAAAATTTTCACCTTTCTCCAGACTGTTATTTTGTGTGCGACACGATAATCATATTATCTTAAACACTTCACGATTTAAAGTAAATATGTTTTTGGACCATGTGAAGAGAGTATATGGAAATTTGTGTTATGCAGAGAAACAAAGGTTTTGATCAAGGAGAGACAGTCAATTATTCAAAGTCAATAGAATTCGAGAGACACGAGTTCAAGCATATACTTGGGTTCGTTTTCTAATTTGAACAAGACCATGGATCTAGAATGTCTCGCGGTTAGTAGAAATTTGACACTATCGACGCGTGCATAGCGAGAGATAAGCCTGCTCGAGACGAAACACGGCGGAGCAAGTAGTGAGCACGAGGGACGAGGAGGTAGATCCATATAAAGGCGGACTAAAGGCGGAGGCGTCCTTCTTTTTCTCGTTACCATTTTGTTTCCTGCTCCTCCGTTACCGCGAGACGTTGATCTCTCTCGTGGATGTTATGTGGGTCGTTCCCGTCCCGTCTATCCTTGTCTCGCCCCGTTTCTCTCCTTCCCTCGCACCCTTCTCTCTGTATCACTGGTCCCGCGGCATCTCACTCCGCCATTCTCGTCTCTTCCGTTCCGTTCCGTTCCAGGCTGGCTTGCGAGCCCAACTTGCGTCAATATTTGACTCAAACACGTTAAAACAATACCCAGGCCCCGGAGTAGAGAGTCGTTTCAACGTGCTTCCCAGAATTTTATCTCGCGTCAGAAAACGCCTAACGACTTCCCGCCGCGGAGAATTTCGGGCTTGTGGAGGGAGTTTGCGAACACCCCCGTTGCCCACAGAGAACGGTCAGCACCGTAGAACCTTTCCTCGCTCTTCCTCCTTCTTCTCGAGGACTTTTTCTTCGGTCTCTCGCTTCCCTTTCGTGTATTCTTCTCTAATCTCATATTTATCCGGTTGTTTTATTGGCCGCGATGAGCAAATGGCACGCGAGGCTCCTTCGGGGTTTTGGGACTGTTGGCTATAGTCATTAGTATGGCAGAGTCCAGATCTTTCAGGGTAAATAGAGAGCTGATTGAATGATTAGTTTGCGTTATTAATTAATTACTGTTAGAGGTTGATCAGACTTCTTTTAAGAACTTTCTAATGAATTTTGCAAAGTGAACCATTGATTGAACTTCTTGGTAGCTGTTATGTATGTTGTAATGTATTCGTTTTTGGAGAATTTTTCACTATCGTACGAGCGAAGCTGTTGTCAAGTTTTAATTAGAAATAACACCGAATCAGACGCCTTAAAGTAGTACAAAGGGTTAGCATCTAACGGTAAACTTTCAGTGACTGATATCCACAAATTGAAGCTACGGCACTATGGTCAGTCAATTTCTACAATTTTCCAGTGCACTCTTCAAATTTCCAAAAAGAAATCCCAAAAACGAATACCAGCATCAACAGGCTACATCTATATACCCCTTTTTACTAAACCACGACCACAACCTTGTATGCAATTATTAAATCACAATCTGCGTCACCAATACACATCGGGGCTAAAGAACTGAAACAATTCCAAACAATTTCCAAGCCAACCCAGCAGAACTTCAAAACCTTCCATCGCGTCTTATTTCATAATCGTTTGTCCTTGTATCGTGATTCGCAGAGGATCGAAGGAGGAAATCCCGGGCGCGTAAACCGCTTTGGCTCTCATAAAATCTCATAACCCCGGGGCTAGATGGATCTCCCTATTGGCAAAAAAAAAGAGAGAAGAAGGGAGCGCGAGGGGGTAGAGAGAGAAGTGAGAGAAAGGATGGAAAGGGCCCGCGGAAAGAAAGGAGCACGGAATCGCTGGTGGCTTGATTCACGATGGGGCGACACCGACGGGAGGGTCCGGCGTCCTTTTGCCTGTGCGATGAATTTTCAATGGGAAAAGCGACGGCCGGGGCGCATCTGTTTGTCTTTCGGATCACGCCTCTAACGCGGAGACTTATAATGCCTTCGCCGCGTGTATGTACACGCGTGCATACACCCTCTAGTTCCCCGCTTTTTTTCTCCTTCCATAGGGTGGTTTGTTATTCGTACTCGCGAACCTCGTACACCACCGCTTCGTTATCAGCGTTCCGGAGGCGATCTGCCGCGGTACTCGTCGTTTTCGGTGCTTGCTTTCCGGGGAGAAGCTTCCGGAAGTTCGCGATTGTGCCCAAGAGTTTTTCATTTTAGTTTAGCGTGCTTCTAAGCGGTTCTTTTCGAACGGTTTGTTTGTGTAACTGGAAATTTGGCGATTTTTCGCTCTTATGAGATAATCGAATAACTTTGCAATTACAAAAGTTGATATGCGTGAGTTTTGAATCTTCTAATACAAATTCGTAGAAGACGGATGCTACCAGGGGATACTGGCGGAGTTTCAATTCCACTTTTCTCCATCCTTTCGAAATTACGATATCATAATTCACAAAATAATTCTTTAAATCCCCAAGCTCCTCGATTGTGCTTCAAGAATCTTATTCAGATTCGATCCGCGTATCGATAACTGAACGAAATCTGATGTCGGTACCCAAAATCCGCGTCTTCTCCGCGTTTCGGCGTCCGGATGCAACAAAAATCCGGATGTCGGTACCAAGGCTATAAAAGGAGCCAGTGGAACTCGTAAACGGTCCAGGCGTAAGAGAGATAAAATAGCGGCGTTCCTCTCCCGGCTCTCGTCCTTCGTCAAAAGGTTCGGAATATTGTCCTGCAATGCAAACAGTCCCAGACACATTCCGCGTCCCACTTCGCCCAGAGGCAGCACCAAGACGGGCACCGGTCCGCTTCCGCCACGGTTGGCCGTGTTTGACCGCAGGCAAATGTGTTTCCTTAGGCTGTCCGAAATGTTTGGACGAAAGGCAGCGCGCCGCTTTTGCCCGTTTCGCGGCGTCTCCACGATTCGATGGTTGAGGAAGGGGGGGGGGGGGGTCTCCCTGGGAGCTTTTCGATAAGAAGCACCAACGTAGTTTTCTTACGAAACATTGTCGAGGGTCTGTCAAACCCGTGCCCGGGAATCAGTATTGAAAGCCTGTCGAGATTAGAATTATTCCAAAAGGGATCTGTTTGTTAAATGCTTGCCTTTTTTTTATCTTTTTGCGCAATACAGAGAAACGTATAGATTCAGCACATTTGAGGGTGTAAGTCCTTGTACTCCTGCAATGTCGAATCGTACGTTTAATAATAAGTAGTATTAGTTTGTAAGATATAGAAGTAAGAGTAGTACGTATAGAAAATTTAATATATTGTGATAAATTTTTGTCGATTGAGTAGAATTGTAAGGTATTTACTGGTAAACGAGAAAATGAAAATAGTTCACCCTATAGTAAATATGCAAGTGTTAAGTAAGATTGATCGCTGGACCAAGTTTTGAATAACATAACTTGAGGATCAATCAACTCTAAGCAAAATTGTACCTTTAACTAATAAAAATAATAGATGTCTGACTAGAAAACGATACCTATATACAAGTGAAAGATACGTTTGTGATTACCAATGCTAATAAGCTATAAGGTGAACTATTTGCATTTCTCTTTCAATCTCCAATTTCCGTATTTAGGTATATTTAAAATGCAGGAGACTACCCAGTACCAGCAATTAATTACAAAATTAGTCTGGCTCGCAATCGAATCGCTCATACATATTTCATCCAGCTAAATTGTGGTATCACCCGTAGAAATCGGTGAACATAAACTTCCTCGATCCCGTCAAGAATCGCTCCGCAAGCCTCGGAAACTCGGAACCGCGTGAGTTCCTTCCGCCATACCGCCGGGGCCACTTCATCTCCGGCCTCTCCATAGCCGGAATCGGTAATCTCAATTTAACTACCAGCAAACTGTCCTCCAGCAAACGGTCTCGTAACCGCACGACCACCCACCAGCGTTCGCACACGTGGGTGCGGTTCGAGGTCAGTTCGTTCACGGAAGACGCACCTCCACCCCGTCCGGAAACAGCGACTTATATCGATTCATCCTTCGATTGGGTCATCCTCTCTGTATTCCGATCAAAGCCCTCAGGGCGGTAGAGTAGACGCTGCAGGTTGCATCGGGAATGCACTCACACCGGGCCACCCTTCGCCCGCACAGGCGCTCACAGATGCGCTTTGTATGCGCCTACATACCTGCGGGGAATAGATTAAGCTTGTGTCGGCGCATTGTGTCGTAGGGACACATGTAGGCTCTAAGTAGGTTTGTGTTCCGAGTTCGCAAACATGTCTGTAGCGTTGTCAGGCGGGCAGGAAATTACGTCTGCCTTTAGCCGCTCTCTATATTACACCACCCCCTGGTCTCTATCCGCCTGTTCACGTACACTCGCGCGTATACAGGCATAAATGGACACCTAGAAACACACGCATGCTTAGAGACGCACGCGCGCGCGCACGCCCTGGGTGTCTTGAGTGTGGATACTCGGGAGCACGCGAGCGCGTGCGAACGTACGTATACATGCGGGGGATGGATGGATCTCGGAGGATGAAGCAGCCTCGTACGTAACAGCTACCTGGGCCAGACATACGTGTGTATACAAGCGTTGTGTACCAGCGCGGTATGGTACATACCTAGGGCTAACAATAATGCGACTAGTTGCAAATGGGATGGATACCCATATCTGCCGACGTGACAACGTGTAAGATGGCACCGCGCAGCGACGCGTTCTTTTCCTCGGGGGCTGTCTTCGATGGGTTCGAAATAACGAAGAGGCCTTTTCGATAGTTTGTAATTTTATTGTTGAATTATGTCGCGTATGGTCAAGGATAGTAACATTTGATGGGTCGAGTTGTTTAAAGATGTCTGAAAGAGATTGTGCTTATGTACAATTGTTTGCAAAATGTTGGAGTAGTAATTGTAATAGATGCGGAGTTGTAGAATGCGCGGATCTACTATTTAACGTAAACTGAAGTGGTTTCGTGGAATTAGATTAATTAAAATTTTTCTTTGAACTAAACTGCATTTATTATACAGATTATTTAATAGAATATTCATAAAAATATTCTAAATTAAAATTCTTCCAAAATTCATATACAAATAGTATGAATAGTCCATGATTTTCAAGCTTCTTTTACGGTCCATTTTGAGTTATTCTTCGCCACGATTCTTAAATCTGCGTTTCACTTTCGAATTTCGAACAAAAATTCCGCCAAAGTATAATAGCATAATCTTCCGAACGGAAAGTAGAATTCTATAGTACTTTTTGTTAAAACGAGTAAAAAGTGTCGTTGAATTCACCCTCGATATACTTAAATCTTTGGCAAACCGTTTTTTACATTACGTCAAACACTCGAAACGTTTAGAGGGCCGGCGGAATCGTGCAGTTGGATTTTGCGGCACAATATCGCGGGCATTGCCGGGTTTTTCGCCGGCAGTAATAACAGCCGGAATAAAAGAGCAGCCGGTGAAACGCGTAAACGCATAAAACAGTGCGCGAGTGAAAGGTAAAGTTTGAAAGGCAAATTTATACACGCTTTTTGCTTTTGATCTTATCAATGATTACGTAGCGTCGATTTCGAAAAATGTTCCACAGTCCTGACCCCACCGTTTTTCAATCGAGCGCGTTCCACTCTCTCTCGTTTCGTGTTTTACTTTGGTCACGCTATTTATTTCGCGCCGCTACAATTTGGTCGGCAGGATAAAACTTTTACGTAGACTAAGAATGGCTGGCATCATTTTTAAGTACGGTTCGAGATGTAACCTAACATTTTCCTTGTTTTCCTATTTTTTATCACAGGTAGAAATGACGAAATAGTTAAGTTTCTGTTCAGTACCATCTGCTTTTCTCTTCTAAACTAATACTTCTCAAATATTTAAAATTATAAAAATAAAAGCAACCTATTCTTTTAATAATTTATTATTTTTGCAATATTTTAAGGGATGGTTTTCCGTTTTGAAAATACACGGAAGGGAAGTTTCCTCTCAGAGCATCGCGATGCTCAGATTGCACGAGCTGCGAATAAGGCGGATCCACTAAATAAAGGGGTGTAAACGTTGGGGCGGTAGCGATAATCTAGGACGTAACTAAAATATTTATTGGTGAATTAATTTGTTTATCGTTGCCAGGGGCAAACATTCAACTTACTTATGATGTAATGAATCACGGCTAATACCTGCCGCGGGTTCTCTTTGGCGAGTCCTCAAACTTTACGAAGCAGTTAGCGCGACACACGAGTAGCGTACGCGTAACACGTATTCCTTGGAGTCGCAGTCGAGTTGGTCAATTTGTTTGTAAAATTGCATTTGACCTGAATGCCAATCTTTCAAATCTTTCAATTTATTTTGCCAAATAATCAAACTTTAAACAACAACAAAATAAATTTAAACAATAACAACAAAATTAACTTTAAACAATAACAAAAAAATATACATATATAAAATTAGTAACGAAGAGAAACTCCTTACACACACACACACACACACACGCACGCACGCACGCACGCACGCACGCACGCACGCACGCACGCACGCACACACACACATATATATACTCCTTACATATTTAATGAGTTCCCCTTCGTTACCAATTTTAAAAGAGCAAATATTGTGTATCTTCTTAAAATTATTGAGAAACGCAACTTTAGGGATGTCTGCAAGATAAACTTTCCTTTTTATAAAAGGCATCTTTGCATTTATTGGAAATGTTTCGATCGCTTATCACGAAAATCGCAACGAACGGCATTCCGTTTCATCGATTGCGGAAATTAAGATTTATAAGCGCTTTGAGGAAAGCAGAACTCTTTCTTTACCGAAAGCAGAATTGTTAATTGGCCGTAGCGCGGTGCTCTTGTCCAAATACTGAGTCACTGTGACAACAGTGGATCACCACTACCATCCTCAACAGCGTCATCGTCGTGAACGGGGTCGAAGGCTCAGCTGATTGCCCTGTATCACTCGGAGGATGAGGGTTTGTTTATTAAATACCCCGAAGATGCAACAAGACCCCTACTTCCATGCGTTCGCCACGATTCGAAATACCTAACTTTGTGCCACCCTTAACCGTTCCCACGATTTTCACGAAATTTCCGAAAACATCCCTTACAACAATATTACGCACAGTAACAATATTTTCTGTATTTTACTCTAGGGTAGTGAAAAAGTTATACAGTAGTAAAGCTAGAGGGTGAGTGTTTATACAATTTATTTAAAAAGCGGAAGCTAATTGAAGCTTCTTCTCATCCATCAAAAATTGTAATATATTTATCATGTGCCTTATTATTTTCAATTCGTACTTTTATATACTACGTATATTGTATATTATTATTTATCTAAAGTCATATTTGCAGAGAGAAATTCGAATGTTCGATTGTTATTGTTATCCAATACTTTGATGAAATATAAAACAGTAAACCTTCAGTTACAGTAAAACAGAAGATTCCAAATTTCAGTTTGCCATAATAAAACCTTTACCCCTTACGACTTTGCACACGCGAATACATACCTCTATGTCAGCCAACGACGCAATTAAACACGCTCCATAAGAATCCATCTCTGGTCGAATCGAATTCCATCCCCCTCAATCTACGAGGAACAACAATCCTCCATCCCTTGGTCGCGAGGAATTCCTCCATCTGTCGTCCCAGCTAAGGAAGGCACTCGATGTCGCGCGATATCGAAAAATTAAGACGCATTCCAGGAATGAAAGGGAAAACAAAGCGGAGTGTTTGCGCGGGTGGTTCGAACGGGATGCTGCGTGCGAGTGGGCTTTTGCATGGCATTAGCGCCTGTATTATTGTAAGCCGTCGCGCATAATTCCATGGTTCGTCGGGCGGTCGACAATTTTACGCGTGCCCATTGCGCGTTTCGCCACCCTCGAGAATTAATTTAATATCGTTACATCGCCCCCGTCCGGCTCCGGCTTGTTTCGTTCGCCTCTCTTTTATCGGATATTTACACTATATACGGGTGTAATGATAAAACTGCACTTGGAACCGTGTCGTGCAACCTGTTAATCGGTCGACGCTGCAAATCGAGTATAAATATGTTTATAGGCGCGTATTTGTATTTTTGTGCAGATCGGCGAGTTACAAATACGGCGATTAATAACGGGAGAAAAAAAAATATTGAAATCAAGTCACCGTCACCCATTGTTTTCCGTTCCGTCCGGGATTTTCGTGGTGTTTCGCGCGGAAACATGGGGACGCGCGCGTGTGAGAGCATACGTGTCCTTATTTATTTCCTTTTTACAATTAAACGCTGGATCGATAGTGCAGTACTTTTTTCCAATGAAATTATTGGAAACTCTGAGGTTGTGGGAACGACGAGTTCAATGGAAAACAGGTATATGCTGCAATAATTTAAACAAACATTAATAATTTCACTAATCTCCTTTTAACAAATTTATCTACATTATTCCTCGTTAAAATGATCCAATTATAGAAATGATTCTTGTCTATCATTTTCCTGGAACCTCTTATTTATGTATATATTATAATACATTTGAATTTCCCTAAAATATTGTATACAGATATCCCTCGAATAACACGGGTAATTGGTTCCGTAATCCACAGTCCAATTATAATTTTTCTACTAAACAACGAAATAAGAAACCACGAATACCACCAGATACTCGAGAAGCGAATCACCGAATAATATCGAGCCCCTGCAGGCCTGGACGCGAGTGTTAGGTCGGATCGATCGACGCGTTTGAAAGAGTGACAGGATCGAACGGGCAATCGGCTGGTCGGCCCATCGACGTCGCGGTCTAGCATGACGTTTTTCCTAGCCGGATGTAAATGCAGGCAATATCGCGATGTTGGCGCCAATGGTCGACGCTCGAGTGACTGGTGCTGATTGATGTTGCCGTGTTTGGTCAGAGGGTTGTTTCTCCGCTCCGCAGCAGTCCCCAGCGGACCCAATAAGCACCTCACGCATACACGCGTGCTCAGCCACGGTCCACCTACGCCTAACCTAGCCGAAGGAGCCGGAGCCATTGTTTACACGAGCCACAGCGGCCGTCTGTCGCGATACCACGAGCCCTTCCACCCCCTTGCGCGCGGACGCTTCATGGTTCTCCCATGGGTAGGAACCAGCCAGCTTTAAACCACCCCTTTCAGACCGCCTCGTCGAGAGAACGACGACGTCGATTCATTGTGCCACGATTGCGTCCACCTTTAAATCGATCCCCGTTCCTATTTCTCGGCGATTGTTGTTGTTGATGTTGCGTTCGAGGGGATTGCTTGAGGGACGGTTGGGTTAGGTTGAGTTACCTGTACATGTTTGCGGCCGATGAATGGATTTTGCGAACAAAAGTTAGGTACGTTGAAACTAGAATTCGCTGGGTGAGGTAAAATTGCTGAGGTATAATTATACTCAATAATTTTAAGGAATAATTGTACCAAGTGAACTAAGAAAACTGATCAGTGTTAAGTGTTTAATAGTTCCGAAATGAGAGGCAAATATTACTAATACCTATTATTTGGTATAAAACAGTCCATTTTCGCATATTCTAAACAATTTTCTTCGGTTGAAATCGCTAAAATATTTAGATAGTTATATGTTATTTTCATAATGAGCGGATTCTTTTAAAAGTATCCCACTTTTTTTATAATAACTCGTAACAAAATGCACAAAGACGTAGCGTAGTTATACGTCGCTACGTCTCTGTCGTTTAATTACGCCCGGTAATCTGAGTGCAAAACTCTGTCCCGATTCTTGTCTTCAAATCCGATCGAAACAACGCGGAAGGAAAAAATGGACAGAAAAGAAAGGGGTTTGTGCTAGGGGTTGTTCAAGTGGAGGCATAGCAGCGATCGACTGAACAAGCTTTCCAGTTTACTAGGAAATGTACCGTTTAACTTACATTCTCGTCCACAAATTTTACCCTGCAACCCCGCCGTTACCGATCCGAGTGTTCTAGAAAACAGAAAAAAAAAGAAAAAAGGGAAAGCAGCTATAATTCGCTCAAATGCTGTACCATAATTTTCAATTACTCATCAGAGCCGTAATTTCCACCGGCGTTTAATTATTCGCATACCAATGGAAACTTTCAAAATGTGCTTGTACAGCGCTGATAATTAAACAGGGGTTGTCTCATTAGCCAACGGGTCGGGTCTAATCCAACAATCACCACGGCGAAATAAAATGCGCAGCGTGTGGAGGGATGAAATCGAGTTAAAATTGCGCTCTCCGCATAGGTGGGTGGGGGTCGTCGAAAGCGAACCGTTTCACCCCTCCCACCTTTCGTCCGCGTGTCCTGAAAATGCATTAATTATACGAATGCGGACGTGTCCGCGGCGCAGGAATATTTCAATCTACTTAAAAAGCCATCCGTTGGAAAGTAATTATCGCGATGAAATTAAAATGTCAACCGAGCGCGACGGTGTGCGAACGAGTATTCGCGTTCGCGCGCGCGCGCAACCACCTCGGTGCCAGTTGGCGCATGTTTGTGTTTTGTGATCGGCCGCGTGCTGTTTACCTGCAAATCTAACTAATCTAAATGGTAATGCGACAGAATTACGATGGCACCACTGTTTTCACCCACTAGCAGAGCTTTTTCCCTTTCCAGTCCATCGCCGCACCGACTGATCCCTACCATCCCGTGCCCGCATTTCGACGCAGCACGACGACAACGTCATCATCGCCCCATTACCGCCGCGCTTTTTAACGAATTTCGAACCAACATCTGCTGCACTCGCCATTTTAAAACGTTTATCACGCGACACTGGCGGTAACGCCATTCGTCCGCGTGTGATTTTTCATGATTTTTCCTTTCTTAACCTCCGCGCGTACAGGTTGACCTCACTCCGAGATTTTAATGCATTCTTTTCACGTTATTCAATAACAGCTGAGAATGCCTTGCTTGACATTTTCCTATTCCGAAATCAATGAATAGATCTCTGTTGCAAATATATTTTTCAATAAGTCCCCAAAGTTACGCAAACGGTGCCGTTAATGTCCGTTTGTACTGTATAATGGAAAATCTAGTTCATCATTGATTAAGTTAATTGTACAATACAAGGCAAACACGTGATAGAACCTCGTAGAACGGACCTACTTTTTTCTACCCTTACGATGCGCCATAACGTAACCCCCGGTTCACGGACAAAAGTCCCTCTTAGAGGGACTCCAAAAGCTCCTCAGTATCGGTTACAGTTTATCACGAGACACGTGTTTCGGGACACGAAGTATTTTTCTTTGACAAGCACCGTGGATCCCTTACACGACGTCCTCGTGGCATTTCGAGGGCATTCTATTTCTATTACACGGGGTAAATGAAGTCACTTTACAGGTGCGACGGGACCGACGGTGGCGAACGAACGTACCAACGAGGTCGCTACGAAAACGCCTCGTTTCACCCCTCTTCGATCGTTTCCTCTTTCTTTCTCTTCGTCTTTTCGACGGTGGTTCCGGTGAGAGGTAGAGGTTGAGGCTTGGTTGCCACGAAGAATGCGACGCGCATCGGGAACCGCAGCCAATTTCAATATTTGAGGAAACTCGGCTGACAGGAGTTCCGCAAAATTTGCAGGTAAAAGGCGAAAATGTCCGTGGTGATTTAACGAGCCCTTTAAGGTACTCTCAAAAAGGACTCTGTTGACAGCCAAACAAACTATACGGAATAACAGGTTAAACCCTCACGCGCGCGATAACGTCTACACATGAATATTGAGAGGAGAGCCTCGCGGAGAGATGTCACCCTCTGTGGCTTTCTCTTTTTTTCCTCACTTCCTCTATGCCTCGGCTGGTTTCTTTTTCATTTTCGTCGCGAACTAATGCTGGATTTTATCGGGGATAAAGGATGCGGTAAAAAGAGATTGCGGAAGTGGGGAATATTTTAAGAAACCTTCGGTGAATATTCATCCGCACTAAAAATTCGGAGATTTTGTTTTATGTAGTTTTAGGTAATTAGCCTTTTCAAAATTACCGAATATCTAATTATGAACAACTACACCCTTTCAAAATGGTCATCAAACTCCATCTTATGTTTACAACAGCCCAAAAAGATCTTCAAACTTGAACGAAACACATCTTATCTTTGTAAAGATGCGCGAAACGTTCGTAGGCTTTTTGAATGGGCTTGAGCGCGAGCACATACAGGGGTGGAGCTGCGAGTTCAGCGATCGACCGCGTGAAATCGACCACCTCGTGCACCGCCATCCCACGAGCAGTATCCACCATCCAGCATCCAGCATCCAACGACCACGTTCCTCTCCCACCCTACCGTCGCTTCCGCCATCCACCCGTACTCGTTGTATTATCGTACGACCGCACGGGCTAGCCTCTACATCGTCAACATGTCCGGGACAAGCAGTGGCGTGCGCGCTTTCCTGTTCGTTTTCTCATATATACGTGGATATGTATGTACAGGGTGGTCATATGAGTAGTCTAGCCGCTGTAGAAACTTGACAGTTGTACGAGACGGGTCCCGATAGATGCACGGGCGAACCTCGATAATTGCAGCCTCCGTAAGTCGCGTGTGAATCTTAATCGTTGCGTTCTGTCGACACACGTAACGTGGTGTTGTTGACAAATGAGTAGGTTTTTGTATTATCTGGGTTGCTGCATAGGACTTGGTAGATGCATGCAGAAATTTAGAAAATACAAGACTAAAAGGAAGATGCTTCACAATCTAATTCCATTATTCATTTTACTTACACTGCTTACGTAATAGTACCAATAATTACGATCCACGAAATTACGGGTACCTAAGCTTGTTCCAGTAACACACTTATTACCGTATTCATAATGCAAACATGCGACAGTTGCACTGCAGCTGGAGCACTTTATTTTACACAATACTTAATACAGGACAATGAACAAATTTTCGCTTGAAATGGAAAAATCTGTTCGCCATAGGCGGCTATAAAAGAAAGGACGCACATCTAAGCATCGACCACGTCTTTGTCGAGTAATTCATGGTCCACCCTGTGTACGTATGCATGTGTATATAGATAATGCGTTGGTGTAACGGGATAGGCATGAACCACGACACAGACAACCGACGGTTCGTCCGTGTGTGACGTGATTAAATCGGCCTTCACCGTTCCCACCCTTCGGCATCGCTTTCCACCCCCTACCACAGTGGCAACTGCCGGCGGCCAACATGGCCGCCGCTAATTAGCGCCTAATTATTATTTATTGCATCGGACGCGACCTGGTAGGTATGTGCCGACACCAGTGACAGTCGCGACACACCGCGTAATATAACTACCGTCAACCCCACGTATCTGACTCTCTCTTTCGCCGCCTCTCGACCTCCCTCTGTCTCCCTCTTTATTTCCCCATCCCCCTCGTTTTCCCTCCGTGCTAGTCGTACCCTCGGGCGAGAAGCCAATCGGGCTACGTTACGATCCGCATACGCTCGAAATCAATCTGGCTTGTCGCAGTGGCTACGACGATAGTTTTCGAAAAGGTCGCTGGAGCGCTGGATGGATGAGCTCGTTGAAACGTTTTCGACGAGCGCGGAACACGGGAGATGGCTGGCGAAAGTGAAAGATCGCGGTGCACGGGTTCTCTTCTTACGTGGTTTCACGATAACAGAGTAAATAATTCGGGTTAGTATTATAATGGATCGGTTCATATTTGGAGTAGTGTTATTGGGTTTGATATGGATGATATGCTACGTAAATATTGTTTTTGCGCAGTTTTTGTTAAATTTACATTGCATTTTAGGAACTTTACTTTTTGAAATTGATGCGTTTATTCGTTTTACTATTATGAATATTTTTGTTTATTTCGTCCCTCTATCGTATCACAGAATATTTTATATTAGTAATCACCTCCACTAATTCGTCAAAAAAACCCCTAATAATATAGTTAATAATCCCACTCAAATCGAGCGTCGATCAACTTACCTAGTACATCCCCATCCCTGAAACTCGTTCCTATTTATTTTCTTTCACCACACGATTTGATTCCCAATGTCCACCGAGTGTCCACTGTTCTCCCAAAACGCTTACGAACCACTTTCATCCTCGAATAAAACCACACTGCCCAGTACCCACGCTGAGCACGCATACGTCTTCGTAAAGAACCCGAGATCGACCTTGAAAACCGGCCCAAATCGTCGTTACCGTGTTCACAGCGCGGTTTTATCCTGCGTAGTAATCCGTAGGAATCCGCGATAGTCAGAAGAAGGGGTGGCAGATGGGAGTCGTAGTTGAGTTGCGGCCAGATCGGTCGAGTTAAGTCGGGTCAGGTCGAGTCGAGCAGAGGTACCAACAGGGTGGTCGCAAATATTGGTATTTGGCAAAGACTATCCTTGATCCGTGTCCCTCTTTCTCTTTCTCGGCGCCTCCTTGTCATCGCGCCACCGACCCCGTGCATTCTCTCACTTGCCGCCACACTCTTCCCGGGCCGATGTCTCTTCGCTCGTTCTCCACTTTCGAAACAGGCCTCGCTCGTTGTCCAACCGCCTGCTCAACTTTGAAACGAGCACCAGGCCGGGGAGTTGTTCCTCGAATCGCGAGCAAATGGATCGTTTCAGCTCCACTACTAATGCTTGCGGTTGTGGGATATAGTTTTTCTTGCAGTGAGTTCACTATGTTCGACATGTATACACATCACTATCCAAAACTTTATTTCGGTGCAATTGTTAACTTTTTATCGAACAAAAATCTAATTCTTCCTCGCTTTGCCTAATTCTTTTCACCCGCCTTGCGTTCGACGTGTATACCCGCCATTGCTTGATCTAATTAGATGCTCTGTAAAAGATTTTTAAAACTAGATTCCGCAGTCGATATCTTCTAAAGTACTTAGTGTTATTTAAGAATCCTAGCTTTTTTGATAACTACACAAAATGAAATTGAATTGACATAATAATAAATTACATGTAATCCTTCATTCACATATGATGTGAAAATATATGGAAGACTAAAAATTATGATTTTTTTTCTATTTCTAGAATTCACTTCATAAATTTATTACTTGCTCAGCAACTATATACATATTTGACAAAGTACAACAAATAAAGCTCTCGCATAAGTTAATTATTAGGATCAAGTTTTGAGTTTAATTCATAAATTTATACGCTCTCCGTATTGAAAGTGTTGAAAGAAAAATTTACCCGTTCGATTTAGATATTAAATATCGAAATTGTTTTGCGTATTACAAAAAGTCGAACTTCCAAGTGACTAACGCAAAGTTTGTTCTCGAAATCATGCGAGTCCATCGTGTCAGGTTCGAAAGGAACAGGTCGAGCGTGCATCACGCGACCAGTGAACTCGAGGATAATAAACGGGGAGTGGCCCAGGGATAGTTCATGCTCGCGCGATTCGAAGCGATATATTTTTTCCGGACGATCGCGCAAAAATCGGTTTCCGCCGTTTCGCCGCGTCGCACCCGCTTGGATTTTCACACGGAAGAGAACGATGGAACGTTCTGATATTTACCACCGTGGAACTGTAAAATTGACGAGCCGAAACGTTACACGTTAAAAATCTGTGGCGCGCGAGCGACGATCCGCTAAACGCCAACGCGATGCTCCAATCCACGGCTCGCAGCTATCCTCGTGCAAATAATCCCGATATTTTTTTTCACTTCTGTATTTTTTTTCTTTTTTTTTACAGCAGATATGATCGGTGCGTACGGGTTCTGTAACCGAGAACGTGTGTGCATGTACGCGCTTGGAGAGACTCGAGGGGGTCCACGGGCAAACGCGAATTGCTTTTGATAAGCATTTTCGAGATTCGTTGGCCAATTTGAACGACGAAATTAGCATACGTCTTCGGGGATTTTAGAATTCCCGAAGATTTTAGTAGTTAAGGAGAAATACTGAATGATAATATTCCTTTTTTCTTGTATTACAATTTTCAATTTTCGAAATTGTTATGTTGGAAGCACTTTCAATTCGATGAACACTTGAAACTTATAAAGTAAGATCATTATTTTTTCAAATAAATTTTTCTAAATATTAGCGGACGACTGTAACTTTCATTGACGTCTACAATCCCAAGCATAGAACCCCATTGACGGCATTTATGGCCAACATGTTAAGAAATTTTTAGTAACGATTGAAAATATTTAATAAAATGTTTAACTAAAGGATCTAATGTCAATCAAATTTTCTGTACCATTATTGAAGAATTCAAATATGAAGTAGCATAGTTGAGAAAAAAAAATAATATAGAAGTAAAGATTTAAAATAGATACTGCGAAATACATATAAGCAAATCATAATTGCAATAGATATGACACAGGCGGTTCTCTGCTAATACTACTTACTTTATTTGAGCCCAGCAGGTGCTGCTATAGATAGCTACGACAGACATTTCATATTCCAGTATCTGATTTTATTTCATGCTTTTTTGCATTTTATTTATTCATAAAAATATGAAGTAACATCTATGTATACGTATTCTAACAATTTAAAACGATATATGTATAAATTATATTTTACCTTCAACTATTTTTAAGGCAGCTACCATTTTACTAACGCGACGTTACTTATCAAAGGTACGATTATTAACCGATATTTAAGAATTCTCACGTGCAGGCTGCGTCCTCAATTGCTTAAACGTAACCGTGGCCCTTCACGAGTGCTGATGTTTGTTCAGCCAGGAACGCTATCGCATTCTCATGCCGGAAAATCTCCCAGATAGTATTCTTCTTAGTCTCGCTGATGCGCGTGAATTCCGCCGCGTCCTTCTTCGCCCTTAAGCATAATTCACACCTGAATCTACTATTCCACAAATCGGTAGGCACCGACTAATATTCGCAAACTTCTAAAAAAATCAACGAATTACAAACAAGGTACACAGGTATTCTGAAATTGCAGTAGATAAAACAAATTTGGGGTTCATGACTCTAATTAATTATAAAACCTTCAGTTATGAATAAATTTGCTAAAAAATTATATCGTATTTAATAAAAAGATTAAACATATATAACATTATCAGAAGTTGAACAAATACTAGTGTGAAACGTTCCAAGTCCAAAGAGAAGATCACCGTAGTCGATCGCCGAGTACCATTAATGCCAACCACGAGCGGAAGTTTTTTCCTCGGGCATTTTTCCCGCGTTGTCCTCTGTGAATGTGGCTTTAACGGCCTGCGATGGATGAAAGGTAGGGAGAACGACGATACAGCGAGGGTACACAGAGAAAGCAGCACGGTGCAAAGCAAACGCGCGACTACTACGGCTAATCTCAGAAATGATAACGGTGAGATAACGCCGGCCCAGATGTCAGACGTTGCTCGCCACAAGAAACGCGTTGTTAACGCGTTCGCGTTATCCATTTCGTGTTCCTAGCCGTGGAATTTCAACGTTCACGGCAACTTGCGTGGAAGTTATGGTCGTTTTGGTACCTGTTCCCGTGAGCCAACATCGATGCCCCGTTGATAATTTCATTCAGAACATTCGTTGAATTTACCATCCGCGTGAATTACGAATTATCAGTTTCCTTCGATTTTATTTCTAAGGGTATAAATGGGATTGCCAATTTTATTTCGAAACAACAGCGTAGACTTTTCTCGTCTGAATTATTAATTATTAACTATAAGAAATATCGGGCGACGAAGTGCGTGAACGATTGCATCACTACCTTTCTCAGGCCTTGTCTAAACGTTCGAATGGGCCATGGCGTTGGGGGTGTCCTCGAAGCTAATACGAACGGCCTAAGAAGGCATTATTGCACTGTGGAAATGAACGAGTGAGTGACAAACGTAAGAAAAGGAACTTGCTCAGGCAGTAATTCTCAGGCACCAATACTCTTTTGCAATTTCTTACAGCTATAGTCATTTTTAATATTTTCAATCATTAACGTAGATATTGGATTTGATTAGATTATGAACTATTTTATTACAAGCTCTTCTAATGATAATATCATAAAAAGACGACGAATTTACGATATCTATTGTTGCAATTCTGGAATGCGCGACGAACGGCCTCTAACTAGCGACCGGCTAACTGTACCACGGTTACGCTAGGCTAATGAGAGACTTATTAAAACTGGAATCGAATCGAGGAAAGGAGGCTAATATATCACGTTTGACGCCAATAGAACAGCCTTCCTCCGTAACAATAAATCGCCTAATTAGCTCGACACGAGACGACGGGAGGTTGGCCTTTGTGCGAGGCAACCCTCGACAAGCACTTTAGCCCGGCTCGAGCCGCAACGACACGTATGGAATCGTTTCATCGGTCCGATAATCGACGTTTACGATCGACCACCTCTTTTTGTGCCTGTCCCTTCCCCTCTTGTTTTCGCGAAACCATTTCGCTTGCTGAAACACAGGGGGTTAGATTCTTCTGTTATCGCCGAAATCGAGTGGTGTCGGACTATGCGATGCGATCGTAATTGTTTCATCCATTTTTCGGGAATTATCAATAACTATCTTTTGGAATAAAACATTTTTAAATAAAGTGGGTAATGTGATCTTTTCATATTGGTTTCTATGTTCTAATCGAAATGTTGCTAGTGTTGATATTCAATTATTTTATGGTTTTATTAATTAACCGTTGGAGAGACTTATTCGAAATGATTTCTGTTGCGTAACAAAATTTTGATAAGATATTAGAAAATGATTAGATATTGACGCTGTCTTCCAATTGATTTTCATATTTTTCAAGCTACAAATTTCGTGATAAAAAAATATAGTAATTACGTATGGCAACGACAGTAATTAAAATCCAATAAAGAAAATGTGTCACGGGACACCCGCAATTATCAGAAACCGTCCTTTTGTGAGAACCGGAAGTGGATTCTTTGCGTTTCGCGCGGTTACACGTGTCTGATGGCACAGTGGGTGTCTGTTCCTCTGAAAAATCGAATCGAAAAGTGAAACACCTGCGACACGCCTTTTTTTGGTTGGGACACATATTAAAGAGGCTTTATTGTTGCAAGGTGTTTCGAAACTGGGGGGAACAATTGACTCCTGTATGGGTGTTCCTAGTCAAGAACCGGGATAGATCTGGTAAATGGTGCCTGATTGCCAAACAATAAAATACCTGAAGAGTTTAAATAATTTCTTCGTTGCTTCGAATACATTTCTTCGGTTCTTAACAAACAATAAACCGTAAACATTATTTAAATGCGTTCCTATGTTCCGTTTCCACGAAGCTCTAATTTTACTCCGCTGATGCATCGCCTTTCTTCTCCTTTCTTCCTTTACTTCAGACGATATTTTTAAATATTTTAAAACAATTACTAGAATTAGAAGTTTATTCCAATGCAGAACCTATAAGACTATTACTTTGTAAATTAATTAAAATTAATTTACCGCAAATTCTTGTTAAATATATAAATTAAGTATTTCAATGAACAATATTTACAATATATTGTTATTTATCTTTTACTTTGAAATTCCCAAAATATCAAAAATTTATTAAAAAATCGTCATTAGTACTCGATAAATGCCATCATAATGGAAATTACGATAAAAGTGAACCAACGGACGTCTTAAACAATTCTCTTTACGTTTCCATCAAGAATCATTCCCTTTCTTGACACCAGCGCGATTAGCGCACTGTTACGTTGCGAACGGTTAAACAGATTGTCCATGATTGAACATATGGTGGTCATCCGCAGTTTAGCAGGTACACCCCGCTGCCCTTCAAGCATAGACCCTAAACAGGAACAAGTACGATTATTGAACAAAGGACCAGGTAGTTGCCCACGCGTCCACTTCTCATTGTGCCCTAACGATTTACATCGGCACTTCTAATGATGTAAGTCTGCCTTGGAATACTGATCGGAAATACGAATTGTGTGGGTGTACAGAAATTGCGCGTGCAGTTAGACGCAAACCAAATTCGAAATATGGTAAGTGGGAAGGAAAAAAATCGAGGTTATCGCGATGAGACATCGTAGTTGAGGATTTAAGGGTTGCACGCTGTATCCTTAATTTTGGATGAACTATTTTAACGTTTCATTATGGCACTTGGTTTCATAATCAACTTTATTCGGGATCGGTAAACATATTGATAATAACTGAGGCATCCAAAAGCTAAAACATATATTATCCATGATTTTAACACATCTGGCATATACCTCTCAATTTGCTTAAATTCTTCGTTTAACAATGAAAACTTCAAATGGCTTCAACGGTAGGTTCAGCCAAAGAGCGTATATGTATGTCCCACGCGACACAAAACGTGTTAATAATGCAAATACAAAAATAACTAAAAAAAACTACATGACAAACATTTTCCTCTCTGCAATTGTAAAGGAATGCCTAGCGTAAGAACCTCGAAGCACCACCTGCACGTGGGAACATAAACGCGGACTTCATCTTAATCGTTGTCTCGATAAAACAGGTGCATGCAACCCCGAAATCACCACAAACGATTCGTCTCGACCGATTCTGCGCTGTTTTCACGGTATATCCGGCTTGGTATAGCGCAATACTTTCGCCAGTGTATCCTTCGCAAAATCTACGGCCAGCCTTCGAAACCTAACATTTTAGAAATGGTAGGTGCACAGTGGCCGTATCCAATCGACGAACGGTCAACGGAACCTTGAAATATTCCTGCACGACTGTAGCTATTTTCGATCATTTTACTGGGGAGATTATGTACCAGTTCACGAGTTGGTCGCTGCGTTTGAACCAGTTTCGCCTAACAGGATCGAGATCCTGGCGGCGGAAGGTGGATTTCATGGGAACGGATTTCGAACGACCTCAGATTTCGTATCTTTTCGGGGTGGTTTTTTGTTCGGGAGGATAAGTACGCGGAATTTTGTGAGCTGAGGTTCGGGTATTGAATGAGCGAGTGATGAATGAGACAGGGCGGTAATTGGGGTGGAATTTCAGGGATCGAATGAGGAACACAGTCGAGAGTAATGGTGGTTTGTTAACAATTGCACTCTGGGACTTTTGGAATGAATGAAAATTTCAGCAATTGCTAGTCGTACTAATTATAATTCAAAGCAATCGGAACTCGTGGTAGTTAATAATTTTTAGGAACTGTGACTGAGGGACATTTTGTAGATAATTGTAATTTAAAACAATAATTTCCAAGAACTGTAATTTATAGCAAATAAAATTCTCAGCAACTGTAAATTACTGCTTTAAAAATAGTAACTTGTAGCAATGCAATTTCTTTTATTTAGCACCGCATAAATTCGCAGTTATTGCAATCCAAAGTGATGTAAATTGACAACAATTAATTTCTAGCAAGCCACCCTTAAGTTATTTCTAACTGAAATATAACTGAATTTATCACAATTCGAAATATATTTTTCAGTAAAAATAATGAAACGTGAAATATCAAATGTTAATTGAATGCTACAAATTTATTAAATGTTCAAACATTCATTCATATACCAAAACGAAAAAAGAGAGGATAAGGGATTCTCGAGTATGAAGAACTTAAACTTTCTTCACTCTCGATACGGGCTCATCAGTTAAGTTTCTCCTACTCGGTGACCACGATTTTGGTAATTTTGGTTGCGGTATCGATCGACTCTGCCTACGATTTTTATTCCCAGTCTTGCTGAACCGTTGCCTCGTTTTCGTTGACTTTTTTTTGTCATTGTTCCTTCTCGTTCGATTCTTTCGCGACGAAGCTCTGCGTTCAAAGGTGGTAATTTTTGCGCAGTCGGGATCAAATCTGCGCCAATTCAACAAAATTATCAAAATACTATCTTCCCTTGACATAATGGCTCCAAAGAATAATTCCTCATATCCTAAATTAACCCCTTTAGACTTAACCAAAAGCTTTTTTCAAAAGCAACAAGTTTTTCTTATGCATATATTATGCAATTTCAAATATAATTATTTCACATACGATATTATTGTTATTCAATTTGCTGTCACAGCTTGACCATCCTAAATCAGATATTATAATAATAAAATGGGGTACATCAAAATGTACATCAGGTCCGAAGGGGTTGAACATTACAACTAAACATCATCCATCCGCTTGTTACACAATTAAAAAATAGAACAATTACTTATATCTATTGCTCTTCTTGGCAATGATACCAAAGTCGAGGCCACGGCGAAGAGCAACAGCCACCTGCTTCCGGAGTGCCTTCCCAGGCAGGATGTCGTGCTTGTTGCTGATCTGTTGAACAATCTCCTTCTCGGAAAAGCCTTCCTCCGGTTGCTCTGACCTCAGTAGGTCGTATACGAGGATGGATTTACGCACCATCTTTCTAGATTTCGTCAACGAGTCGATCGAACGCAAAACTCGCCGGGTGGAACATAACGAGAGACGCCTGAACGAGACAAACTGACGTTCGTAACTGGAAGTTGGTCGCGGGTGTGGTTTCTACGGTGTTACTTCAGGTGATTTGAAACTCGTTTTTCTATTAATTTTGTTCGAGTTTGTAGAATTTTTTGGGATGTAAATTTTCTCTGCGAATTATATTAGTTGTTCTATACTGTGATTACTACAAAATGTTACTTCAATGACTCATTACTGTTATGAATTGATATTTTGGGTAATAATTTTTGTGAACTTTCGTCTGAATTTTGAGAGGGTTGTAAAGAAATCGAGCTATTTAATTTTGATTCAAAATTAAAGATTTTGTTTTCTTTTTTTTTTTTGGTGAAGTTCAATTTCAAACTTACGCTTCGGCGAAAAGGAAGCTAATAAAACGTATTCCACCGAACCTGACAGAAATTGCATTTTGAAATCACGTTTACTTTTTACAAGCCCTGGCCCGACGTGTGTTTGCTTGCTCTAGTATTTGCGCTCACCGCATTTATTGCATCCCCCGACGCGTGGAACTGGCTAAACGGCATGCTCAAAACGTGCAAATTAAACCTTCCGTAAACACCGCACAAAAGCTACTCATTTACACTCGATGACTTGAAGCTGGTCTTAGAAGACCTTCGATTACCATTCATAAATCAGAGTCAAAACTTTCATTTAACTGGGTCACTTAACGACCCCATTATCTTTTTACAAAAACCTCACTGGTATTCGCGATGATTCTGTACGAAGTTGATAAATTTTACGTATAAATCATTTATTATCACTGTTAGTGCTAATTACTTTTGAAAGAAATCAGCTGACTAACAGAGCGAAATCCCCCATCCAACGCACCCCGCGTGCAACGTCACCTAGCGTCCCAAAAATCAGGACTCGTTCGCTTAACTTCTGAAGTCGATTTCTGAAGAGAACTCGGTGACTCCCTTTACTCGGCCACGATTTCGGCCGGCGTACTCCCTCGAAATCGTGACTCTCCTTTGGCTGAGTCGCACCTGAGCTCTAGCCATTCGCGTCTTTGCTCGTATCCGCAGGATTCCGTGAACGGAGCCCGATGTTTGCTAAGAGGGACGCGGAACGCTGGAGGGTTTAGAAGGAACGAGCCAGCTTTGAGGATGGTTCCTGTAGGAGGGCCGAGGGGTGGCTCGGTGGTTTGGTGCGTCGCTGCTTAGAAAGAGGGAACACGGCTGGATGGCCAGCGACTCTGATTTCCGTCGGGAATTTCGCCCTATCCGGGGCAACCGGGCGAAACCGCCTTTAATCATTCGATTGCCGCCGCTCAGAGTCCTTCCACGGCCGAGACCGATATCTAACCGCCCGCCATATTTACCCAGCAACATCCTCTGGCCCGAGCGTACCTTCTGCGCGGCACGGTTAATTAATTTGCTGGTTTTCTTACGCTCGTCGCGGGTAATCTTGCCGCTGGATAGGCTCGAAGGATGTTCCACCTGGTGGGACCGATGACGTATATCCATATCAATTTAATAAACCCTCATTTCAACACCTCTGAACTGTTCCAATTTTTCAATAGAAATCCTTGAAACTTCTGTTGCGTTCAAACCCGAGACACGAGATTCTCGAAATCCTAAATATTCCATCAAAATATAAGAAACTTGCTATCAAACATCTTCCTCACAAACAATATGAACGTACCACACATACACACATATACGCACATGCCTTTGGATAAAAGGTATCAGTCCAACTGCAAAAAAAGATTCATATAGAACCATCTTGTGATCACGGAGCAAAAAGAATGAAAGAGAGTCTCGTCTATCCGAATCACCGAGCGGTCGTTTCGTGCTCAGCATCGCGGACGACGATGGAATCGAACCGAATCTTCCTCCCTTTTCTTCACTAACGCAGGTTGGACCCCCGTGGGGCATCGGTTTCCCGGTTTCCACGGCGTTTTTTTCCAAATGAGCCAGGGCTCCGGGCTCGCCCTCGGCCGATCCTCGAAGTCAGGGCAAGTGGATTATTGACGGCACGAAACAATGGCGTAGCTTTGTTCCACGTGTTTCGAACGTAATATGTTCGATGCAATGGTAGGGCCTGTCCGTCCGTCAGTTTTGTGTGCATCGAGTGGAGCTAAAGCGGTTGGCTGTGAGTGCTCTCTCTCTCTCTCTTCCTCTCTCTCTCTCTCTCTCTCTCTCTCTCTCTCTCTCTCTCTCTCTCTCTCGCTCACACACACACACACACACACACACACACACACACACACACACATACACACACACACACACACACACACACGGTTGAACATCGGAGTCAAGCACCCGTACGGTACATCTGGCTGTATGATCGGTGTTTATTAAAAATCATACGAAATCCACCGGCCTGTGGGACTCCCTTTTCAAAGTCAGCCGAATATTCGACGCGGCGGAAGTTGAGGATTTGATAGGGAATTGGGTGGACCGTCGAGTGGCGGGAAGGGCTTCAAGCGTGATTCAGCTTCGCTCGGAACGGTGGAGAGCTAGGTATCGAGAAATTGATCACGAGTAAAGATGGAGGCGTTGTGTGAAAGATCGATACTAATTATTGGGGTTTGTAAATTAAGAATTTAATGGACAGTTATTGTTCTTTTGAAGTGATAAAGAACTTTATTATATATATAATAAAATTATATAAAAAAAATAAAATTAATTGATAAATTAGATAAAATTAATTGATAAATTAGATAAAATTTATAATTGATAAATTAGATAAAAGTTCAGGTTTTTTTTTGAAATGATTCAAAGTTATGTTCAAAGTAATTTCTAATGGTTTGAGCGAATTAATAAAAGTCAAAATAGAACCTAAACAACGATCATTAGATACCAGGTTTCGTCATTTGAAAATTAATTACCCAGAAGACTAAAAATAACATGGGTATCATTATCACTCGATACAAAGTGCCAACGTGATAGGAAAATAACAGAGCTTGTTATTATATTATGTATCATGTAACGTACATTGTCCACGTCGGAATTGAAAGTGCATAATTTAATGAAAAGCTGCCCACTCGATTGATCGAGCCGTACCAGCGAGTTTCGTTGTCTAGACGAAATTACATCAAATTATTCCCTGTTACAAAAGCCATCCTGAATAAGAGATGTGTCAGGCCATACGCGTAATGGCTTCCGTAATATTCGAAATGGCACAAATGCCGCCAAACAAATTTGAACGTGAAATTCTCCAAGGTATTATTTATAAAAAATGTTTTTAATCCTTTAAGGCACCGCTATTCATGCCCTTGTGGAAATCTGTATTGAACGTATTATTTGTGATATTATTTTGGCATATCAATAAAATCAATAAGAGAGCTTTAAGTTGCAAATTTATTCAAAATAATTATTATTATTCTTACAAATGCTGTACTGAAGGAATGCTCGGAAGATTACAGAAATGCAACAGAACTTCTAAATGAAATGTATAAGAACAGAATTGCAACAGAAAGAACATCTCAAGAATAAAAAAATGTAAGATTCGAAAACGAAGAAAGTAAATGATAAAATGACTCGACGAAGCAAAACAAAGTACACAATAAAACACACTAAGATGTACACGAAGAGAAAGGAGCAAAGGATTCTTGTTTCCGCCGAAAAAAGAAAGTAACCCCTGGTATATCAAACAAAAGAGACGCAAAGGAAGGAAACGCCGTGAAATTACCCAAGAAACGCGAAGACGTCTAAAACACAAGGAACACCGTGGTGAAGGGAAGTTGGAAAGGGGCTCGCAAGAAAAAGAGGCGAAGCTCTAGGGAGGTGGTAAAAAAGAGTCGCCAAGGGAGCTCCTGTCGAAAGCCGAACGATAATACTTCGCGGTGCTCCCTCGAAACGCTTCGAGCGGGATAAAAGCGCACTTTTGGAACGAGCGAGAAACGAATCGACGCGGGGTGGCTGAAAGAGCGGCGCAGCTTTCGAAGGACGAACAGGGACGGCTGTAGCTTGTAAGTGAATTTTATTGCGCGATTATATTGAATCCCTCCGAGCCACCAGCCACTGTCAAATCTCACCCTCGTTGTTCCACCTCCGTGGAGAAAACTTCATGCGGTGCTCAAATGACTACATTCGAAATTCTTCTCTAAAACATTTCAATTTTCATTTTGGATTTTTAATTTTGGTATTCAGGCTGCAATTAAGAGTTGATAAGTATTTTGTGTGTACGAGAAGAGTCTTAAATAGCTATAAATAGACTGAGAAATAAGCGTTGCTTCATTATTTCCTTTTATGATGATTATTTAACTTCTGTTGTATTGTGTTTTCGCTTAACAGTTGTGCTTTAATTTAATTTTTAGAATACAAATTCGAAAAATTAAATTTTGACAATAATGTTAATATATTAAATATGTTTAAAAATTTGATGAATTCTTCTAAAGTGTTAAAAAATTTCTATCCAACACTGACAAGTTTTCATTCCCCAAAAACTAGCAACTTAAAAATAATTTACAATTCATGTTTCTATATTATTTTTATAACAGTACATACTAAACAAGTGCATCTCCTGTGACTCTTAAAAAGTGTAAATTTTAGTAAAAGTTTGGTGAATTCTTTCAGGATCTTGAAACATTCCTATGTAACTCTAAAAAGCAATGAATTATAAAATATTTCAATTGTATAAAAGAAATACTACAGATATCTCATTTGACGTTTAGAGCAAATAGAATCAGCGTAAGTCTGCTGATTTAAGCCTGATTAAAATCAGATCGCGAGATACAATGGCCCAAGGGGAAAACATTAAGGCAAGGGAATAACGGGAAATTTTCGGATGCACGGGTGAGCACCACTTTTGGATCTCGGGAGTTGCACGGTAGTTACCGCCGGCGGATACCAAATCGAAGCTCTTGCCCACAGGGATGTTTGCACGTTGGATCACGACCTTCATGGCAAAATTCACCATAGCAAAACCTTGCTATTCCCAGCGGCACGAGACTCGCCTCGAAGGCTCAGACTTTCCGCCGCTTTCTGTCCCGATATTTCGGTGCTCACGATCACTCTTTTCTTCTTTTGCCAATAGTCCCCAGCCAATAGTCCACACACACGCACGTATCTCCAATTTAATATTGTATTCTATTCCTTGAACAACGAACGTGACGGTAATTTGAAAAATTCCGTTCTCGAAAAGAGTGTTAGAGAATAAATGATTTAAGAGCGTAAATTATCTAAGGGGATATCCAGTAACGAAAGCCTACGAAATTTGAATTAATCCTTTTTATCAGCTTACTTTGAATGATTCTCATAACAATTCATTGAAGATTCTTAAATCGCAAGTCAAATCACACGAAAAGAAAATGTAAAGTCACCAAAATAGCTAAAACCTTCTTTGAAAAGTAAACATTTTATTCCAAACTTCTACACAAACTGCTTAACACTCTTTTTAAATGGTAAACAATAACCGGAGCATTTACAAATAGCTGCTAAATTACTATTTGCAAATCGAGAGAATCTACCCTTAAATTATTTTAGACACTCTTCGCAAAGAATTCAAACGAGAAGTTTCCCGAAGACTTTTTTCAAATATCACGCCCAGGTATGAAAATCAAGGTCATCGTGAGGTCTCGAAGTCCGTAGCGGGGCGAAATTAACCATCGAGTTTCGCGCTTCGTGACGAAGCGGTCTCTCCCGCAAAAAGATCTGATAGTGTAGTTCGGCTGAGTGCCCGTCTCATCCCGGAGGACAGGGGGGAGGAGGTCTCTGGGACGTTCTTATTGGCCCTCCTTCAAAGAGGCAGCCAGTTGCTCCCCTGTGACGGCGTAGAAGGGTTAGGGGGGGGGGGGGGGGGGGGAGATGGTCGAATTGAATTAATTCCTCAACTATCCTTCCTCCGGTCCTTCGTTACGAACGTGGCCGCCTGTTCCTCGAGGATTTACCCATCAATATACCTTCTTCCGCCTCTCTTACTTATTTTTTGCAAACAAGGAGCTCGTAGAACATCGATGCACCTTAGAATTTGTGTAGAGGCTTGACGTTCGAAACTTGATTCGCGGTACTTGGTTGGTACGTAGATTCACTGAAGAACTTTTTGGGGTAGTTTCTTCCAGTTTCTTATCTTCGAAGGGTCGACGAGAGAGAACGATAAACCGCCTAGATTATCGAGAAATTTCGGAAAATCCCGTACCCTAGGTTCAACCACGACTTCCATAGTGATGACTGGATGCCGCGAGGGGGTAGAGGGTTAGATGGAACACGGGTAAAAACGGGCCGACAGCTGAGTGTACACAGGAGCCTGTGCCTGTTTCCTTTCTTCCTTCCTGCCTCTGTTTCGCTCTCTCGTCGACGTTTCGGATATTCTCCAACCCCAATCGTGGACCCGCCGATCCGCTCTCGCGCGCGTGCACGCCTCTCCTCTTCGCTGGTATCTCGCGTCCCTGACAACCCGTGCTACATTTCGGAGACCTATGCAAACACAGCCTATTCATTGGACAACGTGCTCGTATATTGGCAGCGGCGACGTCGAGCAGAAACGAGCGGAACGGAGCGCAACCGACGCGTCTCTATGATTTAATGAATGGCCCATGTCCATTGATTCCGCGGCTCCAGTGATTATTCTGCCGGTACTCCTCTGCCGCGTCGTTTTCCAGTTCGCTTCTCGCTTCCTTTTTGTTTCGTTTTCAATTTGCGTTCCTTCGTCGATTCGTTCGTCAATGCGTGACGAATGGGATTTGAATTTTCAAAAAAATTCTATGGAATTAAGGATCGAGTAGCGATTAGAAAAATTTCTGACGCAAAATAACTGCCTGCAGATATTGTTTGTGAACCACGTGCTTCAAATATTTATCGGTGCATTCGAGATTTTTGATGATTTTCCGCTTTTTTGGTTAAGGGCGGAAATGTGTTAGAAGGTTGTTTGCAGCTATTGTAATAATCTAAAGTCTTGTAGACCAAATATCTTGGTAAATCTGTAGAATATTTAAATTGTTCAGTATTTAAAACACGCATGTACTACATCTATTATACAAGTCAATTCATTTATAATAGTGGCCCGTACAGATTGTTCGCTGGAAAGCTAAATAGTTATAAATGTATATTTCGTGTTCGATATTTCACATATATTAAACACAATTAAACCCGTGGCTACATTAAAAAATAAAAACTGGTCCCGTTCGTTCATTACCTTACCAAGTTTAAATTAACTCTTGACAAAATTTGCCTCCAATATTTGTCCTAATAATGAATTCCCCTGTATTTGATATAATCTCCATACGAGCGGCACGATTTCGTATCTTCATCGGCAAATTACTTGAAAACGAAATCGCGTAAAAATTAATATCACTGTACATAATACCGAAGAGAATTATTTAAACGTGCAATTTCTGGGATCGCATTATTTCCGCTAGATTATGTCGTTTAAGTTTCATGCGGCGCAGCGTTGCAATTTATACGCATAATGCATCGTATTATTTATGCTCTCGCCGGTTATCCGCGTTAATTTAACAAATTGCATTATTTTCAGTGCGAGAATAACAACAACAACAACACCGACGACGACGACGACGACGACGACGACGACGACGACGACGACGACAACGACGACGACGACGACGACGACGACGACGACGACGACGAGGGCGACGACAACAACAACAACAATAATAATAATAAACAGGGGTCGTTAGAAAAATTGCGTCGTTCGGGCTAATAAATTCGTCCAGCCCGTTGATGATATTAATTAAGCCCGTTGCGATGCGTTACGTAATGCCCATTATTGAGTGAAATTTAATAAATCTCGTTATTACGATAATACATACCTCCCGAATCCAGTGGACGAATAAATTCGCCCACTTTATAAATATCCATAATCAGCAAGCGTTCTTGAAATATCGGACCGATTTAATCGATAATTAATACAATTCTCCGTAGAATGGTAGCGTTTCATAAATATAATAATAAGTAAATAAATACCGCGTTTAAGTAACCATTGTCAGCGATCATATATCGATTTGTGACGAAAACGATGAATAGTAAAAATGGTAAACGCGTGAATTATTTCTACGTTTTATTGAAATGCCAAAAATATTTATTTCTTAACTAATGCAATCCTTTTTTGCGAAATTTTTGAAGTGATCGCAATTTATTTGAGATTACACTCTCCTGTATAAGCCAAGATTTAACAACGATTCGTATGAAATCGTGACATAATTTGGGGAAGAAAGATCGATGGTCGAACGCTTTTCGATTTTTACGGATCAGAGTGACCAAAAATTCTGCTTCACACGTCCCATTATTCCGAATCACGTAGAGCGGACGATCCTGTGAAAATTTAGTGGCCACATCGAATGGTGTACTCGCGTAAAATGTCGAAATCGTCAAAATTCAGCCAAGACGATTTGCAAATTCTAGATCGTTGTTTCTAATCCTCCTCTTACATTTCAAAGCTGAAAGTGAATATATATAGTCGAGAGGGGTAGAGAGCTAGAAAAAGGAGAGGACAAATTTCTACGAAGGAAATTTGTAAAATTGAAACAAACTGAAATAATTCAAATGTATTCTTTTTAATTCTATTATTTCTTCACTTCCTCGAAAACAATTCCTAGTAATACATAAAGATACATAAAGATTTCGATTATTATCACTTTTACATCTTATTATATTATATTCACACTTGTATGACACAAAAACGTAACAAGACGTAACTTCATTATGCAACAAAGAAGAATATTTCTTTAAAAATATCTACCATTAATCTACCCTTAACATTCAGCTACCATTTCATTACCAATTAAAGGTCAAAGATTTTTTATCAGAACACAAAATCCTTTAACCTTTCACTCCCAGAAAAAAACCTTCAAAACGAACCGTGAAAAATTGAACTGCAGTGCACGCCGAAGGTAAACGAAACTTTTCTCCCAGAGGCATGATTTTCATTAAATTCTGACAAACGCAGAAGACTCATCGCATACGCAAGAAATGGTCTCCGATTTCGAAGATTGAATCGTCGCGGCAGAATTGTTCGATTTCGCGATCAACGTTGGAAACCTAGGCCTGCCTGGAGTTCCGCGAACGAGTAAGCAGTGTAACGCGCGACCGGGCTCGTGATGGATTAATGGTAGCTGCAGGAATTTTACGAGCTTCAGCGTGGCAACGGTTAGTCCTGCGAGACGAGCTAAAATGGAAATCCCAGCCGCTGGTTGGCTGTGACTGGCTCCGCCTTTCATCCTTCCCATCCCTCCGCTACGTGTGTTACATTCTGTCGTTTAAGTAGACAGATCGTGCGGCCTTATAATAGAAGTCTTCGATTGTACGAGCCCTTCCATGCGTGGCAGCCATTTGGACTACGGTGTTGGGCGAGAGATTTAAAAAATTACTAAATATAAACGCATCAATGCGCTCAAATGCGATTCGTTCGAGGATGTGTGATAATTATTTTGGTAGAGTTAGACTAATTTGGCAAAATCTGAACTCGGATCGAGTACGAACGTATTCAAAAGAACTTGAAGGAAATTTAGTAAAATTTACTATAATATAGTAAAGGGGTTCATTCAGTGACAGTTTAGTAGAAAATCAGTTTATGCTACTGCCACGAAGTAGTACATGTACAGATAAACCTGGCACTATTATGCAACCATGAAGTTGAATTTTAGAAACCATTCCCTGGCTTTAAACATCCAAGAAACAGATTATGCATCAGTGAACGGAATACTTCTCTTTTCTGTCTATCGATTCCCCGAAATTAAAAAAAAATTTTTTCTTCAATTCTGCCCTTTGGGTTCTTCAATTTTCCCTCCAACTTCGACATGAAAACGAAATCATTTCGCTGTGAGATTTTGAGACACTTCACGAACAAGTATCGTCGAATTATTTCCAATTAAGAGGATTGTGCGATTGGAAACAGCACGCTGGCGAGATAAACGGAGGGTTGTTTTGCGTGGAATCGCCATGTTTCCCAGGGCAGAATGCGCCGGATAGGTAGGGTATCCCGCTTCAAGGTGGCCAAATATTTACTAGAAAATGAACCGGTAATCAGTGGTCATATAATTATCGGGATAAATGATAGCCAGTGTACTTGTTTGGCGTTTGAGATGGATACGCGATGACACCCAGTTTGACTGAACCAAACACATTTTATTGATTCGCCAAGTGATATCTGCTTCTCGGCCGACTCGCTCGCAAGCATCTCTAACGGGTGTGTAATTAAGAACGGCTACCTATTGACAGTGGCAATTCGACGTTCGACCAGCTACTCTATTTGCCATTATTGTTCAAAGGACCATCGGCCAAAGGATACCGTTCGGTATAAACGTTTTTGTTAATTACATCATTACATTCGCCCTTTGTGGGTATAGAGATTTGAAGGGGCACGGTAATTCCCATTCCAATTCATTAAAAATACGCGATGTCGTCCTCAATACGGCTCCCGCGAATTATTTAGCAAGATTCCGTATATTAAAAAATGGAAAATGTTTATCATGTTTATGAGTTCCTGGAAAATTGACGCGTGCAAACAAGCACAGAATGTACATAATACGCAACAATAATGTATTCATATTATATAATTTAAAGGATAACCGCAGTGCTTTTTTAACCTTTACTTGAGAAGATACTCCAAATTCGACTTCTTCTTCGCGAAATATTATAAATAAAAAACAAGAAGAATGGGACACAAGAAATCGATTTGTACGAACTCGAGTATCATTGAATTTTCTACCCCCGCGGAACCATCGACGCCCGGTTGTTCTCCAGAATCCACCGTGAGCGCAGTGTCACAATTTTCGATTCGGCGAAAGCCCCGTCCATCTTTCGACGCCGCTCGTTCCACGGCGATCGAATAATGCGTCTATGATCGCAGCGGCACCGAACGAAGCGGCACAATATTTGAACCGAGCCGCCACCCCCCACCGACCACCAGCAGCGACGCTCATCCATTGCTGAACAAATATAGTCCGAGTCAACATTCGCGATATACCGAGTACAGCTACGCGACGTCTCATTGTGTTCGCCGCCCGGACAGCCCTGACAGAGAACGAAACTACGGGGGATGAAGAGAAACGATAGAAAGCGAGCGAGGACGCGCGCTCGCGCGATGCATGTGCAATGTTGTTCACAAGATGGATACGCGACATCTCTCTTTTCGCGAAGAAGAAGAAACGGAAGAATGATGGCCCTGTGTTTGGGTTCTTGAGTTATTCTCGATTCTCTCTTAATTACCAGAGGGATAAATTAAGCCTTCCTTTTAATTTTCTATATGTATGCGAGGTTTTTGTTGGTATTTCTGCGAGTAGAATTGAAGAAATTGTCTAGTGTTCGAAATGAATCCAGAAATTAGGGATTATTAATATTAAGCCGGAATTTTTTTAGTCAAATCTGTAGACATTTGGATATGTGTTCTTACAAGCCATATGGGTTTAAAAAGAAAAGTTGAAGACATCTTCAGTGAGTAACTTTGGAGGTGCGAAAGAGCTAAAAGAGTCCAGATCGAAATAATATTGTTTTATATGTTTATTAATGTACCTTATAATGTTTATTTTGAAATACTATTTTTACTGGCGACATAGCATACATGAGACTGTAATTAAAGGTTCGCAGGTCAGACAATTTGTTTATCGTAAAGCGTAATGTAATTAAATTCAACGAGGGTCGATAATTGCCGCGGTAGTCAACACGTTAACGACCGTGATCAATTTCGCGATGAAATCTGATTCGTGCTGCTGCTCCAGCGACATATGCAAATAGGTTAAGAATACAGTTGCTTATTAGTCGCTGCGAGGGTGCTGGTGTTTGACATGGCGTACATCGTGTGTGTACTTAAACGTTGGAAGGGAAAGTAGCGTCGTGCCAAGCAAATTTCACGACAGGATAAAAGTACAAGACGACGATCTTATGGCTGTCTAAAAATTAAAAATTATATGCCACCTTGCGCTTTTATGTACACACCATAATTAGAAATTTTTATTTTTTTCAAAACGAGATAAAAATCTGTTAATGTTTTCAACTCACTTTGAACCGAGGATTTCATTCCATTTTAAATGTTTACTTTTAACAGAATAAAGTTCCTCTAATATCCTCGATTGTTATTAAATAATTGGAATTAGTGTTTTTCGTTTTCTATAATAATATATAATTTATTGTATTGTATTTTATATACCTACAATAAAATCACCATTTTCTTTTTTAATTATTAGCATAAAAGCACATCATCCTTTTCAGACTCCATAGTACCCAACATGTTCATAGAAAAATAAAAATTTGTATTTTTCAATTGACCAAATCTATCGTCAGAATTAAATTTATTGTCAGAATTAAATGGATAGGAATTTTCGTAAATTAATGTTGATAATTACCAACTAATTACTACATAATTCTCATTATAAGGTTTAAGATTTATAACTGAAAGTACACATATTCGCATCTATTAAGCGCGATTAAAAAACCAAACATGCAGATTATAGAAACGTTCGCCATCTACTAATCACCGCCAACAAACTATCGATACTTTCATTCGAAAAGAAACCGACTAAATAAAAGAAGAAGAATGCGATCAAACTTCCAATAAACTTCAAGGAAACTAGTTACAACCCTTCCCCTTGCGCGCAACAAGGGTACAATAACACAAGGTACGGAGAACGGAAGCAGGTATGCGCCGGAAGCGATGGGAGGAAGCGACATTAAAGAAAATTAAACGTAAAATCCCGACCCAGAAATTGAGTTCCTTCGCCTTTGGCTGGCCGTCTCCTCGGGGATCTAATTATCAGTTTCGGAACTTTCGAAATTAATAAAACTCCGGTTTCCTTTGCCGGCCCGCCCGACCAGCCCGCTTCCCAACCCTCCTCGACACCCTTGCTTGGGTCCCTCTTGTTATATTGCTCTTCGAAGTCTCGAAGAACCGACCTCTTTGAGGCTGGACGGGGGATGAACGTCGGAGAGGGACAGAGGGAAAGGAGTTTCGAAGTCTTTAGAGGCTTGGGAGGGAGGCGCTGGCTCCGGCGTAGCCAAGGGGTGGATACGGAATTTACCAGTCTAATGCAACTGAAACTCTACCCTCGAGACTCCGTGGAAAAGTTTTGCACGCTTTGCTCGCGTCGAACTCGTCTGCTGTCTTGTTCTCGCGTTTACCACTCCGCACACCCTTAACGCTCCTCCCTTATTTCGCTGTTATCTAACTGTTTTCCAGTGTTGTTTCTTTGCATAGGTACAATGATGTTTCGCTGTCCATAGATTCTTACCGATGGTCTTGTAACGGTTTCGAGTTTATTCCTGAATTTCGTACACGGTGGTAGGGGGTGGCCGCACCCATACTTGATTTGCTAACGTATTTATTTTTTAGGGCGTAGTTTTTGTATTTCCTTTGTGGATTTTTTTTTGTCTAATTTTTTGCAAGCCTAGGCAGATATACAATTACCGATGTAGCTATTAGTGGAAGTAAATTCTTAATTAAAATTAAATATTCGTAATACTTGTTGCGCAACACGAAATTATAGATGGAATACATAAAAATTTACGTATGTGTATAATACGTATGCGTAATAGATATTTTATGTAAATATTAGATATTAAAAGCTAAATAATACCGTAAATAAAAAGAAATCACTTCATCCACTGAAATCTGTTAAGCACCGTGCAGAACGAGTCGCGCGAGACGCTTGTAACCATCGCGTGAAAGAGTAATAAAAGCGCGCAAAAGCTGTGGATACTCGAGGACCGACCGGATGCGGCGTGTCTCGAAAACGCCCCGGGACCGATCGAGAAACGAACGTAACGTCTCTGTACTGCTGACATCGAGGGCCCTCGACCGGGCCACGTGGGAGCCTCGCTTCCTTTCGTTGGTTCACGCGCGTGTCGCCTGCGAAAGTAATTCGCTGTCACGACAGGCTGTGGTTTTACATCAGAATTCGAGTGTTTCCATTGATATATTTTCCCGTCTCTCGGTCATCGTTCACGGCATCGTTTCCATCCTACGGGAGGTTCCATAGTCAGAGGGATGAAAATCTGCGCCCCGTGTTTTTCTTTCATTGCAGATTTTTTTTTTTTTTTTTTTCTTTTTGTAGGACGCATTTTTGGGATTTTAGGAGTATTGTGTACATGTAAAATGCTTTGAGTGTGAATTTTCGTGCTACTCTTATGTTTAATGTTCTTTTTGTACGTTTGAAGACATTTTGTAATCTTCTTGTCAATTTCTTAGTGTTTACTTCCGAATTCTTATCTTCTTTTTGCCACTAGGTTTTTATATATACTGAATACTGCAGAAATTTTTGTAATCTCTAGTTATTCATAAACGAAGAGGCTGCCTACAAAATAAGCTTACTTTGTTTAAGAGGAATTTGAAAAAGGAACAGCGAAAAGAAATACTATACAAAATAGCACCAAAATTGCAATTAATATAATAAATACAACCCTTTAATAATCAAAATGCAAGAACAGAAAAAGCCAAAATATTCCTCGTATAAAAATTCTCCACTTCCCTAACATAATATAATAAAATTAAACCGCTTTCGGTGAACTAATTCAGAATCTAAACGCAAAACCGAAAATATCTACCCATCACTGTTCCAGAAAAATCAGCCTCAAACTCACAATCCACCTCCCACGCATGCAGAAGCCTCCGCTTCCAGAATCACACACAATTAACCTCGATCCACCCTCCGTGCTCTATACGCGACCGAACAAAACAGCGAGCCAACTCAATCTCGTAAAAAAAGAACCCAATAAAAACCACCCCACGTCCAGACAATCGTCATCGAGGCAAGTATCGTGGCCGCGGAAATGACGGAGGGGTGTCGGTGGGGTGCGGCCCGGCTAGGTGCAGAGTCTTCCCGTCCAAGTGGCCCCGAGGGGGTTGCCGGCCGGGTCCCGGACGCAGGAACGGAACGATACGTTCGACCAGCGAATCAGAGCCGGTAATCCTGAGCGACAGGGAGGCTTAGCGCCCCTCCTGGAAATGGTAGCGGCGAGGGTGGCCGGGTGAGGGTGCCACGCAAACCCGTTCCGCGGCATTGTGCGTGGTTCTGCGCCCGATTACAGACGAACACACCCCCTGGCGAAGGATCCTTGGCATTGGTAACCCCGTCGCGATCAAGGGTCACGAATAATACCGGTTAAACGCTACATATTGCTCGGCTAGGCAAGAATTTCACCGGGGATTTGAATAACGACTTGTCGCCCGGCTCTTTCGATACCGTGCCCCTCCCTTATTGGTATCCCGACGACTACTGCGGGCAGTACGCTGGACGACGGTGCGCGGTAATTCGATGGAAGAGTTCATGAAACGGATGTTCCTGGTTTCTTGCGGACGGGGTGAATGGTGTGGTTTTTGTCTGCAGACAAGGGTAATTTTGTGGAAAAATTTGGAGGTTTCGTGGTGGTTTCGCGGTGGGCGCTTCCGTGGTTGTAGGTAGATTGTGGGATGTTGGGATATTAGGATATTCTAAGGAATTAGGATGTTGGTAATTAGAATCCGGTTTGGATCTTGTTGTTTTTAAGTTTCGTTTTGCTTGCTTGTTAGTCGGCTATTGTATTCTATCAACAGGTACACCATCAAAATATCGTCGAATAATTTATTATAATGTGTAGTAAAAACGACGAACAATAATATATTCGATTTAAAGGGAAGCTCTATAAAATATAAGAAAATGTAGGGTTTCCAATAGCAATAACTTTCATCGACCTGAAACAGCAACGCAAAAGGCATCAGGACATACTCTTCACACAGTTTCGATAATTTTTTACTAATCAAACCCCAATTCCATCCACGTAAAAACATAAACACACACACAATTTTTACGAAAAATTCCTCAAAAACTATCGCAATCAAAATATACTAATAAATTGCTCTATCGTCCCACACCATCCACCTTCCTCGCGTCGCAGACAACTTGAAAAGAGCCCTCGAAATCCGTTTTCACACATTCCCCCGCGCGCACGGAACAGTAACCACGCAAGACGAGGCTTCCATCGAGTGGAGACGCCTCGAGAACACTGTCAGGGGTGTTCCACGCCACCCTTTCGCTGGTTTTCCTCCGTTCCATGCTTCTTTTTCCCCATCTGAGACCGAAAATGGACGCAGACAGCGGTAGGAGGGACTGGCAGAAAGAGAGAAAGAGAGAGAGAGAGAGTACGGACGAAAAGAGGCGAATTAAAATTCATGAACGCTTTCGAGCGGCGTCGAATTAAAATTCATGGCGGAATTATCGCTGGCTCCTCGAAAACAAAGGAACGGGACGAGTTAGGAGCCCACTCACGAAGTCGCGCCACGGAAATCATCCCCGACACGAGAATTCCCGTGCGAGCGGAACACGCCGACGACCCTTCCCGTTCGACTTTTTATCCAACGCGAACGGATCGTCGTCGCCCCTTTTTAAACCCGTTAGTACCAACGCCTTGTCCACCGTGGGCAATGGGGGGGGGGGGGGGGGGCGGCGGATTGATCGTTTAACAGGTTATAATTCGGCGAAGCGAAGTAGGGCTGGATTGGAATACGGAAAAATTGAATGTTTGTTCCGATCAAAGGGTTGGTGGAGTATATATTGCTTTTTTTTTATTATATTTTAACGCTGATAAGAGATATATAATTTAATTTTAATGCAATAATTCGTTAATCTAATGAGTTGTGATATAAGTGGAACAGAGGAGTAAGAAAAACGTATTATATAAAGTTAAATCGAATTTATTTCGGGCGAACACTTCTTCAGTGCTGACTGAAAGTTTTGTAATAAAGATTAATACACGTGAATAGACAAGAAAAAGTATTTAAAATATAAAAATAAAATATAAAAATAAATTAATATCTATACTCTGGTTTTATATATGTTGTACCGATAATTTTATAACATGGAACTATATTTTGACAAACCGTAATAACATATTTCTCAAATAAATAAGAAATACCTTCACATGTGCGATACAAAAATGTTTCATTCACATAAATCATTATACTCGACCACCTAACAAATGAATAAAACCCGAATGGTACCATCGACAAGAAGATATTCGGCGAAAAAAGAAGAAATCGATCTTTGTCCGTTGGGTCACCGTGTTTTCGCGTGCGCACGGTTACGAAAGGAGACGGCGGCATTAATATTTCATTAATATTCCAACGAGAAAGGATCCTTGGAAAAGCGGAGGCTTTATTAATGCGCCTGCGATGTGTACGCGGAGGCGTCGATGTTTTCAACGATGAACAAAGATGGTAGAGCGACGGCGGGGAGGTGAAGAAAAGGAGGGAAGAAAGAAAAAAAAGAGAAGAAGAAAAAATGAGAGGAGGAAGAGATGGACGGGACCGAGAGGCTGCAGAAGAGAGAATATTCCGTTATCTGTCGATGGATCGGAGGAAGAAGGAATTTCTCGTCTGGACGTCGCCGACTGGTCGAGCCGGTGGTAGTTAATTAAGTGCTAACAAGTAGAGAACTACCTCGCGTAGCGAGCCACCTCGCCGGAGTAAAATCGTACGATGTGTCCGGCGTAGAGAGGAAAAGAAGACGAAAAAATAAAGCCGGAGATGAAGACGACGCTTCTACGCGGCTACAACTTTATTATTTTATCCGAGCTGCCTGAGTTTCTAATTTCTCTCTCTTGTTTTTCACCTTTTCCCTTCGAAGCAAAGGTTCCGGCGGAATCGTTCGGCTACCGATTATGGAGATCGTGGGAACGGGGAGTGGGTTCATCGAAAAAATTCTTCGTTTTACTGCTCAGCTGGCGGAAGATTGTTCAGTATTTTTCGTCGAAATTAATATTTTGGAAAAGAAGTTCGAGAGTTTTAAATATTTTTTAAATTTTAAATATAAATTGAGATTCGAGAGATGAATCCTGATATGACCTGCGAATTCAGTCGGAATTAAAATATTCAAAGAGGAACATTGTCGATGAGAATTTAAATTAAAAGATATTCGTGGAATTTGAATTTTATCGAGTAATTGAAGCTGAAAGTTGAAGTTCAAGAAATTTCAATTGGAAGAGTTAAAATTTTGTTAAATAATTGAAATTGATAGATATTGGTAGGGCATCATTAATCATTATTTTCTGGCTAAGTAATTTGTAAAAGCAAAAATGACACTCGGTGATAAAAATATGCGAATACCTTTCCGAATTTAGCGAAACGTTGTTTTTCGAATGACAGGATAAAAAGGTGGAACATCAGTCTCGGCTTCGAGAAGGACGATAAAATTATGCACGGGAGAACGGGACGTGCTAATTGAGCAGACAGTCGAACATTCGAGTTACAGTTACTCCCAAAAATGTTCGTCTGCCTGGCTGCCAAAAATGACAGATCGAAAGTGGACAGGTGAAACTGTAAAATCTAACAATAAAACTTCCTCTATGCTTCGGACGAAAAGTATTAAAACCATCTATACCAATCCCTAAAAAATTATAGTACACGCGTATGTATATAATTAACAAAATATGGTCCATAATGGAGTCAGAAATTAATAAATTCTTTGGACTCGATAAATTCTCCGATTTTAACAGAAAATTGTTCACTTGTCCAGGCTAGATGGTAAATTATTAAACGTTGCGCGACTAAACGCGTTTCCAAGCAAAGATGATGCGGCCTTGGAGACGTTAATGCATCGATGTAAGTTATGTTATATAAGTGGACGACGCAAGATTTTGCCCGTGGGCTGAGAACGCGGTTGAGTAACGCGGACTAGGCAGATAGAAAATGGATGGACGAGCACACTCTTTCGTGGATTTAGGATCCATCAGGGTACGCGTGTTTCGCAGTTCCAGGAATATCTATTTCCTCGTCGCACCATTCCACGTACGTACGCACGCTTCAGGAATTTCGAAATTTTTATCAAAATTACCAACTGTGTGTGCAATTACAGCAAAGCGTCAATTTGATCAGAGAACGAGCAGAATAAATTGCTTAAATAATCGACTGACAAGTTCGTGGTAAATTATTGGCAAGTAAATTAAAAAACCAAAATATTGTTAAAGACGCTGAAACATTCGAATGAAAAATACTGCTACTGTTAAGAAATAAGAAGTGAATAAAATTCGTATTGATTCGAATGGCGGATTAACCAATCGTCGATGAAGGGAAATTTGCTCGCATTGGAGACGGTGTCGTCCGATTAGAAACAGTCGCACGTTGAGATAGGTCGCGAGCAATTCCGGGGTGCGCCACTTAATTCGATGAAGAGATCGGAATCGCGGGCGGAATGCGTGACGCAGGGGACTCGTAGGACCAGGTCGGCTGTTTGAACGACAAATATTTTGTCATCAAACTTCTGTTTCGCGTGGAATCAGCGTGTCTATATGTGCAGGGCTAATAATAAACGTTTCGCAAGCGTTTGCTAAAATTGGGTCGCGCGCGCCCCCTTAAAACATACGCTCCTTTTCGAGAGAGCAATCTTTCCCTCCTTTCTTGAGGACGCTACTTATAAAAATTCAGAATCTCACCAAAAAGTTTCAAATTCAATGAATATAACTTGTATCGTTGGTGAAATAAGATTTTAGTCTCTCCCAAATATGAAACAATATAATATAATAAAACAGCTTACCAATTTCTATCCTTTCACGCTCGTCGACCAATCAGAACGACAGCCAAAATAACAGATCGACTGGTTCGCAACGACACGTAGAAACGATGGCGAAAGGGGTAGATCGTAAACGCGATTGTACCCCGTTTGATTTCCGGCTGCGCGGCAGAGGATTTGTAGAATCGACAACGCGGGACCGCAGTAATTACTGTCGCCACTCAACGGTATTTAACACGGCGTGTCTTAACGACGATCACGAACATTGTTCAAATGGTTGGCTTTGATGCGCGCACAGTCGTGATAACGTCGTCGGAACAACAGAACTCTTGTTTGCCCAGCCAGAGCACAGTCAGTTGCGATTCTCACGCGACTGCAAGTTACCGTTTAATGCCCCCGATTGTACCGCCTGATGATTTTTCGGTTGCCCTTCGTGTATTTCCATTCGCGACAAGCTTCGAGTTAATCTTAGAAAATCATTTCCTTTGAAGGTGTGCGACGCGACATTGAAATACAAGGAATGAAAGATTTAACTTTCTTTAACTTTTACGTTACAATTTTTTATTGCAACCTACAATTTGAGATTTCCTGAGAAATTTAATAAATTTCTAATCCTGTCAGTGTAGAACACGAGAAATACTTTGCAATTACTTTTATGAAAGTGAGAACACTGAAAAATTCTTTATAGATATATAATCTTCCAACCATCCCCACGAAATAGAAAAATAGCAGCGAAAAGGAGAAATGGCATCTGCAAACATCATGTTAAATCAATTTCAACATCGTTGCAACGATTGGCACACGAAGTCGACAGGAAAATTTGATTTAACAAAAGGAACGTGCTATGCTAGTTTTGGTAAAAAATGGCGAACAACGTTCACCAAAAAGAATCGGAGGCCTGGGGGATTCTAACCGTTAGAACCTTCTCTCAGCGCGGAATTGCGTAAATGGCGAAGTGTCCGGTTGCGTCCGGGCACGTGTCGCTGCGGCAAATAAACGTTGCACGCTCGTAGCTACCTTGGGACCGCGTGTTAACCAGGCTAACCAAGATAATCACTCATTACGAGCGTTTAGCGTGGCCGAGGACCGAGGCGTCGTCGTCGCACGATTGGACGCCGCTAACATGGAAATAACCTGGGAGGCAAACACGCAAATCCTGTCGTTCCTCGCTCGGACCGATCTATTTCTACTTTTAGCGAGTCTGCGATCACAGCGACCTCCTCCGCTTCCGGTGACCGCTACCTGGAACATTGCCGGGAACGTTCGCTAACGCGTGGGATGATGTCGAAATCTGCACTCCATGCAGGACAATTTGTACGTACAGTAGGGATTTTTTAAATGTAGAACGTTGGTTTTGGGGTAAATTTGAGGTATTCTGGGTGACTGGTTGATTAGTTTCAATCTTCTGATGAAAAGTTAGAACATTTTACGACGTGTCGCAAATTGACCATCCCCACGAAATAAAGAAATACCATATAGATTTTTGCGAAATCGAATCACATTTCGAAATACAAGTTAGAACTTTCTTGCTGTTTTCTTACGTGGGGTGATTTTGAAAAATGAAAGGTTTCCCTTCACAAGTGGGTGAGGGGATTTTTGACTGATGGAAACCTTGTTTCCTTATTTCGTAGAACTTAAAGAGCTGAATTTAAAAAATTACAAATTTCTATAAGCCCCTTATATGCAAACCTTGACCAAAAAGTAGTAGTATTTCAAGTGGTTTTTCAATAAAATTCAAAGTGTAGCTATGTGAACGTTTAGAATGTGAAATTTAATTTTTTAGTATTCCAATAAAATTTCTCCTCTTTGGTTCTCCCTATTCAAGACTAGCAAAAACTATTTATGTACATCTGCAGACGGCAGTAATTGATTAAGAAATTGAACAGATCATTAGAGAGGCGAGGGTTTATATATTATATCGCGTAACAATTGTTAATCATCGATTCGGGTTTTTAATCGCGATTATCCACGATTTTTATCGACGAATCACGAGTGTTTGTAAATACGGGAAGCACGATTTTCATTAAGTTATCGCCGATAATTATAACTCGAACTAATATTTGCGAGGATATTTCAGGCCGGCGAGAGGGGGGTGGCGTGGTGCGGTGGAGTGTGAAGGGGCGGATTAAAAATGCGCGGGATTTTCGTTGACTTAAATTAAACGGGGAGAATTTATTTACCGGGCTCAGTTATAAATTGTGTACGCAATTATTTTATTGTATAACCGTGTACTTTATCAAACGATAATACAGAACGATGTCGGAAAGTTAACACGCCGCGGAATGAAAACTCTGAATCATGGAAATCATGGAAATACGCAAATCTATCGTTTTTATAATAACACTTATTATGCTGCATAATTGCAATTACATAATTACGACCAATCTAACGTAATCTAATATAAAAAGAGGTAATGAAAAAGGAGGAATAATTTAATCCGGTTACTAACTACCCTCAATGTACAATTATCTTTAAATAATTGCCTGCTACTATCCTAAACTAACTCAAATTAATACAAATCATTTTATTGGAACATTAATTGTATTTAATTTTCAGTTACGATTATGTAAATGAAATGAGTCTAATCTAAATTGAGTTAAAAGAAAAAAAGTTGTATAATGACGATAACAATTTCGTTCAGACGCTAATGATTCTGTTATGTATGCAATGTTGGTTCAAAGATTGGTTTACTCTGTAATCACTTCTGTAATCAAATGAAGGCTCACGGTATCGAGGTTTTGTTTGAGCCTTCGCGATTGTGTGAGTGTTACACTTTACCGAAGAAACAAAACAACGTGAATCATCAAAGTCGACGTCGATCCTTCACATTATCTCTCATTATTTCCCTAAATTTACAACAGTCATGATAATTAAGTAGTAACTACGCTCGCGGATTCTTAATTAGGTTACTGATTCAGAAGACGGCGATAAGAGTTTTCATTTTTCTAATATTTGCATCCGATATACCGAAATCAAACGCTGCATGCAGAGACATAAGAGTGGAAAAACGGAGAGTTAAAGTAGCGAAGAACCTTAAAAAATCTTATACTCATAAATATAATACTTTTATGCAATTTATGTTTTCTCTGTAAATTCTGAAAGAATTTCAGAAAAAAATGATAAAGAAAGATTTTAAATAAAGACACTATTTGCTTTCTAAAAAAGTCTGAAACAATTATTTATTGTCACGTGTCACTATTTAAATTTGATATTTTTTCAAAAGTCACTGCTGCTACGCCTGGAAAGCGCTATGCATATGAATCAACAATTTATTATATTATCTTGTCTAAACAGAATCTTCATTTAAATAGAATAACACATATGTATGATACCTACAAGTACATAAATTAAAAGTCGATGTTGGATAAATATTTATTCAAATTTCAATTGCAACCTTCTTCAATTAAGCAAATGTTTATTTGATCCAAAAGAACCAACTTTACTCAAGTAAATATTTTTACGCTAAGAACTCTGATGCTTTAATTTAAATAAATGTCCCTTTAATACCATTGCAGAAAATCGCTTGCCAAAATTAAGTAAACTTACTATAACGTTAGTCAATTTGTTTCATTTAATCGCCCGATTCACGGTATTCGTGGTAACATAAATATATCGCCCGATTCACGGTATTCGTGGTAACATAAATATATTTTCTTTAATAATTTCTACGAATAAATTTTCATAAAAAAAGTTCCCACTATTTTCTCAATTACATTTAATTAGATAAACTTCTACTTACATCGTTCCTCTCGCACTCCTCTATTTCCCCTTATTCACATTACAAAAATTTCTTCTCATTTACATATTTCTCTAATAACAACGTTCGCATATTTTGTATCATATTATAGAATAAATGTACGTAATTCAGACTGTAAAGGATTAATAATTGTGATCGTTGAAGCGAACGTGCGAATTCTTCGCGCAATGCACGCTCGCGTCAGCGCTCATTCGGTGCTAATTCGACGTGTGCGTGTGGATGACGAGACGAGCACGCACCCTAAAGAGAGCGAGTACTTGCTGGTACACGCGCGAATGCAACCGCGCGTTCGCATATGGCCGTGGAAGGTCGAGCGTGACGTGGTCTCCACTCCCGGCTGCGCAAATATTGATCGAAGTATCGCCGTGACGAAAAATTCCACCGAACCGGGAACACAATGTCCCCGTCGTCGCGAAAGATGGCGCGGAACCGAACGCTACGCTCCGGGGTCGTGACGACTTCGGTTGTGGAGAACTTGGAATATTCGTTTTACAGCATTCGTACATCAGATTTGTTTCAGACGATCGATTGATAGAGCAACGAAAAGGCAATTCTTTAGTTTTGGACCTCGATAAGCTTGAAAATAATCAAATATTTTGAAATTGCCACGTAATGTATCGCAAATCTATAAAATTTCACTTTATTGTATTTTTCATTTTTTTGTTTATTTTTTTTTCTTTCTTTTTTTATTGCAATAAGTAAACTAAATATAATTGTTTCGAAAATCTCTGAGACGTTATTTTTATTCACATTTTATCTAATTTCACACTCGTGGTACGTGTGTACAAGAAGATATATGTAGTTATCTGGTTATATTGTCAAACAGGAACAGCACACCCTAATTTTCTTCAGATTTACAAGCAGTTCCACTTTATTTTATATTGCTCCGTATCGGCTGCTTTGAAACGCGTCGTATAATACAAATAATTTTTCCAACAAAGCCTTCTGCGATATAAAACTAAAAATATCTCGTGTTATATCAATAACTAGTTAAGTTCAAAGTCTTTCCTCGTATTTGCATATGTCAGTAGTTAATAATTTATACTATTCCGAGTGGTCGAACGACGTAGATCACTACCGCAATTCATGGGAGCGAAATGAATTCGAACGAGACGACAAATCTGTCAACACATTCACCAAACAAAATACGATGATCGAGTTGTTTGGCCTATTGCCGATATACGGCGGTGTTTTATCGAATTTCAATAGGCGTCCCCTTGAATATGCTCGAAACACGGTGCCTCGATTTACAACGATATGTACAAACTATTAATTCGATATGGCATCGCCAGGGAATGTCGATACAAAGTTGTTCCAATATTCTATGTTGTTCCTGTCGCATTATGACGAGCTGGCTTGCTCGACGAAGCCAGTACTCCCAGATCGATCGATTATATGTAATAAACACGTATAATAAAACAGCATTTTACCCTCTGCCAGAATTACATTTGTCGATTCATAAATTAGCTGGTTAATAGAAGAAGAAGTATATTCCAATCATTCTGCGATAAAAATTTGTAAGAGTGTGCCAAAATTTTTATAGATAATCAAGGAGTACGTGTTTTACGTATTAAAACGTTTTTTTGGTCGTAAAGAGTTAAATTACATCGGGGCTCTTAACGGATATCAAATTCACACAAAGGTGGGTCCACCCAATCGATCGATCTTCTGGAAGCCTGGAAGTATCGATAAACAGATAATTGGCTGAGACGTAATATTTCATGATGGCGTGTAATCCGATACAACCGTGGGGTTACGTCAAACAAGAAGATCCTGGGATACGGAATTGAATTGACAATAGTTCCGGGATTTAATTTGGTCCCTGGGAACTATTAGCAAAATTAAGCGGAGATTAAGTGCCTCTCGTTCCTGATTAACGTGGAATAGTACGTATCATAGTACTAAGTATCATTGACATTTTATTTATCTACTAACATTATTATTTTGAACAAATTGTTTTGTAAAGACGCCACTAAAAATGTTCATTCTAAAACTACGCTCAAAGCAAACCCTTACACTAAATAACAATCAAATGGTCCAATTTTATTCACTAACGTGCATTAAACTTTTAAAAATATTAATATCCCCACAATGGTACACGCAAAGACTCATCGTTCATAAATCACATACATAAAAATACTTGCACTAAACCAGCCTAACAATTCATCCAATAGACCACAAACGCTACAAACAGTCCATCTAGCAATAATGATCTTCCAATTATTTAAAGATTCCACAAGGCCATGAACAAAACCACCTTGTGCGAGTCACCTCGAAGCTGTGTCCACTGTGTCCACGCTGAGACCACGAGCCCTTAAGCCGGTCGAGCTATTGTTTTATCGCGGCATCTCGGTTGTGAGACAATCAGACGAGCCAGTAAATCCCCTTTCCAGGAGGCGGCGGAACAGGTGGTAAGCGCGCAGCGTGCGGTAAGCGCACGTCAAACCACCCCCGTAGTGAACCTCCTGCGCAATACCATACAGCATGGGGCCACAGCTGGGCGCCGTGTAGCTGTTTTGGCCCCCGACGACCCCTGCTCGCTGCACTCCATGCTCCTTTGGATCCGATTGAAAGAGGACACGCGCCCCCTCGAGCGCTCAAGGGGTTGATTCGTTTGCCCTATCCGCGGTTTCGAGATTTCCACGCGGTTATCGGTTCATTGGGATAGGCTAGCCACTTAATTCCCGATTAATGTTGCGAATGTTCGTGTTTTAGAACAGCGTGTTTAGGAGGTGATTTGGGTTTTAGGGGTGAATTAAGGTACTTGTTTCGTTCTCAGCTGTTAATTCACTCGGATAAGTTGGTTGAGTTTTTAATTAATGCTTAAGAATTGGTCTATTTTAGGGAATACTTGTGGATTTCTGGATGTGAGTTGCAGATGTTAATCATTTTGGACTCTAAATTCGCTAGGGTCAGCTAGCCACCTAATTTTTCATTCACATATAAGAAGACCCATCATCTTCTACAACTTTCTAAGATTCCCATACCGTTCAACTATTGTTCACTCCATACCGAGTACACTCCATATGTTCTTTACATATGTGTAAACATACATGTACTCTCATAGAAAATTTAAATATACAAAAAAATGAGAAATACACACAATGTACAAATAATATCATAAGCAGAATACAAGTACTGTAGAACATTGATTAGCCGAATTAATTATGATACACACTATCGCATATTCTAATTATACACAACACACGGATAATTTATTTTTAACAGAAATGTTTTAGCAGTAACTTCCAATATATTATAAAATATAATGCTTCGCATCATCCTCGACGAGGTATACCATATTAAGAAAACCATTAACCTTCAAGTTTTCGGAAGTACCGCGTGAACCACGCAAAAAAAAATAATTTCCACGACGATAAACAAACTTAACCAAATATTTGACAGATAATCGCGTAGAAATACAACTGATATACGTACTTTGTCCTATATGTACGCAGGCGTATCCCATTTTCGATCGATCGAATATAATAATATGTATATTTTCGTTTATAAAATTACTAAGACGCACAACAGAGACAAGCGTGGCCTCTATCGATGAATGATCACACGTCGTGTTTCGGGTAATTTTGTAAGTCAAAACTGCATACAATAGCGTAGAATGACACGGTCGTTTGTTTGCACATTTCCATGGTGACATTTTTAAGCGGGCGAACCGCGTTGAACACAGCCAGATATTTATCGTTGTATACATTGTATATATTTGCTCGTGCTTACAGAGTTAGGCTTTCGCGCGGAGCCCCCGTTTCCCCGTTGATGCGAGAAATATTCGTAGCCATTTACGACGATCATCGCCGAACAATTAGAAATATGTAATAAAGACCCGGCCGTGTTGTTCCCGTTCCTTCGTCCCCCTACCTCATTCTTTTCTCTGTCGCGATTTGCCGCGTACAAATAATCTTTTAATATTTAAAGATCCTCCCGTGTAACCGTTTCGTGCAAATACTCCGGACGCGTGTAAATATGTACAAAATATACATACACGCGTCAGACGGAATTGTATAAATACGAGGACTATACACCTTCAAGAATAAAATATTTGACACTTGCCAGGGCGTGGCGAGCCCTCTCGGCTTTCTCTTTTCGTGGTTAACGAGCGCCTTTCAGTAAGAGTTTCGAGAGCTTACTTGTTTATTGGTGGAATTAATGGGCGAGCGGATAGTTAATTATTACGTATCGGAACACGATGCCTCCGTTTTGAATAAAAACAATAAATTTAGTATAAATTAGAATGGTTTACAGATCGACGAACAAAATTTGTATTATCGTTAGTTATTCTATATGAAGGTCTGTATCATTAATTAATTTTCACGAAATTCATAGAGCGTTTATCCCATGAGAAAATTATGAAAGTATCAATGCAACTCTGCAAAGAACATTTCCATAGATTCTCACGGTGGTAAGGTAACTAGAAAATCATTCGACGATAGTTCATAAACTTCTGCAGTCGTTAAAGATATAAAAAAGTGATGAAACATTTTTTTATAAATCACTGATGATTCACAATAGATAATAATCATCCAGCAGAACCAGATGGATCGTACCACCCCCAGTTTCTTCTCGACATTTACAAAAACTGATGAGAAATACTTAAACTATTGTAAATGAAAAGGAATCAAACAATTTTCACGATCATTCGAAAGAAACAACAACGAGAAACCGAATGTATACTTACATCAGCTCGTCCTAAATCAGTCACGGTCAGGCCGTACAGTGATGGCAGCGTCAGCGTATTTGAAGCGAGCCCAGTGGCAGGTTTGAAACGAATCCGGCAGGTATGGCGCTTGTTAATCGCATTAGCGCGACATCGCCGATAAATCAGACAATTAGCGACCATAAGCGCATCGTAAATCGGAATTATCAGAATCGGCTAATGCATTTTGATGCTGTCTGTTTGCTTGGTAACGCGCTGCGGCGAGCCAGCATATATGTTTACCAGTCTTACGATCGTTGGAACTGTCACCTGTTTGTTCTGTCAACTAGGGGCACGAGTCCGTACCCGTCCGTGTCCGTAAAATTCTACGCTTCGAAGGGGTTCGCGTCCCTTTGCCCGACTGCGCGGCTTCTCTTCGAGGCTACGAGGCAACTGGTGCACCGACAGAGGTCTTTAAGTGGCGTTGGCTGTTCGTCTTTCATACAAGTCTCGTGACGATTGAAGGATGATTAAAATATAGGAATTCTTATTATATTACATTGCATGCGCTTCTTTTGATAAAAAAATTTGCATTATCAATTAATATTTATCATATATTATTATCATAATATTGTTGATCTTATGTATATATTATATCCATTATTGTTAATATTATTTAAGAAAAAATGTAGAAGACTTGCTTCTATGAATTGATTTAATTCAAAGAACAGAAAGATCAACGACAACCACAATTTCAAAAGCGATATCTTAGAAGACATGAGACATCAGAATTACAAACGACTCTCGTTTGATCATATTCTATAATTGAAAGAAATTAATTTAAAGCATTTAATCGACTATAACACACGAAAATGACGCCGTTCGCGATTGATTCTCGAGCGTGTCTGGAATCGCGCATATCTAGTGTAGAGGCGCGTTGCATAGGAAATTATAGAAGTGACGCAAGGGATGCGTCCGTCGCTTCGGGGAATTGGTTCGACGCCGATGGAGTTAGAAGTATCATCGAGTGGTAGTTCGCATCCGGCAGTATCGCGGTCGCGATTAACTTCTCCGACTCTTGAAGATGATTGCTTTTTAAATAGATGATGGGTGCTCGATCGTGGGAAACCGTGGGAAACCGTGGCCAACCGCGATCGAGCATGGGGAGCTGCGAAAGGCGGTGATTTTCTCTTGAGAAATCTCATTGACACGTGCCAGGTTTCCTGTTTTCATACTTCTTTGAAGTATCAAAGGTAGTTCTTTCATGCATTACAGACAGGTTGTCGATGATTAATATCAAGTACCATCGGCGAGGAATATTTCAGTCTCACGCGTAAAACTGAATTTGTACTAGCAACGTCTGTTTGAATTGCGCACCTCTAACTTTTAGTTGTGAACCTACAATTTACAAGTTCTATACCATCTGAGAAATTCTAACTGTCGATTTATTTGTGCAAGTTGTTGGCCATTGTCGATTTCTTCATTAATGCCAATTAATGCCAATCTACAAATACCTTCCACTTCTAATTTCGCATGACTAATGCGGAAAGTCTCCAGATTTGGGTATAATTTTCAATTCACAACATTCTATCCCTAGCTTCCACTTGCTAATTCTCAATCTCTGTCACTGATACTCAACAATCAGCACCTAACATTCGTCCTTGGTGTCCAACATTTAATTATCAATTCCCAATATTCTTTATAGTACATACTTGATTACGAATTAGTCATTCTAGAGCTTCTTATTTAATACTTAACTTTCGTTTTTTAATATTCACCTCTAATATTACCGAACACCCAACTTTCAGTTGCAGTTATCTACTGCTATTCAAATTTTCTTCAAATCCCACTCTTACGAGTTTCCCTCAGTCAACACCCCCGATTGCAACCGAGTCGCTCGCCGTATTCAAACGACGAACCAAGCAACGACAAATTACCACGCGTTTAAACCGCTCATCCAGTCATCCACGAATTTCTCATACCCCGATCGGCCGCGTGGTCCACGTGGCGCGAGGCCACGGACCATCGAGCAGCGGAAGAAAGAATAGGGTGCGGAGGCAGGTTACCCCCTGAAAACTGGAGGACCGCGAATATCCTGGGCCAGCGTCCCGAATGTTTTGACAGGGGGTGGTCGGTCGCGTGCCAGGGTGGTGTTTGTAAAACATCGCCGGCTGCTTTATCGCGGCGATATTAACCAGCAGCCCCGCCACGCGACCGGCCATTGTTCGCATTGTTGCGGCTCGAGAGAGAGAGAGAGAGAGAGAGAGAGAGAGAGAGAGAGAGAGAGAGAGAGAGAACGGAGAGAGAGCAAGAAGTGATACGGCATTGTTTCCCTGGTGAGACGCGCCGTCGTGATTTTGTTTCCACGCCCGCCGTAATCTAATTGAAATTAATTCCTTCCCATCGATACCAGCGGTTGAATATGGAAAAGTAAATGAAACGAAGCTATTCTCGGTTTGGGTTGCTCAGGGTGGTTTTTCGGGTACTTTGAGAATGGTCAGCGTTTAAAGAATGTTTTTTTGTAACGAAATATAAGCTTGTTAGAATTGCCTTCTTTATATTTAAATGATAAAGATTAGTTTCTTTTGTGTGTATAAATTTGTAATTTGAAGATTATATTTTTGGTATTCTTTAATGGATGATATTTGTTGTATATACAATTTGATAAAAAAGTTTAATAGTTTGGAAAAAGTACTTATATACTTTAATCTTCCGTAAAAAGGTAAAAGTACACTAGTAGAATTATTTTTTGGTATGTTCATTCGTAGATTCAGTTGACTGATATTTTCTAATATTTTGCTTGTAAAACAATGATGGACGTACCTTTTACTCGTTTTACAGTGGATGAAATTATTTATAAAACGATTTCTTTGATATCCAGTGTACATTAGATAATGTTCCTGCAAAAATGCGAGAGAAGACAAGAAAAATTCTCTTCCAAGAAGACTTCCAAGACATCACATTAAACAATACACATATTTTCCATCGTCTTCGCGAACTTCTTATCGATAACGCAAGTGTTTTTTATCATGCGACGATTATCGACGTCTCTCAAAGAATTTCTCCGCGAGATCCATCGTAATGAAAATTAAAATTTCTTCTTTCGCTCTCTAACCGATATTCCTGGATTGCTTCGTTGATTCTTCGTGGAGAATTGGTTAATTTCATTTTGTTACTCTTTCGTAACGAAACGAAAAAACGTCCATTTTCTTGTCGAGAACAGCCAGAGTCGTTAGAAGCGTAGGGAAAAAACATGAAATAAGACAGGGCAAATACCTCTCGCGATATTATCGGGCATCAACCGATCCTATTGAGAAATGATAATGTTCTGTCGCCGATGAAAAACAGTCGTCGTGTAAACAACCGATTTTTGCGTCTGCCATGGCGCGTCGGGAGTTCCTTGCCATTTTGAAGCCGTGGAGTACGTCTTGCGAGATGATACCGTTATTGCGGTGCTTCCAATCAGTGTTCGAGGAAATGGCCAACAATTTATTTGAACGAAGGAAACTGTTGTGAGTCAGTATCGAGTCTCAATAATTGTCAACAGTGTGAGATTTGTTTCACTAGTTCATAATGCAAGATCCCTTCTAGAATAGATTTTAAGGAGGAATATTGTAGATTAATAATATTTAAAAACCTGCAAAACTAAAATCGCGTTTTCGGTTCTTCTACCAAGTTATTCAACGGTACAGTAATTAATAATTTGATGTTTAATTATTAATCGACAACATACTATAACAGTTAATCTCTGTTTATTTCCCACCCAAAGATACTTTTAAAGATAGATTTTTTAAATGGACACATTAGACAATTAATTTTAGAAACCCTGTAAGTGAAGAGGTGCGTGTACGATGCCATGAGAATTGATCAAACATTGAAAATGAGAAGATTAAAAACAAGTAAATTTTGCAACGAATACTTCGTGTGATTAGTTGTAAAAAACTTGCAATACTAAAGTTCAATATTCAGCACGCTTCTCGATTTGTACTACGATCATTAATAGCTGGATCAGACGATACCCTTGCGGAGAATGCAAGCAGGGGAGTCGCAGAGGAGGAGGGTAGGACTTAGCGTTGACCAAGCGGAAGTTCGTTAATAATTCGGCCCTCGCGCGCTTTCCTCCCAGCGAAGTCTTTTTGAAGCGGGCCCAGACTCGTCGAAGCTCGACTGGTCTTGACGATGTTAGAGGGAGAGAACGAGAGAGACGGGGAACGGAGAAAAAAACGAAAGAAAACGGGAAGGAGCGAGAGAGCGAGGGAGGCGGATGGTTGCAGCGCATGCCACGAGGGGTTGAAGTCTGTTTGCTCATGAAATATGCAGGCATGCGCCCTTCATAACTGCTCGAAAGCACTGAAACTTGCGTGCAACCCGGCCGGGCCACGGGATTTTCTGCCCCTTCGAACGTTTACCAAAGCGGCGCGTTTACGTGCGATCGGAACACGCGTTCTTATCGACTCGGGCATCGACTTGCACACCGAACGGGCCTATAAGGCTACACGCCCGTGTAATTGAGTAATTTTAGGTTACGAAAACCATTCCTCGGAGGGTTTAACATTTATATTTGATAGACGTTGCTTTAGAGCTAATTAAAAGGAACGAGAACCAGAGAGAGTGTGCGTGAGCCAGAGTCCTGCATTTTCGCATTTTAAGGATCGTTCGCATATCGTACGAAATGATTTCAGAGTTCTATTTATGCATTTCAGTTATTTCATAGTTGTGCTCATAGAATACATTAACTCGGGCAGAAATTGTGAATTGCAACAGCGAGTCGATAACGCAACTCTTCTTCATTTCCCTTACATTACGTCAACTAAACTCACCCCTGCGCAAACTCTACATACTTTAAAAAGATAAAAAATATAATTATCTGGGGCAATCTATATGTCTAAAAGAAAGGACCATAAAATCGCGTATTTCCTCGTGTTTGGTCTCGCTACGCGATTCGCCAAATCGCGAGGAGTTGGACATATGGCGCAAGGGTGAGAAAGAGGCCGTCGGGGTTGCGTGGGCGTAGCGTGTCGGTCGTTTTTACGAGCCGCACGAAAACTCGTCACGGCCAGATTATTTAACCCCGAAGAGAGCATATGTCATAGCAGCCCTCAACGGCATGGGTTATCGCAATTAACCCACGTCGAAATCGAGCCGCCGATACCGATCGCCCATAAAAACCCGTTCCATACAGTCGCCGTATGTGGAGATACAGTGCAACTGGACAGGTTGCAAGCTTATGCCGTGTTTTTTCACCAGTTTTTAAGGATGTTTTGTTTCAACATTTAACAATAAATGCTGCAACTGTGGAATGGTTCGTCTCCTCTTTGCTACTTTGGACAAACTGTTGTGACTATGATGTCGGTAAATGTACAATTCATGAAACATCACTATCATTCCACATCGAGGAAGAGATTACGTTTCGTGTCTAGGTTTCTAGAAGGGAGATTTATTTGCAAAAATATAACATTATTCTTGATTTCTCACTCTGAATACCCATTTACTAGCGGTGAATTGTACAGGAAATTAGCGAATGAATGTTGTATGGTATTATATAAATAGAAAGTAGACCTGACATCTTGTCTGTGACAGCGAAAGGATCAAAATATTTCGACTTGTCTACGCGGAATTTCATTCATTCGTTCATTGTAAAACGAAAAATTCGGTTATGACCTACATCATTCTCTTGGCCGTGTTTTAAATAAGTTCCTACGAGAGTAGAAGTCGCAGCCAAGGGGTGTACAGCTCGATCGACAATATGCACAAGGAATCGGGCGTGTTGCAGGGCGAAACAACCGGGAGGGTTGACACTGAGACTGAAAAAGTCCGCGTCAGGTAAACGACCTACCCTTTCTTGTCGCCTCGCACTCGACACCACCTCCGCAGGACATTGCGATTTCAAACAAGAACACCTCTTTGTTAAATACACTTTTTTTAAGAGAACTAAAATACGCACTTGCATTGAATTAACAATATATTCAATGCATATATATTTATTTATTTATTAGATTAGGTTAACCACGTGATTATAAATAATTTTTTCTAATAACTTAATCGGTGGTCTCTCATAGTTTCCGAGATATTCGCAAAAAAGGAAGTTTTGCCTGAAGATTTAGAACAAAATGCAGAAAGCAGTCGACAAAATATGAATGAATTTTCAAATTAAGTAAACTTACAAGTATTCTCTGCAAGAGCATAAAGAATAGATTACGATTTTCCTTTATTCCTTCGTTAGATTTTCGTGTCCTCTTCGATACTTCATAAAGAATTAGAGGTGGATACACGCACACGTGTATACGTATGCGGATTTACCCCAAGAAATTGTTTACGAATGGAACGATTACGTCATAGCAAATTCAATAATGAGATACCCTGTAGACCGCACACGTCAGCAAGTCAATTCAATCCAACTAACAGAGCAACGATTATCGATTAAGCCTTGCTGAGTATTAGATCATGTTTAATATGTGTGTACTATACCTACTCGAGATAATTAGTCAAGAAATGAAGGCGCAGAAGCTAACCTGTATTAGATGGATACTTAATTAGAAATAACACAATTTTACCAAATTCCAAAGTATACCAAACGAAATTTTAGTATACACGAAGTATATACGATTTTTAATAGAAACGGAATAATTCAATTGTAAAAATTATAACAAAGATTCTTCAACTCGTACGTTTAGCATATATAGAACACAAATTTACCTCTGCAAAATTCTTCAAGCCATCGAATTGTTATTCAGTCGTATAAAAAAAAAGAAAAAAAAAGAAAAAGAAAAAGAATCGTTCTTGAAATATTTTTATCCATAGATTTACCTGTGTATAATAAATGTTGGAAAAGAATTGCCTTCAGCAGACTGGACGCATTCTTTCCGTCAGCTCGAACAGAAGCGAGTGGCGTGCGAGGGTTCACGCGCAGGCCGCTTCAATCGGGGCCGATGCTTTGGCCGATCGGACACGGGGCCCCGTCGTCCGCGGATGAACGATCTGACGGTTCTTCTTCGGCGTTGCGTCGTAAAAAATTCATTACTCGGCCGGGGAATCGATCGTGAACCCGTGTAATTGCCTGCCCTCTCGATCTCGCGAACTCTGCCTCGTGGCTCTGTCTCGTTCGCGATGGAGAACGATCAACATACACGTCTCGTCGCCTTGACACCGCCACGAGTATAGTACTCGTGAAAGGTTCGATGAAACGATCGATAGTTGCTTAAAATTTCAAATTTTCCATACCAGTAGATTACGCGAATCGAAGATTACAAAAATCGTCCGAACACGTGATCAGTGTTTGACAAAGGTAGATCGTTGATGTCATATGCTAGACTTTTTCTTTCGAGTATACAATTGAAACTTTTTTGCACCTTTCGTAAGAAAGGAAGCAGGATAGAATCGAGGCGATTCTCTGGATCACGGTCGTAACGCACGATCCTTCGCGCGCTCGAAAGAGCACGAAAAGAGAAAAGCGCTGAAGGAGAAGCACAGAAGAGAGATCGATTCTGACAGAACGAAGCTCATCCTTCACGGAGAAGATTTAATTACAGCCCATTCAGCGCCTCGTAAAAGTCGACTTTCTAGAAACCGAACGTCCCTCCGCAACCCCTTCGCCCTCTTCTCTGCGTCGACTCTTAAAAATCGCCGTACCACTTACGCCATGCGAATTTCCAATCCGTGTGTCGCGTGCGTCGCGATACATCCAGTCGTGTTGTTTCTGTGTCCAAATTTTCCATCTACTTTGTCTGTTTTTAAAAGTTATATTTAAATTGTTAACAGAAATTTCGTAGAAGAATCCTCTGTGTCTGCTGACCGCAGTAGAGATTAGATTTTGTAAAATTAATTCTGTTAAGTAATTTCGTTTACGCTTTTAAACATTTCTCGGAGCAATTCTGCGCTCCTTTTCGAGAAACGCGAGCGTCCAGCTGCCCGTTCTAATTTACTGGCCACATAGTTGCGATTCTTCTCGCGAGCGAACGGCCAAGTGGCGCAAATCGCGGAACACATTGCAAAATTAACAATTTGTCCCGCATCGAAACAATGCCAGCACGTTCGAGACAGTGCTCGACCATGGTGCCGACAAAAGAATAATTCCCGTGTCGTATCTTTTTCATCATTTCCGAACGATTTTCATTAACATTAACCCCCCCCCCCCTCTCTTCTCTCTCTCTCTCTCTCTCTCTCTCTCTCTCTCTCTCTCTCTCTCTCTCTCTCTCTCTTTCGTCCTATTCAATCGAACGAATTTCTGACGTGAAAATTTAACAGCCCAACGAAAATTATTAAAAATCACAAAATTAATCTTAGACCTTCGTGGACATGCTTTAAAAAATCTGAATAGAAAAAAAAATAGAGCTGGGTTTCGAAGTATCCACTAAATTGTCCAATACGCATATTAATTCTATCGTTTATTTTCCAGAATGTTCGAGAAAATATTATAATTAAAAAGGTATCAACAAAACAGCATAATATTTTTCTTTGCAAATTAGAAAGAGTCCTGATTCCGTAGCTGGAAATTCAAAGAGTTGGCGTCGAGGAGAGACCTCGCTTTCTCGCGTCGACATTTTTCTTTCTCAAGAAGAGCTCGAGTCCGTGTGTTGACTCATATGGTTCGCGCGGGAAGATAAGGCGAATACCTATAAGGAGGAGATAACTGTCTTTTTTTCCCGGAAAAATCGCATGGTACCACCAGAACGAAGATCACCGGCGGAATTACGACGTTTTATCGATGGCGAGAACCACAGAGCAATCCGAAGAAGCCCGTAATTCGTCCGTAATTTAATTTCACAATGGTGAAAATGCTTTTTCTACTGAATATTGTAATTTGAAACAGCCCCATGAAACGTCTCTTTCTTCTATTCCTTATCTATTCACATAAATCCGCAATTTATTTCATCGTAAGCATCAGAACAGAGATGGAGTAATAGTAGGGGAATATTTAAATGAATAATAATATTGTTAACTACGATTAACAATTATTTTACCCACTTGTCTACAAATCCATTACAGATAGAAAATCTATAAAAATGTGTTTGAAATTCAGAAAAAGAATCTTATCGGTAAACGTTTAAATTATTTGAAAGTCTGGTCGCGTGGTTTCACGATGAGCACATTACTCTGGAGCAGTTGCTGGACATAATCGGGAATTAAGGATACGAATCGAGTTAATTCCTACGGGGAAATCACGGGAAGAAAGAACGAACGTGCAAAGGGTTGCCGGAAAGAATGTCGAACGGCGGACAGGGGATGAGTTGGTCCGTTCATTTAAGAATTTGCCTCGTTAGTCAAATCATGTTCACCTCGTTGGCCCTGTACCAGTTGATACAATTAATTAAGCAGTCCCGTCGGTATTGCAGCCTTTATGAAATCTGATTAGAAGCGCCAAGGAAACCTGCGTGTCTCCCTTACTCTTCGGGGGGCGTCGTTTCTTCCGGATATCGGTGTCCATTAGCGTCGCGATTAGTCGATGAGAATACCTAATAATTCGTTTCTTCTGCCTTCGGACGGGTATCCTTTAGGGAGAGTGATTTTAAACGAAGGACCGAAACTTTATACAATTTAATTTGTGATTTCATTCTGATCGATTTATTAATTTCTTACTTCAATTCTTTGTAAATTTCAAAATTTCATATAACCTCGATACTCTATAAAGAAATATAAAATATATTTATATAAATTCTGTTCCGGCACCACAAAACGAATTCAACGTAATGCATATAGTGTAAGGTTCCTAGAATGAATATATCAAAGTCCGAAAAATCGTACCGTCCAAAAATAAACGTAGCTCTGTAAATACTTAATAATTACAGGTTGGTCAAAGGATAAGAAAAGAGTGAGTGAATGAAAAGGGCTACGGCCCTCCACCGGCAACCCCAAAATTTAGTTTTAGTCGGCAAAACGTTCCGAAAAAACGATACGAAAATCGAAAGGGAACGAAGAAATCAGAGGCGAGAGCGAATAATCTAATTCCGGCGAACGAGTGACCGGAAGTGGCATCCGGTAATCTCGCTCCCACCCCTCGGTGGGGAGGATCGTCCGACGCGATCGATCGCGATAGGAAATCGTCCGGGGCGATTATGGGGACGGGTCCTACGCGATGATAGGCGATGGCTGCCAGGGCAGAAAAAGCGTACACTTTATCAGGTGTGTCAACAGCGCGGCGTGGCACGACAGAAAATTATAGCGGACGGGTTGCAGCGGCGGCACTTGGGCTACGGGCCGGCCCCGGCCCCGGCCTTAAACAGAGTTGTAAATTAATGCAGCAGCCGAGCGAATCGAGCCCCCGCTGCCCGGCGCGGTGCTATTAATCACGAGGAACTTAATTACAGTCACGCGCTACCGCGTCATTGTTCTCGACCACGATTCCCCCGAGAGGTAGACGCGGAAAAACGCGCCGCGTCGTGAAATTCCACCGCTTAACGCTGAATATTCCACTGATGCGATGTTTAAGTGCCTGTTCAGGGCGCTCGATGATAAATTGCATACCAGATAAATGTTTCTATGTTCCGCGAGTTTCTTTCCGATATTCTCAGGTTTCTTTCCATTTTCGGTTGACATTTTTTCAACTCTCCAAGAAGCTGATTTTAGAGTCATTTATGGATTTTTAAGCGGACTACCAGTGGGGAAGTTCGACCTTTAAATTGGAACATTTGATTTTTCGAATTCCGATTTAGGAGAAGCATTAGAGATGAATTTTGAATTCGATATTTCAACCGAGACACGATTTCAGAATGCTAGTTCAGAAATCGTGTAAACTTTCAGATAATTAAGAAGTTACCGTTAAATTCGATGGAGAATTTTTTAAAAGGCCGCATGACTGTAATGTTTCAATTAAATTACATTCGTAATACGGAGCTATAAATGGAGAGTTCACGGGAAATTGATTCGATTAATATAAATAGATATTCAATTTCCTAGAGGAAGATCAAGATATCGCAACTATTGCGGACACGATATGGCTAAATGTTCATCACGCGTGCAATTCGCGTAGTGCATCTAACACGCGTAACACCTGAACCTTTGTCGGTTTGTTGCAACGATATTAACCGATCGCCGGAACCCCTTAAGTAAATCAATGGAACAGGTAGTAGGTAATTGAAATCGATTTGAACGAGAGAAATTGCACCGAGGAAACGGATAAGTGATCCCCAATAACGGCGCATTCCTGTGGCAGCCGGAAGTCATGGATGAACCGCTTCGATACCGAAATCCATCGACTTTCGTTTCCCTGCGAAAATTAATTTTTTCACGCTCCAAAGATAAAGTCCGGTGTTTTACAAAATAAATGAAAAAATACCGTCTCCTCGGTTAGATCTCTTCCCCCTTAATTTCACTTAGTTTCTCCAGATCGCCTCGGCGTTTACACCCAATATACACGACTTTATTACGAGACGCGGTACTTCTCGGGATTTCTTTTTCCATTTTTCAAAAGAGACGCACGAACATTTCTTCTCGTCGTGTATCTTATCGTTGACGGAACGTAGTTCGCCGTTATCAGTGTATTTATGGGGTAGGATATGAAGCTGAAGATTGGATAGATACCGTCGGTAAGGCTGGCACATTTAGAAGAACGAGTGGCGTGCGCGTGTTTATACATGGAATCCAGGGACAAGTAGAATTTTATTACGTTTTCGCTCTACCGTGTTGAAGGTACGTTCGATCCGATCGCACTTTTATACGAGGTGATTAACCGCATGGGTAGACGCTCGCGTGTCTTCGTGAATGATGATTTTATTGTCCACCAATTTCGCGAAAACCATGGTATCCCTTTCGTTAAATATGTGAAAAGTAGGAAATACTTTGAAAGCTATAGAAAAATGAGTATTTATTTGAAATTCGCTTCTCACTGTCGTTGTTGCTAGGTACAATTGCAAACTGCTTGTTTTTATTTATCCGCTGCATTTTTTAAACTAATTTTAATGGGTACTTTTGATATTCTTCAAGCTCGATTCTTCTGCTAGAGATCGCCTTTCAGACATATTTCTCTGCAACTCCACTATTTTATCTAGTTTTCTATTTGTTAGCGTCTCTCAGTAGTCAAAGGTTATTTTCCTAGTTCCCACAGCTTTCGTAATTTTCCCGATATTACATTTCATCGTAACTTCACCGCCACTTCCTATTTTTCTCCACTTTAAATGAGCTTCTCATATCTCCTATTCCTTAAACTTAATTCTTACAAATTTCACACATCATCTACCAATATTTCTTTAATTCTCGATATCCGTCAGATAGAGATTCTGAAAAAGATTTGTGAAAATATACTAATCGTACTACAATTTATTAATAATTTACAATTTCTGTTCCCACGCAATCTTATCAGAAACACTGCACTTCACACTCTAGACGACCATCGTCAGATTCCTTTACTTAGGTACACCGTCTCCTTACGCTCCATTAAACATTCGAAAGTTTCTCCAAAAAAAAAAAATATACCTAAGATATACTTCGCATATACATAATTGAACGACACCGCACAAGCCCAACAATGACTCGACGGTTCAGCCTTTGCTTCGAAGCGCGAAACGAGGATGAAACGAAAGTGGAGAACGGATCGATCTATTCAAACAGCCGTCGATATTTCGAGGTCTCTAGAATTCGTGACGGTAATCGCGCGCACCGCACACGGTTTGCACAAGTGTCCGATGTCACGTTAATTTCCCTCGAGCAGACGCTAATGAATATCGTTTCGTCGCTCGCTCGAGCAGTGCCGCCTTTCAATCTTGCACCGTCGATTCGCGCCGCGCGGAGGGGAATCAAGGCCCAAGCCTCGCGTGCAACCCTTCACCGGGAACTTTAATTAAAGTTCATCTCGATACGCGCGTTCCTTCTCTTATTAATTACCAGGAGCGATCCGTCTGAGCGAGCCGCGAGCTCGCTCGAACGTTGTCCCGATCTCGACCCGAATTCTCTGTTCACGCGAATCGAATTATTGTCTCGGTGTCGTTCAGCTGACGCCGTTCGATTTTATGTAGCCGATAATTAGAATCGCGTCCAAGTATTTACGACAGCTCGCTTCAGATTTACACTGCGCAGCGAAGTTCATACTTCGTGTGCTTCCGAGTACGAGGAAAAAATCGAACCTGGTGCGAGTTTGCCCATTCGAAACTTGATGAAATTTCGAAATTTCTGTTATTTCGCAGTGGCTGACTGATTTCGAGCTACTCAATCGCCGTTGGATATATTGCAGAGGTCGGTTTCTAAATAGGCGTTCGAATCGGCGTTCGAATAGGCTAGGATCAGAAATGGCAAGTATCTTTATTCAAAGGATGACCTTCCGTCCTCCAGCAAACAGCGATGCGATTAGATACAAGTCTCTGCATAATCGTTCTTTGCCCAAGGAGATAAAGTTTTTCGTACATTTGTATGTTTTACATATCTGTTTGAGAACGAAATGGCACACCGGGATCTTGGAAAGCTCGGAGATACCGAAGATTAATTATGTTAAAAGGCCTCGACGATAACAGCGCTATAAATTAAAAGGAAACGGTCGAGAATTGATCGAGGCAATGTCACGCTGGAAATTAACTTTATTCCGCTGCGCCTTAATTCCTTAATTCGTGTAATTACGCTGCATCGATGAATGTCGAAAATTCGCAATATCTGAAATCATACGAAATTGACGTGCGATCATTTTAAACGTTCGAAGCCTTTGTACGATTACATCAGCTGAACTATTGTACTACAAGACGATCGAAACGAACCCGTGATACAACATTTAAGAAGAGTGGACACCAGAAATGAAACACGCAAGCATTAATTCATTCAAAAATCTTCAGAAACCCTTCTTTACAATTTTACGATTTTACAAGCATAACAAGATGATTCTAGATCTCACGCACAGAAGCTAGAATAAATTCCACTAAAAACTAGCGTCGTTCATGCTTGGCGAGCGCGAGACAACAATGCGGGCAAGCGCGAGGCGTATTAAGAAGTAGCGGCGAGAAAAGCAAGCGCGCGGAAAAATCGCGCGTATCCACTCCCCGCGGTGTGCCTGGTCTACGTCGGGCCTGGCACTGATCGGCCAAAATATTTAACCTACGATTAACCGCTCCTCCCGTACACAAAATGATTCAAGAATCAAATACCAAGAGTCAACCGTGGGGTAGACTGAGTACATATTGTACCCGAACGCTGCTATCGCCTGCTGTCCTACGTGGATAACGTGGCACCGGTGTCTCTGTATGCACGTGCGCGCGTTCCCGCGTATACGGATGGTCTATAGAACGATGGTCTAATGGCGGACGCACACACCGATCTAAGGACGCGCGAACACCAGCGGAGGGGTTGGAAGCGGGGGGGAAAAACGCGGTAGGTAGATGAGAATATAAAACGAGGAGAGATGGATGACAGCGTGAAATGTAGAATGCTGTGGATACTGTATCTGTGAGAATTGAAAAATTCCAAAGAATTCCAAGGTATTACATACGAACGCTATCTCCGTTCACGGAGCAGAAATAAAAGAAAGCTGATTTTAATGGAGTCTGGAGTCTTCTAAGGATGTATAAGTAGGAAGGATAGACTATAAAGTGATAATAAATTAAAGAATTCAAAGAGATAATTGTGTGCCATAAAAATAAATATGATGGATGAGAGAATTTGGAAAGAACTATTAGAGTTCAAATAGAATAAGAGAAGTAGGCACATCACTGAAGGAAATACCAGGCAACAAGGTGAAAGGAACGAAGCAATACTAGCAGAAGAACGAAAGCGTAGTATCAACGGAAAAAAGAGACGGAGGAAAACCGAAGGAGAAACCGCCAAACAGACGTTGGGAGATGAAACGTCGCGGAAGTGGACAGGGAAAGCGTGGAAAAAGCAGGACGGAAGGAAAACAGTGGAATCAAAGCTCGGGGTCGATGAGTATACGGCGTTCATGCGTGGTCGCGTTTCCTTTCCACGTTCACCTACGTGTTTTCTACGCGCACACGCCCGCCTCTCACGTACACGTGTAAATACGCGCGCACAACGAAAGTCCTGCTGTGGTGTGTATGCGAAAACGCGTAGGTGCGCGTGTACGTGCCGCACAGGCGTCGGAGGCGGAGGAAGCAGAGGGAGAAAGAGCGTCGACAGAGATGCTGCTGACATTGCTTGAACATATTTGAGTTGCTCCGTTCATGACCAAATATTTATTTATTTACTCGGTAATACACATTTGTATTAACCGCGTAGCACGATTCAAGGCACGTTCATTCAGATTTCTCTGGCAAATTTTGCGCGACCCGCTGCACGACTAATTAGCAACGCCCCCACCCCAACCCCTACTCTATGGCTCCGCCGTCTATGGCTCGCTTATTAATCCCAAAAACCGACTATTCTGACCTGTTACTTGGTTCGATCCCTATACTCTTGTCCTATTCACACGTGTTTCTTTTTTCTTTTAGGTGAAGAACACGCGGCCTCCGTGAGTACCTTCTGCAGTCTTCATAAAGGTTATAGATTACAATATATACTTGATCAAATAATATAAAATTATAGCAGCCCCCTACCTAATTCGAATGTGGTCTAATGGTAAAAAGCTCACCTCTGAGTACAGTCTACGTGTAATATACGTATATATAGTGTTGTTATATAAGTAGAATATTTAAATTTATTTGCAGCTCGTTCGATAGATGAACTTCTTATTTAAAGGATCGCATTTGTGGTGAAAGTACTTGGTACACTGCGGGAGCCACACAAGTTCAGGGAGGTACTAACCTACCCCAGTTTGTTCCATAACGTTCGATATTTGATCGGTCCATTAATATTTTTATTTATTTATTTACTTATTCTTTTATTTTTTTTTATTTAGGTTTTTGTTAGTGTAACACCGATGATTAAGCCCAGAGCGTGATACCAGGTTTCAGTCCTCTGTAATCCGTCCCAATTTAACGAAACACTTATCGATCCGCGTTTCGACGCGCGCGTCACCCCGGAACGTTACAACGAAAAGTATGTTCATGCTAACGGCAAGCAAACAAACTGTGCGTGTTCGATTCTCGCCACCGTAGTTGGGTAATCCACCTATCTGACCGTATATCTGCCTTTTTCACTTTTTTTCTTATTCGTTCGTCGAACGAAATAACACCTGCGAAGCTACCCACCGTCGTCGTTGGTACTCGTTCGTCGAGCGAGTTAGCTCTCGACATCGGTACGACGAGCGTTGTGTGTGCCGTTTAATTATTGGGTTCAGAGCACTGTTTCGAAGTATAATTTCTCCGTCAAGAGAATTCCAAATGTTTCATTATTGATTCTGGGTTGGTAATGGAAAAATAATTCTGAGGCGCGTGTAGGTTTTGCTACGCGCCAATTGTTAACCTTATATGACATTTAGTTCGTTGGGAACAAGTTACAGTTTGATATTATGTACGATAATGTGTTCTAAAAATTTCATACGAATATTGGCTATCGCCAATTTGCTCGAGAAATAATTTTTAACTCTACGCCATTCAAAGTACTCGAATTATAATTAATACTATTTGATCATTTACAAAATTTTGTTACTGTAAAAATATGCAGTATTAAGATTGGTAAAAAGTATTCTCGCAAGAAATGTTTCTTACGAACCCTTCTTTTTCCAACCCTTCTATCCCCCAAAATATTTCGCATCATCCAATTCAGCCCGTAAATGTTATGTCACCCAAAATTGTCGTTCGATGAACGATTTTTATGAAACAAATTACGGAATATTCCGCCACGTAACTTAGTGACAATGTCTCGATCGTATTCCTGATCGAAAAAGTCGCAGCTAACGGCTGCCGTATTTACTCGCAATTCCGCGGCGGCCGATAATAGGTCCTCGACCCCCTTCAGATAAAAACGAGCACACCATCTTACCGTAACTGGCTCGATCGAGCAATCGTCTCGAGATACCGCGGGAATAGTTTTCACCGATAATTAATCGATGGAAAAAAGCGGGTCTTGTTTGCGACCGACCTACATTACATTGCGATAATAACGCTCTTACGTGACTGTGCCACGGCGCGCAATCGTTTTCAGGACCGCGACTCGATGTGAACGATAATATTTAGCCAACCCCTGTTACCAAGGCCCCGAGTCTTCTTTGAACCGCGCATAGATTAACCATAACCAGGACTATTCCCCCCTCGTTCTTCTTCTGTGTCTTTTCCTCCTCTTCACGGTTTTTCGACTCGTTTCACTTTCTGATTAGAAGAGTAGTTGGAAAAAAGTGGATGAAAAGGGAGGTTTTTGTGTTCGTGTTTGGAAGGTAAAATTTTGGTGGTGACGGGTGGAAAATGAGTTTTATACTCAGTAATGGATAATGAGATCCGTTGATCGTTTGGAATTTGAAATATGAAATCATTAATACAATGCATGTAAATACTTAATTATAAATTATTGAAAGCAATACGGTTCGAGGTATTCAAGTATTGGCGAAACGAAAGAGCAACAAGAACGAGCGAAATAAAGAGAGCGCGTCTGGGTCGTCGATCAGACGCCGAAACGAGCGCGAATCGCGAGAGGGTAGGGCGCGCGTGCAAACCCACCCTCGCCGGCTGGCGAACGGACAAAGGGAGGCACGACGATATGTACAAACCAACGGAAGCGTGTCGAGCCCAGGAAGCGAGGCGAGAATTTCCGGGGAAACGTTCGGAAATCGTCGAACGCGTCTAGCCGCCGTTCCGGAAACGTGATTTCGCCAGCCGCCCGACCACCCTTCCCGGCGTCCATCGACGCGACGCTGCCGCTGCACACTCGAAGGCGTTGAAATTCTTGCACAAGCCCTCTCGACGACGTCGAATTTGCGCCACGTGTCAATTTTCCATTCCTCGGCAAATACTCGATGCCTGTTTAGAAGCGGTGAACGTGCGAAGCTACCGGGGAATTGCAGCGGAGGAGGGTAGAGAGCGTTTCTTTTGGACACGGTCATTTCTTTCTCGAAGGGTGTATATTTGGTTTAAAGAATACTATTCGTGATTCGAAGTAATTGGAAGATTGTTCTATCATCAAGAAGAAATGGTGAAACAGGAAAATTGTGCAAGTAGTACTATGTATTATACACAGAGAAACTAATGTGTTGTAATCTTTGTGAGTGATTAAGTAGTTAAAAGACACTGAAACGCTGATAATAAGAAGATAGATTTTTCTTGCAATGATTTAAACAATAATTTTTTACCAATGGCCCCGATCAATCTTCGTTTAAAGTTTAATATAGCAACAAACACCCTTGCACTTGTAATAATTATTGAAAGAATCGAAACGTTTCTCAGTATTAATTTTTAAATTGATTTTTGTTAAAAGAGATTAAATATAATGAATGAAACAGATATCTCAGATATTTAGATCATCTATAATGAATGAAACAGATTCGGACTCTTTGTAATGTAATAGAATTTTAGTAAGTCAAAAGATTCGATATATTACTCGATCATAGATATCCATCGAAGAAAATGATTGAATAATGTGCTCTTTCGACCGGGAAATGTTTTTGAAGCCAACAAGTAAAACAGAAGTTTCTCTAAGTTTGCTCTGGACTTGGAAGAATCCTCGTGTTCAATTGCGAGCCGAGCAACCCTTACTCGAGGAATCCAGCATCAATGGAAAAGGAAAGTACCTATTAAATGGCTTACCAGAAAAACTCTGGTGTATCGCGATGTAAAAATGACGGAGTGGTCCCCGCGTCGGCTTGATTACCGGCAGACAAACGAGTCCCGAGAAAGGACGAAGAGGAAGAATTCGAAGGAGACGAGCGTGTCCAGGAAAACGATAGGGGGTGTTGGTGGCGGTAACTGAACGAGGGTGACGCTAACTTGGCTGAGCGGGTGGGTGGTTGGTGGCTCGAGTAGACGGGGTTACTGCGGGCAGGGAGAAGAGAAAGAGAGAAAGGAGACGAAAAAAAGGGAACCACCCACGGAGAGTCCGACAAAGGCTTGGCCACTTGTCCGATCTCTTGGATCTACGCAAATAGACGCCCATGAAGCCGGCTTTTAACGTTCCCTGTGTTTCATCGTTACTCCTCTCCACCATTTCTCCGCTGGTTTCCGTGTCCCCGTGGCCGACACACCTGCCTTGCCCTCCTTTGGACCGTTTCAAGGAGTTTCCAGATTCCAATTGCAATGCACGCGACAGACGACGACGTTCCCCCGAGAAATTCCTCGCACGATGGAGCAATCTAAATTCATTTTCAAATTATTCCTGCCTTTCCCGCTTTTTCCACTTCCATTTATGCCAAGCCCAAGTATGAACAGTTCAGTAAATTGTAGAAAATAATCTAATTGGATAACTCTTTAATTATAAAACACCATTCACGTTGTTACAATACAAAGTTGAATATAAACGAAAACATTCACCCCGCGCTTCCAAACTAAAAATAAAAGTGAATTTGCCAATGTACAATCGAAAGGGTTAAAAACTTTACGCCATCATGCAGAAAGGCACGAGAAACAAAAGAATAGAAACGAGAGGAGCTATATTTTTCAATGGCCGCTTTAAAACGAGGGAAACTTGCGCGCGCGCGCATGAGAGGAAGGGAGAAAGGGAGAGCGAGAGTTAAGGCATCGGCATTGATTGGTTTGTTTGCGAAGAACACACAAACCAATACACGAAGTCGACGAGAGAGAGAGAGAGGGAGGGGGAGAGAGAGAGAGAGAGAGAGAGAGAGAGAGAGAGAGAGAGAGAGAACGGAACACGCCGGCGGAACGCAGCGTGCTAATATTGGCGCGGAAATTACGTAAAACAAAGGAAGCGTGCCGGAACTCCGTGTCTCTCGACAAATCGGCCAATCGATCTTCGCCGCGCCAGAAGAACGTCCCCGGCCCCGTGAATCGAGTGCCGCCTACGAGAGAGTATCGATAGAGACGTTTTACATTCCACCTTTTTCGTCGTCCCATCGAAAACGGATGTCGATCGATTACCAGTTGGCGCGATACTCGTTTTCTTGTTCTTGTTTACAATTTAGTAGACGCTTTTTTATGCTGCTCGATTAGACGTATATTCAACTCTGCACCGTAGAAACTGGATGATACGAAGAGATTCTTAGAGACATATCCGCGACCATTCACTGCCACACACGATTACACTGTTCGATGGTTCATCTAAGTTGAGCCCGATATCGATTCCAAGGTACGTTTCACTCCAACCTGTTTTTCGTGTTCCACAACCAACTCCTCTACTTTACGCCTCGCAATTATAAAACTTTCATTTGTTTAAAATTCGATTCTAATTAAGCAATTGACATTTATTGAGCTGCTTGGAAATAAAGCTATTAATAATACATATTTATAATCCCCATCTATGTCTACAGACTAATTTATCGTCAATAAATTGTTGCAGAAAAGAATATATGGTGAAATTAAAAGTGAAAGTGCACTTCGTTGCATATGACAGCAAAGGATTTACCCGAAGCCGAACCACAAGATACAGACCGTCGTCCAGCGAAATGAACCTCCTTCTCTGACGAAGAGCGTCCAGAAACCCAGCCAACCCGTTTCCCTCCCGAAAGGGTCCGAGGAGAGTGGCCCTCATTTCCATTTCCATCGACGCGCGAGAGGGTCACGAAACTCGATCTTCCCGCGGCAACGAGGTGGCGACGTGGCAGAGAAAACACACGATCGGGTCGAAGAAACGTCGGTGCTCGAAGCTTTTACGCCGCTTCGAGGAACGTGGGCCAGCGGAAGTCGAGGGCCCGAGAAGAGGGCTTCCATCGGGGCCCTTTCGACGAAATCCTGAACACGCCGCTGTTTGCCCACGCGGCCGTGGGTCAAACATCGGATCGCGGCTGGGGTTTCCACGTCCGCGGTACCTGGGGAAAGGTATTAACCTCGCGGTACCTTCGGGCCGTTTACAATTTACCTGAAAAACCGCGGCTTTCACCGGAAACCGAGCTGCGACTCGTTTTCGTGGTATATTCCGTCGCGTTTCCGACGTTTCACCAGAAGGGATGAAGTTTCGGAATATTATTGCAGGGGTTCCAGGGAAGATAATCTCCCGTAACCATTTCACTGATGAATAAATTTTTCATTTTAGTGGAAGTGAAATGAAGCGGACAATCAAATTATGCGATAAATGTTTTCGAATTCGTAAAAAATAACCTTTTCTACGTCCCCTCCAAAAACAGACAGAGGAAGCTCGAAAATTATGAATAAATTATCGATAACCTTTCGTCTGTGCAAATAGGGAATAGCAGAGGTATCGCGCGAATAGAACGTAAAAACGTGGAAGATGAAAGGGCACTAATTGCGAGAGGAACGGAAACAGCGAACGGGTTTCTGAACGGTGGAGGTGAGCACAACTCGGATCGTGATGTACGAAGTTGTTGAAGGTGAACGGGGAAACAATGAACGCCTTATTTCTGGCGCAGACGCGCGAACGGACCAAGATGACGGGATGGCTAAGGAGACGGGCGCCAGGTACAAGTCAATTTATCGCTGTACAAACACGCGCTATCGTCACGCGAACCTGGTATCGTCACGCTGCGACTATTCCGCTAGGAATTCTGGGACGAACTCGCGCCTTGGCTCGATCGTTGGCCTCGATATATCTTCTTGCGAACGGAGCGAAATCAGAAGACACCGGGTGCGCGCGTTTCTATCGCGAACGAATCAAATAAGATATTACAAGTACGTTTAGATGGACAACTTGAACAGATAATGAGATTAAAACGAACAGCGGATGGAAAGGGTACCTGTGGCGTCCATTTTGGTCTCAGGACTATTTTTACCGATAATAATTAATGCATTTACTAGAATAAATATCGGAATTTTACGACATTACGTATAAAATCTGCGTATGGATTCCTTTGTAGGGCCAGTTTACACGAAACAATAATATATTATAAAAATTCATTTTTAATTATCTTCATAAAAAAAAACTTGTTTCTTTAGTATTAGTGGATACTCTAGACAGTATGAAATTATTAGTATAATTATTTATTTTATTTAAATAGTTTTTCAGAATAAATGAATCAATTTACATTTAGTATTTAATAAATTGCTTGTCGCTGTATGGTGAACGTTGTCTACATATTTGTGTAGGAGTCTATTTGTGCGAATATCACAAATTAACGAGTGGGCGAATGGTAGGTTAGAGGTAGACGATGTTCAGGATTGAAATAAAAATGAAATGTGAATCAGCATCGCGAAATATTTCGTTTCTTGCGAAACGCCATCCGGCGGGTCACCGGCTTTCATTTTTCTCACCTTTTTTTCCTCGACGGTTACCTCGAATGTCCATGATTTCTTATCATCGTCCACGTATCCCACCGTTACTATCGCTTCTCGGAATGTCTCGGCGAACTCTGTATTCCGAAAATTCACGGAATCCATCAGCAGAAACTGTCTCACACTTCTTTTTGAAATCTGAGAAACGGACAGTGACTGGTCAACCGAGAAGCTTTTGACAAGAATTCGGATGTTGTTTGTTCGAAATGTCGTAACTGCTCGCGTAAAAGCCAACCAGTCGAGTTCACGTTGGAACTGTGCTATCGTGTATTTGAAAGTTTACAACCCGTCTTCTGCGTGCGATAAGATGTATGCTTTCTTGCGTCACTTTGTGCGTGAAGACGAGACAATGTCGCAGATGAACGAGTTGCTACCGATTGGATCCCTGACACTATTTCATTCAGTGCAAAAAATCGTCACAAACGTGTGCTCCGCTTGTAATTTCTGTTATTGGACAGTTATAGTTGTTGTATAAGATGCTCGCCCTTGAATATTATAATTTCGCGCGGTGATCTACTTGGCGGGTTTTTGAAATTTAGTACGGATATAACGCTGAGGGTGGAGCAGATGTGTGTTTCCTGCGGAGAACGCATAATAATAAAGCTGTCAACAGCGACCCGGTAAATCTAAAGCCTGGTTCATCCTACGAAATACAGTGGCAAACATGTAGCAAAAGGGCCTGCATTCCAAACGTTGTAATTCCTGCCACGCGTCTCTTGATCTACGCTCTGTTTGCCTTCTTGAACATCCATCCGGATCCGACGAATTTTTCCGAAACGCTGATCCTTTCGTACAGCGACGCTTTTTATTGCTACGTCCGTTTCTTTAATATGGCGCTTCCGTTATTTGTTACCTGCCCGTAAAAAAATGATACCCCACAGTGTACAGTACGAGAAACTTTAATTTAGTGCACAAAACTGTAATATTTTTTATGTATATATTCGTTGCATGATCGATTCGTTAGATAGTTCTTTTCTGTCAGTAGATTCTGATGTTTCACGCAATCCCTCTTCCGCAAAATTCAATAAAATTATTATTGCTCTGAGAATGTAACTAAAATTCCAACACTTTTTGATACTTAGATTCAGCGGAACACTTAACATACCACTGCAAACTACCTAAACAGCTGAAGCGGCTGCGCTGCTTCGGTTTTTGCTGTGCTGTAAAGATGTAGGAAGAAAGAAAGAAGGAAAAGAGAGGGGAAGAACGTTTCGTCCTGGGCCTGCTAGTGGACTCATCAGTAAGGCTACCTAGCAGACCCTGCCTTAGACGCTGGGATATTAGGGACAGTTCAGAACTTCTATATATTGGAAACGATGGGTCATCGGGTACTTTAAGGAAAGTGTAAATGGTGCTGTCCCTCTAGCGGCGAGTGCCACCACACAGCTGTAAAAAAAACATTGTGAATTACTAAATTTTTAATTATCGTTCCAATTATTAGAGAACAATAACTCTGCATTGGAAATTACCGTTGACGTAGTCTGTGAAGCGATACTAGAATAAAAGAAAACATACCACTAACGCGTAAACCTTCTAAAACAAGGTTAAAACAACCTATCAAAGACTCTCCCTGGAATTGCTAAACATTACTCCACCACACGAGTCTTCTTTCCGAGGTAGCATTCCGAAAACGAATTAAAACTAGTCAAAACGAATCAGAACGCCCTCGTCCAAATTACAAATACCAATTCCACGGATTAAACTTGGTCGAACGTCACCCTCGTGGGAGAGACGTGTCGGAAAGCGGGCCGTTTAAAAGAGCAAAAATCGCACAATGAGCGAAAATGCCCGACTAATAGAGCTGTTCACCCTGGCACGAGAATCCGCCTAAACGGGCCTGTAACAGATTCGGGCGCGCAGGGGGTGTACAGTGGGGGAGGGATCCGGCTTAAGATCATGCCGTTTAACGCGACCGAACCCCTACAACGCGACACCCGTCAATGAAATACCCCATGAAACGGCAACTACGCGCGTTGCGGCGTTCTACACCCTTCGAGCGACGCCCCCCCCCCCCCCCCCCCCGGTCGCGGAGCTGTCGCTGATCGATAGAGGCACGGATTGATCGAGCTGGGCGGATCGCAGTTTTTTCTTTGGCATCTTTGGGTATTGTTTCCAATTTTTTTATCGAACTATTGTGTGTTATTGACGTCCGTGCAGCAGCTTCCAGTTCCCCGATATTAGCCGAAAATTAAGGAGTAGTATGCACCTGTTCGCGATACTGTTTCAGTAAATAATTAATAGGGTGGTGAAAAAAGGTTTTTACGTAAATGGAACGATTTCCTGTTGAAAAAAATGATATTAACTAGATTTATGGTAATTACGAATTATTTTCAATTTCCTAATGGAGGAAATAACATTTAAACATATAGGTATTCTAAACATTTTATAAATAAATGTTACAATATTCTAATAGAAGTGTACGGCCATCCTGAAAAAGGAGGCAAAAGCTTCGAACCCAGTGTTCCATGGTACAATACCCAAACCCCGTGAACAAAATTCCAAACGCAGCCAAATATATTCAAAACGACGATTAAATCCACCCCCGGCGAGCGCGATTACCCTTCGTACGCGACAGCAGCGATCACAACAAAAACTTTTGGATGCGAATGGAATCGAAGAATCGGAAAGACACAGTTGTCGACGGACCGCATACGGCCGAGTTTATCGCGGATGAGTCGAGGCAAGAAGGGGTGCAAGGTACGCGCAAAGGGGAGTCCCCAGAGGATTGCCTGGGGAATTAGCAGGAATATAGCAGCATTTAGTAGAGCGGACACACGGTATCCACCGAATCGCCCCTGTTTGTCAAACGGGCATACACATACGAGACATTTTTCCGCGCGAGCAATGATCTCGTTATTTGTTTACAGCCCAATAAAGGGTGCGTACGTCTCTCCGTTCCCTCATGTCGCCAACGCGGTTTATTAACCGGTTTTCACGAGGTAATCAAAATCGAATGAACCTCTGCAAGATTCGATTCCTATTTCTCAAATGCATTTTATGTTAAAGACTTCACATACATTTTTAGATGGATATTATTACAGTATAAATTATCAAGAGTATTGAAGTTGCCTGTACAAATGAAGAATATATTATTGTTAAGATTCAATTTATAGTTTTAATCCTTCGCTTCCAGAACTACTATTCCAAATATACCAACTCTGCTTAAAATAAAAATATTTCAAATGTTATTTAGAAAATAGAGACACACGAACTGATACTCATACATATTTTTCATTAACCTCCATGATTAACCTCCATCTCTGCAATTCAGAACACTTAGGCCCCTTTTAATTTGGAACTCGCAAAAGTACTATATGAAAAATACCAGAATAGGAATCAACGCCTAAAAAATCGCAGCAATCACCCCATTAACTTCTCATCCTCCCCAATCACGACTCACAGCAAAGTACTTTCACGTGAACCATCGAAACACTTTCAAAACCAACCCCCAAACACATGGTCATCGTTCGAGCGACGGATTAAAACGGGACAGTTGGCATTGATTAGGAATAATTACTGTTAACGAGCGCGATCAAAAGCCATGGAATTGGGCAGTGGGTACGACGAAGGGGGAGAGGGTGGGAAGCGAGGGGGTGTGGAGTCGTTTATTAAATGTAAACAGGCATGTTTTTAACGATCTGCCCCCCCTCTCTCTCTCTCTCTCTCTCACTCTCTCTCTCTCTCTCTCTCTCTCTCACTCTCTCTCTCTCTCTCTCTCTCTCTCTCTCTCTCTCTCTCTCTCTCTCTCTCTCTCTCTCTCTCTCTCTCTCTCTCTCTTTACAGCCCATCCGTTCCGAATCGTTGCCGGGGAGTTGCTCGCCTCGAATAATCACCGGAACATCCGGATTATTTTAACCCGGCCTGTACGGTTTGTTTGCTTGGCGTGCATAAATTACCGAACACGAAGTAAAATCGGACGGTCCCGCGGCCGCAAATTCGTCGACGAACCGGATGCAACCGGCATAATGTCGTGGCCAATAATTACTAAATGCGACTTTGATTAATTGCCACTCTAGAAACTCGCTTATGGAACTAACGAAAATATTGCTGTTATTTTGGATTCGTTAATCTAGTAAAAGACTTGCTAAGTTTAACTTATATAAATTAATAATACACGGCATCTATCGATAGCAATGGATAAACGAAGGAGTACAAAATTGGCCAACACGATGTTAATTTTTGCTTCGTTGAAATTAGAGCGAAGCACCCTGTCCTAGGTGCTCTTCAGAGTAAAAATATCGTTGAACACTGCTCGATATAATCAAGATTCCAAAGATTTACTGATAACCAGTTGTCTACTGGGTAACCGTGAAACACCGTCGGGCCACGACTTGTCCGAATTTTTCTCGACGTGCACCCACCGCAACAATGCCAAAGGGTTCGTTATCGCGTCGCAGGCGCATCCACCCGATCCTTGGACGCGAGGAAATCTATTATCCTGGCGAAGTGACCAGAACGTCAGAGGCGCTTGATGGATGAGCGGTGATTAATTATATAACGTCTACCACCCTCTCCGCAACCCCTCTAACCAGGGCTCGGTCGTCGGGTTTTCCCCATGGTAAACACGCCAGGCGATCCTTCGTTCCGCGTTGTTTCTTCTCGGCCAAGAATCACCATCACCGCGGGCGACCGTTCGAATTGACGTATTAATTTTCTAAAGTGGATACACGCAACGGCGTATATCCGCGTTAATTTCGATAATGGACGCCGCGCGTAACGGATTTCCGTTCGTTTCGAAATTCTTTCGTACGGTTTTGTTTCGTTCAGAAAATAGAGAAAGAACGTTGGATTGTGGTGAGGCGGTTTCTAGTTTGTCGTTGAAACTGTGTTTCCAAGTTTTGAAAAATTCTATGTAGATAACTATTTTTTATTACTATTGCGAATTTTTTTGGAAACAAAGTAGACTAAACTTTAACGAAACAATAATTTATTTGCCTCAGTGCAAGTGATTTGGAAGTTTAATTTTAATAGACTGGAATTCGAACAAATTATCGTCAGGAATCCACAAAGGTATGGAAACTCTTTAAATGTATATTATGTCGCATCATGTCACATATTTCTATGAATATTTTTAATAACAGTCATTAGAATAGATTTCGAGATTATTCCTTTTATGAATATTTAACAGCAACCCAGTGGATTTTTAAACTACTGTTATTTCGATACTGTACGCTTTCGTGAATATTCAACAGCAATCCAGTCCAAATTTAGGAATTATTATTTCACAACGTTAAAATTCTATTTAAAAAACGAAAGCATACATTCTACTACGTGCGTATCGTTTTCACGCGTAAATTCTATCAGCAGCGACACCTCTGCACTAGAAAGAAGTAATTTGGCGGGCACCTCGGATCGCACGTTTTGCAAAAGCGCAACGGAGCGCGCAGGAATCATGTAAACAATTCGATCGGGTGCGCTCGCGACGTGCCGGTCAGCGCGGAGTGTGGATTTACGAGACAATGATCAAGAGATGACTGTGGTCCACTACAATTACGGAAATGGTTACTCGAGGCAATCAGGTTAACTGGCAAATTGCGATCGATCGTCCCTTAGCCACGTAAGGAACTGCGCAAACAGCCACAAAGATCTTGTTAAACTCGCAAATTTTACAGGAAATTCATCAAAACCGCTCCTCTGTGTCCCGTGCCCTTTAATGTTTCGTTAGAAATTTATAATTTTTTAACAAATACTTAGGGCAAAAAAAACTATTTGCAGCTGTTAGATTTTGTCAGAACTATAGTATAGGAGGTAATTTTTCAGTTTTAAGTCTCCGTAACGAAAGTTTAAATTAGTTTAAAGTACTCGCACAAATGTTGGAAATTGAAATTTAAAACAAAAAGTGTTTGCACGTACTTACACACTTATATTATATTATAAACTCAACAATTTGCTATTTGCGTTAATCGTCTCATGAAGATATTAATCGAAATGCTATACAATGATTTCTAATAATTTTGTGTAGATCCACATCTAGTAATAATTATAATTTATAAGGAAACAGTATTAAGTAAAAAATGTTTAATCAGCCACATTGAATCAATTAAAAGGCTACTTCTATCAGAAATAATCAATAACAGAAGACGGAATGCCGAAACGTGGAAGGATGATTTGACTAAACAAAAAATGCTAGCCTTTTTCACATTTCAATTTCCAAATGCACACGCCAAATACACGGTCGTACATAAATGACTGCGCTGTGGCTGGACGTGCCTGCTGGTATAACGCGTGGATTTGTACGAGGATAACCAAGGGATGACCATGGTCAGCGATCATTACGAGGATGGTCACTCGAACTGATCGCAATGAGGGCGCAAAGAGCCAAACGACGCGATCGATTCGCTGCTTGACGGAAAGAATCCGCGATGACCTCGTAGCGTTCCAAGTGGTACGAGTTCGTTCGATGACCAACGCACCTCCTCGAATCGCCTATTGACCAGCGCGGGCTAATCGATGTGCTTACGGCTCAGTTCTAACCGCGTGCAGCGTTGTCGATTTAGCTTTTCGTAAAGCTTGTTCGAAGAGGAACATTGCTTCTGATCGTCATCCCAGTTTGCAAGCTCAAATTAATTCTACCAAGACCTATTCGAAAACAGTTGCGAACCACTACCGGCGCGGTGCAACGGTGCTTCCCAACAGCCATGAACAATAAGTACACCGAAACAGATTGGTCAAAGAGTCTACCCTCGAAGCCTACGCCTTCTCGATCAACGCGTAATTCCCAACCACCGAGCTGATCACGCTAATCCACTTTTTACGGATCGAGATTCACCCCTGAAAAACATGGTTCCTCGCGCGTAGTGGATAAAAGGGGTTGGGCGCGAAATCAGGTGTAAAGGATCAAAGCACGACCGCACATGTTCGTTCTCGCGGTTCGTTCGACGGCTTGGCTAATTATGCGCCATTTATCCTTAACGCGATTAAGCGACGATTGTTTTAAACCGGTCGATCCTTTTGCTAGAATCGTGGCGCGATTCGCGATCAAAGGGGTCGACAGGCGATCGCGGGCCCCACGGCGCCGTCGCTGTTTGTCGAGAGCGCGTAGAGCACGCTGTAACCGGGGCCAACTTTGTTCCGCGACTAGGGGCTGTTTGTTATTGGTAAATCCAAACAGGCAGTCGCGATGATCGCGCTCGCATCCTGTGCCGTCCCTTTGGCTGCTCGTCGATCGGTGCCGCGCGGCGGCCGATTTCCACGCGCCGATCGGAACGGATGTGTGGCTGGCTAGCTTCCGCAAATTGTTCGGCTCTGCGCTTGTAACGGTCGGACTGCGTTCGTAAATACTGCGCCCCGTCGTGGGTGTTCGAGGGGTTTTTCTATCAGTTGGACTGTAGATTAGGCTGGGTTAGTGTGGGCCTAAATATGAAACGACGGAAGGGATGCAATGATTCACTTCACTCTACTCTCTTATAGGATTGTTTATAATAATCTTGATTATTCTGTAGAAACAGGTAAATTCGAATGAGAAACGTGACAAAATGTACAATTGGAAAAGACTGTAAAAAAGTTGTATCACGGAAATGAAATATGAAGAATATACTTGTTTTCAAGGTTGCAAAAGAATATACCTTGCGCCGCAAGAATGTATTGGAAATTGCGTAATATCTAAAAAAAAAGGCTTCAATGTAAGGGATGAATCCTGTATAGAACATTACAAAGTTGAAATGTCAGTGTAAAAATAAAATTGAAATATAAGCTGTCCTTTCATGATTCTGCATTAAAAGAAGAAGCATCTTGTTTTATATTTTATATAGACATGTTAAAAAGAGTAATTTTCTTCTTAATAACTATAAAACATGTTTAAGGAAGTAAAATGATAACTTATCGCTTTCGCATTATACTGAACACTAAATGATTCCAATAAATCCCTAACACGCGTGAACCCCCAATAGGCTTCCCAGCTCGAACCACCCCACGATCACGCCCCTACGATACAGTTATTGTCGAGCTTGCCCTTTGCACTTCATTATAGATAAATAGAGCTAAACGCCATGAAAATGACCTATGAATAATTACCGTGAACATGTCCAGCCAATTCATTATTAAACACTCGACCAACTTGTGGCTATTTTGTTCTTCAACGCTGACGCGTTCGCACCTTCTTTTTCTACACCCTCACCAAATACACTATAAAACTCATGAAACTAAATCTATTTTAACAAATTCACGTTGTTCTCGCTAAACCACAAATTACCATCGGCTTTCATCCTCGATGGCGATTGCAAAAAATTAGCACAGACGTGCCTGAAAATAATTCGGCCATGAGAAAAAGCGATCCTCAGCCATTTTAATTCGTTCGCGCGATTAAAAATACCGCGACGATCGCGCGCGAGCTCTAAAATTTCGAGAACAAACAGACGAGCTCCGCGGACGTAAAATAGGAACGTAGTTAAAAGAGGAAAAAGTAGAAAAGTGAAGCAGAGCATCGGCGATGGGGTTGCAACGAGTTCCGGCGAAAAGTAAACCCTCGATCCAGTGTCAAATTCAAAAATGCGTTCATTTTTTACCGAGCATCACTTTTCCCGCTCGCTTCCTCTAGTTTTTGTTTCTCGAGTTTTTTTCAAATTATATTTTCCCACGATTTAAGGGGGAAAAAATAATAATTGCACAACATCGTATCACTACTCCAATATCTATAATCTTCCCCGTGACCGAAATTTCAGTTAAAAACCTTCCTTACAAACATCTAGATGATGAAAAAAGTCTCAGACTTACTATACTTCACTGAACTAATTAAGCAACATTTCTCAAACTTTACCCTAGATGCGACATAAAATTTGATATACCTAATCTGTATAAAAATACAATTTGTATTGGAAAAAAAAGAAAATTTTCCATGACATGGAAATGCGTGGCAATCGCGTGGCATAAATTCAAGCAATAACTTCTCGATAAACGAGTAAATATGAAAATGGGGGCGGAAGAACGACTGGTCTCGAGATTTCTTGACAGTGGTCGAGAATTATTGAGTAGTCCTCTCTGGAAGCCGGCTTCCGGCTGGAATTCATTTCGACGAGAGGCTCGGGGAACGCGTAACCCCTGTCTCACGGGGTGTTTTAATATTTCATAGGCTGCTGCCTCTCTCGTCGTTACGCCGAAACGACGCCTTCGCGGCGCGGATTCCGGGCACCGTCCTGAATACGCGGAGAAATGGAAAAACCCAGCCACGGTGATCCTCCGCACATTAATTCGTGAATTTAAAAAAGGTCACGAGCGGGGACAGAAGTTCGAGCGGGTTCGAAAACTGTCTCCATTCAAGATTTCAAGAATGTCATTATTTTGCGACTGCAAATAGACGAAGTTGTTTGCGATTGCAATGCAGTACTAAAGTAGAATAACAATTGCCAGGATTATTAAACGTCTCTGAAATTAGACTAAAGCTTACGCGCGTCGTACTTTCAACATCTACCGCGGAACAGCATTCCCAATCGCGCAACCAGTTCCAATCGAGCTCGCGAAAGGATAACTCCGTGAACTTGCCAAGCCAAACGACTCCCAAAAAAAGCCACCTCCCCAACTTCGTTCTTCCGCCAGTCGGAATTTCGATCCGCCGCGAGTCAGCCCGGTAGGAACGTCACCATGAATCCTACCCATACTCTGGGGATAGCCGTTGAATCTCGGCGGATGTTCTCCGAGTTTTCTGCGAGAACGGAACGGAGAGGGAAGCTGAAACGGAAGAAGGGTGACGCACACAATGTCGAAATCGTGAAGACGACGACGACGACGACGAAGATGACGAAGACAACTTCGAGGCTAGGGCGGAGGGTTCAGGCGAGAGAAGAGGAGCGTGCGGCAAGCTGCAGAGAACCGGCTCTGCCGGCGGCGGCGGTGGCGACGGCGGCGGTCGAGCGAGGAAAGCGTTGCCATCGCTACGCCTGGGTATCAGCTTGCCTTCTGGTTGGCCCGAGCGAATGCGGCCCATGAGACTTCGCGGGGTGGTAGAGCGCGCTTGGCCGCGGTATTGACGCGCCTTCGTCCGACTGAGAGGGAACGAACGCGCGCACCAGGGTAGTTGCTAGAGGGAGAGGCAGCCAGCGCCAGTAGAGACAGGCGAGAACGAGGGAACGAACTCCATGCCGGTGAACGTGGGACGAACGAGGAGGACTGGTTGACGGCACCAGCCGCGCGTCGGGTCAAACGGAGATAAAGTCGCGTACGAAGCCGGGGAAAAAGAGGAGGATGGACAAGGGGTAAGGGGGAAACGGTGGAAGGAAGCGGGATGGAGAGAGAGGAGGACATAGGGAGTGGGAGAGACGTCGCGGAGAGCCTAGAACGCAGGCCCGTGCAACATGGCCGACGATTCGTAACCCCCCACGCTGATAAACGTGCTCATATTCGCTGATAGCCGCTCCCACACGCGTCAGCAGTCGCGTCTTTCCCTCCTCTTCGCCCCGTTCTACTCACTACGCGTTCTCCTCCTTGCTCCTTCCTTCTGGACGTACTTGCTCCTCAGACTTCTTTGTAGCTGCTTGAGATTCTGTGGGTTCCCTTTCTCTGGCCAGTTCGATTCCTCCTTCTCCGACTGGAGCTTTCTTCTTTTTATTCTCCACTTCTGCTCGCTGAATTCTTTGGATTTTGGTTTTAAGGTTTCACAAGTATTTCCACTGCTTTTGGTTTTTTATTCTCCTTTAAGGTGAGGCTTTGTGTTTCTTCGAGCTTCTTCTCTGACTCGGCGTCTTCTCCTGCTTGAAGTTTCATTATATGGGTTTGTTTCTGTTTCTGGGAATTTGGAAATTTCTCTTTTTTTATTGTTGTTTTTTTTTTTTTTTTTTAATACGAAATCACATTGTTACCTCTCGAGTGGAAATTTGATAGAATTCTTTCGTTTCTTGCTTCATCGGAGCTATGTTTTCGCGAATTTGACTCTTCTGGAAGAGTTAACGGGGAGTACACTCACGGTGACACGTCATGGCGGCGCATGGGGAAATTACGGAAGGAGTTACAACGCGAGATTACGAGGCGTTACGTAACGATAACCAAATAAAGACGGAATCGATTCCTTTTCCGCGCTCGTGCTTTCCCTGGGAAAAAGAGCGTCTCTCCTTCAGAGGATGGCGCGACTTTATCGAAGAAAAATGCTCTCCGATACTTCCCGACGATAGTTACGTAACTCCGCCCGTGTAAAGTGTAAATAAATTTTTATCACTGGTCAAATGGACGTCTGAAATATTGCCAATTGTGGTGGTTCGCATGTTTCTTACAAAACGATGTCTCCAGTTACTAAATTGTAATACTGAACGAGTGGAAAAGAATTGCTGCTAAAAGGAAAACAGTAAATACCAAAAGACTATCTAATATATAATATATAATAAAATATTTCAAGAATTGAAATGAATGTCATCAATCGGACAAAGGAAGTGCTCGCGGCCACATATTTCACGACCACGTTCACACGTGCTGCAAGCATTAAAACGATCAGACTGGCCGCCTCTATCCACATCGGTACGATCCTTAAACCATGGCCGCGATGCAATCAGTCCGCGGGGTTGGTGTTCTTCAGACGCGGGGCATTCAATTTCCGGTCGAATCCATCCCGGCGAGATTGGCCAAACGGCGATCTCAGATCCCGGCTACGTATGCCCGGCTGATTTTATTAGCGGACATCCCATTAAGCGGCGGATTACATTCTAATTAACAAGGAGTTTGTCGTGCGGCCGGAGCCCCTAATCCGTTTACGAAAATTTCAATTTCTCGGCCGCACCTAAGTAAACCGGGCTTGCCCCCGGACCCTCACAACCGACGACAGACTTTGCCTTTCGTCTACGGATGTACAGGAATCCCAGCCGCGCTAATCCGTTCCGCGACCAAGAAATTACGAGCACGGGAAAGGGGGACGACGGTTTGCGTCGATGCTCCTTTGAATCTTTCTTATTGAGGAGACTCCATGGGGTGTTCTGGTATCTTGAACTATTCGAATATTGTATGACTCGGGTCCACATTTTCTGAAATACTTGCTGTCGTGCTTGTTTTTCACTTGTTGCCGCGGTTAGAACGATCTGTAATCTTTCTGTGGTTCTGAGATATGTGATAGTAAATTATACTTATATCATTATAATTTCATTTGAGGTTTTACAATTGCTATTCCAATAGTTGTGCACTCGTCTCGGCAGATTTGTTATGTGGCGTTGATGCAAGATGTAGAGTTGTGATTTGTGTTGGGTGTCTCGTTGCAAATTAGAGCGGTGGATAATGCTGAAATACATTGTTATTATTAAAACGGCAAAGATTCGTGGTTGCTCGAAAATTTAACTAAAATACTGTCCTGTGACTAAAGGAATAATACCACAGCCACGGATACATCGATGCGTACCAGACGTGCGCCGTGATTCGCAGAGAAACGTCCATGTCGAAATCCAAAGGGGTAAACTTTCCTCTTACGAGAATAATCTAACGAGTAAACGCGCCTCAACTTGACGTTAACTGGCGTTCAACGAGCACTCCATGTCACTTTGGTCAGCTGAATTAATTATGAGCGACTCTCCATAATTACAGTGTCTGACGAACTGTGATAGTTGCTCGAACCAAGAGCGAAATATTATATTAGTCCACGTCAACAAACAATTTCTTAGTACATTGTTGTAAAATATTGGTTTGTCCAAAAGTATAATTACCATTAATATTTACACGGATGCAATTGACAGTGATACCATTAGACAAGAAATATCTTTCCTTCGCTGAATTATTTATGCGATTTGAAACAATATATTGTAGACTGAGTCATTTTTGGCTAAAAATGTGCACTATCACCTATAAATATCCAGGCATCACCTTTTACTCTATAGTGGTGTACAACACCACTGTATGGATGTTATTGAAGCTTGAACATCCACATGCTACTCAATTTAAAATTTAAATTAAATAATTTAGAAACAGAAAACTATATTAATCATTTCATTAAATCAGAGTTTAAAAGATTTGAACAAGTTTTATAAATTAATTTTAGTGCGTTAGAGTGTATCCTCTTGTACATGATTAACAGAAAGGTAAATCATCCCAGAATGTTCTACCCGCAATTTTTCATAAAATCACAGAGTAGAGATTTTTGAGCGATGGTTTAGCTGGTGATTGTCGAACGAACACGAGTCACGCACAGGCGAACTTACTTTGTTTTTCCTCCTTTCATTATCTTGTCTCGTCGTGAATATTCACGGTACATTAAATATCCCACGATTCACTTGTTGCAGAAATCAGAGGTTTCCTCTTTATTAACGCATCGTATTTCGTTCCCGTGGTACAAAAAGAAAAAAGAAAAAAAAGAAAAAAAAGAAAAAAATACCCGGGAAAAAGAGGAAACGACCGAGAAGGGTGGGCGACGCGCGTTTCGAACCGAATACGAGGAAATTTGCAGCGAAGAGGGCAACGGGTAGAGACAAGTAACCTCGCCTCAAATATTTGTCCTATCCGCGGCAGTGTTGGTTAATTGTAGTAACGTTAATTAAAAGTGGCGCTGCTTGTATTATGTTACGCGTGAAACGGAATGGAATAACATATGCCAGCTTAAATCCTCGCGCTGAAAAAAACACAGGAATCTTGCTTTCATTCATTCGTCGAAACATGAATTTCATGTATCTCATTGCAATTCTGATTAATTTCTGTGAAACTTAATGAAATTCGATGAAACGATTTAACAAACTGAAATCTTTACGATTTCAAGTTTTGTTTTACGAATCACAAATCAACGATGGAATATAAATTATTTTTAAATAATGATTAAGAGTGTTGATTTTTATACGGAAACAAGAGTAGCTGTTTCGCCTTCTGATCACCAGGAAACAATGAGAGACGGACGAGGGAGAGCGTCCATTGGCGATCCAGTTATAAAATTAAATTGAAAATTATATCAGCCCGCGCGGCGATGTGCAATGCATGAAATGTATCAAAATTGTTTGCAGTTTTTATCACGTTTACCGTGCCAGCAAATTATTATATCGTATTTCCATAAAGCCATTACACTCCATTAAAATGAAATTTGCTGTGTGACGCTAATCGATCGAGCGTAAACTTTTATTTATCGTGCGTTTATTGTTCCTCGATCGGGAAACAACATAATATTTTTTATGCTCAACACACACGACCGTGCTATTCGCCGCTGGGCTATCTGTTTGAAGAAATGAATCGAATCTAGATACATTTCAGTCAGACGCCTTACAAACGACGAACATCGATTCCCTTCGACTGGAAAATCTACTTCCTTCGTATTTTTCTTTTTTTTTTTCTTTTTGCACGCGCGCGAGATTTCAGTTTACATTTTTCCACGCGAGGAAACTTTCCGAATGTTTATCGCGTTTATCACGTAATCGCGATCGCGAGTGCTCCGATAGAAATTGTCGTAGAAAACGCGTCTGAGAAACGGTAGAGATAACGCGTTTACGCTGAAGAACGTGCAACATTTGCGCAGCTTTCATTTACCTATGCGAGAAAAAAATCGAGATCGGCATGTTGCACTTAAGAGGTGGCGTTTAGGTTGATACCGCTTATCAGATATTATACAATCGTCTACGAGCGACGCGCTATCCGTCCTATCTTGTAAATTGTACATTTATCGAGCGATGGAAAACGGCGTTAAAAATTTTTAGCAACAAACATCCCACGACTCGAACTGTGAGAAGGTAAATACCAGCTAAAACTTGCCTATATGTAATTGTTTCGACGATCGAAATAATTTTAAATAAAAGTTCGCCTAATTCGTAGCTATTTGAGCGTACATCGTCGAATTAATAACATGTTAACAACATGGGAAACTAGAGATACATGTACTAAAGGGGAGAATAAACTAAACTAAACTAATAAACTAAGCCAAAAACTAAAGGGGAGATAAAAATATTGATCAATCGCTGACGAACAAATATTTGATCGATAGGAATGAATCAAAGCAACGTTAATTTCTACTTGTTGTTTGCATTTTATTAACGCGTCGTTGAAGAACTATTTCACGACAAATACGGGAACATTTGGTGGCGAAAGGTGTCCTAATGGCGGCGAGAGACGCGGGGCTACTTCCTTGCCTCAAATATTTACCGTGTCCGACGACGACGTCGGTTAATTATGACAACGCTAATTAAAAGAGAAACTGCAACAAATTCGATAAAGTTATTGGCATTCCGTTGGACTAATGTCTCTCTCTCTCTCTCTCTCTCTCTCTCTCTCTCTCTCTCTCTCTCTTTCTCTCTCTCCCTCCCTCGCTGCTCTCGAGCATGCAAATGCGAAAAAAAATTCGACTTAGAAGTTGACCCGTTTCGCGACATTACGAAATTCTGGTCACGCGATTTCAAGTCACGTGGTGGTATACCCTTGTTAAATGGGTCGTCTCTTACCGAAAAAGTCCTTCAATTATCTAATTGAAAGTTAGCCGCGGCGAGTCAATCGCAATCAGGCCGAATATGGTAGAGCTTATTTGAAACAGGAACCAAAAGACTAGAGATTCCTGGCTAAATCAATTACAGTGCACTCGAAATATGTATCTATCGTTCGTTCCTTTCCATCCACTTGCAAGTTCCGAAGACAGAAGTGCAAAATTCACGGTCAAGTAGCGATCACGATTACGCGCGTTGCGCTTACGTGACGTTGCAACCTGTGATTGCGTACGATTATTGCGTAAATTGTAATTATACGCAGCGCGATAATGCCCGTTTCCAGGAACTGCAAATTGTGATGAGTCAAAGCCTAATCAAAACATCAGCTACCAACATCGAACGAATGCAAAAGTTGCGCTGCTACGCGATCGTTACTCACCGACCGATATCAATAAACAGTATACTTTAGTTTATTTCATCGATTACGGGGCGAGTTTCACCTCTCGAGGAACAGGACGTCATGCGTTGTACTAAATGGCTGACATCTTGTCAGTGATCCTCCGCGAACCTTGACTCATCGCCTTTGATGGCGACGCGAAATTCACGCTTGCGCAACCATAAATTAACGAAGCTGCAAATAAGCCTAACACCGCGCACGCATGTACGCCCCGTGCAAATAGCACAGAAGCGGCGCGATGCAACCGTGAATTCCATGCAACCCGCGGAACGGGCCATCGACATCGGAGGGATACCATAATTACTCTAATCATTCAGATGTCATAAAACATCTGAAACCTCGTAGAATATAAGCATAGCGTGTAAATGCAATCGATTTCGAACTTTAGATTCAACATATCTTGTATATCTTGATTAATGACAATAGAAACTTCTTTTTACTACTGTATATTATATAATTCTTAGCCTAGTATATCATTCAATACTGATATACAATGTCATTTAATGTGAACCATGAGTTACAATTACTATGCTGCTATTCTTCCTAACTTATTAGGTAGGAAGTTATTCTACTTAACGGCTGTACTATTTCCATATCCATACCCTGAATCGAAAATAACAAGTATCATTCGACAACAGCACTGACAGACGCTACATACTAATTACCACGCCGCTACGTCAGTCGATCTTAAACAATCGCGAGGAGATAACCTTAAACGCCGTCGCGTAACTATATACCTGTCGGATATCTCATCCCTGTCCACCCTGTCCTTAGCGTCCCTAGGTTTAATATCCTCGAATTAACGGTGCCGCTTATCGTCGTGTTCCAGCGGATAGAGAAAGAGAGAACGATACCGGGCTGCTGATAAAACCCGTCGATGAAGCGTTAAATTCCATGCGAGGGGGCTTCTGCCCTTCGATATCCTCCTTCGCAGCAGCCCTCGCGCGGACTTCTCCGCGCCGGAAAGAGATAGATTACAAGAGAGTGGAGCACGTTCGTTGCACACACGCACACCGTTTTCCACCCCTCGTCGATAGCGCCGTTCCCTCCCCTCCTGTACAGTTCACGACGGCCCCCCAGGCCCCACTATTCGAACACGGTATATCGCCAAGCCCCCCCCCCCCCCCCCCCACCAACGAACCTCAGCCACTCCCCACTCCCGTCTCACGCGCGTTCTTCACGTTTTTACCCCTCACCATCGCGCCTCTCCTATCGGCCCCCACCGCCACGCCGCTACTCCACCTTTCGTCCGACGCGTTCTCCAGCACAGGGGCGATTTTCACCCCTCGACGCGGTGTCTTCCAACTCCGCGATGATCTCTCCTCTTCTTCGCTCCCTATCTTCTTCGTTTCTCCGTCTCTCACATCTCTGTGTATCACTCGCTTCAACCCTCTCTATCAGCGCCGGTTTCACCCTTACCGTCTCCACTCCCATCAAACCATCGCTACATTTCGACGCTCTCCTTTCCTTCGACTGCTTCATATCTCCATCTTTCTCGCGCGGCGTCTGATTCCGCGGGCACGGTGGACCGCGTGTATCGAACGAGGAACACGAGTACACGCGGGGTCTCGCGCGCGCGCAAGAGGGAGAGAGCGCGCATGTGTACAATCAAACATTGTTCATGATTTAGTCAAATATTGGCGAGATACACTGGTTTGTAGTACCTCTCAATGTATATCTGACTGTGTATCATGCCGAATAATCCGCGGGAGATTGCACCTCGATTGTCCACCCGTTAACTAAGACTCGTTACATGCTACCTGGACTCGCGACGCGATCCCGCGCTGGATACACGTCCCACCATCGTTGTTGGCCGTCGATTGATCGTGTCAACTGCAAGAGCTAGTGTTATGCTCGTTATTTTGTGATGTACAAGAAATTGATGATACGAGGAGATGATTGACGGCTACGTTTTCTGAAATATAAGAAATATTGTTACGGACATTTTACTTGAATTGTAATTAATTCCATTCGTTGCTGTGGTTGTCCATTATGGATGGATATGGGACTGTCTGGATAATTTTGACCTTGGTAAGTTGCTAAGCAATTTTCCTGTACTAATATTGAAATCTACGGCTGGAAAATTTAGGGGTCAATTTAAGAGCAATAAAAACGAGATACGTATAATAGGAACTTTTAATGCATGACGCAAAAGGGGCAGATAAGATAATAAAAACACCACGGTCGTAAATTCGGTCAACGGTATCTGCTAAAGGAAAATCAATATGCCAGGAAACTTGTTCGTTCGAACAATCTGGATTTGCCAATCCCTTTACTTGGATAATTTATAATGGACGTTCCAGAATCCTCGTAACTTTGCTGGTAATAAAATAAAAGTAAACCTGGACAGTTGTTCCGTCTATTCTGCAATGTAATCCTTAAGCTACTAATTTTAAACGTTGTAAAGTAGAATTGAAAAAAAAAAAAACACGTTCACCTCGAATTTTAAACTAAACAATATCTCATTGTTTATTTTCTATATACAATACAAACAATCATCTTTGTTCAACAAATACAAGAACAAATAAAAACAAAAAGTAGAAAAGAACAATATGGACGTGGCTGAAATCAAGCAGCTATAAGTTGAAACATAGTCGATTGAAAAATGACTAATAATCGATGCAAATTCTGCCACACAACTAAGAGCACCGATAATTAACCAAGTCGACGGTCATCCAAGAAAATCTAGCGGGTCCATATAACCGAATATATTTGAAAATTAATTCTCTCAGGAAAGAGACCTTTGATCGAAAAATGTTATCCTACATGTTCAATGTATTTTTACGCGTAGAAAAAAAACATTCTCCTACTTCGCCAACCAGTTTTCGCGTACAGAATATTTTCGCAGTTCGAGCACCCTGTAAAAACGCTCGCGTAGGTGACGGATGATTTCGATGATGGGCACGTAGCCACGGTTGACCGCGTTAATCCCCCATTACGCATCGGTTGGATCGATTGCATCGCAAGATCGGTATCAATCTGTCGCCGGCTGACGAGCACCAGCCGATAATCGTTCGAATTTTTCTGGCCGTGTGCTAGAGTCGGCCGACGAATCCGTGATTAAATGAGCGCGTATCGATTGCATACGCGGATTAGGAGGATCGCACGGGACCGGAAGTGAAGGAAAAAAAAAAAGAAGGAAAGAGTCGGGACGTCAATGAGCGCGGACGTGGATGAAAGTCAAATATTATCGGGCGAATTTGTTAATGCTCTTATATCGCGGAAAACGCGAACGCGTTTTCTTTCTCTTTCTTTTTTTTCCTTGTTCGCAAAATGGCTGGCGGCGAAAGCGAGGGAGAACGAGGGATTTGATAATGGGACGGCTCGATGGTATCGAACGGCGATAAAACAAGCGATGGAAGCATGGATTTGGACGAAGCAGGATGTAAGTGGAGGGGTTGGGTTTAATGAAATTGCGACAATGAGCAAATTGGAAGGGCGCGGAGTTTGCAGCCGTACGCGAAGCTGGTCGTTTTGTTATCGAATAATGTAGGATTGGTAAATAGTATTGATAATCGAATCGAAGTGGTTTATTTTAAAACGAGACTGTGGGACGTAAATGTTTAAATTGGTTTCAGAACGGTGGAGATTCCTGGCTCCCCGCGTAGTTGCGAATTAGAGTCTTTTATTGCAGTATACAGAATTGGCCAAGTAGCGTGAAACTGGTAAATAGTGTTATATAACAATGGAATGAGCAAATTGGAGGAGAAATTTTTACGAGAACTGCTGTAAAAAATTTTATTTAGAATGAAGTTTGTTTAACAATTATGTCGTTTCCAAATTCTAATTACGAATCAGAGGCTAACTAATCAAACTGCAAACTAAGTGTGAGTTATAGGCAGACATTTGCAGGTACTTTAAACTGTCGAAGAATTTCCTGACAAGTATCAGACTAAAAATAGATGTTAACTTCCTTGAACGATGATGCAAATAACACTGTCTCGCTAAAAATCTAGCATTCTAAGAACACCTAGGCAATTGCTGAATATTTCAAATACAAAACAGACAAATACCAATCATCTGACAGTCCATCATCACTAATTCCTGTCCAAAAATCTGTCAAGTGCAAGGAACGAAATGTACCAACATTCGTGTAATTAACGAGGAAACAAAAATCTAAAAACGAGAGTCGAACACGGATAATTATCAAAGTTATACCGAACGAGAGTCAAAGTTTACAGAAACAATCTTGTTCGATTTCAATAAATAGGTACAATATTGATACGTTCATTAACACTTACGATTCGAAAGAAAGCAAAGAAATTCTTGAGTAGCCGCCAGAATCCCTCGTACACACGTGCTACCGTATTATCTTATTTTCGATTCGTTCACTTGTCCGAGGCGAACGCTACGCGCGCGTTATCGTATCTGGAATTATTACGTGATTACAATGCCTATATATATATATATATATATGTAGCAATTCTCCAAAATCAGTCAACTACCGACAATCGAACGATAACACTCGATGTTGAATCCACGATCCGAGTACGATGATCTCATCATGGAAAGCACGTTCGAATCGCTCTCGTTTCACTTTAATCGTCGACGAAAAATAAATTTTCTAATTAATCAGTGCTCGATAACTTCATCTACAATTAAATAAAATTACTGTACCATATAGTAGTGTATATTACTTTTCTACTCTTCCGAAATTCATTTTCCCTCACTAGTTACTAACAATTTTTAACTGTTTTATTTAGTTAACTTTCTAATACTCTATTTAGAAAAATTGTTGGTTGTCAAATAATTGCCTCTATCACTTGTAATTGTTCTTCTCACGAGTAAATAAAAATTGCAACGACAAAGGGTTGAAAATCTACTTCACCGGTAGAGGAGTTGAAAGTTACAAAGCGGAACAGTAGAGAGAGTTTAAATGGCTTTGAGTCGTCCTCTCCGCGTTGCTTTCCGAGGGTCGGGAGGAAAGTAGAATTTTTTTGTGTCCGCTGCTAGTCAACGTGCTTAGCTAAAAATCAATTAGCAAGAGCTCGGATAATGAATATGCAAGAAGTTGTAATGGTTCTTGGTGAAAACGTGTAACTTTCCTACATGACTTCGGTACGGACGTCGAAGCAAACCCAAACATAATTAGTTATGAATAGACCGGAGAATATTCGTGTAACTACAGAAACGGGACTCGAATAGAGATATTTGTTCCGTTGATTGAACACCGGAAAACGTGCAAGTGCCTACATACGTCGCATTGCATTTTTTCTTGCATAAATTTGTCAGAAACGCAGGAACGTACGCGGTATAATTGCGAGTTAATTAACGCTAGCTTTGCGTCAGAAGTATTATTGAAAAATATCTCATCTTGCTAGTTGGTCGAGCAATGGGATAAAACGAGAGCCACGAGGAACGTTATTTAATGGGCTCGCGATGGAAAACAGGCGACTGTAAAGGAATAAAGCTAAGAATATCAATGGCGTGGCTGTGCCACGGAAGGTATAAGAAAGTTTGTCCGTAGAAAACGTCGCAATTTCCGTTTGCTCGTTGCAAACGGTATCGGTGCAATAAAATTGTTTAACTTTCTGTGCTTTCTTCTGGCTAAGAATCCCAATCGAGATACTTGCTCGAAGGCACAAATTGTGAAACGTCTGTAATAATGTCGAACTTTGTCATTTAAGGACAAATAATTTCGAAACTGCAGCATACCCTGCAATTTAAGAATCGCTATCGTGTAAAAAAAAAAAAGGAGAAACATCGTAATTCACATCTTCGTTACCATAAAGAGTAATTTCATGTCTTTTTGTTAATTATTTAAAGGAAGCACTAAAGAAAAGGAAAAGTAGCTGCAAAATTACTATACTATACTGAAACTAGATGGATGACCTTAAAATTCTTAAAAGTAAAACATGTACTTATGGAAGTATAGTTGATTTTATTGAATGAAACAAATATTTACTTAATTCAGACAATCACTTGGAACTCGAGTAAATACCTATTTAATCCACTCATAAACAACTTACTCGAGCTAAGAAAATAATTATGAATGAATGAGGCGCTTGCTCGAATTAAATAAATTTCTTCACTGTACCACAGCAAAGAATTTTCAATCATTATTAACTTCCAGGCTGTATTAAAAAGTAAAATTCAAATGTATGCTACGATAGTCTATATAGGTCTATATAGGTCAGTTTGATCGTCAGTAAAGCATTTGTTACCATTGAGAAGAAAGGGGAGTAATCACGAACGAGGGTGCAAGTACAGAAAAATCGTGGTGCTTTCGTAGAAATACGTGGATTTATTGAAACATTTACATCCTCGTGTTGCTCACGTCGTTTCTCCGGTCCCCGGCCCGAATCTCGATGGGGCCGCGGACGTCGTTTTTCTCCGCTGTCGCGTGTTTATATACATTCAGCCACAGATTCACCACAGATCGCATCGAACGACGTGATTATCGATCGTTCGCTCATCCTCGGCCGGAAACGACACTAAAAAATGTTACCCGAAGCGGCGATTCGAACAAGTAGAAGTAGAACATGTGGCGTGGAAGATTTTTCACGGGGAATCGGAGGGTTCCCGATGGGGTCCTGATGGTTCGATGTGGTCGGAGGAAGGGTGTCTCTCGCCCCTCACGGCAAAGCTGGGAGACGAATCGGGAGAGTTGTGTGGGGTGGACAAGCGTGTATGGAGAAATGCCGGAACGCATAGGAACAATGAAAGCGTAAACATGGCGACGAGATTTCGTGGTTTGGAGATTTTTCATTTTCCACGTATGGAAGCGCGCCCGTGCGCCGTCTTCCACGTTTGCCACCCCTCAGCCTCGAGGATCGATCGAGATCGAGGACTCTTCGCGAGTTCCGCTCGTACGGTGGCTAAAAGGTGGCAACAACTGGAAAGAAAGTGATCGGTTCTCTTTTTTTCTCTCTTTCCTCCATTAATATTATTTCTTTCTTCCCTTTCGTTTTCAAATCGATCTTTCCTGCCGTCGGTCGCGATACGTGCGCTCGCGTAGTACACCGTTCGGCGAGCGTTTCGAACGGCTAGAAAAATGAACGGAGCATGTGTGTCGATAGAAGAAAACCTATGTAGAACACACTATTAGTGGATCCGACGATTTTCTCGCAAAGTGATCAGTGATCACCCGCGATGCGCGCTGCTCCCTGGCTTTCGTTTCCTCTATTTACAGGCTGTCTCGTGGTGGGGCGTGTTTCAAAAGCAACCCCCGCTACCAGCTTTCTCAGCACGGTGAATCGACTGGGGCGGCAGGCCTCGAGGGCACCAGCTGCTCGATGGTAGAAGAGGGAAATGTAGAAAGGGGGACGTTTTTGAAACACGCTGTACAATACACTCGGTTTTGTCTCTGTCATACTGTCATTCGCTCGATCATTCGCTCTCACTTTATATATATATATATATATATATATATATATATATATATATATATATATATGTATAATGTGTATATACCTAACATATCGTATCGTTAGACTCCATTTATTTATATATTTATATATTTATATATTTATATATTTATATATTTATATTTATAATATTTATATATATGTATATATACGTCCATATACATACATATACATATAACTCTCTGTAACATATATAATATTGTACATCGTATGCGTTGCGTTGTGCGGCTATCTACACGTATCATACAAAAAAAAAAGGAAAAAAACACACTGGACGTGTCCTGCTTTCGACGCTCTCAAAGGGAATCTTAAACCTTTTCGCAGTATCGTCAGTTTTCCGTGCGTTTCGAGTGTCAAGTGTGTTGTTGCACGAGGATTTCGTCGAGTATATCGTACTGTACGTACACGAACGCGCGGCACCTCTACACGAGAAATACACAGGCGTCGCTTGCAAGCCTACGTTCGTATTAATTTAGACTTATTCTCGCGGATTATCACATTTTTTTTCGCTCAACACCGACGCTCGCGCGGGTTCGAGCCAGCCATCAAACGTATCTCCCCTTCTTCCCGTCGAGATCTTAACCAGCCTCGAGACACGACTCACCAGATAGCATCTTAGATCCTCATATAACGATATTCGATGCAACGCTTGTTCTGCTGGAGAACGCGGTTGCTATTCGATTGCGAACGCTGCGATCGTCATGACGATTCACGTGGATTTTACATGTAGGAGAAAGACGCGGAGAAACTGGCATGTGCGCGAAATTTTAATTACTACAAAAGTTTAACAATCTCAGTTTACTTCTATTCAATCAACAAATTAAGTATTGATCAATTTTATTTGCACTTGTTTAAAAAAACTAGCAAGTTTTTCTTTAGGGATGAGAGAGTACGATGACTCAAGTAGAGTGTAATAAGATTTAACATAGGAATTTCGATCCAATTAATCGATATGCAATTATCATAATTACAATTAAGGCCACTGTAGTACTTAAAATATGCATTTGCAATTACAATATAAAACGTCTCGAACTGCATACGTTAACTGCATAACATTGGCCTCTTTCTCCACAGCCACATGATTCGCATTCGAAAATCACTGACCGTCTTTGAGGATCTTTAACATGAAACTTTCGTCCCCCCCCCCCCCCCCCCCCCGCCCCGCCCGCAAGAAAAAAGAAAATAAAAGGAGAAAATGCCTTGGACGATCGCATAAATTCTCTAAAAATCGTGAAACCGTTTAACAGTTTCTTCGTTATGAAATTATGAAATTATCGAAAGTTATCGTCCTATATCGTAGAAAAGAACGTGGAAGAGATTCCCCGTACGACGCCGGCTTATCGAAGTATCTCGATTCGTTGATAAAGCTTAATTGCCGAATCAACGAACTTTTCGAGACGAGCGTGACACCGCGTGGAATTGCAGTGCGGCGAACGATAAGCGTGTGACACGGGGTAACTGTCGGAGAACAGTGGAATCGAGATCAACGACCAGTGAAAAGAGGCATGCATCATCGAAGGTACAGATAATCCGAAAAAAGACCTAAGTTATCGCATTCTAGTATCACAATCTGTACGCTCACGATAAACAATCGTCTAGCGACCGTCGATCCTGCTCTTTGTTCCAAGGGAGTTACGACGAGTGAGTCACGGTACCGCGATTTATTTCTGGGTCCAAAAAAATTACACACGCGACATGGTTCGCGCCACGAAATTGTAAATTCAAATTCTTGTCCCGATGAAACTTTTCTAATCGAGTCTCGGGTTTGTATCCGTTTCCCAATATGTACTCAATTACGAGACATCGCTGACAAATCAATGAATTGTAACACGAATAGAAGTATTTTTAGAAAGATTTTACAAGAAATGATAATTAATCGTCGTGTATGTTTCAAATTATAACGAAGCGCTGTTTGTACAAAATTTCGTATGAAATATTACTTGTTAGGAGCGGTACGGTACAAATGGTAGGTTTATTCAAGGTTTGGCAGTGTATTCAAACAATATTACGCAGGAAAACACTTATTAAGACTGAGTACGCCTAATTGAGAGCCGGATAACACAAAAAGGCTTGTCTTTCTTCGATGCTAATGATCTTCGAAAACGTCAGACATCTCGAATCGCAGTTACTTGTTAAACTTTCGACTTTCAACAGCCAGTTCTTCGAACGATCGTTCGGAAGGAAAACTCGAAAACTCGAAACCCATCATCGGAAAAAAATTAATTCAAAGTTTGTACTACTCAAAAGACTTGGAAAAAGTGGAACTCAAGACCCGCGAGTGTCCGTGTCTCGAGACGCGAAGAAACTCGATTTAATTCGAACCAACGGACTTCCCTCCGGCTTCGAAGGGAATTGCACTCGTGTATTGCGAATAGAAACTTAGATCGATCGATTCGTCGACGATTATACTTGCTTCTTGTAAAGGAACGAGAGAATGGCTGATGTCCGAGGCGGTTGCCACGCAGCCAGAGGGTCGCCTGGTGCGTCGTTGTCGCGTATCACAGAAACGAAAACCAACGCGTGTGGCGGTGAACGTCAGTCGAACAGCCCGAGAACGAAATCGAAGGCCAATCGGACCGCGTTTTGCAGCAGAGAACCCGATCCGCGAGAAATCGAAATTTCAGACGCGACTCTTGTCGATTTTCCCACAATTTCATCAATCGACTATCCGGTTAGACATGCCCTCCTCTCTCGAAACGATATCAATCTTCACAAGATACTCCGATAAAAAGAATATGGAACAGTTCTTGGCGTCACAATTAAATTCATTATATATAAATTCATTATTATAAAATTAATTATTATAATTCTCGTACAAAAAGCATATAGAAATATGAATAAAAATCGATCAGAGCATGTGACATTCCCAACAAGTGCTAACTTCTCCATCATAAAGTTACCGAAACTCATTTGAACTCGTCCAATTGACAGTTCTCCCGTTCTACGTTGAATTGGTGCGAAAAATCGTGTAAATCTGAAATTTCTCCTTTTGCGTTTCGAATAAAACAATCAATCCCCGTTATTTGATCGTCAACGTTGAACTTTTCAAGCTATCTTCCCGATTTCGTTTTCGAGCGGTTCGGTTCCCCGTTCGCGGAACGGAGTCCAATTAACAGGCGTGATTTCCTTCGTTCCGTTTCCCGTCTAGATCGCAGTTTAGTATATCTGGTCCCGCGGCCGTGAGTCACACGATTCGAGTGGCGCTTGATCGGCGTCTCGATAGATTTTTCAGAACGCTTTCACGGTGTGTACAACGAAACGATCGCTGAACGATTGGCGCGCGGTGCGATGTCGATCGTGCCTCCCAAACGACACCGCCAGCAAATGGAATTGGTTCGGCGATTGGAAACCTCTAGCGTGGAATCTTCATGAAATTCAATAACAAAACGAAGCGTAGCATCCGCGTAGAAGCTCGTGATAGGAATTATTACTTTAGAGACAGCTTTGGAGACCGAAAGGAGAATTTCAGTCTTAACGTGCGCTCGTTGGTAATTACGGTAGCAATTACCGAGACTCTGCTTAACCAGTAGCAGCGAGTGGTAAAAATGTCTGTCAGGAACAGAAATTCGTACTCGATTAATCGATGATAGATCGACATCGTTCCGGACGATAGACGATACTCCTAGGGAACCGATCGTTTCGTTACGCGTCAAGATTCAAAAATTACTTCCTAATCCGTAAAAATCCAGACGACCAAAGAACGACGTGTCTGTGAAACAGTCCATAAGGGTATAGAGCTTCTCTTTCCGAGGTATTCAAACAATTCACCAAAACAACTTACTAAACCGTGATCCCCAATTATCCCAGCCATATAAACGAAAACTCACGACCAGCCAGACCGCGCGTATCACGATCAACCGTTCTTCACTCTCTCCAAAAAAAAAAGCCCAAAATTCGCACCTGCCTAGCTGCGGGTCCGTCCCCCGAGCACCTCCAGTCCTTCAGCGTGTCGATATACACCCCTTTACACCGCCTCCGCACCTCACCATCCCCGATCGAGAACGATCAGAACGAGCATCCACCCGCGAATAATTCTCACCTCGAACCTCCGAGTCCGATCATCGCTGTTCGACCCCCCAGCTTCACACAATGTCCTCCTCTTCGTCTTCCTCTTCTTCCTCGTCGTAATCGTCCTCGTGGCCCACGGGCCAGCAGGCCTCCGCCACGTTGTCCTCGCAGCGTCGTCTACGTCTCTGATGGATCTGCTGGGTCGAAACGGGGGCACGCAACGACGCCGAGGACGCGGCCGTAGTCGGTTGCGCGACGGACGAGGACGAAGAGGACGACGAGGACGACGACGACGACGACGACGACGACGACGACGACGACGACGACGACGACGACAACGAGGTGGTGGTCGAAGAGGACGACTGATGAACTTGCTGCTGTTGCTGTTGCTGATGATGATGGGCAGGAATAAGGAGGTTCGCCGTGGTCGAGGGGTTGCTCGCGGCTGCGGTGGCGGCGTACGCCGCGGCTGCAGCGGCTCAGGCCAAGGCGTAGGGGTGCGTGGCGTGATGTCACAAACCAGGCGTCGCCGTGGCGACGGTCGGCGGCGGTGGCGCGCTGCTGCTCGCCACGCTGGTAGCGTGATGATACAGCGGGCTTTGGTAGTACTCCTGATGATGATGATTGCTCATGTTGTGCATAGGTCCGGCTGTGTTCGAGCCCGTATGCATGCCGTTGTGATGGTGGTGGCTGGGTGGCGCGGAATGCGCATGAGGATGATGAGGCGAACCAAAGTTCGCGTAGCTCTGGTGCAGCTGTTCGTACATCTTCATCTCGGGCGGTTTGGTGTCTTGCGCGCCCGGTGAAGTGGCCGTCGCGCCTGGCAGTAACCTGGTGATGCTGAAGGGGTGGCTGGCGGCGGTGTACGGTGGTTCTTGCTTGAGGCTGCCCGTCATTCCGTGGTGAAGGGCGGCAGGATCGGAGATGAGATGAGGGTGAAGGCTTCGGCTGACCATGGCGGTCAGTTCGTCGTGCGCGGCACCCAAGTCCGGCCCTAGGAGACCGCCGATATCCGTAGTGTCGCTCTTTAAAGCGGCGTGATGTTGATGAAGGCTGGCTGCGTGATGATGATGATGCGACGACACGAGGGAATGGATATCCTTGTCGTCTTGTTGTTGGGGTCCGTGGTGGAGAGAGGAGGGTGTCTTCTTTCCAGCGTGGGCCAGATCGTGGGAGGTCGGGCTGTTGTGGCCAGCGACGGCAGCGGCTGCCGCGGCTGCGGCGGCGGCGGCGCCGCTGTGATGTTGCTGGTGCTGTTGGTGCTTATTGTTCTGCCTGGTGAGCTCCTTCTTCTCGTCCTTGAACCTTTTCTGCCGACGCAAATAACAACCGTTCTCGAACATGTTCCCACTTTCCGGGTGCAGAGTCCAGAAGGAGCCTTTGCCGGGCTTGTCCGGGGTTCGCGGCACTTTCACGAAGCAATCGTTGAAGCTCAACGAGTGCCTGATCGAGTTCTGCCAGCGTTGTTGGTTCTGCCGATAGAAAGGGAACAGATCCATGATGAACTGATAAATCTCCGACAGGGTCAACATTTTGGTGGGCGCGTTCTGGATGGCCATGGTGATGAGACTGATGTAAGAGTAGGGCGGTTTCGCGTGGGTATAGCTTCGACGGTAAGACTTGTCAGTCCTGGCTCGTTGGAGAGCAGAATTAGGCGAATCTGGCTCCGTAAGGGAAAGAGGATCCCTGGTAACCCCGGCGCCGCCGCTTGGCGTCAGCGGACCGTAGCCTACGGCGCTCATACAGGCACCACCGCCGCCCATCGAAGCACTCCCGTAACCACCCATACCGCTGCCGCCCATCGAGGCCATACCCATGGCGGAGCTCATGGTGCTCATATTGAAACCACCGGCGCCTTGCGGACTGCAGCTTGGCCCGACTCCTACGCCCATCGACATGCCCATGGGCATGCATCCGACCGAGTTGATCGAGCTGTACGTGGGCGCCATGCTGCCCATCGTGGACATCGCGGCGCTGGTCATCGCGCCGCCTAGGCTACCAGCGTCGTACAGCTTCTGCGACTGGAGCATGGTCATAGAGCTCACCGGTGCCGGGGTGCCGGGCTGTTGTCTGCTCGTCAAACGGGAATCATGAAAACCGCGGTACCACGGCTGCTGTTGGTAATGCGACGCTCCCTTAATTTTCTCACCGGGGATGGTAAATCCCCGTCAGGGCACCTCTCAACCGCTCTGTACGTATACGACTCGCACTACGTCTTCGACGATCGAGAGGCCGAGGCCTTGTTATTCGAGATATGAATCCACAACAACAAGAAACTTCACTTTTTCACCGTTTAAACGTTCTCTTGCTATATGTATACGTGTGTATATATGTGTGTGTGCGCGCGCGCGCGCGTTTCTGCACGCGTGTTTGTGTATGCGTGCGTGTGTGCGTGACTATCTGTATATATAAATATATATATCACAATCCTCGAGACACAGACGCGCACCGAATCCCCCGGTATCTCACAAAGAACTCTTCAACAACCACGGCGAATATCAAAATACACAGACTGTTTCGATCATCGGGCACTTTACGCAGACACTGTACCCGATCCTCGACTTCCTGTTCACTGGCAAAAGAAACCTCGCGGGATCTTTGAAAAGCAGAAACAACCCGCCGGTAACGTTCGAGGAAACGCGCCGCGGTAATAATAGTATGCGATCGGACGCGAGGGGCTGGCCGCGCGCGACCAGCAGCGAGCCACGGGCTAAGAACACACGGGACGAGCAACGGATCGAGGTTGTTTGAGCGGGGCCTGTGTGTTTGAGCCGCCTCACCTCCACTCTCCCTCATTCACCAGTTCGCTATCGTCTCTGTCTCTCTGTGTGCCGTATGGATGGAGGCCGGTTAGCGAGTGTACTCCGCTACTCTTGAGTCTCCCGATCTTGTTCAAACACTTCCCACTCCCGGTTAGTATCGCCGCGCCTGTTTCGACCTGTTCGGCCAATCGGTGATACCGTAGCCCCACTGTAGCCCGCCGGGAACCAATGGGACGCGGTCAGGGGGCGTCCAACGTGTCCCTTTCGTATCGCCTGAATCGGTGGCGCGATAATGCCAGCGGAGGAACATCCTGGCCGGGCGCTGCTGGGTTCAACGGCGGACCGCGCAGCTGCGGGAACCGTCGCTTGCGCAATCTCTCGGCGGACGGGCGGACGCGGCGCCCACGGCACCGACGGCCGCGTCCCGACGCTCCTCTCATGTCATGTCAACTGTCTGTCTGCCACGCGTTTGACACCCAGCGGCGCGCGTCACGCGGCGGGTTGCTTTTCTTCTTTGCATCCCTATTTCTTTCACCCTTCCATCCTCTATTTTCCTTCGATTCTATATTGCAGTTGTTCTTTGTCGACTTCTTGTCGGTTTCTTCTCGTGTTTTTCATTTCTGTTGTTTCTTTTAGTTTCCCGGCGGTGAGTCGTTTGTTTCGCGTTGGTTAGGTTGTCGGGCTTCAATTTAGTGATATGGAATCGAGTTTCAGTTATGTGGATTGATAATTCGTGCCGCTGACGATTAGAGGGATGGAAGAGTAGAGAGCTGTCTGCGGAGCTGCGACGGTTCCAGCGTTGCAAGACTGGTTTGTTCAACTAATTTCTTTGTATATCTACCTTTCTCTGTTCGTATATTTCATATTTATATTTCATCAAACGTCTATAGATAACAGATTTTCACGGCAGTGTCATAGGTTAATTTTAAAGAGACATACTTGCAAATTGCAAGGAAACGTGAATTGTACATCCGAGGTGTTGAAATTCGCGATGCATCGCTAACGTAGCACTTTCTGTCAAATTTCACTCGAGCACGCCAAACTGTTGATGGATGTGTACGATAAAAAAAAAACCACGAGATCATGACGAGTATCATAGATTCGACGATTTAGGCGACAGCATGCAGAAGCCATATTGTTTGGACAGATGCTAAGCGTATCTGAGGATTAATTAACAATCTCGCTCGTTATCGATTCGGATTGACTAACGAATCATTCGACAGTGTTCAAGAGAAATTCCTTCTCGCTTACCAAATTATTATTCGTCGAATTGTATACGTAACAAGATTAAACGATTTCGAAGTTAAGTTTCGAAGACGGTTCGATCGTTCCTTTTTTTTCCGTTCAACGTAGATTGAATGGAATGAAATGAAATTAGTAGCTGATGTACCTCGTTTAGTGCTCGACTCTAATTCGAGCAGACCAAGCGAACCGAGTGCGCAAACAAACGTCAAATATTTATTGACCTACAACTCGTTTAAATTAATCGAACGCCCACTTATTCTCGAGCTACAGTCAAACGCAAGGATTTCCTAGAACCAATAACCATAGGAATTGTAGGTGGTTTCGATTAAACTGGACTGCTCGTAAAGTGTTTGTATTATATTTTCGCCTGCTCACCTTGAAATGACAAATTTCCTTTCGAACCGCTAAAAAAAAAAAATTGCAAGTTGGTATACACCGAGGATTAACGAGTTCGGTGTACTCGAACAGTGCACTGTGGATTGTCTAGATCGTCGCAAACAAACCATTTCAACAAATCCAACAATATAAATATTGAACCACGGTAAATTACCGTTACATATAGTTTGATCTGGCTCGATCAACTTACATAAGAATGTCGCGGGTTTCATTACCTATGTCAAAGCTAGATAACGCAAGCAGACCCGATAACATTTAATTACAACAACAAATATATACGTAACACAATATTTATCTGTATCCATAGGTGGAATGGCACTGATAATTCTAAACAATCCCGTGAATTCGTCGATATATTTGCGATGTAATTAAGCCTCTTCTACTTTGAGTACACTTCAACTCTTTTCGTCGCCGTTGGGCGACGTAATTAGTTGTAATTATCCGACTGTACATGTAGAAACGCCGCGTTCGGAGCCATAGCATGGACTAGAAAATTTGTCAACGATTAGAGGCGTGCTTTTTAATAAATCAAAAATTATTGAAATATCGGCAGCGCGGTACGCGGACGACAATCAATTTTCGCAATCGAATTTTCCGGTCTCCCGACGCGTCGCGTCGCGTCGCGTCGCTCGATCAACGTCGATTAATCGTTTATCGCGTTTCGAATAATTAACCGTCCGTGGCCCATGAATATTAAACGCGCGTAATAAAAAGAGATCGGATTTTCGGCGGATAATTCGGTTAGCTTAACCGGATCCGCTCCGTCGAATCGACGCCTCGAAGCTCGCAAGTCGACCGATTTCCTCGTCGTTATTTCGCGATTATCCGCCGGCTGTCCCGTAATTTCCCTTCAATTATGTTAATTAATGGGGACAGAAAAACGGGACGACCGCTCGTCGAGAACTCTCGCGCTACCGTAGCTGCTACGTTTCGTTGCGGTTCGCCGCCATTTGTTTATCGTACTTTTTACAGTACAATCGCTGCGACATTGGAAGTTGCAAATATTTGGTAGATACCAATAAATAACGATTTTTAACGAAATAAACGCGTTTATCGCTCTTTTTCTATCAATCTAACGCGTGGTGTTATTCAGATTAAAGGGAGGTGACATTAAATGGTGCCTTTTATCAATATTTAGTTCGTTGTTACAGTAAAACTAGAATAATTTAATTAGCAGTTTAATAATCCAATAGTATCGGTAATAGTTTTTAGTAGATTTGTCTGTTGTATAGGTATTATTATAGCGTAGGATACACTATCTATGGTGATTTCCTCCGACGGAAAGTAACAGCCGTGGCAAAGAGTTTTACATACCAATAATACATTAAGAGATAACATTAGATGCATCGAGTATCTAATAATTTTGAATAATTTTGGATGAAAACCTTAGTTATAAGTGATTTTAGGATTTCGAAAAAAAGAAAAACATAAAAAGATATCTTAAATTCCCCATAATCGCATGAAATTTGATTCTGGTAACATTTTTATACCTGAATCTGCAATAAGTTACGATTACGTATAAAAAACTTGATTTAAAGAATTGTAACACTATATATCCTTGGAAAAGAGAAGAAAATGAAAAGAGTCAGACAAAAAATGGAGTAAAATGAAAAATAAGAGACAATGGGTGGACGGCGGAGGAACGAGTGACTCGTTTCCACGGTTTCCACGGTTTCCACCAGTAAGTAGTAGTTCGCTTGTTACTTTTCGTACAAGTGCGAAGTACGGTCTAATATATGTGTACGTGTCCACGGCTCAAGATCTCAAGGGAACGCGACAGAAAAGAAAGCATCGAAGGGTGCGCGATATGTCGCATTTATTCAACGACTTAACACGTCCCGCTCGGTGTAAATCACCGAATGGGTGACCCATTTCGTTCGCCTCGACGACGGAGAAATCTGCCATTAGAAGCTGCGAGCAGAAGAACGTGAAACACGGAGCTCCAAGAACGAGAACGCACGAAAACGATACTGCACGCTTATTTTATTTTCGAAAGATTGTACAAAGAAGAATAAACTGAAGAAATTATTTGTACAAGACATTGTTGCATTACTTTTGTAATTCTACGTGCTGCTCGACTTTTTCCAAAATGTATAATTACCTTCTATTTATTACACCACATACGTGTCGTATTCATCCATTCCAGGTGACCAAATGATATCGACTTTTTTCAAAGAATCAACTTTTTATGTAAATTCAGCCCCATCCCAGTTATAGTATCACAGGCCAGAAACATTCTATATAAATTTTGTCTATAGATACTAATGAAATATTCTGTTTCAAAGAAATAAGTTCATTAATTAATTAATTAAGTAATTGAATAAGGCAACGATTAAAAAATTCCATTTCTGACAGCGGATAATTATTGTAGAACCGCGTTATTATAATACTTCGACTCGAACACGCGTCGCTCGATCACCGGCGAATAATGCATGGGAATTAAGTAATGCAAATTTCGCGAGGACGCGACACTGTTTTTCTGAACAAACTGGCGCTGTTTATGATAAACAGCGCGGCAGGCCGATGTTAATAATTTTACAGGCTGCGACGCCTCGCGCGGCGGTGAATTAAATATCGGGTTAGTCAACGATTAATCGTCGCTGCTTTCTCCGGTACCATAATCAGCCAACTCGCGAGCTGTTTCCGTGGAATTGATCTTCCGATTATTTAGACAATAGAATAAATCAACGACACAGGATCCGACAACTGATCCGATTATGGAATTTTCATCAATTTCCTATCGTATGCGGTGGAAAGTTCCACGATTGAAAGAAGGATTGGGATTTTTAAGTTTACAAATATTTGTCTCATTTGTGGAAAACACAATTGTTAATGAATTTCGAATATTGAATTCTTCTAAATATTATTTGATCTGCTTATTAACCATACTTACCATCTAAAATTTTTCCCTTTCACTCTTCCTTCACGAAAATCTGTGTTTATCTTAAAAAAATTAGAAATATTGTGACATCTGTTCTAAATAGGTACAGAAATTTTCAAGTATTTGCCAAAAGTAGTAAATTTTACAATCTACTCCTTCCCTACATCACTAATTATATTTTAACTGCATTTCAAGTACATTACTCTCAAAAGTAACAACAACGTCCATCGACGACTACGCATTAGAGGATTTACAAAAAATTACAAAACTAATACGACACTTACGATCCGTGCCTCGGTGAGATCAAAAGGAACGTTCGTGCCTGTTGGACGATTAAAGTTTCTGGAGACAGTCCTTTACCCGTGGCTCCGCTCGCGTCGGGATTAACATTATTGCGTGGCCGTCGCAAAGTGCATTTTTAACTTTATTAAGCCGACGGCTGATACGGTTCGCAAACACTGTTCTGCTCTGGGGAGGATCCAGCGATCCAGTAATCTCGAAAGTAGCGGTTCGAAATTACCGAACGATCCGCGGATCGTTCCCTTCTTTAATTGAAAGTTGCTTGAAATTGCCTTTATTAACGAGCGTGAGTCCAAGCCTGCCGAAAGAATTCTTTATATTAAACACATGGCAAACATATTAATCCTTTAACTATAGAATGCGTCTGCAATGCTTGCTTGCTCGTGTAGTTGCAGATAGACGGGTTATTTAAATCTCCAATCACACAGTTTTCGAATCGTACCTTGTATTCTATGTTGGTGAAAACATTGTGAAACTGATAGTGACTTGCATTTGTCGAGTTACTTCACGATGTTTAAGTTTCGTTGATTAAATGGCAATGTCTTGGAAAGTTGAACAGGGTATTTCATTTAACTTAACGCTCTTAAACAGCATATTCAGACATTTTCAGTAGGAGAAATTGGAAAAGGCTGTGTTAGGAATTATAAAATTATGTTCGATACTTTGTTTTTGAAACAAATCACGTCAAAAATCAATTAATCACGTCCATGAATTATGCGGCTACTTAAAATGGAAGCCTGCAAGTGTGACAAATCCAATATGGATGCTCATGGACATCCGTACTTCACCAGCTGTATTATAGATATATTAGAATTGACCAGAGATTCGTTTACTTGGAAAAGACAGTGCAATGTCCATTATCAGCTTTCCTTGTTTCAGTCTCGATTTTTCTTCGTTAAAACTAATACGTTACATAATTGACAAAGAAATCGAAAGTGTCGTGTATGAGAACAAATTTCATTAACGTCCACGTAACTTTGTTATCCGCGCGAAAAAACGAGGAACGATTATTTTCAAATGTTTGCTGGTCAAACTTCTGCGGTTTCTTCAACTACGGAGAAGGAATATTTTCCTTTTTTCACGGTCTCTCTCTCTCTCTCTCTCTCTCTCTCTCTCTCTCTCTCTCTCTCTCTCTCTCTCTCTCTCTCTCTCTCTCTCTCTCTCTCTCTCTCCTCGCTCGCTCGCTCTTTCGCTGTTTTATTCACTCTCAGACGGCTCGCTGCACAGATCAAATATTCCCACGGAATTGATTTTAACGCAAAAACCTGAATCGAGCGGAAAAATCTTTCTACAATCGGCCAGGGAATCATGTTTGCCATCGACCAATAGCTTCGAGACGACATTTTCGCCTCTTTCTGTCTCCACACTTGACACGTTCGTTCGCCACACCGTTCGCTAATTGGCTAATCATTTTTGCGGAAGTTCCTCTTCGAGCAAGTGTCATCTGACGTAACTTATTCAACTTGCAAAAAAATATATACATACAAAAATGTTCTATTTCTATTACATTTGCACATGTACGCGTGTGTATAGAGGTTCAGGTAAAGTGTCAATAAGAAGTCAAAAACGTTTCGTTTCCCATCAATGCGCACGTCTGTTATCATGGAATACCGCTTATCAGTTGCATTGGCGCCGAATTCTAGGGCACAAGGGCCCCATTCGCACATTGGCGCGAAAAGTATACGAATTTAAAACTCACAAAATTTCGATTAATATGTTGAAACAAATTCAGTAGAGGAATTTGTGAAAGGTGAGCAGGATTTAAATTTTCATGTCCCTAGTTTGAGAATCGTTGTCGGAAAATTGATAGCAAAATCGTTTTTAGAGCGTGAAGGTACAAAAGGCAGAGTCCATCGTGAATGAGCTCCGTCGATTTATCGATTGCCTGTCCGTCGACCCTTGTACCTTGTCCAGTGACCACCGATTAACAGCCCCCTCTGTTACGATAAAACTATCTGTAAATATCTCTATCTAGAATTATAATACGTTTTCCATTTAGCAGAGAGGAAAGAAAAGAAAGAAGTTCGAAAAATGCATCCGATGAAAGCATGAAAAAAGAAAATGATAATTCAAAGGGCACTTTAACGCGCAATTTTTATTATTCATACTCGCCAAGATAATTATAAAGTTCATTACAATTCTTCATCCAACGAGGAAAAAAGATTTTTTAAATTGTGCAACAATGAAGAACTACTAAAAGCTCAACATCAAAAATATTGATAAACAATTAAAAGTAATTTATAACCGCACAGTCCACTTGATTTAAAACATTTGCTACTACCATCGAACTACTTTTCCTCACTCACCAAAGGAATTGAAATAAAAGATTATACAACAATGATACTATCATCGAGTTGAATTTCTTCACCTACTAAAAGAAGCACGACAAAATATCGTGAAGCAGTGAAGAATTATTAAAAAATGGTACCCCACAGCCGTTTTTCTCTTATCTAAGAATATAATGATATGCAGGTTCTACCTATTTTTAAGCTTATACCAGCAAATAACATGTCCCAAGCTCTCTAAAGATTCGCGGCCTCGAGGAATCGAACGCCATCAAATGTCTGTTGGCGGCGTATCGTTCGTCCGGCAACCAGCAAATCTCCGTTTACAGTCAGTTTAGCACCGCTTATTATCCGCAGCGGCCATAAGAGTGGACTCTTGCCCCGATGAGACCGCCGTTTGTTTTCGTTCTTGCGGTTGCTCGATCGTAAACACCACAGGATTATCTCTGGTGGACACGTAGCTCCCGCCGCCATTGTTTCTTTCCTCGTTGCCAGACCCTTGAACGTGCAACGAGCGACCCACAGGTTTACCCTCGCGTTTTATTGCCACCCCGTTCCTTTTCGTCTCGAGTTCCAACGCGTTCCACGGATTTCGACAACCCCTTCTTACGGGGTGGAGCATGAAATTACGGTCGTGCCACAGCCTCTGATTGGCATCTTCGAATCGGATAAAGAAAATGGAGGAGGATTAACAGCAGAACTGTGGCAAGCAAGGAGCTCTTCAGACCGCAAATCGCCAATAATGGGAAATTAAAACTATTCCCTGTCTGCGGAAAATTCAGAGAGATTTCTTTCTTATCCCATTCTTTTTCAAGTTACTTTCAAATTTGATGTATTTTTTTTTAAGTCCTCGATATTGTACGCGAAGAATAAAGAGACGTAGCTTACATTTCTTTGACTCCCAATTAGGGTCTTACAATTAAAATGTAAAAATACTACAAAACAAAAATATTAGGGATTCGAATTGCACTCTGATGTCATTGATATAGACAAGAGTAAATTGCAATATCTTCTTTAAGCAAAAAAAAACGTGTTTAGACCTAAAACTCTCAACACTGATACGACTATGTGCCGTCCCGAATGCCTGGCAAAGATAGATGTTGATGGAATTATGCCTGATGAAAGTTTCATTCTTGATGAAAATTGAAGATATCGTTGGAATTGTACCTATAAGGAATGTTATGATATGTATATGTATATGAATATACAGATATGTATATGGAGTATCTCACGTAAAGTAGGTTACCTATTTGTTTTTCTGAAAGCAAATCAAATGTGTCCTTGGAGATCATTTAAAGAAGATATAGCCTGTTAGATACTGTTGGAAATGTAACTATTTGTAATATTATGAATTTGTGTAATTTAGTCGCCATCTTGTAAAAGCTTTGACTACATGGAGTCTGTAATGCACGTATTATATCTCAGATAGCAGATCTCTGGTTTCTTTATTCATTTCTTATTGATTTTGCGTTTATTTGCTTTTTAGGTTATATTCCTCATTATTGTTCGTAGGTGTCCAATTATTAATATAATTAGATCACATTCATTATCCATTGCCGTACACGAAGGAAACGAAATTTAACGTTACGCGCGCTACGTTGTCGATGCGTAAAACTTATCTATCGAAGCTTCCACGAAAACAAAACCCAAGATATAGCCCGAGACATTCCAGAAACGCCTACCAGGGTGGCCAGAGATTTTTACATTCTGCTCTCAAGTGACATAACAGAGATTAGATATTAGGAAAAAATGTTTCAATGCAAAGATGCAAGAGTTTCAAATTAAGAACTTTATATATCATGCGAGTCTAGCATTTCAATCGAAATGTTGAAGAATTTTAATCTCTCTCTAAGAGAGAGAGAGAGAGAGAGAGAGAGAGAGAGAGAGAGAGAGAGAGAGAGAGAGAGAGAGAGAGAGAGAGAGAGAGAGAGAGAGAGAGAGAGAGAGAGAGAGAGAGAGAGAGAGAGAGAGAGAGAGAGAGAGAAGAGCAGAGGGGGTAAAAGGGGGGCAGGCATTCACGAACGGGCGGTGTGTTACAACGTTAGATCCGAGTACCCACCTGTGCGCCGAGTCTTTATCGAACCACCAATTGTTTGCGGAATGAAAATATTGTCCCTGTAAACAAGTGGCTACATTGTGCCAAGCGCGAGCGGCATTCTTCGTTACAACAAATCACTCCCTCTACTTCGCCTTCCACCCCCGTACCCGGCACACCGTACCGGGCACGGCGCAAGTGCGCAATCGAGTGCTGTTCGTTTCGATTAATACTGATCCTTAATCTACGATTAAATAACGATTTGCTATTTGACCTAGATTACGCCGTATCGCGGACAAGATCGATCCTCTTCTCTCGTCGACGGCTGCACAGAACGATCTGGTGTGTAGGGACTCTTCCGGTTGGTGCAGAGGTTTTGTTCGATTTCTAGGGTCGATCGCTGTCGTGTTGCAAATTTATAAATTACTTTATCGGTTCTCCACTGTTATATATATATATATATAACATTTATTACTTTTACTTTACATGCTACGCAGGTGACAATATCAAGATTCTCCAAAATTGACATATCTCGTATTAAGCTTGTATTTCACGTATATATGTATAAAAACAATCTCTATAGAGCCGACAGTCAATCGCTTTATTAAATGTTCTTTATCAGTGACGAGAAAGAGAATCAGACTTTGAAGAGGTGATTATTGACCTGATCTATATTTTTCTACCATATTCGTTATTATTATTTACGGTTAGAATGTTTTTTTTGGATTTCTTTATGATGATTGCGACGCTTACAATGGCTCACTCGTTGTGGATACCTTCGGTTTGATTTTTTATCTCACCATTTGCAAATATTGCACACTAAAGAAAACGGCTGATGATTTACAAATTGAGAAACCTTTTTTTAAGACCGAGCAGGTAAATCGTTTTGCAGCGTTATTTTTTCACCTGCTCCCTGCTGTTCCTTTTTTAGCCGTAACGGTCGGTTTTATTGCGATCTGGAATTTTAACAACTTATTTGCGCGCGATAAAAAAAAACCGGCACAGTGCCAGAAATTCATTTCAACGAATTAATTCTGCACTGGAAATGAAAAATTTAGGTGAATTAGATTGCGCAACTACACCGTTCGCCAATTTTATCCCTGCTATTTCAACAATTATATTTAAATTAACGTTTAATTGTACCTCTATTAAAATAATTATTATACCAACGAAGCTTTTTAAGTAATTAATTCGTTAAAATTAAAATTAACACTGTACATGTGTGTGCAGAAAAAATTCAACCTGACGAAAGGACGAACGTCTACATTAAATTAATAAGTATTATTACCATATCAGGAATTTTCATTTCACAAATTGAACAACAATCCGAACGTTTTGAAATATCTTGGAAGCAGTGTTTTCTCGTCCAAGTTCATCAACCATAGGGTGTTTAACTTCGTTTGAAGCACCGAAACGCGCAAGCCAAGAGCCTGCGACTCCGTAAAAGTGTTTTGTCATTTTTATAAGGAGCTGAAGGTTGCGACACGAGGGAAGAAGGAACGGTCTACTGGTCCTAACGGATCGCCTTACCTGATTGTTCACGTGAGTGGTCCCACGCCTCTTGTTCTTATTATTAACGCTCTTGATAGCTTGTTGGCATATAGGCCACTGACCAAACCAAGGCCAAAATTTCTCAAAAATTACCTTAAAAAAATCGGGAAGGTACAGTATTAAAAAAATGAATCACTTACAAATGAGGAATTCTTCAGGTGACACAAAAAAAAAATTATTCTCTTCATCTCTTTCTTAAATAACTAACTGTAATGTCACTCTGTCCGGTTCGTAAAACAAAAATATGTTAAACGTTCTAACATCAGTCTCGTTCACGAGCCCGCACAACAGAACGAAAAGAGGGTTCCACGGTAAAGGACGAGCGATCGTAGAGCCGAGAATTACTGACTCCTCGAAGCCCAGATTCCCTATTTTTCGACTCGCCCTAGAAAAATATCTTGTCGAGCACATAGCACAACTTAAAATACCTGTCGCGCGATTACGGCCAGGGTGGAGTGGTAAGGGGTTTGTTGTTTCAAGGCTTTATGAAACAACAAACCGAGCGGCCCGCATCGGGAAGTCAAACGTTTCGCGGGAGCCAGGGAAATCAGGTGTGTCGGCGGCTGGGTCACGTCCGAAAAACACCGGTGATCTTTGTGCTACGTACACGGACCATCGAAAAAATTACCGCACGGGACATGGACAGGCGTTAATGCGGATCGCCGTGCAAAATGCCTCGCGTGCCGCGGCATAAATTACGGTAGACGGTGAAGGGGGCTGAACGAGACTTCCATTTTGTTAAACGACTGAGAAAAAACGAAAAATGGAAGGAGATAACTCTGGTATTGCCATGATAATAATATAGTAGTAAATAAACAGAAAATCAACGAAAGTGAGAAAAATCATTCGGCTTTACGGCACACGTGGAGAAGTTCAACCTGAAGTTGACATCGGAAAGATTTTATTCGTACCTGTCAGCGGCGTGATCCACAAATCCCTGTTTCTAAACGCGAGCAAGTAAACCATGAATACCAAAGAGGGCTGCGAACCATTGTCGAACGGCGTTAAGTCCGTCGAAATCTTGGCCCGTGACTTCGTAAATCGCTATCACAACATTCGCACGAGAGAAGAGCGTGAACCGCATTAAGCACCGGCATAATCGAGGCAAAACCAATTTTCCTACCCCGGGGAAACCCCGGGCACTTCGAACTTACAAAATTCTTTCAGTCTAACGATGAATTTTGCCTGAATTTTGACCAATTCATAGCATCAAATAATGATATTATAACAATCTGATCCCCATTCAGTATTTTATTACACCAATTAGTAATTTTCGAACATGTTCTCTACAAAATCACGATTCTCAATTAACGTCACAACATCGGACAATCGATAAGTGTGCTTGTCAGATCGCTCATCGTCATCACCAAGAAGGAAAGAACAATTTACCAATCACCTAAACCAATTTAACCTTACTCCTCAACAATTTGACAATAATTCTTCGTGACATAACGATCCTCGAGAACGTACGGCGAGTCTATTATTCTTGCCGTAACCGAATGTGGAGGGGGTGACCTGGTCTTCCAGTCGTAGATAGGCCGACAGCCGATCTCGAGGGCTGTAAATCTGGGAAAAACCCGACGAGGCACGCACAGCACGTGACTCCTTCGGGGCCTCGGTCTGCGCCGTCCCGAGCACGATAAAGCACACGCGGGTGTATCGTTTTTTAAGTGACTCAATTTCGCCCTGCATCCACTTACGCCTAGGGCCCCACACCTCCTCGTCTCGTTCCGCTCTGTTTTCATCCCCGTGTAATTTCGTTCTCAGGGCTAAGGGGCTGGGGAACAACGCTTATGGTCGTGAACGACACTTCTCGCCTCGCGTTTTGTGGGAAAAGATATATTACACGTATATCGGTGTGCGACATTAATTGAACTCTTCCTCCTCGCAAGTTCCATCAAACATTAATGCGATTCGTTAATGTTGTATTTAATAATAAATTAATTTAGCTTTTGAATCTTTCGATACCGCAATAGTATCAAATGTAGGTGACAAATTCCTTTAATATGTAACAGGCATTAACACTTTAACGGCGAATGATCTTAACGTAATGAAACGAACACGTTGCGAATAATAGTAAACAATCGCGTGACTCAAAAAAGAATCATATGAATGCACAGTTTGGCTTCGGTCGTACACCATGAGTCTAATTCGCTGTTGTTCGCGAAGGAAGGAAACCTTTTTTGAAACTTGAAACACTTTTACCCTTCAATGTTCAACTACAAATCTGTTTGAAAACTACTTCCTGAAGTAAAAAGAAAAGCTTTCGATTTTTCGTAATCGCTGTTGTTTCTCTGTTCTACTGAAAAGTAACGATAATAGACTTAGGATAGCCTCGCGTTCAGCTACAGAAATATATACTCGAAACAACTTCGATAAAAGTAATTCAATTTGAACATAGATACCGCACGATTATTCATTCGTATTTGCCGAACGTTATCTTCTTCTTGCTATCTTACAATTAGCTTCCAAACGAGGTAGCGATATTCTGAAACGGAATTAACGCCGTGGCTGGAAAGTATAAATAGCTGAAAAGCGCGGGCAAAGCTCGCCGTCGCATCGTGGGCTGCGGCGCTTGTTTGTCATCGCGGCAAATCGGTAAATATTTGCAAGTAATAACCGAGTCGCAGGCAGGATCAGTAGAGCACAATTGCGCGGCGACGTCTGCCAGACCTCGAGAATTGTACCCCCGAATCGTTTGCGCAAACTTTTTAACCGGTAAACGGTGCGCCCGATACTGTACACCGAGCGAAATCGTTCCGCGATTTGTCTGTACTTATCCTTCGAGGGGCAGCTCGCCGTGAGTTTGATAAATAATTTTAAGGACGCTCGATGAACTATCTTTCAAGCGTTTCAAGAATTGATAAGAACATAGCTTCATAAAAACATGAGCATTATCATTTTGTCAGAAAAATGTAATGACATAAGAGGGAAATAGTATGAAATAAATAGAATAATCTCATCGGTCATTATTATTCGAATTTGCAGAAGTACCACGTTAATGATACAGGAATTAATAATTGCCAAGATGATCGCACAGAAATAAAGCTGGTGCATTTAACAGGTGGTAACTTTGAAACCACTGACACACCTTCACTTCCGCATCCAATACGTGCATTAGATGTATCCCCCGAAATTATATCTACGTCTTCCACCCCTGTTTTAAATCAATAATTAAGCCTAATTCTCAAAACTAACCTGTTCCTTCATCTTAAAGCAAAGCGTTAATCGCTCAATGACGTAAAAAACAATAACGCGAGCAAAAAATAGTATCTCTGAGACAACAGGTAATTTCCGGCTTCTGATCAATGGTCAAACTGAACCGAACAATGAATCCTCGCAAAATCGCTAGTCTATGAATCATCGTTGAAAATTTATGTAGCAATGTGGCCATGTGGAGCACAGTGACGCAAGATGCGACTCGTTAACGGGCAATGGGCCCTGTCTCCAGGATAAAGAGTGTTGTAAATCGTAAGTGAGTCAAAGGGCCAAAGGTTTCGGCTGGTAGCGTAACCTGCTGAAAGTGACAGATGTTTTCCTTTACGATCCTATTTACAAGGTTCGATTGTACCGATTAGTCAACAGGAAATTCGTATCCAAGATCCTGTCGCTACACGCAAGCAGTACTATCTTGTTTAATGCCAAAGTACCATAGCGAGCGTTAGTCACTACGATGGGAATTTTGTTTTTTCGCAGTTGTAGGTGAACATTGTCATCGTTTTCCCTAAGAGAAAGTTCTTTAGTGCTACTGATAATTGATGTTGGACCCGCGTTGTTGATAATGGGGGTGAGTTATAGCGGGTAAACGTTAAATGGATATATCAATGAATTAGACATTCTCATCTGTTTCGTATATTTGTGTAGACGATTTTAGATTGGAGAAACAGTAGTGAATTCTTTTTCAGTATCTTCTGCATTTTTCACAAACAATGTTTGAAAAGCACAATCTACGCTTGGAGTATTTCTAGGATATAAATTTCAATTTTCTTTTTTTTTTAGTTTCTTTACTCTAAAATCTTTCTCCTGAGGGATAATAGAATCTCTTAATATGAACTAGTAAGGCGACAACAGAATTTTTACATAACACTAAAATATACTGAAAATAAAATGAACGTAGTGTTCTAATAGAAAATTTGCTATTCGTGTAAGGATATTCATATGAGACAGAGAATTTTTAGATAATGAAACGTTCTGATAACAGGTGTTCGAATAATAGAAAAGTTCCACTGTACAACTGCAAATATTTCTATCTGTTTGTGAATAATTCTTTAATTGACGTTAAGTATGGACGTTAATGGATGATTAAATTTGATGAAATTTTATAATTCTATAATTTCAATTCTATATTCCTGTATTATATTATATATATTTGATTATTATGACAAAAATGATCATAGTGGTTGGTATTGCGCAAATAAGACATATCTAGTAAACAAACATTAATCGAGCTAATGTTTCCTCTACCTGTATTATTACAAATTAATAATTAATTCATAGGAATTACAAAAGTAGTGAAATAGTTTATTTGCCAGGTGAAAAGTGAAACGAACAGAAAAATCGCAGCGATATATCCTTAACAGGTTAAGAAAACATGTCTATACCAGTGCAAACATCGATTCAAAATAATCTGTACATACGTTCCAGTAAACATTTCTTTATAAATATTTGATAGCTAATATTGGACATGTTTAATGTTCCATCTTCATTAGTTTCATGTCACGCATTTTTATTTCAACAAGTCGCGAGTGCCTTTAGTCGATCAACTTACAGGTTTCACCTAATATTTACACAACTCGAATAGTATAACAATTTGCAACGCGTCATTTTCCAAACGCTTACAACCACAAAGCACGTTACTCCATCGAAGTTTATACACACGTGTACCAGGTCTAACCAATTATCTCCTTTTATTTTACACCTACCACATATAACGATGTTAATATAGAGCCACCTATGACAAAGTTTTTATTATCATAGTAATGGAACTGTTCTAATACTTTGCATCCGCTAAAAAAGTAACATTTTATTAACAAAAAAAAGTGTGTTGAATAGACATCTTCCAATAACTGCCATATTTTAAATAATCAAGGAAAGTAAATGAAACGACTACCGGTGGTAAGTCTAATTAAATTCGTGTTACAATATGATTTTTGTCGCAGGAAACGAATGTTCGAAGATTTTTCGATATTTTCCTACGGGAAAGGACGATCCTCTTCTCGCCAGGCGAACGCGTATAAAAGCAGCACGCTTCGGAATCGATTGTACAAACAAGAACGTGCGTTGTGTACGTATGTACGTGTTCGTGCACCCTCAGTCCCTGGCTCTGCCGATCTTTCGTTAAATTTCCGTTTCATCGTTCCCGTGCAAACGTTCCGCGAAAGGTAGAAGTTTTAAGCAGGCCATCAGGCCAACCGAAAAGCGTTTGATTTTCGTCCCGAGAACAAAACCCCCGGTTGCACCCCCCCCCCCTCCCCCCCGGACACACCGATACTTCCTACGACCGGTCGAAAACACGTTTCTATTTAATTGGTGAGAAATGAGTAGAAACGAAACGTGAAACGCTCCATTTTTTTATTTCCTACTGTTTCTTTCGTTGGAGTTTACTTTGAGAGGTAGAAGAGGTATTTTGTCTGCCTTTTATTATGTTATTTATTTTGTCACCACGAAGTATAAATATTGTCGATTTTATGTAGAATTGGAAACATCTTATTGTTGGGTCGTTGAGTATTTATAAAATTTCCAGTCTTTCAGGGCATTCTTTTGTAACGAATAGGGTAGTAATTAGATATTTTATTCCAAAACGATTAATTGCTCGGTAAATATTATTTTAAATGGACTGAGAAGTATTTAATGGATTCAGAATTATTATAACTGTTCTTCCGTGTTGAAATGATCATAAAATCAAAAATCCAATAATTTAAATGATATTTGTACGCTTTAATATCGCGTGCGTTAAATGGAGAGCTACATATTCTTCGAGCATACAATCTCTGTTTTTGTACCCGAAAATTCTGTACTATGTTAATAAAAATTTATAACACGAAAACAGATTACTAAAAATTTATTCAATTATAAATTAATAAAATTTGTATACCTAAAAACTCCAACATACATCTGTAACCTGAAAGCCAGGTTAACTCGAGTTCATTTTTTTACCTTTCAGGTGCAGACACATTAGAATTAAATATTCATTGTTCACGTAAAGCTTTGAAAAGGGTGTATCACATAGGAAAGTAACAACGATCGATAAGAACGTCGAAAGAGATGGCAGGTGTTGGATGAGCGTGGGCGATCAAACGCTACGAATTGGCACCGATTTCTCGACTACCAACCCTCCACCCTTTGTCTCCGTCAATTTTAATAATATCACCCCCTCTGGTACGCCTTCGTGCACGATGATTCGCATGATTTTTCGACGGCTTTCAATTATCCGCGGAACCATACTCCCACAGGCCGCTGCCCCCGCGAAATATCGATCCCAGTGCTCTCGACTGCGTAGCTGTCGGAAGTGGGTGGAACAAGAAATTACGTTACGAAGGCGAGACCTGGCGACAATCGTTACTGCACTTTTCGAAAACGTACGTGTACACATCCGTGAAATTTACGGTGTAAAATTAGAGAAGTTCGTAATGTACAGTCGGAGAAGCTTATTAGAATGAAACGAGGGATTAATGGTTATTTATGGAATGCTCTATTTAACGTAGAAATCTAACATCTTTTTTTCTTTTTGTTAATATTACAAGCGAAAAACGGAAGATAGAAATTATAAAATGTTATCACGAGAATGTTATCGCTCTAGTTATTTTAAAAATTATGTAGAGAACGTTTTAGGTGTAGGCTTCTCCATTTGGTCTCTGCCATTTTTATGAAATATCTCAACAAAGAAATGGGATAGACTATCCGACCGATATCAAGTTACTTTCTTTTTTTACTATTATTTCTCCTTTAATTTATGGACAATAATTTCCATTCTATTTATCATTCAATAATATAGAATCGTCTCGAATTATTTCCATATAATTTTACTCATTAACTAAAGTCTAAATTAATTAAACAGGCTCTGAACAAACAACATCTCACACCAATAACCACCTCCGAGAATACTAAATTTACAATGTATAATCCCAATCTACATCCAACCCTCAATTCACCATTCCATTTCGCCAGCCGCTTTCTCGAAAAATACGACTCACATACGAACCTAATCATGCATATTCATCGTCTTTAAGAACAAAAAAAAAAGAAAGAAACTTCGGCAATCAAGCTACCGACGCAACGAAAAACTTAAAAAGACCTACTAAAGTAAGGTCCCTCCTTTTGTAATCGTCTTGGTCCTGGCTCGATCGCCCGGCTCAACACGTGCGAGCCAGCGGAGCATTATCGATCAAGACTGAGGCGCAGGTTTGTTTGCGCTCCCGGAGGAGCGGCCATAGTTAGGATAGTTAAACCGTAATAATACCCGCGCTGCGTAAAATACGAAAATGACGTCAGCGATCGCGACACATGGACAGGGATCGCGGTCCGCCATATTGCTAACAGATAATCGCCGCATTACGATAGAGCCCCGCCGAAATGAGATAGGTTTCAACGACGGCCCGTGTACGTGTAATAAAACATAGTTGGTAAAAGGTACCTGCCCGCGTCAGGTAGCGGAAGAGGGCCTGGCGGACGGTTTTCCGATAGAGGAACGTGCGAACGACCATCCTAACCTAAAATCCTACCATAAAACGATAATCGATTTACGATGGCGGCGCTTTAGCACTATCCTTCATCCCTCGAAGCGCAAGGGAGGATGAAAAAGGGAAAAAAAGAGGAAAAAATCGGGGAGACGTGGATTGTTTTTTCTTTTTTATTCCCTTTTTTTCTTCTTTCGTTTGGATGGATAATAAAGGTGGTTGTGACGCAACCAGCGAGCGGCTGTAATAAAAAAAGGACGGCGTTTTTTATGGTCGTGTGACTGGGGATTGTTGCCGTTGCAATTTGCACGGGATATTCGTGATGATGCTGCGCGCGCGCGGTGATACGAAAGTGTATGCAAAGAACGAGTGAAAGATTCAGTATGGCTTTCATACCTCAGGTATAATGTTTTATGATGTAACTGTTTATTGTGTTTTTTTTTTCTTTTTTTAAGCTATTAACCCACTATGATGAATAAAATTTACTCTTATTTAAAAAAAAAAAATGTAGAGTATCAGTATAGGGGGTAAGCTTAGTAATTAGGCCACACTACAATTTTAAAACGATAAAAGTTAAAATACATAAAAATTCCATTACACAAAATGGAATGGTATCTAATGAAGCATTACGTGATAAATACGGAGGCTCTAGAAGTGCGGACGTTTCAAGCTTTTAATCAGGTTAGGAAAATGTTATTTTTACTCGAAATTGAATGTGATATTTCTAACATGAAACCTTCGTTCTCTAAAACCAATTACAAGTTACATTTTTCAAAAACTTCTATCGAGACATTTTGAAAATAACTTAAGAAAAGCTGCGATAAAGTTGCGGTCAAAAGAAAGGGTAGCTCGATGGCAACAGATCGCTCATTCTATCAGGATACATTCCCAGGTTTCTATCCGAGGCAACATCGGAACAATGTTTTGCTATCATCGCCACCACTGATGGTATCCATATATCCAGGCCTTCTACTGTTTCAGACGATCTTCGTGGGACGCGACGCAGCGAAGACAAACAGCCATACACAAGAATAACATCTTTCGCATTCCGCTAATCACAACACTCGGAGCGGCCTGTACACAGCCGAGAAGGCAACGATAAAAAAACATCGCCATCGTTGGAGCTGCTAGAAAAATTATAGACCCTATTCGGGGGTTAATGAAGTGGCACCTCCATAGGAGAATGATTTTCGTACAAAAGTACTCGAACGTAATTGTGACCATATCATTGCATAGTTAGGAATTTGATTTTGAATTCTACTCTATAAGGGTAGAGTTTTGCTTATTTCTTTTTATTAGCCACTATAATTTTGCAAAACTGCAAGAAATATTTGATAAAATTGTAATAATTGTTTGATCACTGATATTCTTTATATAATTACCAATAATTGAAGCATAAACTTTGATTCGACCGAAAAATTATATAATTTGTCAAGTCTTCCAGAGACACCATCCAACTGACATACTTGGTAACCTGTCGAGTGTACTAATCACAAACGTATTACGGGAGGACAGAGCAAAAAGGATTTTCATAATTACTCACGATACATCCGCGATAAATCAAGCTAAAGTACTTCGTTCGTGTGCATTTTATTTTATTAAAGTCTCAAGAATATACGTAGGTATACATATAATTATTTATTAAAACAAATCATTCGAAAATGTGTAGTATCGGTACTCAACGAACTATGTTCAATCATCTCGTTAACTCAACATCAACCAACGACGATGTTTCTGCGATTGATGGAAACGCATATGTAGAATGAACGGTAAGAATTTTTAGTATCAGTAACGAAAAATTTTTGCCAGACTCTTATATCCTACGGTGTGGTTCTTAACTTAACGTTAGAGCTGTTCGATACAAAGGACACTTTTCGTGCGAAATTACTTGCAGTCGGTTGCCTCGATAAAAAAATATTAATGGAAACCTGAGCGTTTCAGCGCGTTCTTAATGGCACTTCGAGATTAGCCCATCGAATAATTATATACGGTTGCGCCGTGCGTTTCTGACGATTTTTAAGTACACTAATTAAGTATACATGAATTATCGTTATTTAGTCTACGAAGTATATATTACTTACAAACCATTCGCTGTAATCCACTGTGCACAACGTTTCATCTAATTATTTTTTCATTGGTGTAATTAAATCTTTTTAATACGCTGTTAGCACTATATTATGATAAATGTGTAGGTATCATGCTACTTGAAAACTAGCCAAAAAAAATTCCAGAGTATTTCCTTTTTTCTTTTTATTAATTTGTGAGAAGTATTAATGTTTGCCCTTTTTTCCAATACGGAAGTATCCTGATCCTTCGAATTAAGCATAACATAATATTGAATAATTCTGTAACTCTGTTTTTGCTTCAAGGAAAAATTGTTCATTTTTTTTCCAAGATTTTTAATAAGTACTTAAGAATCTACAATACGATATTTTGAATTACAGGCGGCTAACCGTGTTCATGCAAGCAAATGGTTTATTTTAAACATATTTTATTATAGGAATCTCAAACGTAGCAATGAACGTGAAACTTTGTAAACAATTATTCATTACGTACAATGGAATGAGAATTATTCTAGAAAAAGTTATGATGCTCTAAACTATTATCGGATGATGAAATAGAGAAAAGCAGCGTTCGTTTAAAAAATTGCCTGAAAAAGCAGCCATTGATTACGTGAACCGAATCCGAACGGATTTGTATAAAATAATCACTCGACGATATTCAATTTTTCACGCACCAATTAGTGTTTACAAACTAACAATCCATAACAATAATTCATTATTAAAATACACGAAACAAAAATTAAAAGGAATTAATTACTTATGTTACCATTAATTAATACTAAATATATTGACAATGATCCATCATTCTCATCGAACCATGACGTATCATGGTTAAATATGTACCAGTTTATGATATTCCGGATTCTTATACGATTTATCAAATCGTACGAACTTTTTCGAGTCTGGTTCTTATGAATCTAAGAGTTACAGTGTTCGTATCTTCTGCTAGAACTCGTAAAATGTCTTACGAAAATAGAACATGCTACTATTATTGCACTCCAAATGATTATTCACGTCCAAAGTCTTAGACATAGAGGACTGTATTGTCCGCTCACTCGATCAGATACTAAGATATAATGTTCCGTAGTGAATGATGCAGCTTATTTACAATATTGTGTGGCGCAAATCGCATTCGAATTGCTCGAAACAATCAGAAAACAATTAAGAACAAGAAATCTTGAAAACAATGAAATGATTGATAAAATGAAATGATCTTTTTCTATGAAGCGAAAATCTTTGCAAAAAAAGAAACCAAAAATCTCTATACCACTGTCTAATCCGAGACACATCGTACTTAAGGTACGAGTGACTAAATTTTTGTTAAAACGACTCCCCTAGTGTGGCGTCAACGTACACTTTCGCGTTTAACTTCGATCGTTTGTATTTTGAAAAGGAGAATAGATGGAGGAAAATAGTAAAACACTTCTCGACTCCCTTCTGTATAAAGAATCGTCTTGCTGTAGAATTGACAAAGCATTAGACAATATCCTAATTATTTCGAGCACTATAATTGTTTGTCATCGCGATTGGCTTATTACAGACATAGACTCACTTATTTCTATGTATAGGATATCGGAAAATAGAAAGTAAGTTTCGCGAAATATCCGCAAACGCTCAGGGACGAAAGAAATATCATTTCGTTTATCAAAATACTGCCTTTCCGAAGAGCTGCGGTCCTAAGAAAAACTCGAGTAATTCGACTTCAAATTATTTTACGTGCATGCACATGTCTAAACGTTAACTGATTAACTTCTGTTTAGACGAAAACCACTAACTTCTAAGCAGATAGAAATCAGTTGCAAAAAGACGATCCTACGATCCCTCGTCGTGTAAACACATTTGAATACAAATGACAATTACCACGTCTCTGAAACATTTATATAGTCTAACTAAGAAACGATAGAGAGAACAATTAAAACTACAGCAAAGGGATTGATCACTTCCAAGTATCGATTATTTATGTACAACAATTGTATCTACTTAGTTCATAAAAAAATATATCTTTCCACTACTACGAACTACCGATCCTTAAGCAGGGCGTTTCTGAAAATTACCAAAAACCTATACAAAAATCGTGTTACCAATTTTTAATAATTATCGATACACATAGCGGGCTGTGTACTGTTCACACGGCACAAGAAGTCTCGCGAGACAACCCCTTTGCACAGGGGTAAAAGCGGTTTTTGAAAAAAATTTTGGGTCTACCTATTCCCACCTTTGAAGCTCCTACGGTCCACACTTTTAAACTATTCATGCGCTACATAGTACTAAGATCCCTAATTAGTATCTATGGCTGGTTCAACCAATGGTACACTAAAACCGAAATGAAACATCCAATCTGACCAATTAGATCCCCATTCCCATCAACAAGACTTCTGTGACGTGCGAATTCTACGTTTAACGCATAACATTCTAATGTTGTCAACTTCCGCTTTAAGCAAGAGACACAAAATAAATTCAATACAGTGCCTAGTAATATTTAACAATAACAAGCTTCTTTCTCCAACATTGATCAAACTTTATCTGAAAAATCAGTGGGCATTTAAAATAAAGGAATTCATTTTCAAATTGATTTTTCCACCCACCAATTGATCGAACGATTTTCTACTTCTGATCACTAGATTTTCTACTTCTGATGGTCGCCATCTAGAATCACCGAGAAACTCCTGCGAGGAGGAAATTAAAACAACGAATACCATCTAAACTGTTGGTTCGACCGAAATAAAAGGTACATGAACACGTTAACCCAATTACGTCAACTTCGCTCTTAGACACTAGCATCGCTAATCTCCGATCAGCTTCGATCAGACATGCGAACTTACCGATCAGCTTCCTCCATTGCGAGCGCTAATCGGCAAAAAATATAATTCAGCAACAATCGTGCGGTATTTTCATCCCCTTCTCACGATCCTGAATGAAATGGATATTTATTATTTAATTATTGCATTTATGCAATTATTATTTTATATTATTGCATGTTGAGAATAATAATTAAACCACTTGATTTTTAATGCAGTTTAGAAGTAATTATTTCTTCATTTCTGATTGATTATAAGTTTCAATTAGGAGGGATGAAAATACGTAATTTGTAGCGAAAATTTACTTAATAAATCTAGCAAACTAGACAGGCACATACGACAGCATAATAAGAATCTTAAGGAACTATATTTTCAAAAAATAGGGACGAATGAACAATCACAGGTAAGGTTACGAACCGGTGTTCGACGCTTATTACCAAGCCTTCCGTAATCATTATCCCTGCGTTATTTTAAAGCATGAACCATTCATGTAATTTATGACACAAGAAATGTAACAGATAATTTTTAAACCAATAAGATTATGATTATTCAAGGGTTAAAACAAGAGTGGCTTTTCAACGTGAATTTTGAACGCTAATCATAGGTATTTACAATGTTATCTAATTCTTAACGAAAAATTGTTAACCCTTAAGTAGCAATCAATATTCAATCCTGTTCGAAGAATATTTAAATTTCTACAGTTTATACTATGAAACTGACCATAGAAATTTTTGTATTCACTATTTAATTTCCCATAAAAGGAACGATCATAAAATTTTTTATTTAATAGATTTGTTATAGCAGAAAAAAAATTTGCTGGTATTCTTTAAATTCATTATTAATTGAAAATACTACCTCAAAAGATCGATATCATGTTCTATCAACTTTCTTTCTTCTTCGAACATCTTCAAACTTACTTCAAAATTCGTTTCCAAAAGATTTGGCGTAACTAACGCACATGCAAAAAGCTTAACATTATTCGTGATGATCTTTAGCTACTGTTTTTGGATGTAGAAAATATTGCAACGTTCAAACCACCAAGTGATCCGAAACTCTTCCTCGGAAGAATTAGCCTACCGTCATGGAACCATAGGACTTTTTATACCACTAGTTCTAACCCCTTCCATGCAGAAATACTCATCTCGCCCTCTGTTATTAATAAACCATCTTAAATTCTTGGCAAGCTGTTTACATTTCTGGACGTGCAATTTAAAAAAGATTTAGTTGCGCGTTCGGGGAGTTCAATACTATATATTATAATCTTAGGCTAGTCTAGACCTCTCTAAACTTCTCGAATCGTTCCGAACCAATATAAAACATTCAACTTCTTTTGAGTTCAACAATCTTTTGGAGTTTCCAAGAATTCAACTTCGAATTTATTTTTTTACACCATTCAAACCTGTTTTGTCATTCAAGCTTCAATTGCACATGATCAGTTTAAAGTTTCATAGTTTCCGTTTTCAAGTACATCATTTACCACCATTCTTTCAATCTCTAACCACTCCATTATAGATTTAAATTCTCTAACAACTCAAATTTTTCTTCCACCATTAAAACTTCGACCGCATATTTTCACATGCGCGCTCAAAAATGTCTGGTGTAAAAGTCAAGCATAAAAATTTAAACGTTGAATCAATCTTTCAAACCTCCAATCATTTCAAACGTTTTCAAACGCTTTCAAACCCATCCATCAGCATTTAAAGCCGTCTCAAAATATAAAAAAAAAAACTCAACTCAGATCTCGTCGATTCCATGATTCAAACTGAAATCTAAAATTTCCAGTACTCCAAAATGGGAATTCTACAGGTCAGTAACAGGTCCGGACAGCTTGATACCGTTCTCGATCATGGAGAACCATTCAGGGAGCTTTTCCTTGCACGTTGACCTAGCGTCGATGTCCACGTTACCATCGTCCTCTTCCTCGTCTCGTTGCTTTCCCTTTCCGCGTTCCACCACATCATCTTCTTCATCCACGGACGAGGATAAAGCGTTCCTCGCGCGTTTCGCGTCGGCGGTGCCGATCATCTTATTATGCAGTATGCCCAGTAGCTTCTCCAATCTGACAAATGACGAGACAAGTCACGTTACATGCGTTCTCCCGCATCTATCATCCGCTATTCGACCCAACGAAACCTTTGTAATGCTTTCTTTAGAAGCGGCAAAAGCAACGGGAAGGTCAGAAACCAAAAGCCATGCTGCCAGCTATAAGAACAAGAAAAAGAATACATACGACCAAACCCGGTCACTCGCGGATCTCCCCTATTCAATAGCGTTTCGAGCAACATTCTATGGGGTGTGTTGGCGGATACGTAGAGTACGCTTCAAGCGGAAATATGTTTGTAAGGTATTTTTTGCAAGGTGTAGTTAAATAAAATTGTTTTATAAATATACACTATAGATACAAGTTTGATATTTTACTGCAATTTCATTGGGTGTGATATGTGTAAATAAGTATTTCCTACTATTGCTAAGACAGATCCTTCTTTATCAGTTCGTTCTTTGAAGTTTTTGTGAATTTTCGGCAGAAATTTATTGAACTGATAATTAAAAAAGAAAAGAAACTGGTGTTCAGAGAATTAAAAATCGTTTACTACTTCGAACAGGTTTGCTTTGTCAACCCCCGTTTACTAATATCTTCAACCTACCGTTCCCTTAGCGCACTACACACCATCTACCCGAAAACTTCCAAATCTTTCTTCAATAAGCACCTGTATACGACACACATAACACACACAATCGGAATCTTAGACGAATTAGGGGGTCCGTTCCCGAATCGAGCGGGTTTCTTCGCAGTCAGCAGTGTTAAATGCGTTTACCAACAATAAACAGCCACGGCAACTGTTCAAACGAATTAATTTGTTGTTTGCCGCTGACGGGGATTTCACGCCGACTGTTTGCCGCGGAAATTGTAAAAGACAGAAAAATATCAATTTTACGCGCGCGCGCGCTCTCGCAAACACGCACCGCGCGGGAGCTGGGCTTGAAAACATTAAATTAATATAATATTTGATCATTTATTCAATTGCCGTGCTCTCGCGCAAGCTCGATGCAAAGGAACGGAGATGGAAAAACGAAAGGACGCGGGCAAGCGGCCTGTCGTTGCGTTCCCACCGAACGGACGGGATCGAAAGATAAAAATTGACTCTACTTGTTTAAACTGTACACACCGCGACTTTTATGATATTCGAACGAAACAGCAAGGTACAACTGGTATAGTCAATAATGATACGTTGATTCTTTCGATCACGTCGACCACCTCCGAGGAAATGCTTTATTTTTTATTTTTATTCACTGCGATGGAGAAACGAGGGACATCGTTGCATGCACTGGCTTGCTTGGTTGAAATGTCCTATCTATCGATTTCTCTTTTCTCTTTTCTCGAGACTTGTTTTCTTAATACTTGCCGTTCTACGTGGTTCTTCGCCTTTTTAAGCAAAGATAGAATGCACTGTTATAATTTTTAGAACTCTGCAAACATAATCGTTTCACAGATAATTCTGTTGATGCAAAGCACGAGAGTTGGAACGTTTAAACTGAGCATGACAGTAGATGATGTTGTTTAATACTAGACGATAAAATAAACATGTTTAGGGCAGTAGTAGAACTCTTTAACTGGCATCATCGAATAGGTTGAAAAGTGTTGTATTGCTAAACAATCAGTCAATGTGAATTAATCGAAGATAATCTTACGGGCATAAGAAGCGTATTTTTCTTCTAGAATATCACTTACAGTAATATTAAATTAAATTCTACATTTAAAAACAAATTTTGAATTTATGCTATTAAATAAAAATCCCTAACATCATTTTACAACCAACCGAACAGATGACTTACTTCCATAAGTTAAAACGTGAATATGTTTTAAAGAGAAATTATATAAAAATATAATAAAATATTTTTAAGTTGATCTAAAAAATAGTTGTCTAACTCGATAATAAAAAAAATTGAACCAGTTGAAAAGTTCGGAGACTTATATACAACGCGCGAATTAAAGTAAAAACATGATACAGGCTTAAAACACGCGCAATCTACACTCGACACAAAAAAAATAAATAAATAAAAAGAAATAATAATTCGAAGATTAAACGCATGCTACATAAGCTGCAAAGCCATGCCAACGTGGACATAATTTACACTGTTTAAATATACACGCGTCTTACGTCTAATTAATTACAGCTATCACAAGTAAAACTGAGAGAACTTAAAAATATTAAAACAAACAGCATACCATATCTTTTATATGAAATTGTTGGCCAAGAATGTTCAACATTGGATCTACTAGTTTCTTTCAATTTTACCCTGGGGACATTGAAACTGTACAGTGTAAGTAGTAGAAGAGTCCACAAAATAGATCTCAAAAACACAAACGTGGATAAATAATTGCATAAAACTGGAAACAAAGATTTTTTCCGAATACTCTTCTCATACCTCTGAAAAGCCATTTAAGAAAAATGCAGTTTGTTCTTCGAACAACCTTATACCTGGTTCACACTTTCCTTCTTGATCTAAATTTTATTCCCACCTTTAATTTGATAGCATTCCTTTTCTTATTATAAAAAAGTCTAAATATTTCCCTTGTATTGTAGTATTAAAATGATAAAAACTACAGCCTACGTTCAGATCTTTTGGCAGATCTTAAAAAATTCATTTATATAATTGTCATGAACAAGTAAGATAAAGTACGTTAAACACATTCTTTACAAATATTTATCAGACATTCAAAAAACTCTTTAGGCGATCACTATTCATCAAATAACCACCGACTGATCCTCCCAATAAAAGTCCACCCATATTGAAAACTGAACACCTACACCATCATCGTGAACCAAGCGAAAGCTCATTCGAAGAGCTTAACACATTGTGGACCGATTGCGAGACATGTCGTTTCATTTTCTCTACCCCAAAAATATAAAAATGGCAAGTGACATAAGGTACTTTCAAAACCGTCCACTTAAATACAAATCTTCCATTAAAATGTTGTATCGAAATGTATGCACATTTTCTGAATGACAACTGCATTAGTATTCAATCATGGGTGGATCATAAGGGAAACGTCGCGCAGAGTTCCCAGTCCCCAATGTGTCAAGGCAGAATCGCGCGAAGTGTGTCCACGTAGAAAGGAAGAAGAGCGGAAGAAAAACTGGACAGCTCTGAGTACAAAAACAAGAGAAGTGTCAGAGAAGGGACCAGAGTGGATCAACGGATAGACCTACGTGCTATTCGACATGTACATAGTAGTAGCCTCTAGCAAGCCCTTGAAGCCCCCTTTGCTCAACGGCGACCGTCGGCTCGCGTTTGGTATCGCAGGGGCCCCGCGCGTACGTAGCCTAAATGTAGGCAGTGGTGTAGGTGGCGCGTGAAGGTGCTGTCAGGACTCTGGAGGTCAGGATTCTCGTCGAGCAGAGATCTTTCCGCACGAAGGAGCCACCACCGACTACGGTCACTTCCGGGATCTCGGTGATGGCTCGGCTCGTTTCATCGGCGACGTCATCAGCATCGAGACGACCCCGATCCTCGTCCTCGCTCACCGTTCTCCGGACATCGCCAGTCGCCACTTCGTTCCTCCCAGCGGCCATCTTGTCCGCCTCGCTGAACGACCGCTTCGACTGGCAGCTACCCTTCTTCTTTCTGGACTTCTTTGAGCCTGCCCTCTGATGATGTCCGCGTAACAAATCTTCGTCCTTCTTGATAGACCTCAGTTGGTTCTTCTCGGACACGCTCGAGGACATCGTTGCATGATCCGGTCCCGACTCATTTTCCACGATGGAATCCATTTTGGTCTCGTCCCGCGATAAAATGTTTTTCTCTTTGTCTTTCTTGATGTCTTCTGCCTCGCTACTGTCTTCTAGAAGTAGTTCTTTCTGTTGGTCAGAGTTCTCCGTTATCTTGTTGTCGAAAGAGACTTCCGAGCCGGTGATGCTACAATTTTCTTCGAAGGTAGCATCCTGATGGTCCAGGCTGTTCGTCTCCGCAATGGACGATTGATTCGCGCTGATAGACACCGGCCCCTGCTCGTCCATGGTCCACGAAGCATCCGTAAATGTCGGGCTGCTACAATCAGCGTTTCTATAAACGTTCGATGACTTGTCCGTGACGAAATGGTGAGCCAGCTCCGCGGTTCGGGAACGCAGTAACGAGGTGAACTGTCTGGGCAGGGATGAGAACGAGGATATCGATGATGGCGGTGCTGGGATCGGGCTAGAGGCGTCGGATAGAACGGTACGCACGGGGGTGCTGGTTACGTAGGATTGCGTAGTATCGAAAGTAGCAACAGACGTGACTGATGTTGCGTTTACGCACTTTGCCACGTGATTCTCGCCCTGGCACTTCGACGCCCGGGCCTCCTGCAGCTCCCGTCGCAGCGCCAACGTCTCCTCCTCGAACGCGGCAATCTCGCGGCCTTCGTTGCTATGTGCCAATCAACACACAAGTACCACCAGTTTATATACAATGTCAGCTCCCGAAGATCGCAAACGTCTCTACTACTCGACTATCATTTTTGTGTTTCATGTTTTATGTTTCTATGGAGATTATGCCTGTACGGATGGTTCTTTAACATGCTGTATATGTATGGTCCATGACATGCGGAGAATAGTTTTTTTTTCTAGGAAGTTCAAAGAACGTGCTTTTAGTACTTGGATGCGTTCCTTTTAACCCTTTGATGACTAGTCGGACTTCAGAATCGAATCGAAGTATTAATAATATTGAATGTTTAGTATTAATAATATTAAATGAATATGAAGTTTTTGGGGTATTTGACTTTGCTATGACTTTGCCATCTCTTGATATAATATTAATATTTAGGTTATAGTAGCTTACACTTGTTTAATGTTTGTTGTCCTCAGTAAGAAAGGGTTAAGTTTCGTATATGTGAGAAGTTTATGAGTAGAGTTTTAGTACTGAGTTATTTTCCGTGGTTTGAAATGGTTATTTATACAGTGGTAAGTATCTGTTGGAGAGGTTAAAATGCAGTTTGCAGAAAGCACAATGGTTTGAATAGGTTTGAGTGGAAATGGAAGGATGTCATTGCGGTTGTACCTGGATAACAATGTAATACTGTTAAGAGGGAAATTTTGCAATATGCATCAATAATTTTTCAATAGTCAATTGCTTGGAAGTTCTCAAACGAACAGATCTAGAAGCATACTTTAACCGACTTCATTTATTAAAGTAAACTACTTTCCTAATATTTAATTTAGATTATTAATGGTAAATATATGTAAACCTTCGAAAGTTGATGTTAAAAAAATTGCTACGCGTTAACAGTAATTTTCTGGTTTGATTAGATTTTTTTAATGTTAAATGTTTGTGTACTATTTGAAAAAAATAGTCAGTTCCATGAAATCCATGGCTGATGAAATTAAATAATCAGTAACAATGTTAGGATTCCCCAGAACGAGTTAAATATAAGTAGAAAGGTTTCCGCAACGTGTTAGGCAGAAAAATATATTGGAGCAATGAATATTATTGAAACTGGAAATAAAAATGACAATTCTCCCTTCTATTGCCATTGTAAAAAGTATCACAACTTTTCTCCTATTGCCAGGCTACAGAAAAACGGCATAAAAGGAAAAATAAAGCGGGATAAACAGAAAGTGTGAAAATACCATTTCTAACGAAAAGTGTTAACAGTTTATACAATCCCTGTCGAAAAAAAAAAAAAGAATCCAGCGAAACACGTGTAATAAATAAAAGTAAATACATATATTACAGCAAATACTCGGATAAAAACCGAAACATCTTCCCGTTCAATCCATACGTAAAAATAAATATTTACAAACAATACGATTTTTCCACGAATCTCGACACCCGTCACTCTTGATTGCACTTTACGAAATAACAAATTAATATGAATCACGCGTGTTCCTTTGGATCAAAAATATTTTACATAATTCCAACGATAATTTACGGAATCACATGAAATCAGTTGTGCCCAGTGCAAGACGAAGAATCGTGGATGAAATGGTTCACGAGACAATGTATATCGACAGAAACAGAAAGAGTTAGAGATAAAGTAGTCGAAGCTTGTTAGAAGAGTGTTCAACAACTATGCAAAATTATAATAAATGGGTACTCACTTTACGTTCAACTTTAACAGAGTTACTTCCTCTTCTAGCTTCGCGATTCTCCTATCGCTTTCCTCTTTCTCCTCCGTTAATTTCATTATTTGATTCTGGAAAGAAAGAAAGGAACGAGAACTTTTATCATTCGCAATTTTAATTTACAACGATCTGGTCGGGAAACGAGAGATTTTTAATAACGGAGATTTAATTTGAATTTTGGGAAGGACGGTTGGCTAAGATTTTGTCCAACGTTCCACGCGAAGTTTCATCTCGTCGAAAGAAAACGAAGATAAAGATAAAAGATAAGGGAGACAATAATATCCGACGTGCAGATAAGATGGCTCGGCTCGTTTCAAAAGAAATCAAACAATTTACATAGTAACCTGCAATTTTTCACGAGATAACGTTTTACTGGCTTAGCACTCTTTGCCCGTGAGCGATTCCGCGGAGTGCGCAGTTAACAAGAATAATTATGGAAGAGGCGTTATATTTTTGGAACTTCAATTGTTCCTCTCATTACTTTAAAATTATACTATAGATTCTCAGTTGCTGAATTTTATTTCGAAATTGTACGTATTATCAATTTTTAGTTACCTTTATCACAAAATTATACCTACTATTAATTCTTTCCCAGCTCACTCAGTGACTAGTACAGTCCTTTACACCGATCAAATTTTACATAACTCCAATTGAGTACTGTGTTTCGCTTTCTACCAAAAAATTACATGAAGTTCTAAAATTTAATACTCTATATAAACGTCTTCTCGTGTAAATCTCACGTAAATTTGATTTGCTTTGGTAATTAATTTTGAAAAATTATAATAATTCAGAGTTGAAGTATTGTAAATGGAAACGAAATAAATACATAAAAGTATAATAAATCTGATACATTCTGTATGAGAGTTAATTAATGTGATTTTAATTATAATTAAATATCTCGAAGGTAAAATTCTAAATACTTAGAGGTTCTTTTTATCGACGAATATCTAAATATTTGATACATCAAAATGATATTGTAGAATGATAATATATTTCAACACACGGCATTAATTGGCTATTTGACGTACTTTCCAAATAGCTGATTTATAATTGAGAATGCACGATTCTATTCTGATTAATAAATTTGCTTCGTTACAATTATCTGTAACTTGTACTCGCCAATATCGTAACACACTAATTAAATGAAATAATATGCATGGTTATGGAAATAATTAAGATTACGTTGTGGCACACTTGGTGAGAACTGTAACATGAAAATGAGTTCCTCGTGAGAGACTTTCTGACCTAAAGTCAACCATCTAATTAGATCATCTTGACTATTAATCCAACTCTCACTCAGCTACATGTAGCTTCTAGCTATGCCCAAAATTAATGAAGGCACAGAAAGGACGAAGATTGTGTGAAGCCTAAGATAACGTGATAAAAAAGCTTATTCCAGGAAACAAGTTTCAAGATCATTGAAAAGATTCTGTTAGAAAGAAAATGGAAAATTCAAAAATGGAAACTTTAAGGAAGGAGCTCTTTCAATCCACAAATCCGAAATTTAAATCGAACTATTTCTAAGCAGGATTAGTGTATAAATTGGAAAATATATTTTTATAGATGCATTCCGGAAATGAAATGGTCACTGCTTGTAAACGTACCCAATATCAGCGAAATCGCAAAAGGCGCGAGGAACACAAGTGGTCCCGTCGCGACGGTCACTTGGTCCGCATTTCCACGCGTCGAAACGCTACGCGCTTGGACAGAAATTTACATGCTCGAAAGTGGAAGGTCCCGAAGGTTCAATTACGGAGACTGGCAACGCGCCGTGGCGAAACAAGCATGGCGCAGGGGCGGCCATCGCTTCGGCTGATGAGGCTAATGGATGGTTGAAACCCGAGAAGACGGGAGAGGAAAGAGGGAAAGGAAAGAGGCTAAGGGAGAGGCCGTGACAGCCGCTAAGTGCCTCATCCTTCACCCTTCCGCGTCCCTCTGCCGCGACCCGTACGCACGGGGGAGAACGTCCTTCCTCTCTGTCCTTCCCCCTTGCCACGATAGGTGCCACCCTCATGTGAAACTTAATCATTTTTACCAAAGCGTCACGGATATTTCGTATTACGTCTACATTAGGTTCTCCGGTGTCAGCCAAGTTTTATCGAGAAGCTGCCTTTGACTCGGTGGGGTAACCAATTAGGGGATGAAGTCGGTCGTTTTCGAGTCACGACAGCGCGGAAATACAATCTAACCAGTTCTGTATAGATTAGCGATGCTGAACAATAATTATTTAATACCGCACACCTTTTTTTAGAACGGTTTGAAAAATATATTCCTTTTAGAAAGTGTAATAAAACCTACTTGATCGTGGTGAGGCAAACAGTCTCAAATGGTTCACACCTCGTTATTCATGATAAATTCATTTTATCTGAATGTTTATGGAGTAATTGATACTTCTTTTTTGACATAAAAATGAGTAATGTCATTCAGCAGTTTAGTAATTAGATATAAAGTACAGCGAAGTGAGCTTTGGGCTCCATTATGTTACACGAATTTACCACTAGAACTACTAAAGCAATCAAAATGACTGATTCCAAACTTCTCTGTATATTCTATAATTTCACACTGTTTTATTTTCGAAAATTTTCTATAGCTTCTCATATGATATAAAGTACAGTTGCCTTGTATTTACTTGTATCATTTTTTAAAGACGTATGAATAAAAAATGAAACTGCAATAGATATTCTTCTATAATTAATGAAAACTTCTTCAATTATGTTCTTTACATAGCAAACTTCAAGCGGTGCATTGTTTCCCATTTCCAGATCTCCTTACTGTTTAGCAGACAATTAATTAAACAAGAATAGCGATTCAGATTCTGATATGGAGTAAAATTAAATGCTTTCCCAGGAACAATAAATAACTTTTTGACCCGCTTCAGCGTAAGACCACCATTAAACAGTTCCCTGTGAAAAATTGTACCAGCACACAAGGAGCTACTTATTTAAGCATGAATTATTCCCTTGGATTGCTAACTCTTCGCAAAGCATGAATATGAATGTACTCTAGTTATTCTTCCTGCTAGTATCAAGCCAGACAGTCGACATAAATATCGCGAAAACGGAGGAGAGCGTTTATTTAACGAGCACTATATAAAAATTCCAATGTAAACACATATAAATAGTCGAACAAAAAAGGGAAAAGGGAGTCCCCGGAAGCGTGTGCGGACAAACTTGATCGATGAAAATTCGCATGCGGATGATAATCGAGGGAGGGAAATTGTAAGGAACGGGAAAAAGGGGGAGGAAGGCGAGAGGTGGGGAAGCGGAGATCACCTGGCCGTCCTAATCAAACAGAACGTACGAATGCTACGCAAACAATATGTCCATGACCACATCGTGGAAATGCCGAAAGCGTTGGTCGAAAGCGGCACATTACTGTAGCCTAACTGGCAAAGTCGAGAAAGAAAGAGAAAGAGAGCTCTTTTTCCCACTAAGCGCTTTGTTTTCCATTCCCACGTTTTCTATCCGCTAAACTTCTATTCTTCCTGCTCTTCTTTCACTAAACAAATCTTTTCGCGTTTAAATTTCTGTTAACTAGAAATTGCTCGCATTATGCTGGCCTGATAAAATTTCTATTTCATTATTACTTTTTATAGAATTCAAGTGTAGCCCTGACTTTATAAAAAGAACCTAAGTTCTACTCTTCACTGGAGGAAATTCAAAATTCTTCATTTAAAAATTTGTCAAAACTCCAAATCCATCAAAAACTATATTTTTATTTTTATTCTTATCTACACTTAAAAAGATTTTTAATTTCGTACAAATATAAAATCTAGTACCACAAATATCTCAATCTCTCCTCAGAGAAACAAAACTTTTCTATGCATGAGTGGTAAACAAGAAAATTACTGTGACAAGATGAAACATTTCATTTGCTATGGAAAACCTTCATGAGAGGCAATGACAACTATGAGTCAAGCTTTTGAATAACAAAGTGAATCACTGGCGCACGACATTCAAAAAATAATTAAGAAAGATTTTAAAACAGTCTGATAGACAGCAATGTCGATTTAAGATTTACAGAAACAAATAAATTTGATTTAAAATGTTAAAAATCATAGTGGTGTAATGTCAGAATATATGTAAGAAAGATTACGCTTTTGTTGAGTCAGTATAAAAAAAGACTCAAATAAAATTGGTTTATAATACGTACATTTAAGTTAGTTACTTCCAACGACCTTTGGTTTAGCTTTTCCTCCACCATGCATTTTACTTTTGAAACTAGTTCTTCCTCGCATGTCTTATTGGCTTGCCTAATTTCACGAATGAAATCTGGAACAATTAACATTGTTTATGTTCGATTATGAATCACAATTCATCGCATTATGAAATTAATCAAAAAAGTAAAGTAGTAGTAGAACAGTAAAATTCAATGATTCTAATAATAACTTTCGTATACCTGACAACATTCCTGGTTGATAATCCGAAGAACTACTATATTTACACTGTGCTAGTTTAGCCTTCATTCCCCCTAATTCAGATTTTGTTTCGTTTAACTCTTTAAACAATTGACTATTGCTCTTTTTCAATTCTGTCATCTAAAGGCAAAACCACACAATTAATAACATTATCACAAAGTTTTATAGCCTAGGCAAAAAAAAAATGAACCTACCTGTTCGATAAGAGACAAAACGAGCTTATTACTACGTCCAATTGTAGTAATAGAGCTTCCACTCTCTATGCTATCAGAATCCTCACTCTGAGTATGAATCGGAGCCTCTGCAGATCCAAGGCCAGGATCCGAATACCTCCGATGTTCTGAATTCAACTCATCGCCATTCATTTCACTGTTCTTATTAGCAGTGGATGGTAAACTTGCGTAATCTCCATTCTGATAATTAATATGCACAGGAGACTCCACTCCATTCTCCTGTAAACTGGTGTAACCATTGCCCATAGAGTTAATACCCAAGTTCATAGTATTATTTTGATTGCAATTTCTCCTGGGTCTACCATGGACAGTTCTGATACCAGAAAATGGCACTGGCTGATATAACCTGTACATGGTTGGCAGTGAAACTGGTTCCATGGTATAAGTCATGGGCATCTGTGCGTAGCCGCACATGCTCGGGTCAGATGTTGTAGTGAAGAGGCGCTGTCCATTGTTGGGGAAATTCTGCTGCACGTTAGACTGCCACAAAAGTTGCTGATAATCCATTCCAGGAACCATGTCGTTATTTTGATTATTTTGCAGGCTGTTCATCCACGAACCAAGAACACTGCTCCTCTTACTCGATCGTTTCTTGCTCTTCTTGGAATGACTGGAAACATCTTCGCGGTAACCTGATTTCGACGTGTCCAATTTACTAAAAGCCGATCGAAATTGAAGAAACAATATCAATCGAACGTAAAAATCCCGTAGGGGAAGAGAGTGAACGTTGCGTCTTACCTCTTATCCATTTTCACATAGACGATCTACACACCGTGTCGGAGGTTAGTCGTAGATCAACACTTGCGATGTACGTGACATGGAGTGACTCGAACAGAATATCTAACAGTGGCGCGTACACTGAAATACCCAGATGTTTCGATTCGTGGAGAGCTCGAGTGCAGTAATTCGCGTTACAACACGAGTCGTACGGTAACAGTAAATACGGACGGTAAACAGCCGATCCGAGCCGCTCTATGCTCTATTCAGAATCGGTCGTTATCACTTTGCGGCTGATTGGTTGTGTCGATCCCTACCATTTCCTTGACCGCAAAAACTGTTTATTTGCACGATGACACCGCGGGAACTGATTTTTAATCGTTACGGGCATCTTACCGTGAATTGTAATGGGAAATATTTACGATTACTGTCACGCACGGTTGCGGTTCGGTTAACCTTCGCGCGCTTTTGGGTCAATTTGACGCGCGGAACCAAAATTGAACGTTAATTTATTAACTTTCAACTTATATTATTATTATTATTATTATTATTATTATTATTATTATTATTATTATTATTATTATTATTATTATTATTACTATTACTAAAATAACGTAACTTTCATATATCGTACTGTTTAAGTGGCAATGAGAAACGTTCGATACGTTGATATTGCTCTCAATAATTTCAATCTAATTATTTATCATTAATCAAAACAGTAAGCAAAAGTACAACTTGTCACGCCTGTTTATTATACTTTTCGACATTGATCTTGATTTGTACATATCTGTATAGATAAATGCTGATTGTAACTGGGACTTATTCTTAATTTTTGTAAATGCTTCTGCCTATATTTAGAACATTGTAAAGTTATAAATTAATTGTATCCTATGATTATGAAATGTGAAAAAATACCAATCTTGTAATTATTAATCGTACATTTGTACATTAAACGTTTCGCATAAAAAGTTTATTTTAACAAGGATATTGCGATATATCGTAAAATACTGCTATAAGGATCTGTGTAAAATATAAAAAGTTACTGAAATTTTTACTTACTAGCTCACGTTCGAATACCGCGTGTATAACATTAAAAATCATGGTACGCATGCGCCATAGTGATTCTTCCAAGCCTCCAAGTGACGTGGCTTCAATGACGGCACGAGTTGTGCTGTTACACGGTGAAATTGTGTCGTTGCAATTGAATTTTAAATTAACTTAGTAATTATGAGAACCTGATAATAAAGATCACTTAAAACCGTCTCAACTGTCTTAGCCGGGTACATAACATATAATCAGACGCTGATTTAATTTGGTGAGTTTAACCTAAAACCACAAATCACACCACACTTGTCACATATTTAAAGACCGTATGTATAACATGAATTACGTATCAGTGGATTTTTTCTTGATTACAGCAACATGACCACTTACGAAGATTTCATTCAACAAAATGAAGACCGCGATGGAGTACGAATCACTTGGAATGTTTGGCCATCGTCGCGCATAGATGCTACCAGACTTGTCGTACCCTTGGGGGTACTTTATCAGCCCATCAAAGAGAGACCAGATCTTCCTCCTATACAGTACGATCCTGTGCTTTGTACGAGGTCTACTTGCAGGGCAATTTTGAATCCGCTCTGCCAAGTGGATTACCGTGCCAAACTATGGGTGTGCAATTTGTGTTTTCAGAGGAATCCTGTAAGAATTGAATCATTTTTTATTACGCAGAATTACAAAATTACTTTAGTCCATAGTCTAATATTTAATAATTTCAGTTTCCACCACAATATGCTGCTATTTCAGAGCAACATCAACCAGCTGAATTAATTCCAAAGTTTTCCACAATTGAATATACAATAATGGTAAATGAGATATATGACTGGATTGTGGATGTTTATACGTTTACAGTTCACAGTTACAATAACTATGTAAAAAAGTAAAGATTCAGAAAAGAAATTGTGACAAGTGATTAGAAAACAATCTAGAAAGTAATTTCATTTGAGTAATACTGTAGATTACATTTCTTTGGCTGTATTTATAAAAATACGAATCTATAGGAACATGCACAATCTACTTAAAATAAAATAATTTTATCTTTACCAATTTATAGCTCATCGAATATTAATTTCTATTATTTTTGTATCAGAGAGCACAGTGTTTACCACCAATTTTCTTATTAGTCGTGGATACGTGCATGGATGATGAGGAACTGGGTTCACTCAAAGATTCTCTACAAATGTCGCTGTCCCTTCTTCCACCCAATGCTTTGATCGGTCTCATTACATTTGGAAGAATGGTTCAGGTTCACGAACTGGGTTGTGATGGATGTAGTAAAAGTTATGTTTTTCGCGGTACCAAGGATTTACAGCCGAAACAAGTTCAAGATATGCTGGGTATACTACTATATTTTATATAATAAAATAGAACAATGGGGAACATATAATTATTTTCACATGTTATAATAGGTATAGGTCGACCAATACCGGGTCAAAATCCAAACCAACAGAGAGGACCAGGTGGACAACCATTACCGCCAGCTAATCGCTTCTTACAACCTGTACATAAGTGTGATATGAGTTTAACAGATCTTTTAGGGGAACTGCAACGCGATCCATGGCCAATTGGTCCAGGGAAACGACCATTACGATCGACTGGCGTTGCATTAGCTGTTGCCACTGGTCTTCTGGAAGCCAGTTATGCTAACACAGGAGCCAGGTATACACATACTTTGCACATATTAAAATCATTGTGTCCTATATAACTGTCGATTATTTTTTTACAAAGAACAAAACTATTAGTGTATTCAATAGTTATTATTGTTGATTTGACTGTTCCTTGAAGAGTATTTCAACGTTTTTTGCAGGATAATGTTATTCGTCGGTGGACCTTGTTCCCAAGGGCCTGGTCAAGTCGTAACAGACGACTTAAGGCAACCTATTAGATCACATCACGATATCCAAAAAGATCATGCAAAACATATGAAGAAAGCAACCAAGCACTACGATTCCCTCGCGTCACGAGCTGCGACTAATGGCCACATAATAGATATCTACTCGTGCGCTCTCGACCAAACTGGACTGTTAGAAATGAGGCAATGTTGCAATTCTACCGGTGGTCATATGGTCATGGGAGACTCTTTTAATTCTTCTTTATTTAAACAAACGTTCCAACGCGTGTTTGCCAAGGACCACAAAGGCGACTTGAAGATGGCATTTAACGCGACATTGGAAGTGAAGACATCGCGAGAAATTAAAGTTTCCGGGGCGATTGGACCCTGTGTATCTCTGGGAGTGAAAGGTGCTAGTGTCGGAGAACAGGAAGTGGGATTAGGCGGCACTTGTCAGTGGAAATTCTGTTCCCTCACACCGTCTACCACTACAGCACTATTTTTTGAGGTTGTTAATCAACATACCGCACCGATTCCTCAGGGTGGAAGAGGTTGTGTTCAGTTCATCACACAGTATCAACATAGTAGCGGCCAACGGAGAATCAGAGTCACTACGATCGCTAGAAAGTACGTTGATATATTTAAATACATGTCAATCCTTAAATGCATGATTTTTCGGAAACTAAAATATTAATAAAAGTGCTGTGCATTTAACGAACGCAGTTGGGCAGACGCGTCAACATCTTTACATCACATAAGCGCCGGATTTGACCAAGAGGCAGCTGCAGTTCTCATGTCACGTTTGGCAGTCTTCAGGGCAGAAAGTGACGACGGCCCAGATGTCCTCAGATGGGTGGATCGTATGCTTATCAGATTAGTCAGTATTTATTATTGAATTTATATTCGATGTTTTCCACGTAATATATAATTTTTGTAATGTTAAATATTTTCGTTACAGTGTCAGAAATTCGGAGAATACGCAAAGGACGATCCAAATAGCTTCAGGCTTGCAGAGAACTTTTCTTTATATCCCCAATTCATGTACCATTTGCGTAGATCACAGTTCTTACAAGTATTCAATAATTCTCCCGATGAAACTAGTTTTTATAGGTTATTTATCGTGTTTTCTGCATTTACTCTCAAATCAATTAAATAACCTTTCATTACTAATCGATCTTTTAATATTGCAGACATATGTTAATGCGCGAAGATTTAACGAATTCCTTGATAATGGTACAACCCATCTTGTACAGTTACGGATTCAGTGGCCCTCCAGAACCAGTTTTGTTAGACACTTCATCTATCCAGCCAGATAGAATTTTACTAATGGACACTTTCTTCCAAATCCTTATATTCCACGGAGAGGTAATTTTGCTGTTGTTATAGTCGTTGTTTATAATGAAGAAGGGATGAATTCGGGATTATTTTAAATACGCTAACATTCATCTTGACATTAAAGATAACTTTAGCAAATATTTTAACAATCTAAACATTGCCTTAAGCTATACTACTTGTATTCGATTAATATTTATTTATATAATAATTAGTCCACAAATATCATTGTGAATTACGCTAAACAAGTTATTTTTTAAGAACGAAAAAATTTTAACCATTTTTTTACTAGACTATCGCACAGTGGCGCCAATTAAAATATCAAGATTTACCCGAATACGAGAATTTCCGACAATTATTGGCAGCACCCGTCGATGATGCCGCAGAAATATTGGCCGAAAGGTTCCCTGCGCCGAGGTACATTGACACTGAACAAGGTGGCTCACAAGCTAGGTTTTTGTTGAGCAAAGTAAATCCAAGCCAAACTCACAATAACATGTATGCCTACGGAGCGGTAAGTAAATTTCATGTTCAAATCTTCTCTCGAATAATACATTTGGTTCATCTCGTCAAAATTTCTGTTATATCAGACTGTTTTATTTATTGGTCATTTTCAATATCGGAAACGAACATTAAGTCAGCGCATTTATTCATATGTAACTAATAATTTTTTTATGCGACCGTGATCCTGCAACCAGGGGATGCCGATACCCAGTGGGGTGTGTTTTTCATACATTCATTTTGTTTTCTATTACTTTCCAATTTGCTTTTCCATTGCTTTGATAATACACTTAAGTGAAAACAATTTAGCCACATGAATAATTTACACTTCATTGTAAAATAGATTATTTATTTTCTTCCTTCTTTCTCCACAGAATAATTTCTAAAAATAATAAGTATAATATAATATTCAACATTAGATATTGACTAATATTATGTACTGACCAATCTTTAACACGTTCATGGTAACATTGGTATTGGGTCGTCTTAATCTATTTCACATTATACAACATAATTTTACACATATATAATTGTACATATTACTACAAAGAAAGCACAGAATACTGTACACTCGTAGCAGTTTTTTCACAACAATATTGTCACAACTCACTGGTGGTTGGTATCAAGGCATATTTTTCACAAAATACACTTTTATGAATTATAACTAACTGTAATTTTCCTTTATCAATTGGGGATACAGTTTATCAGTTTCCTCTTTTTTCCATAATTAAGCCATTCAAAATCCAAACTGATCAACTCTATGAAATTTATTATTCAATCTCTACCATAGTTTACAATTGCCAAGCTAAAATGTTCAACATAGGTTAAAGAACTTTCGTATTTGCAACTGTTTTACATAAATGAACGAAAATAAATTCCCATTTCAGTTAGCGCGCTAATCAGTAAAATGATATGCTCTGATACGAAATGTAAAAATATTTGTAATCAAGATTGCAGTGGAGTCAGTCAGTTTGACTTTTGAATAGCTTACTTACCGATCGCAACTTATAATTAATTTGTATTGTAATTTAGGAGAGTGGAGCACCTGTCTTAACTGACGATGTTAGTCTGCAAGTATTCATGGAACATTTGAAAAAATTGGCCGTGTCATCCACCGCCTAAATCACAATGAAAACGTCTTATCTCATTTTACGTATGGTAAAATCAAATATTTTGCAATGAGACATCGATAATTGCAACTTATCAAGGAGGGTAAAATAGACGCAATAAGAATTTCTATATTATAATAAAAATCTATGATTAATTCAATGTAATTCTTAAATATTTTTTCCCGAAGTCAAGATATAATTCCTGTATAAATAAAATACATAGTATTAACGTAATGCGTACTTTATATCTGTTTTCCATTATTTTTTCAAATGTGTCGCCACAGCAGCTTAACTTATTTCTCAATAAGTGCATTTAACAAACAAGTAATGAACTCAGACACTGTAGTAACTATAGAACTTATATACCGTAAGTGATAAAGATATTATATAATTGTACCATTTTATATTAACGTATAAAACTAGAGATGTTTTAATGAAAATTTTTAAACAATGAAATTCACTATCATTCCTTTGAATATAACAAAAGAGAGCAGAACATTGTTGAATTTTCATCCAATGTAAAATAAACGAGGGTCTATGTGAAACTGTTAGCTGTTACATTTATTGTTATTTACAGTTAATCACATTACCAAATTGCGCATCATTAAAAGAGAAAAGAAAAATAAATTAACTAAGGAACCTTATAGACATCTTTTGCTCTACATCTGTCCTTTCTAGTGCTTTGCAGAACTCTTCAAACGAAATCATACCATCACCGTTCTCATCAGCTTCTACTATAGTTCTCTCCGCAATACTAGTTAGTTGTTCTTCGCTAGAATAAAAAGCAAATATACATAAAGTACTTTGCCCACCATTGAATAACATGCTTTGAATATTTTTACATATATACATTCTAGAATCTGCGATACAAATTTTTTGTGAAGCATTCCTAGTACAATCATTTTTTACTAATGTTAATAAATTAATGATAATTTTTTTACCTAATATTTGCACCAACCATCATGTGTAAAATGGCTAAAAGTTCATCCTTTGATATTAAATCATCATTATCCAAATCATACATCTTGAAAGCAACTGGAAATAATAATTCAGTTAGCAACAACGAATAACAAAGTAGCTTACAGTATACATTTTTTAGGCTTAATATCGACTTACATTTTAGTTTCTCTTGTCTAGAGTTTAATCTATTAGGGCTATTCTTTTTAATAGGTCTGAAGTGAGCCAGCACTTGCATGAATTGTAGGAAATTTACTCTATCGTTACCGCTTTCTTCGAAGAAAGCGTTCACAATCCTATCACCTAGAGGATTAATCGCCAATTCCGGGATCCTGAGGAAATCCTCCCTGCTAAGTGTTCCACAGTCCCCACGATCGAGACTTGTAAAGCGACTGTACAAACGTTCAATTTGATTTGGTGTGACTACAATCAAATCAAAGTAATAATTTATCATCAACAGTGACATAATTCAATTTTTAATGTTTCATCAAACGTTTTTAAGTCCAATACACACCCGGAATGAAAGTAATAATATTTTAAAGGAAATATAAATGGAAATGTATATCATAAATCAGTAATTAAGTAGAGAGTTTCTGATTAATCTAATCGATAAAAAAACTTACATCCCGTGGCTTCTTGTATTTGTGCGATTTCTTCTTCGCGCAACAAAAGGCTAGATCTGTTACCCATATTTTCTTTGGTATGGTGATTAAAAAATTGTATCAATTTCGACTCACGAACAGTCGTGTTAACTCGGTCGCAGCGTTCTAATTCATATTTAATTTCGTTGGCCGAAATTAAATGGCCATAAAAGCGACAGGTTACTCGCCAAGTGTCAAAGGTAACTGATTACATGAAAATCTTAAGGCTTATATACAGCGTATCGCAGAAGCATTGCTTTGATTGACAAGGTGGACAAGTTATTATGACGAACATAATGTTATCTCTAATAATTTTCGAATAATATACCTAAAATTTTACAATCAACTATTATAACAAAACATATTGTGCTTCCTGTTAGAAATGAAATTAAGAAATGCCACCTTAGAAGTGCTTATCTGTACATTGCGAAACAAAAGAATATTAGCAATATTAAAAAAGAAATAAAACACACAGAAAATATCGATATACATACGTATATGTTGAAAAAAATTATGTACACATTTAAATAAATGCATAAAAGCTACATGGCCTATAATTTATTGTTAGATTCTGATTAACATTAAATATATATTTATTTAGGTTAACCTCTTGGCGCACTCGCTCGGATTAAGTCGGGTTTACGAAGATGATCTATTTTAAGAAAGTAGAGAATAAAAAAGTGTCGCTTTCGAATTTTCAATTGCCGCGTTGAGGAGTTAATGGAGTTACTTTCGAGTCACTCTATGTGTCGCTCTTTATGATCATTATATGTAAATACAGTTTTTGCCACTGCATTCGTTAGTAACATTTCATGTTTTATAAATTATCATGTTAAAGAATTCTAAACTTCATTTACTCGCACGTGTAATACATAACTGTTATCAAATACAGAGAAACCAGTGGCGGCTTGTAGCTAAGATTATTATAGTGGGGCCGCTCCTCCCGAAAGTTTAAAGCCTTCGTTTTTAAAATTGTGTAAAAGGAAACAAACATGTTTGTAAAAAGAAAATTTATTCAAAAATTTGAGAAAATTCTGCACCTCTGGAACTGTGAGGTCCACAGTTCCATGCAAAAATTTTCCTACCTTTCTTCATAAACTAGAGGGTGAATACACTGACATTAAGCTTAAAAATTATATATCGTACAAGTATAAAGAAAGAAATATCAAGTGTAAATAGGAAGTGCTGCAGTTCCACAGAAACATAATTCATTAATATTTTTATTCAATTTATCCATTTCCGGCATAGAAACTAGTTTATCTGTTTACATATTATTTCATGACACTAATACTTGAAATGAACTGTTTTACGAAGTAATTCTTCTCTGAACAGGTTTGAACAACTACGGATTCCCGCGACGACAATTCGATTCCAACGTCAGTGACCAGGAAGTGACGTTCTTACAGCACAGTGTCCACGTAGCGCCAGAGCTTCTGACGAGCGCAGTTATTCGTACGTGAAATAACATTTTGTTACGCGCTCTCCAGTCGTACGCAACGTGAGTATATCGTGTTTTCACGCGTGAATTACAGATCAGTTCCCTTCGATAAAAGTGAGAAAAATATTACGGGAAATTAGCTGACATTTTTCTCATATTAACTGACGCATTATTTAATATATACATTCCACCGAATTTTCGAGTAAAATATAGCAATTTCTTAAATGGATTATAACTTGAAAAGCATATGCGATTTCGCATACAGGCTCTGTGACATTTTACCTCGACTCTGTCAATTTCGTCAAATAATTAGAACCGGACGTAAATTGTGAGTTGAACGATGTAACGTTTCACTTTCAGTTTCACGAGCACAATGGATCAAGTAAAGAAGCTTACCGAACCTGGACGGCAGTTCGCCAAAGATAGTATTCGTCTAATCAAACGATGCACGAAGCCCGACAGAAAAGGTGATGTATCAACGAATTCATTTTTTTTCTAAGATGCACCGCAAATGCATGCTAGCTACATGCTACCTACCAACTGAAAGTTTGGAAATTTTTACTATCTTAAATATCAAGAGAGAAAAAGAGGAGGTTATTAAAAACAATTACTCTGATATTTTAAACTCTGAAAAGATTTTTTAAGGACTTTTCAGTCAATAACCCAAATATCTAGTAAGGACCGTAAACGCAAAATTAATTTCAAACTGATAAATGTTAAGGAATAAATTGTCATCTTTTTAGCGACAATAGATCACTTTGCTATTTCTTTCTCTTGACAAATAGTCTCATGATAAATAAAGATAAATACTCCATACACCAGATGTGAGAACATTTTTTATTTTTATCAAAAGTTTTCACTTCATGCAATTGTTTATCGTGTTTATCATTTTAAATTGTGAATCTGTTAGAATGTTGCTACAAGATTTTGTATGGGTACGGTTCAAGTAAAATACTTTCAAATATTTAGCTACTAACATCACATATGATAAAATACTAAAAATTGCCTTTCTTTCTCTATTGAATCATGTAACTGGGATTTATTGTGCGTATTATTGTTTAGAATTTCAGAAAATTGCCATTGCCACAGCCATTGGTTTCTGTATAATGGGCTTCATAGGATTTTTTGTTAAATTAATCCATATTCCAATTAACAATATCATTGTGTAAGTAAACTTGATTCTTAATACTTTCTTTGCCTCTCAACAATTATATTTATCTGTAACATTTCCTTTACAGGGGTTCGTAAACTCGCGTCCAATAGGTTCAATGAAATTGTTTCCCCTACTCTATACATACCCCAATGGTATCTCTATTTATAAGATAAACTATGTATTTTGTTTCGCATTGGTTGCTATTGAGATATGAGAGAGTGTGTGTGTGTGCATAATATTAATATTGAATTTTATAATAAAACGTGTGTATAATACCAAATCATTTATTACGTTTTTTGTAATTATGTGTTCACGCGCTGGACTCACGCCCAGGTTTTTCTGCTGTATCACAGAATCATTGTCAACAAAGAGTAGAAATTTATCTTTAGCCTATACAAAAACCTATCAAGAAAAATAGAAACTTAACATATCTTAATAACAAATTTTATAAGCCATCTTTACAAATACCATTTCTTGTTTACTATTTAGAATTTATTGGTAATCTTGTATTTCTATTAAATACCGTAATTGGAAAAATTATTAGTGCTGCCATCTCTACGGAAACGTCTAGTAAAACGGGTTAGCTACCTGTTACATTGGTAATTTACTTTGCTTCGGTAACCACGTGCAACCAGTTTGAGCTCCCTTTGTACAGACGGCGCTGCGGGCAAGCCAATAATCGATGTCGCTAGTTCTAGAAGAAATGATTGCTTGACGTTATATGTATTAAGAAGTAATTTTTGAAGTTACGTATTGGTTCATTGAAATGTTTCCATTACAATTTCAAAATGAAACTAATATGTATTACTGTTCTATTATCTTAAAACTACTGAAATAATGAAATCATTTAAGAAATGACGCAAGGTTCTTCCTTTCCTTCCAACCCAACAGATTTTTTCACTTAAACGAATCGTTAAGTTTCGAACGAAATGATAAATAGGTATTAGTATCGAAGGCACTTTTATTTATAGAATAAAATTTTCCCTTAGATTACAACGATAAAATTTTGTCAGCCATTTTTCTAGTTCGAATTTCATGCATTTTTCCCTAAGGAAAAACAGGTATCGCATGGTAAACCATGGCCAGGTACACAGTAATAAGAGACAATAGTACGATTTTGTTACGATGAATACAATCTTGTATACTGTTTGCCATTTTGTTATTGAAATTATTTTTGTGCTTACTCTCTAGAAAAACTTTGATTCTGAACCCTTTCGGAGCTTTCGACATACACGTCCATAACTGGGAAAACATTCTGCAAGCTATCAACACACTCATTAAACTCTTATAAATCTGATTTCATAATAAAAAAATAAGATAAATTAATACATCACTAACAATTGCACTACCATCTCGTGCTTTCTATTTATCTTTGTAACTCTACTGAATATTATCAACTGATTTTACTAAAACGAAATAAATATAAAAATCTGTGCCATTGTACCATCCCTAAAGACGTAAAGCTGCAATTAACAACGGTACGTTTGCAATGGCCCTAGCTCAGAAAGGGTTACAATATACTTCTCTACGAAAACGACGAACCTATAAGCCAGATACTATAAGCGACAGTATCTGGGACTTGAATAATGGCAGTATATATTGGATAGCAAACGTAATCATACCGAAATATACATTCTAACACATTTTTTCTTTTGAAAAGTACCACCGCGATGATTTTGTCTACGATTTTACTACGAACATCACGTTCCACGAAAAACCATCACAATATCTCTCTCCTTTAAAATAAAATGCAATACTTTTCTTTTCTTTCCGAACAGTCTGCACATTAAAAAGTTGTCGCACGCTTTTTCTCATCGCGTCGATAATATTAATTCACCGTTTTCGGATTCCTCTCACTCGACGATAGAAAAAGACTCGTATATAAATATAAACTCTGTCTGAATAGACTGTCTGATATACTATTACATTTAGAACTCTGCATTAGTAAATAGACATCGATAATATTAGACGTTTGTAACATGTGTATTAAACTATTAAATACTCTCTTCGGGCAACTTAATAAAATTTATATAAAAAGCAAATATATATATATATATATATATATATATATATATATGTATATATACATATATATATATATGTCCATATAGCACCACACGTGTGTGACTGTTACGTGTTCGTCCTGCGCGTTAAAAAAATCCATTCTTAATTGCTCGTGGACGCTTTTTTATTTTAATCTCGTGAAAGAAGAACAACGAGGAAGACTTTGTCTCACTTCCGTTTCACGAAGTGTAAGAAAAATCTCCACCCTTCGTTTTAGAATCAACCGACGGTAACATTCCGAGTGAAATGAAAGGCATGTTTTGGCCCTTGCGGACTCGAGGAAGCGTTTCACTATTGATGGACTGCGGATGTTTCTGCAAATTAACATTTTTATAGACGTTTTAATGATAATAGAAAAAAATGACAACTGAACGGAACTCAACTCAAGTATCGCGACGTGTAACTTTACTCAAATTATGTAAACATCCGCAGTTTAACTATTATCCATGGCGTTCAAGTATTAAACTAGCATCCATAAATTACGAGAACGCGTAAGCGTAGCCCCAAGGTGCGTTTACTAATTTCTTTCCATCCGATTATTTCAACCCTGTTGTCAAAGCAAATCTTCCCTCTGACCGATAATTCTGATGGTTCTTTGGCATATTTCCCCTTTGTCGCTATTATCTTCGTCTGTTTAAGAAAAAGAGAAAACAACACAATTTCAATAATCGCACGATCAGAGGTATTACAATGTAAAAGAAAATTGAAAAGCAAATTTTTCTTGCGCAAACACACCGAGGGAGGGTAACTACCCACGAAGTTGAGGTATGTCGTTCGGCCGTTGTCATTAATCGTCACGTAGTCGTGCGTCCGTTTAACTGTTAATGACGTGTACACGTGCTCGACATGTGCGTGTCTTCGCGTATGTAAATACAATATAACATACGGAATCTGTATATAAAATATGCGCATCTCGTAGTATTAAATAGATCGTTTTTCGAATGCTCGTATAATTATAAGTATCCTTTGAGAGCGCGTACTCTAACCGCGTCCCAATGCATGTGAGATAGCTGTGATCAAAACTAAACTGCGGATGTTTATGCGGACTAACAAATTCGTAATTAACAGTATCAAAGAAACTTGAGATGTAGTATCTCTATTTTTTCTCCAGATTTAAATTTCCTACGAATACACAGACAGATATGCATAAAGATCCACAGTCTAGTTACGCTATACACCGAGTTAGAAATTACACTGATTGGTTGTCTCACTGGTGAATCGAGAGGAAGCAGTCGCGTGAAAAATGAACGGCACTTGTCTCGCGACTAGTTATTTGTAAAAGAATATCTCGATTCCTTCTTAAAACAACAGAACACCTTTGCGACTCTCGAAGTTCCGGTTAATACTTGCGAATCTACTCACAGACATTTATTTTTGGAACGAAATTTGGTACGATGAAAGCGTTACAAAAATTAAATGGGTACGAAAATTCCGTTTCTTTTGTAGCCAATACGTCCGTGCGACAAAGTTTAAATCGGGCGTCGCAGAGGCGGTCCGTTTCTACCTTAAGCTTATCGATTACATTAAATTACATTTTAAGAATGTCACAGAGCTTACGTTCACGGAATCAGTTAACTTACTTTCAAGGAAGGGTTACTGTTAAGGAATGTCTTCAAGCGTTCTACGAATCGAACGTTTCGAGTATAATTGGGCGTGTTAAAAACAGGAGGGATAAAGTAGAAGATGAAAGGACAGGGTGAGAAGAAGAAACAGGAGGGCGCTGCAATTACAATAATCCACTTACGAGCTACAGACTTGCGAATAACAGAGGAAGGGGGCCTAGAAGCTCCAGTTTACCGGGTGTATTGCAGAAGAAGCCACGAAAGGTAAGAGAAGCTCATACAGAATCCTTAAGTCGTCTTCCAGACGATTATTCATCATCGACTGACATGGTGTTCCCGCTTTCTTATGTCTTCTTGGAATGCATGCGACTGTTCTTTACTTCCATCAGACTAGTTTCCAACGTTTGAAACTATGATCAGATCTATCTCAAGGCATTTTATATTGCCCTACGATGGCTTGAAGACGAAATATACGTTCTAACTACGTCTAAGGAGCCGTCAAAGCCGTACAAGATGGTCATCTTAATACGCTTTAGAGATGTATAAGACGGACGTCGTAACGACATAGCATCCTCAACATCTTTAAAACGATCAGATTACGTCTCGCTATGTCTGTTCGAGGTGTTCAGACCAAGAATAAAGGCGAAACGAACGTCTGCAAGATTGCAGGCTCCGCGTTGTTCAAGCGGAACAAAGCTCTGTCCTCTCCAATTGGTAAACCGGACTTCCAACAGAAGGTGCTCCTCAAAATGACGCGGCAGGCGTTGTTGCAACGTCGGTAAACCTGCTAAACCGTGCACCCGGCGTCCGAGGTGGGCACGAACGGACTTTCTTGCCGGTAAAAGTCACCTTCGTACTCCTCCACCTTCACCGGGTAGTCTGTCACGCAATTCTGAGGCTGGTTCAACGCCGGCGGTGGCTGTACAAAGTTCTCCTGGTAACTGGGTAGCTGCAACGGCTCCGCAAACTGTTGGTACGAGTTGTCGGTGCCGCCTTGCTTCAAGCAGGTCGGCCCGTGGAGGCTCAGCATGTCCATCAGTCTACGCCTCTGCGTCTCCAACTCCTGGATCTGCGACTTCAGGTCGTGGTTCTGTGTCTCGAGGATCTCCGATTCCTGAACCAACGTCACCGTCTTCTCGCGCTTCTTCTGACGGCACTTGGTGGCGGCTATTTTATTCCGCTCGCGTCTCCTTCGACGTCTCTCTTCGTCCTCCGGGGTCAGCTACCAAAATTTCGAACAGAAGTTAACCGCTGTTTTACTTTCGCATGGTGTTTTATCTCCCACCCCCTCACCCCATGCTAATACAGTAGAACCTCCCTTATACAATACGAAAATTCGAAACTTTCCTCATCCAAACGTGTATCTTATATCACCACATTGTATTTATTTTTTTTTAAATGAAAAACTTGTAGTTATTATAACAATTTTAATTTAATTTGAAATATTGATTTTTTATAATTCCTTCTATTTAGCTTCTACTTAGCTGTTTAACTATTGTACACATAAAACCGAGCGTTAAACACACTTGTTGTTTTATTCCTCTTATCTACCGAGTTCGCTCGTCGAAACTAGTAGTTCGATGGTTCTACTGTAGCATGAATATGCGATTCGAAGTGGAAATTGGCGAACAAGTGTGAAATAGAACCAGACACCATATATAATATCATAAAAGATGGATGGTAACTGGTTAAATTGAACTCGTGAAATAACATTTCGACCAGCGACCTTTTTTTTTCATCGTTGTACAAATTTATTTAGCGCGTTCATCGCGGTTAATATGGCGGCCCGTTTATCATATGATCGAGAGTCCGGGTCCTTGGCCAGGAGCGGAAGTGACTGTGTGAACTGGATGGAAATGAGTGGCCCGGTCTGACTCGGAAACCCGTGAAATCGATGAGACGAAGACTTACATAGCGGATCGCACGACATTATGACTGCTTTATCGTTTAAACGAGAACAGTATGTGAGAATTTTTCTTACTCCACCGCGGTTGTTGTTGCTGCCGGATTCCTCCTCCTCCTCATCGTCCGCGCTCCCGTCCTCTTTCTTCGTCCTCTTCTTCGCGTCCTCTCCGGCTCCGTTCGCCCGCCTCTTTGTCTGCAGCGTCAACTTCAACCCTGCGGTGTTTTTGCATACACGGCGATTAGTCACGCGATTCATTATCGAAATTGATGGAATAAAAAGGAGATATTGCTCAGATTAAATTATATTTTTAAACTGATTCCCGGAGTCTGGCTACCAGTCGGCGGAATGGTCGTTGAATCGATTTTATTTATCTTAAATATTAAACCAGCCGCCTGAATATTTGTGCCATTCCTGTCTGTCGTGTAAATTTGATTTAATTCGAAGTTTTTCAACGAATGTGTTGTTTAAGTGCGATGTTTTAGTGGAGTGTAACAAAATTGAATAATTAATGCTGTTAATGCTTGTCAAATTAGTCTGTTGTTTCGTATATTGAAAATAATTTCGTTGAATTGCTAACTTAGAACTTTATTCGTAAGTGGTGCTATATTTTTGCTATTAATCACTCAATTTTGCTGAAATTTTGTCTGAACACACTTTATACGTATTAATGCACAGCGTAAAAGATTTATTGCAAAATCTCAAATAACAAAGTGAAAGTACGAGCATTTACTTGCAAGGCTGAGTGTGTACGTTACACTAACACTGAAACACGTAATCCCGTTAACTAGGATATAGCCTGATCGAGAAAATAAGCGAAACTAAAGTTTAAATTGTTAAAAAGCAATATAACTTTTAAAAGTCGAACAGACAAGTATCAAATATTTTAAAAATAAACAGAAAAATACAGAACACTATTGTAACGTCCTACGGTTAAAATAAACACTGCACAATTTAATAATTATATACAACCAAACACTCCAATTTCCTTTATCAAAACTTTATGCGTTAATGAAAGAAACTAATCGAACTTCTTTACACTTGCTCCGCAAACAAATTCCACCTCCATTAAAACTAACCACCAAGAAAATTGCCGTCGAGAACGCAAAACGTTATACGATCGAACGCATTCAACTTTCAATTGGTTGCCAAATAAAAATCATCAAGGATCCCCGTTCGTATCGCGCAAGAAAAACTGTTTCCACCTTCCGTGTCACAGCCCCAAGATCTCTTGAATCGTGTCGCGTTCTTAGAAGAGCAGGGTCACAGCTAAATCCTGCGCGACTTTGAGGGGATCGATCGGCAATATCCGACGGAAGGAGAAAGAAGGAGTAGAAGTAGAAGATGAGCAAAGAGACAAGAAGTCCGTCGAGTAGGACCCGGTAGGATATCGTCAAGGCCACCACCCGGATGGGTACCTTCTTTAATGAGCTGACTACAGGTGTGCTGGACACTCGGTGGGCTCGGCTCACCGCTGCTAGTCGAGTCCGTACGGTCCCTGCTCCTCTCGTTCGTGTAACCCTCGAAGGGATTGGTCATGGCGATTAGGGAGTTTACGATTTCCGGTGTCCTTGGTGTGACCTCGGCCGCCGCGACACCGAGAAGACCCGCGGCAGCCGTCGGGCTTGGATTCACGTTCACGTTCAGGTTGTACATGGTCGGTTTAGATTACCATTTAACCTGGAATAAGAACAGAGATTAAGAGTCCGGATGTGACGGATGCTGGTAACGCGTCTCGCGTGAAACGAACCAACCTGAAAGCCCGTTGAACTTTCAGAGCTGTTTTAGCTATGCGTGCGCCGAGAACGTATGTACGCGATCTCTTTTCTAATTTTTCAGGATTTTGCAGTTTTCGATGCAGATGTTTAGAGTACATAAAAGATGTTGAAGGTATTTGAGTTGTTGATAGTTGTTTGCAAAAGACGATATCATATATTTGTACGGTTACAGTGTTTAGGTTTTCGGAATTCGCTGAAAAATGTACAGACCAAATCTTGATGCCCCTTTTTTATTTTGTAAAATGATGGATTCTTTATATACTCAAGCATGGACCGATTCAAATCTTTTATAGTGATAAAAAGAAGAGTTTTCAATTTTTTCTATGATTACAAATTATAAATTCAGTAAAGGAAGCACGTAATCGCTGTTACTTTTCTCCTTTGCTGGAAGGTAACAAACTAAACCTGAGTTAGTCTGGATTTTAAATATGTATATAAGAATATAAGAATCAGAGCATATAAAATCGAAATAAATATCGAATGTAGATAGTAAAACATCATTTTATTCAATAGTCACGGAACGACGCAAATAATTCCAAGCACCTCTTCGGTACAATATTGTCAAAACCTTATCGCGGAATCTCGTTACGTTAACGATGCTGACTCGTTCTTTAAATAATTATTTCCGTCGGGAACAAAAGGAAACCGAGCCACAAACAAAATCGAGCTCTCCACGTGAGGTTACTCAACGAATTAAAATGGAGAAAAAAAAGCGGAAACCAGAGTTTTTTTGGTCCAGTTGCTTCCCGTTTCTACTAGTTTATCTCAGATCAAATGTATGTACACGAAGCACAGAATAATTCTGATTGATAAGAACGAAACGAAACGAAACCTCGCCGCAATATGGCCACGTTCTATCTGCAGCTGTCGGAGAATTTCAAATGGTTATTGATAACAGACATCCTCTATTGCGGTTTTTCTAGGTTGATTTAATTAATTACAAGAAATCGGATTCACTACTTTTAACCGTTACATTGTTATTTTCGCGACCTCTCGCGGTACTAGACGACCGTAAATTCTCGGAAAAGTGACTCGGAGTGTTGAAATGTACGATCTTCGAGGAAAAACGAATGGAGAAAAAATTACGCGAACCTGATAACAAGAAAGAGAAAGGAAAGAAGCGCGCGCGTATTCATGATTTATTTATGTCTATAAGACATCCTCGTTTAAAGTTTGGCGAGTAACTGGTGTATCGAATAGTGGAATGGTCTCTCGACTTATCCTCGCGAGTTGCCGCGAGATCTCATAATAAACGTTGAATCGAGATATACGAAGCGTCGAACTTTAAGGTACTATCTTTTTCCACAATTTACCGATTGAAATTTATTTTATTACTTGCTGCTTCGAATTGACCTTATTCGTCTGATTGGATTGAAATTTCACGAGGGATCATCGCCAACTTATCTCTCCAAACTTTTCGTACTATTTTTAGCCCGAAGATTTATTAGTTTATGCTTCGAGCATTATTGGAATTATTTTCATGACTTACTGATCTCAATCTGAGATTACAGAATAAACGAACAACTAAGAAATGAAATGTTAAATTATTAATAATAGATTCCCATTTCCATCTTATCTAAAATCATTTTATTGGAGAATGGAACTTTATAAGCGATCTCCCTTTCTGATCGGTCATTCATTTTACTTTTAAATTACGTTCATTAGCAGTTTAATTCAAGTTATTCGACAAATGTTCAATTTCTATCGCGTGTAAGTTAATCTTGTTACAAAATAAAGCTTTACTCCTCTACGTGTCAAGATAATTGCAAAATTTTCGCATCACTCGAAACTTCACGAACTATTGGTTCAAATTGATTAAATTTGAGCAGGGAATAACGAAAAATGCCCGAATCATCATTTTTCAATTTACGGAGACGAATTGACAAATTTTCTATGCTGTTCGCTGATATTTCAATGACGATTTACCGGAGCTAACTGGATCTTCATTCCCCTTATTGTGCATTCTCCTTTCCGGGGAACGAGAAGATTATTGATACAGCTTTGAAAGCACGGCTATTGAGCTCAAATCAGTGGCGGGAACAAAGAAGAATTCAGGCTGAATCGTGAAACGGTGATAACGAGACCGGAAGCTGAAGATGGATATCGATCAACCGGTCAATAAACAACCTTTGATTGACAATCAAAAAACGTGAAACACTAAGACGAGGATTATTAGCTAATTTAGTGGTTATAATTGATACACAATTACAAATTAACAAAGTATCGAAGTATTTTAATTCTTGCAGGATGATGAACAAGAAAGTTAGATTAGGCAATTTCAAATATTAATTACAGCTACTATATTATTAATTAGGGTCACGTGAATATCCATTCAGTTCGAAAACGTATATTATATCTTTTATATATCTCACGCTAAATTATTAAGGAAAAGAGAGACTTCAAATCTTCAGCTCAGCTTCATTTAAGGAATAATTATCAAGCACCACTATAAACTAAAATATGTAATGCTATAAATATCGCACTGGTTAGATAACTGGAAAATAGTAATGTATAAGCGAATATAAGATAGAATTATGCAAAATTAGGTCATACATGTGTTTATGCAAATTAATACTTACATAAATGTAACTAAAGAAATCTACTTTGCTTTGAATATTTTTGCATATTATATGCACCTTTTACTTCAATACGTACTTAAATTTCCTATGAATGTCTATGGACCCTCACGATCTAATTTTAAATAAAAATTTACAAGCATCATCACATTTTAAATAACTAAAAAATTATCTATATACCCTAAAATAGCCAGATTTGTATTTTAAATAGTATTTTCAAGCGGAGACTTGTTAAATGGCACGCGCAACGCTAATATGTTCCACTGAAACAATATGACTGGCTCTCTTCCTCAGACACGTTTTATTTTTCACGACATCCAAAAAGACTTCTACTACAGGCGGCCATTATCTCTCGCGCAGAGTCGACCACCTTCCGTTAACTTTTCCAGAGGCAGAACGCTTACGTAACCAGTCCGCGGATCGCAAAAATAACGAGGCGCATAATCGGCACGCAGGACGCGCGAGAATCTATCAGGCAGGCGGCGGAGGAAGCGAAAGGGAAGACGAAGAGGAGAGGAGAGAAGAAGCGGGGACGGTAGTGTAGAACGTTAAAAGCTTGTCAAACTCTCGTCAAAAATACATTTTGACGTGCAAACAGCCCCCGTTCGCATGGCTGGCGTGTCCTCTAAAAAGAAACGCCATGTCCTCCAGCGGAGACTAGCCGTCCGTTCCCAACAATCGAATTCTACAGCCTGCTCTCGGTTGCTCGACTCGGTGGTAAACTTCACCGAGTCCACTCTGCGTTTTACAAATATACCACGTTGCTAGCAATGAGTTGATCAAGTGCCATTTTTGCCTGCGTAAAACTAGAAACATTTTTAGAAATACAATTACTGACTTAAACTAATTGATGTTACTCAATTTTGAATCGATTTTTTTTATCTTCGATCTGTGGAATCTTGATACGAGTGACGCCCATAAGAGCGCATGCACGAGTTACATTTTGTATTCCAAAGTAATTTTAAGTTCGAACATTTTACGTTCGTCATAGATATTCGCCGAGAAAATAATTCTTAATGAATCGCATTCGATATAGTATTCGAAATATGAAGTAAAACTTTCGCGTTTGCTTTTAGTGGAAAGGCAGAAAGCGCAGAGTTGGTCAAATTTGAGTAACAATCGAGCAGCGAGTTGGCCAAGCTCCTCTTCATGCCGTCGACTTCCCGTCTCCCAGCGTTTCTGGCTCTCTTTTTACGAGAGAATGGCCAGTCCCGTGCACGAGTATACGCAAGACACGAGCGGTGCGCAGAGCAGAGAAGGGAGCCGCGTGTTTCGTAAAAATTTGATCGTTCCGTATTCGGAGCCTAATGCCCTTGCAACTCCTCCTTCGTAGCCTTCTACGGTTCCTCCGGCTCTCCGCCGCCTTTAGAGCGGTCCTCAACGGGGCCCGTGGGTCGCGAGGCGAGCGATACCGACCAAAAAATCGACTTCCTCGGACCGGATCTCTCTACTACGGACCTGGTACCTTCGTTCTGCTCGCTGGAGTGCTGCCACGAGACGTATACCCACTGACCTATATGTCACGCGGGAAATCGTTAGGAATATCCTCGAGAGAACGTAGAGTTTGAGTAAGGGTTGCTCAGACGCGTTCAACAGTTTTTATCCGAGGACAATTGGGTGTTTAAATGGCCAAACGCTGATAATTTCAGAGCATTGAGAGTAGTTCTGAGCAAAATCGCGACACTTGAGTAGTGGTTGGAGCGTTAAAAAAGAGAAGTCTTAGGGTTTAAATATCTAACCAGCATCTGTGATAATTAAAAGAACCGCCACATTTCAGAGCAAATATATGATCCATAGAGCATCTTGTTGAACATTGCCTCGATAGCACATTGATCCTTAGAAAGATGCAGTTTAGTTACTTGGATTGAGATAAACGAATGATTGAAAGCTTGAATGACTGGGTAATAAGTCGCAAATCTTGCAACTAACAAAGACAAGCCTTATTTAACAAATTTGTAGCATATCGTAAGAACTTGTGAGAAAATATAACTGGTTTATCGGTTAACGAAACAAGAAGAATATTAAATATGCGAACCTATATAAATGTAACGTTTTTTACCATGTAGAACAAAGTCATAACAATAATAACAGTCGCTCATCAAATAATAGTATTCTATCGTTCTTCAAATAAAAGCGGAATGGTGATTCTATAACAATTGAAAGTAAAAGTCCTTGCTTAGATGCGTACATTGAAATCTGTCGTTAAACTTGAGTAAAATCGTAGTAAAATAAAAAGTGACACATGTGCACTGTCTTTATCGTTTGAAGGTAAAAATAGAGCGTATTCCACGAACGACGAGCCAGTGACTTCTCTTCTCGGATCTAATTTCCTCTTGTCATTTTCTCTCGTGTATTTATTCACACTGATTAAACGGGAAGATGATAGAGAGGCTAGCGAGGATTCCAGCGAATCGAGGCCACGAAGCGGAAGGAGGAAGAACGCTTAGATTTTGAAATTGAGCTCTACGAAAATAGCCTGCGAAATGAAATCGGGAAACAAAACGATACATCTTCGAATTTGCATTAATTCGCTCCTGTAAATGTTTTCTTCTTTTTATCTTTCATTTTTGTATTTCGTCAAACACGGTTCAACGAATTCGAAAATAATCTCTGTCGACAGACGAAATTTATGAGATCCCTCTGCTTTTTCAATTTTTTCATAACGTTTAAAGATCCAAAGAGAAACTATAGCGAGACGTATGCTCTCCTAAATACATGTTCCTATCACCGCTTCGTTATTTATCGGGGGAAAAAGCGTGCAATACTGTAATTTACTCTCATCTTACTTTTTCTTTCATTATATTCATAAATCGCTTTTCAGAAAACTATTTCACGTGTTTCAAGCATATATCTTGGTGCGCGAACATCTGCACAATAAGATATCGCGACAAGAGGAGGGCATTAACGACCGCCTTTATTTAAAATATATTCTCTGCGCATTTAAAATTTCCAGGAACAATTCCTTTTTCATTCTGTCGCATAACATGAACTCTATCCGCAAACGACTACAAAAATAAAATCTAACATTTATTTGGATATTTACAAAAATAATTTTCTAAACAGACCGAAGAACGACCAATTTATAAATTTTTATATAAATGAAGAAAAAATATAGATAAAAAAATTTGTTCTCCTTTTATTAACAGTCATTAACAGTTTTAATATAAAAAGATAATATTGCATAAAAGATGACAGGAAAAAAAAGAAGAAGAAAAATCCAATGAACATTGCAATGAAAAGTTCTGTGGAACAACTCGTGCAGATTTCTACAAGTGTGCGTGAATCACTGGTGGATTCTCAAAAATAATCGATTGAGTGCAAGACATCGATCGAACACGTAATCGGCAGGCTTATGTAAAACCGTGAGGGTGTAATGCAGCAGATTGAAATAATAATCGGGGAATCGAATTTGTTTGAATGAGAACAGGTGTCCGATCGAAGCCGTCACGTCGCCTCTGCACGCTATTAAAACGTATAAATAGAAACCGTTTGAATTTGATGTATGCCACGAACAGGGCTTGGTATTCGGCTGATCTCCCGCCGAAAGGTCCTCGGGAAACAATGCTTTCGATTGTTGCCACACGGTTCGTCTCGTCGGGTTGCCTCGAGGCTTTCACTGGTAATCTCAATTTTCTTCAAGATCTTCGGTGATTCTTTCAAATTTCCCTCCAAATTTGATCCAATTTAGCTCACGCAGAATTTGTAATCAATCGCATCGGAAAAAATTCTTTGTTCAATTAAAATCCATTGCGTTATAGTATTAGAAAAGAAAGATGGTTTTTGAAATTTTTTAACTTCGACGTATCTATAAATTGACTACTCTTCATTTTATTCTTATATATTGTGGTATTTTTAAATAAAAATCTGCCCTTCATATAATATTAATAAAATGTAAATTCAGCTAATTTTCAACTGCAGTTTCAGTTATAAAATTAGCCTGAATAGTATACACAAATTTCTTTTCATAATTAAGATCAACTCTTAATACTCATTACTGTACACAATGCAACTATTCACTTTCATATTTTATTCCATTCTACTCCTAACATATAAGCAATTTTTTCATCCCTCAATACCTCATATGTCCCGCAACATACATAAAACTTCGTTTTGTAAAACACGCTTCACCGAAATCATCGCAAAAATAAAAAAAAAGTGAAATACAGAATGATAAAGAGTTTGTACCTAAACAGCGAATCTCTTCTCTTTCGAACAGCATCGCCGGAAACTGAAGAGGCCACAGATACAGCCGTCGAACCGAACGGATTCACTTGGACACGCAACGCAATAATACCGAAGCATCGTGCATCAGAATCCACGATCGAACTTGTCGAAGAGTGCCGCGGAACGCTTACGGAATTTATAAGCGGCTTCATTTCGCGTCAAGGTGCCGGCTATTCGTAGAGTGCCGGCCTAATAATAAGCTCACTTCCGACTCGCAGGGAGTCGCGGGAGTATTGTGTGGCTGTCGCGTGCGCGAGATGCAAACCGCTTTCCCGCTTCCGTGACCACTTGCCTCGCAACAAGTCACGCTATGCACTCCTCTACAACGAGGAGTACGTGTAGCCACTGCAAATAATCGCAAGGTAAAAGGCAAATTTGTAAGCGACACACCTTTGCCGCGGTAATCTTATCGGCTTTATCGTCAGCTGTTTGCTGGGACGAAAGAGAGAAAGATAGGAATTGGATAGAGGGGCCATTGTTCGACTCCTCGATCAGCACTGTCCGAGGTAACTGTGCATACGTACACGGGGCCAGAATTTGGGAAGCTTCAGGAAATCACGGGTTGATCGTGGCATTGATGACGGTTCAGGGAATTGTCGGTTGAATTGAAAGACGAGAATGGCCGCGCGGAGGACTCCAAGGACCGTTCGGGGGTGAGTTTCGTGAAAGAAGTTGTTTACTTTTGGAGTACTTGCGTTATAATCTGTTTAAAAGAAATTGATTTGTTGAAAATCATTGAAAATCGATGAAAAGGGCGTAAGGTGCTTTTAAGTGCAACCTGCATTAAGAAACGTTTTTATTTCGTAGCAGAGTCGTTCAAAAACTGACGAAAGTAAAAAGAAAACATTGTGAGCAACTGTGTAAGCAATAGACAATCACTGGATGAAATTAAATTTTTGCAAAGGCTCAATTAAATCGTTCTAAAAACAAATTAAATCTAATGGAAACGACTCTTTTGTTTATAGACCAAAAGAAGTTATATAAATTGGCAAACTTTTAAAAGAAAAAATGCGAATAATAAATGTTGATTTCCAATTCTGTGTCAGAAGATATTCCGAAGCAAGATTTCTTTGGAAATGGATTTTTTACCAACAACGATTCTCTTTACCAGCAAAAATATTTAGTTTACCTTTCAGCAGAATTTCTCTGCAAAAATATTGGCCGCAAGAAATGAAGATTCGCAGAGATAGAAAATGATAAAGCAAGCCCGGTAAAAGTTGTAGAAACGAATAGAGCCTCCGGCAGTAATATAAATCGTCGATAATCCGAACGTATCGCTTGGAAGGTGATTTATTTTTCTTCGCGGCCGTTTGAAAACGGCGATATATCTAGCTGGAACTTAAATCGAGTGATTTTTATTGGTCAGAATAAAGAAAAAACAAGGTGAAACGTTGTTCCCATTGGAATAAATTGTCAATGGATTACCGAATGCGAAAAGCCAAAAACAGTTATTTAAGAGATATCGTTAAAAAGGAAGAGAGCGAAGTGGTAAAATATTTGACACTCCCAAGGAACAAGGCGTTTGCTGATAAAAAAGATCCAAGGAAGGGTGTAAGAGGCATGCGTAAATAACCTATGCAAATTTCGCACCGATTTCGGGCAACACCGCATCTCGTTCGTCCTTTTGTGATTCACAATGATTATCTAAGAACCGACCAGACAGAACGTTCTGTAGAAACGTGAACAGATTACACGATTCAGTGTAAGTTAACACTCGAGATTAAAAAAGTAGCGTTTCCCTCTTTTTCTTTATACATTATTTAAACAATATTTTTATTTATACTTCCTTCTTTTTCTAATTGGACGCTTAAGGACACATGCAGCCTGCTAACTTACTTTTATTTCTTTAATTTCTGTGTGCGTTATATCACAAGTCTCATGATTTCAATTTTCTCACACTGAAACAATCCTAAATCACTCCTTTCACAGTACCTCGGATGACTACGTTAGCAGACATTTCTACTACGAGTTCTCTCATTTTCGACTTCCTCAACGTTCTTTCAGATATAAATCAGTGTTACGAGAGACTTGTAGTGCAAACGTGTACCTATTAATCATCTAAACTTATTCTGTATACTATGTGCAGCCGAATAAATGGTGGGTCATCTATCGGAAGCTTATTCAAGGTCTTTTACGTAATACGTAGAGGAGCGCTATATTTCGTGAAGATATGATGGCGATAGTTCCTCGCAAAATCGTTTTTCATTCATAAAATTCCATATGTGCATACTTGTATAATTAGATATTTATAAAATTTCGATGTGAAATGTTCGCTAGAATTAAGCTTCCAGCGATATAAATTTTGTTTATTTTAAACTTATTAAGTGTCAAATAGAATTATGGGTTAGAATATGCATGTGCATATATGTAACTTACGGGCTAAATTTGATTGCAATTTTATTTATGGATAATTATGAGGAGTTGATTGTGTATGCATGTTTGAAGTTAATAATAAAGAAAATAATTATACCGATGAAAATGATTTTTAAACTTCTGTCAACATTCTCTACGCAATATTAAAGTTTTACAAAAATTTAAGACGAACTATCCTTTCTTTTTCCCGTGTAAAGAATAATATAAATTTATTCAAAGAAGAAAATTAAGATTGGTTAATATTTTTATAAGTGATTGCTCATCTTCATTCAATACAAAATTTTACAAAAATACATGACTTTCTCTTGATATTGTAAATTGGTATTGTGCAAACAGTACTATGCAGGTATATAAAAATAAATGTGGCACAGTTAATAATAGAATACTATATGATAAATGTACTATATTAATCATAACTATTTAAGCATATTTTTCATTTCACGAAAAGTAAATGTTTGTTATGTATCGCATACATAATGAAAGGCTCTCACACGAAGACGCTGAATCTATTTTTTATAAGAAATCAGGTTTCTCCTAGGTGTATCGTGGCACGATTTAGTGGACACCCTGTGTACTATACGGTGCATCGAAACAGCACGTAACGAACGCGAGTCATAAATACACCGGGCAACACAACGATATATCGAAGGTGCCCCCCTTTTTCCGCAAAACCGTCGAGACGCGCCGAAAATCCCGGCTACGCGATCGTCTTTCGCGTGTACGAGACCAGCTGGCAATTAATCTTTCCGCGATCCTCTCTGGCCAGCTCGTTTCTCTCGAACATGTGCCACGGTTCTCACCCTAAATCCCGCCAAGCGTGACGGGACTTCCACGCGCGTTGCAGGAGGAACGACGGGAACAAAGCTTACCGATTCGGGGGAAGAAAATGTTAACCGTACAATTCTTTCTCATCGAGGCATATCTCTGTAATTTTCTATAGCTTCTATCGATCTTCCTCTGCTATCCATTATCAGAGATGCTTTTCCAATATTTTTTTCAATACATTTCTTCTAACTTCTTATTACTAATGACAATTGGTCTTATATTTTTTAAGCCGTCTTTATTGGCTATTTGATGGTTCCATAAAATCTGGAACCATTTTGTATTTGTTATTGTTTTGACAATTTCAATCCCTCTACTGATTTATTTGAAATTTTTCACATAAGCTTTACTCCTTTCTTTTTTGTTTCAGTATCTCAATTAGAGCTTCTTTTTATTAAAGCTTTCATAAAACTTTTCCAACGATCTAGTTCAAAGTTTCCATCGAAATCCTTTTGTTTCTTTTCGCATTATCATTACAAATTCGATCTAAGAACATCGCAAATGGACGATGCTCTAAAAACGATGCCCTACGTGCTAAAATAACTGGTGGCACGGTAAAAAGTTCGATCCCGAGATATACATATATTTTCTCTGGCCCCAAAAATCGCAAACGATTTCCCTCGGAAAAATACACGCGGCGTGCGTACGCGCAAATGTTCTCGATACTTGAATAAATAACTGATTGCGCGAAATGCGATTTTGCAACGTTACGTAATTACCTGGCATTCCAGCGTCCTCTGAAGCGCGCGATGTAACGATAACACGAAAGAAGTCTGATGGTGATCCGACGAAGGTCTCTAAAGGAAGGACGTTGGTACGGTGGTATGCGCGGGCCGGACGAGGATGGAGGAAAGAGAGATCGTTTAAGCGGGAAAGAGCGAGAGAGCTTGCGCAACCGGTGCCCATCTGGCTAGAAAGCTTTTATCGCGCTTTTTCGGTACGATCGTCGACATAAGCGTGGGCGGCCTAATTCCCGCGGCTGTCGTTTCTGCAACGTATGTGTCCGGATCGACGATAGAAAGAACGGTCACCGGGGGAAGGGAGAGAGAGCGCTCTTACCCCTGTCGCGATCGGGATCACATGAAACTACTACGAAACACGCGAGCATTTCCCCAACTTTACGAGCCTCGGTTCCTTGAAAGCGTGGAACCGACCGTGGACGGCAAGCCTGGAGAAAAAACAGCAAGGCGCTAAGAGAGGACGGTTCGAAGCACGGACACGTAGAAGGAGGCGAGAGTGAAAGCTCGAAAGATCTCCAACTCTGAGAGGCGCTCGGTGGCGAAGGGGGGATTTTGAATGTTCGCGAGCTCAGAATTCAAGAGCGTAATGATCCGTCAATGCAAAAGGTTGACAAATTTAACAGTTGGCAATATATCCTGAAAATCTAGGAGGATCTACGAACTTGAGAATTAGAATATTTGCAATTCTGATAATTTGGATTCAGAGTTTCATTGTCTGAGAATTAAGGAATTTGAAGACTTAAGAGTTGAGAAGTTGGAAAATCGGAAAATCTGAAGGTGAAAAAATTTAAAAGTCTGAAAATTTCTAAATCTGCAGAGAGTCTAAAAATTTAATAATTTGGAAACCTGACGAAAGCAAGGAATTTAAAAGCACTGGGAAGCTAAAAAATTATAAATGGCTAAGCAACTGAGAAATATTACAACTACGAAACAGTAAGCCGACTAGACTATGAGAGAAGATCAAATGTTTAGAAATTCCATTAACAGGGTACAGTGTGATACATCGTGATGTGCAACTGCCAAGACCAAAGTCTGCTTTAGATGGAATCATCTGTTGGAATAATAAACTTAAATGCACGTCAGTGATTCAGTCTTTTCGCAGGAAAATCTAAGAGAAATTGGACGAAGCAACCCCTTATGAAATTATTTACAAACAGTGCAACCAATAATTTTAGATACGTATTTTCCAAGCAACTGGTGCAGTAAGCGATAGAAATGCTGTCGGTGGAACCAATCACGAGCTTGAAAGTTGATAAAAACGGACAATACGATCAATCTACCTTCAAATCGTGACTTCGTGCACGTCTCAGAAGCACAAGATTAGGGTCAGCGGAAAAGTAGAGCGATACCTTTTTTATACGACAGGCAATCTCTTCAGTTGCAAACAAATTTCTTATTGTTGATTGGTAACAGGTATAAATCAAAATGCAAAGAATTAAGACCGACAGTATAATACTTCCAATTGTTTACGCCTAATTAATCCAATTATCAACGCTTTGCCTGCTGATTCAATATTTCAACCCAAGAATTTCTTCAGACAGTTCCAACACCTTGCAACGTTTACAAAAGAAATAGTCTTAAATAAAATTAGAATATAAAGTTGTTCCAAACTTATTTATCTGTAATTTTTAAATGTAATTTTATTTTGTTTTCCTAAATTCTCTAGTACTACGATAATATCCTTTAAATCCATTTCTTAAAAACAATGTTTCTAAATATCTATAGGATTATAATTTTAACTATTTCCTGAAATATTTCTTTGCTTTTAACATTGGTATATAAATTTATAGGCCATCAGTGAATTTGCTTGATATTTGCTGGTGTTCGATATCATATTACAACATTTTTTATAATTCTCCAAACAAGTTTGCGGTGGCAACACGTCAGAAAACTATGGCCTTTTAGCGCCGATTTCAACGGGTTTACAAGCCGCTTTTTTTTCGTAAACGTCCAACCCACTATTTGTTAACGGGGCTCGAAACAGAAAGAATAGTGAAATTCGAGGCAAGGCGATAGTAAAAAAAAGAACGAACGCGAATGAAAGCGACGATAAAGCACGAACCTGTTCGAGGGAACAATACTGCACGTTAGTCAAGCGGAGATTTCAACTAGCGAGGAAGGTGAGAGGTCGTCCCGCGGGAGAAAAGAGTTCGAAAAGTCAATGCCTTGGAGCACTCGGTGTGCTTGTCAAATTGTTGCTCACTATCACTTTCTAAAGACACGAATTTCGTAGTCGGTGAACACAGTCGGTCCTTGCGATGGAGAACCTTCCAGCTCTCTTCAAATTGGAAGGTGGTATATTTATCGTATACTTCTTAAAATCCTAGATGCATATATTAAACGATTTATCGACGTGCCTATTATTAAACGAGGATCATTTTAAGTGAGGGGCTACAATTGGTACTTGTTCGAGTTGTTCCAACCTTTTAATGGCTACTTTTTATTTTATACATTTTGAAAGGTAGACTTGTATTTTTCATATTATTATACGTAATGACGTTTCTATTTTTTGAACAGAAAATAATTTGGAACGTAACGTCCTGATTTTTAATATTAATTATAGAATCGAACATTTTATTTGTTTTAATGTCAAACGTTAACTTTCTCCTATATCTAACTAATTAGCCAGGAAATTCAACTGAAATAAATGAAAACAAAAATTGAAATTCAACTTTTGTACCAAATTAAGTTTTAAAAATTGTAAAGTTTTTCAACACCCACAGCACTAATAAAATTACTTAAACCCTTGCTACCATATATATAGTACACTCGTTTATTAAATATAAAAAAGAAAATTAAATAAATGCAAATTAACTTAAAATCATGTATTAAATAAAACGAAAAAAAAAAGAAAAAACACCCATAACTCGCCTATTCTTCCAATCCCCGTAGCAAATTAATAAGAAGTCATTCAATATCCACTATCGGTGGTGCAGTTTGTCAAGCGGCACATAAAGAAAATCATTACGAATTCGTTTCACCTTTCGGCGCGGCTCGGCTGTCGCACAATTAAACCCGTAATTAAACGGAACAGAGGGGGATGGTTGATCAAGATTGAAGCGAGCCGGATTCGAAAGAAGCACGAAATTAGCTTTACTCACAGACGAGGCCCTTCGCGCGTGACAGGTGTGCTCGGAGGCGAAAGAGAGCTAGAGAAGAAAGAAACGCCCCGCGAAGGGGAACGGCGGGGCTATTACGACGCTATCTGTCCCAATTATACGACTTTAATTACGGGCAAATTACTTTACCGGTGCCATCGAGCATAACGAGTGCGAGTTACCCACGAGGCTAGGGGCCACGTTTTGCTTTTACAAACTGTTAATCAATTCACTTCGAAAAGATCACCGGTAATAAATAACCGTGTGTTTACATTTAAACGCAGAGTAAAAAAAAGGATTTTGTACCCCGGCTTTTACTGTAAAATGGCATTTTTAACGTAAATACCATCTAAGGGGAGATATGCAACTATTGGAACGCCGTGCAGCGAATGTTCCCTATAATTATGCTTAGCGACCACATAATGAAATCTATTTTACTGTTGTTATAATTAATGCACCTATTCTATGAATAGTTGTTGAACCAGTGTAAATTATAAACTTTCTTTTCAGTTTTTGTTCTATAGATTCGCAATTTTGTTGGTTGTACTCGTAGGAGAACTTAATCTGTTAGATACGGCAATGTAAATCACTTTATCCGACACGATTGCGTGTTTTCCTTCTTTTTAGTGATAACAGTCGTGCCTAGTATAGAAAACTATATTATGAATTAAAATGAAGGGAAAGAATGAAATAATTTAGGACACATTTGGAAACATTCAAAAGGTTTTTCTTGTAAAAAAAACTATACTAATTGGAAATTAATAACTCATGATGTATATCATAATATTAATTATTATCTTTCCAAAAGTTTAATTTATAACTGCAGAATTGAGGATTCCAAATTAAAAGCGATAAAAATGACAAAATTTATCAAATTCGCGGAAGCTAAAATAAATAAAATGGAATTTCTTGAAATAATTAAAATTATAAGTATTGTTTTCTATAACTGTCTCGGTTTCGAGTAAACGATACTCTTGCACAACTTTCCTCGGTCGAACCCTTTAATTAAAAATGACCTCATAAATCTGTGGTTGCTACACTTCAAAACGACTTAACGATGGAGAGAGGACGCGATCTCGGTGGCGAAATCGGCCCCTGTGACTGTCCAGTCATAGGATCTCACAGGATCCAAACGAATCGAACACGGCGATCGGTGAAAACGGGAAACGATCCTGGCGTTTCCTACGCACGCTCTTCCCTCCGCTCTATGTTTGGCGTTCGTAACGAAATTTATGCTTCCTGCCCGACCGTAATGCGACCACACGCTCGTTGCCAGTCATGTAATTTACATACGCTGCCGGTTTGCGCGGGCTTTGGCTATGATCGTGTCGTGATGAGGAAATCGCCGAAACGAACCTAACCGCGCCGCTCGAAAAAGGATAACATCCCTGTACACCATTTTGAAACACAGAATTTTTAGTTCGTTGTTCGAACTAAAAATTGTATCAAACAATATACTACTAGATATTAATAAATAGTAATGCTGCTGAGACAATCGATTAATGAGTAAACGTGCTGAAATACAACGTTTCGAAATATCATCCCTTTTCTGCTAAGAAGTACTTTGATTCTCATTAAAAATAATAGTATTCGATATAAAAGCTACACTTCGCTTTACACATATCTAAAATTACTAAAATTTGTAAAAAATAAATATTATCAAAGGTTCATTAAATTTTGAGGAACGCAGAGAAATTCGAAAGATTTGAAAGTGCGTATAAATAATGACATGGAAAATACCAACTTACTGTCAAGAATACATCTTCGATGTATTCATAATAAAGTTCTATCAAGTATTTAATATCAGGCTTTCTGGCAAGATACTCACGTTACATCATAATTTGCACAAGACACGGTGTACATGGTTAACTACGCGCTTAACAACACCGATAAATCTTTCATTGATAATTTCCTCCTCGAAAGAAATATTGAAACGTTCGCAGACTTCAATTTCCTTTACAAACGAATGCCACCTCCCTCTCTGGTCTACCGATCTTTCGGAGCAACAGTCGAGTAAAGAACAATTAATGGAGATTGATGTCTCTTAAGCCCGCATCGTGTAAGTTCCCTTCTTGGGGAACGGTTCTCGACATACGGGCGCAAATTTGTATCTCATGAACGAGCAGACTCGCCTACGTGAAATTCTAAAAATGTACGAGTTTCACGTTGCTTTCTCTTTTCGCTATCCAAAAAGTTGTAATTCGAAGAACTTTTATAAACAAATCTTTTTTTAAAATAATTATAAGTCAATGGAAATACGTAAATTTTTAGACACTGCTATGATAGTTCTACCTTTCATTGTTATACCAACAAAATACTTAAAATTCAAAGGTAACAAGTGTTTGCAATCCTTCATATAGATTCCTACATTCCACCTTTTTATTTTTGAAGAAATTTGAATTCAAAACAGGAACAATTCTTCGAATTCTTTACAACTAGGTATTTTCTATTTTCCTCCCTTTTCTGTTATTAAACAGTTGAAGAAAGGAAAAATTCTTTCATTTCCTAAAAACAGTTCCAAGCTACCGCTTCATATTTTACTGTTAAAAAGATTAAATTTTAGCGCGAGTAAGTCTTTCGTACTCCTCACGATAACTTCCAAATTAGAATTTCGTGCAACCAATACGATTCACCGTTTGTTTTCGCAATTGTTAGAAAAATGCATTTCTAACGCTCGCACGACGATTGCTCGCGAGATTCCGTCGTGTGTCACAGTATTGAAGCGCGCTGTTTCGTAATCGTGTACACTGAAAAAGCCCAGATGTACATATAAAGCGGCGGTATTTCTGAAAAACACTGAGAATACCCGGTGTCTTCCAACAGTTGTTCACGGTACGACGAGCAATTGGCGAGATCGTTTGAATTTCATTGTAAAATTAATCTGAGAACAGCGTTTGTACAAATTGATCGAAATTCCAGATCGTAGTTTAACTTTCGCAATTAGCGTGTCGGTGATCGACTTTAAGATAAGACCAGTTACTAGAGAAGTTGTTGTCTATGAATACTATGAATAGTGAGACTGAGCACTGGTTAAAGGTTCACGGAATAAAGATTAATAAGCCTCTTTTGTGAGCAGGCATCTAATAGCGGATCGAATGGTAGCTCTTGGCATTGAAGGATTCACGAGAAACTTGGAATTCCCTATCATCTGTACGCTGACGGTAGAACTGTGTGTAGAATTCTTGTGGAATAATGCCGCGGTGGAACCTCCATTATTCGAACCAATTATAATGTACGCTGTTCGAATAATAGATCGGCTTCCTTTTTACATATATCTAAATATATTATATTAATATTATTGCCCAAGTAGAATTGTATTAGCTCTCCAATTTCTTTTACAAAACTTCCTTTTAATACCATGACACTGTAACCTAATTTTTTCATTTTATTTTTCCTAAAATAATTTTTCATGTACAATATATCGTGACACTAATATACTAGAAAATCATACTAGGAAAATACTAGAAAAATACACTTCTTCATCCGTTTTCTACAATTACATATTTAGTGAAAATTATAAATTTATATTTTACAATTTTGTCGATTTTTCCTAACTTTCTAATCTTAATATTTCTTTTATTTCAAAGCATTTAAAAATAATACTCTCTGAGATTTAGCATTAAAAAAAAAATGAGAATATTCATAGAAATGCTTCAAAACGTTTATGAAAACATTTTAAGCAATAATTTTACTCCTTTCAACGTCTCTCTCCGTAGAAGGAAATGCAACCCTCTTCCATACTTAAAGCAAGGCCCATGATCTTCATCGAACTTCGCCAAATTTCAACAAACGCTCGGACTACTCTCCGGTTCGGTGTCAAAGAACACTTAAAACGAGCTCAAACACAATCGCCTAAAAATAGTTTCCCAGCAGGCCAGGAATCGCCGGTAGAAGAAACCGTCGAACGCGTTTCGATCTTCAATGCCTGTTTCAAAACCGGAAGATTCGCTCGGCAACCACGATGCGACCAACTGCATCGCCATCAAGCGGACAATTATTATTTCCCGGAACGGATCTCTCGTTTTCGTCCAGAAACGATAACAGTCGAAGCATCGAAAACAGTTCGTTCGGCGGTCATAAACAGGCGAATACGGTTCTGCGGACGGTTTCAACGGTATGTAAATCCACGGAGAAGAGGATCTTGGTCTCTGCTGAACAGAACAACTGCAGTGGGTGGCGGCTCGTTCCACACCAAACGAATTGCTTTCGCGTTCTAGATATCTGGAGTTTCACTAAAATTGAAATACGTTGTTGTCTACGTGCGAAAATATGTGATATTTCAGTCATCGCTCTGTTAAAATAAAATATAAACCTTAGGTAAAGTAGGTTAGCAATTTTTATCGAGTTTTGCAAACATCAACTGTTCTTATACCAAAAAAAATAATATCTGGGTACCTAACAGCTGTTGGTTCGAAATTTCAATAGAATTGTGAAATACTCGCGACAGATCTAAACTTTTCTACGAATACCTTTTTAATTTCAACAAAACTAGAGAAATCGAGTACAAATTAGAGAAAAACGACCCTCGAGATGGACTGATCCGCATAACATAATGCTTCCCCCTTATATTAATAAATTGATTCGTTTATTTCAAAATTAACGGTAAAATTTCATAAAACTACGATGTATCTACAACAGACTCCATCTTTTGTACGAATACCTTTTCACTTTGAATAAAAATAGGGAAATTGACCTCACTCTTAGAGAGTTGGTCGTTCGCCTCAAGACCCAGATCGTAGGGAAATTCGCGGAACTACGAAATATTCGCGACAGAGGCAAACTAGAGGCTTTAGGATCACCGGGCACGTGCGCGCGATCCAAGCCTTTGAAATCCTGCGTGTGCAATGCCTCGTTCACTTTTCTTTCTGCCCGTGAGCCATGGTGATTATGTAATCGGTGCTGACAGAAATACCTACGCAGTTGTTGTGACTCTAATACCTGCGTTGTCGATACGTGGACCACGAGGACGCGGTGAATGATGGGAGTGACTGCGGATGGTTGGTGGGACAGATGGATTGAAGCAAATTTGAATAATTGATGTGGAAAACGCCACGCCTCTTGCTGGTTTTTGAAGTCGAAATTAATTTCTGAATCAAATAAAGAATTTAGACGTTCCGAAATCTCTACGACTTAGCTTAAGTCAGCTAGTGATTTTAAAAAAATATTCCAAATTTTCCAAAAGAATAGGAACCCTTGTCTTTTTCCAACCTGTCGGCCATTAATATGTATATCTACTAGTTTACTACTTCGATATCTGACTTGAATTAATAAACACATTTCTTATTACAAAATACGTAGCATTGTTCTTAATACGACTTAATAACTTCGATTGTAAGTATTCTGAAATTAAAAAAATGAATTTCTTACAGCATCTTATGCATCTACAATTGCTTGAATACGTCTCAGCAGACTTTCCAAACACCTATCAAGAGAGATAATGAGATGAATCGACGACATCGAGTCACATTTATGAATGATCATTGATAGCATAAATTGGAAGCGTGTTAGAAATGTGCATGTTGCTGTACATGTTGCTGTGCACTGATTAAACGAAACGCTATCGCCAACACGCAACGAGACTAGTAAAATCCTTAGTTACTAGAAACGAATGCAAAAGATAATCTATATAATTTTTCTATCATCTGTTCAGAATAATTCGAACATCGGCACCACAGTTCTTTCATTTTTGTCTAGCACTTTAGGTCATTTTCAAACAATTAAAATAACTCCAAACATTTAAAACCTACCATCCAGTATAAATCAATTATAAGAGAACGAATTTACATACTCGAGTCATATTTATCAACCGAACCCTGCATGCTACTCCTGAATCACTGAAATGCAATGTAGAACCATTTGAAAAATCGGTTTTTCATAAAACACCACACGAGGCATAGAGTAACACGCAGCCATAAACCTGTCTCAGCCAATGAACGGGAAACAAAGCGCGAGCAGTAAATCTTGTTGACGTCGGACCTCATAACATAGGAATAAGTTGTCCAGAAATAAAGACGTCCGTCGCCGTAGAGACTTCAGGATTATCGTCGTCGTCGTCGTCGTTTCGTCGATTGTAAATTGCCCGATTCCAACGAATTCTCGCGTTCTAACAGCGAGTCCACCCAATGGACTTGTGCACAATCGTAGTTGCGTTCCGAGCGTTATTTACAACCGTTCCACGCCACCCTTTCGACCGTAGAGACTCGATTTGAGGAGCGCGTCCGCGAGGCGCGCTTCGACTTCACTTTGATCTCTTTAAAGTGACACGGATTTGTTGCTGTCGCTGCTTGCCGATGAATTACGAGCGGAATATTGTGCACCATTGCCCTTACCACGATCGGACGCGATTTCCTGTAGAATTCGCGTCATTAAAAAATCGCCGTGTCGCACGATCCTTTCTGATTCGAAAGTTCGCGCTCACCAAGGGATCAGAATGGAAAGCGCGATTAAACGCGAGAGAGGAAAAATTAATTTTCCATTTTTGCGTTGGTGAAAAACCTTCAACTGATATTTTATTATTTGATACACTCAAACGACACTTTTCGCATTATTTGAATTATTTGAATTATTTTTATATATTACGTATGTTATATAGATTTATATCTATTTTATCAATATATTTTTAGTTTCATTGTCATAATATTCTTTTCAAGGTTCAAGTTGTTATTATAGAAAAACTATTATTTTATTAATACATAAACGCGTACTTCCATGTAACATCATTTAAAACAATTATTTTTTAATCAAAATATCAATAAAATGCTATTTCTTTGAAAGAAATAAAAATTGATAAAATTTCAAACGAAGTGGAGAACATGCCAAGATGAAAGGATACCGATATACAAATATAAAATACAGATATAACAATATAAAAAGAAATCAGTTAATTCCTTAAGTAATAAAACACTAATACGTTAAGCTCTTGAGTAACGCAATGCTGGATTTATCGGGCGATTAATACGAGATTATCGGATTAAACTTTGAAATCACGACAATAATGCAGATCGTTTGGAACTCGCAAGAAGTTCATAAAAATAAGGAACGACAATTTCCTCGCACGCGCAAGTATTCAAGATGATTATTACGACGAAAGGGAATTACTAAACAGTGACGTGATTGTTTAATTATAAATATTTACTTCCGACGAACAGTTTGGAGAATTTAGATTGGAAATACAGTGCCTCCTTAGTAACGAAGAATACTAATTTGTACACATGAATGTAAGTATAATTAATACCGTGGAATAAATCACTGGTTAATTCATGCAAATTCCATCGCCGAGATACGACGATAATTCGGTATTAGAATCGCTCGGAAAAGATGGACGTTGCGTTTTAGTATCATTCTTAATACTTAATCGTGGTTATAATAGCCACAAACATAAACACACAAGTGAAAAGAAATACAAATTAAGGCAAACAACGTTACAATAGAAATTTCTACTTAAAAAATCACAACTGGTGATTAATAGAATTTGATATTAAAATTTAATAATAAAATACAAAAGTAATTAATAATAAAATAAGGTAAAATTTATTCATAATTTTTTACTTTCGAAAATAATTGAATACTTTTAATATTCTTTTAATATATTGTTTGTGTTCATCGTAATTTTTTGCTATTATCAACTAGCACGAGATTTATCCGGGAGGGGGGAGGGGGGATGGACAAAATGCTATATTGTTTCCTCACGTGGGAGCGCTTATGTAATGCATAATATCGTAATTACAATACATTACTGACAATAGGCAGCGATAAGATACATTTAACTAATATATCCCCACTGACATCCAGTTTCTCATTGTGTTAATCACTTATCTATTGCACGGTTAATTCTACATACAACAGACTTCCACGTAAATATGCAAATTTCCCATGGAACTAGTAAAGATACTTAGGAAGAATATATAACTGCAGTTTTTGCATGCTTAACGTCGTGTTAATTGTAATGACATGCGTGGATCCCTTTGAACGAAACCATTTGATTTGCAGCTTAAGGGTGAAATAAGGATGTAAAACAGACTAAGCTCAAATGTATTTTTTCAAAAATTAAATTATCTACGAGTATATAATCTCAATGCTCTTTCTTCTTGTAACTGGATTACGCACAGGATAGACTTTACATTTGCATAAGTAAATTGACCGAAATTTTTATAGCAATTAGAAAGCAAGCTTTCAATTTCTCTCCATGAGTAAATACTATTATACCTATCGTAAAATAAATCAATCTTGATAATAAAAGTGTAAGTCGCTGTTGTTTTTCTGCTCTGCTTGGAACTAATTAAATTGGTCTTTAGATACAGATTAATAGTAGCAGAAATGTACTTTATTAGGTACGATAGCACATATATACATGTAATTAATTTAGTAAAAAGAACGTAGAGCATTTTTATCGCTAGAAATACTGTACCCATTGGCGATAAGAGTAAAAGGAATCGATAATCAAACCACCCACGAACGAAAAAAATCGAACAATGTAGGCATTCATTGATTTAAGAAGGAATGTGGGGCAACGTGGAATGCATTGACGACTACTCAATTAGTCAATATTAAGAGGACTTTCCTTTGTTAATACAACAAAAAAAAAATTGAAATTAAAGCTCTTAAGTTTCAATAATTCTCATTTAAAAACATCCAATAATCAAATACTAAAAAGGAATTGTATACTACTAAGTTTACTAAAACCCTCAGCTCACTTTTGACCAAATTCAATCATTTTCTCTATTCTTTCCTTAAAGAAATGTCTTAATTTCAAGATAAATATAAACAAGCTGACGTTATAGTGATATGCATCATTAGTATTTCATTTTTCTTGAAATTGAGAAACATTTTTCTAAAGATAGATGCATATGGGAATCGAATGGAAGATGATAGCAGTGTATTTCACAACAAGAACTAATCAAGAAATTCTATTGACTTTTGTAATCTAAAGAAATATTTATGAATATAGAATGATATTTATGCGTTTAGAGGGAATTTAAATATGGAAAAAAATACAGCATGCCTGTAATATACATGCATTATGATGTTCATAGGGTAGTATGTTCCTTTAAGTCCCATTTGTCTAATTTAATTTGTAAATACAAACTATTAAACTGCATAAATATCCAATCCAATAATAAAGGTGTATGGTAATGAAATTAGAAAAGTATGTAAAGTACGTAATAAAAATAACACAGGGAAATCTCACACGCGATTTAATGCGAGACGCAACGGAACTGGTGCACTGAAAAAAATATGAGAATAGCGACCGAAATACCGAACGCTATATAGGCCAATAAAAACCGCGAGGCTGCAGTTCGAAATTGATAATTATACCTCTCTCGATATCTGTTCGACCGATCTCGATCGTTCGTGCAGAAAAACTTACCGACTTTGAAACCGCTACGCAGTATCGCGCGCTCGCGTACGCGCGATTCCTTCCTATCGCCATTTCTCTGCGATGCACGATTATAATTTTAAATGAAATCGGTACATTAACGCCCTTGAACAACAATGGCCTCCCCCGCCGGGACCCTTTCACCGTGACAACTTGCAAATCCAGTTATATCATCTCCCGACTTTGTAATCAGCTGTGTGTAAGAAGGCGACTCGCCCGGCCTTTCTAGGCGCGCGCGCGCGCGCATGTGCGGCAATAAATCAACCGCATGCACGAGAGCTTTTGTCCGCGTCCACCGTTTTTCCTTGACCGCGGTAAATTCAATTAAGCCATGCTCTTTTCTGTGTATTTACGCATGGACCACGGAGACGACGGTTTTAAAATAGTGGATCCGTGGATTCGCCGCCTTCTGTGCCTCGAATTACGAACGACCTAGATCGAAATTCACTCGAGGCGAGTAACTTTTCATGCAACTGCGAATGTCGAACGTTTTATTATACGTTTAACATTTTAGAAATTCTTTCGTGCATGCTTCTAAGGCTGCAAACATAACACTGTTTCACTTTGGCCATTTCAAGTAGGCCGTATAAAACTTCTGTGATGCACATGCGCAGGTTCCACCCCTGCTCTATGTAATTCTTTATTCAATATCAGTTGACATAATTGTTGATTTTGGTACGAAACATGCATCTGCATTCTTTCCTTTCCCGCAGCTGATTTATCAAATCTTTTTCATCTTCTGCGGAAATTCCTGTTTTTATTAACAGTTAATTCAAGTATCGCTAACCATTGGTCCTGTTTTTATCAAATTCGCAAAGGTTATAAATTATAGTAGATCCTCCCATTAAAATCCTTCTATATTTTATCTTCGGAATAAAACCAAACTTATAATTACTTTCTTTATCTTTCCATTCATAATGTTTCCGTCAAAAAACTTACGAGAATGCAACAAGCTATTAGTTCTGGAATAACCCGATTGTAAACAGGATAAATGCTTCCAAAATATCCATTCGTACAATTCTGACGTGGTGGATTGATGTTAATCCGAGCCAAGCCACCGGGACTAGAACCGCTAATATTATATCATTCGCAGAAAATGAGCTCGGACAAAGATTAGAAAATCAATGTGAATTACGTTAAGAGTTGGTGAAAAAGAAATGGCCGATGAAAGCGAGATAAATAGATGACTGAGGCCGAAGGTATTCGTCTAGTTGCAATATTTGATGGCCTTCGGCGTTATGGAAATGCGCACGGTATTCCGACATATGTGCAGATCCTGTATGGGCGAGTTTCGATGCCGTCGACGATCTTAGAGTGAAATGTCAGTAAGGTCACGGTCGTGAAGGAGCGAGGAATCCCCGTCGACCCACCAGCGATAATTACTCCAAACCGTGGGGTGATAACGCGCTCCAAAGTTCCTTTGGATTATTTCGTTCGTCCTTTTCAATAAGGGCGAAATCAAACTTTTCGTGGATTTCGAAAGCTTTTTGTCTTTCATTTAATTTAATGCTCATTGAGATGAACGATTCCAATAGTGGCGTGGGTATCTTGGATTTTGAATAAGAAATAAAACTAGTTTTTTTTTTACGCAGGCTGAAGCATTTTGGGAAAATTCTTAGATCGATGATCCGTGTGAGAGAATTTTTTTCACAAACATTTTTTTCAAACCTTGATTAAAATGGGAATAGAAAGTGATGGAAAAGAGAGATGTACGAAAAGTTAAAATTTTGGTCAGCAAAGATATAAATTTAAGATCCTGACGAGAGAATTTTTTGGAAGCTGTTCTTAAAAATTTGAAAAAATGAAAGTAAAAAAAAACAGTAGGTATAATGAACGAAAGTTTGAATTTTTTTTCAAAAGCTGAAGTATCGTGTGAAAATTAAAATATCAAAGATCCTAGCGGAAGGATATTTTTGGGAATGGTTGTAAAACGTTTGATGAAAATAATAATAAGTAAAAGTAACGATGTGCGAGAAGTCATACAGTTATTACGATGTCCAACCTTGTGATTAATTATCACGCCCAGTACCTTGGGAAGATCCACTCGTTTGCATACTGAATGCCAAGATAAGATTATTGTTGTATAATAGTTATCAGCTGCACAGAGGATGTTTACAAATGAAAGTAAACATTTAAGATTTGTAGCTTCGTAAACGTGAATAATAAAGATTCTGTCCGTGTTACTTATAGAAGATATTCGATATAATTTTGTTAACTACTCCCTTGATTAGATTTCAATTTAAGCGACTTGTGTCTACGACGACATTGTATCAAATGGGCATCTATTTTATGACAACGGCTACTCGTTACATGTACATTTTGTTAACTATTTCAACAATATATAACAAATTGTTTATGTAAAGGTACGTCAATATTTACCCATTAATTTGTCCTGCACTTCTTTCAATATTCATTTGTATTTTTATTAAACATTGCGATGATGCGAAACATCTATGCTTTTTTTTAACAACAACGTATGCAGTTATTTGTTAGAATGTAGCAAATAAAAATGAAAAAGGAAATTAACATAAAAATACTCTTTGAATCAACTATAAAATTATAAATTATTTATTAAATTATTTATTAAATTATAAATTATAAATTATTAAACTATAAAATTAACAAATTATGCTATAAATTGTTAAAACTTTAATGCTAAATACAAAAGCTCTGGATAAGAGTAAAAACTCTTTTTTACATTCGAAAATGATCTGGGGAATGAAAAAAAAATGATTCAATTAAAGAACTGTTAAGGTATTCGTGAGGTTTGTTTTTCCACGGATAAATATGTTCCCTTGTGAGCATACATTTCCAGTAAACACTAAGTCGTTCATAATAAACGCACTGCGCGTTTAAGCCGGCGTAATATGAGGTTTTATGATTACGGTTATTTGTGATCCTACTTAACTCCACTTTACATGCCAATATAAACATTATACTTTCATTTGCGTACGTATGAAAGAGATGCTCGAGTGATCGTGAAACCGTAGACGTTCTTTCTTACCGACGCAGCGTCCAGTATATTTCGGACGTATCGAGGGACAAAAATTGGAAGAACTAAAAAATGTCGCAACAAATACTGTATATCTAGCTTCAATGTTTAGTTCGAGGCAAGATATTGTGCAATCAAGAATATTGGTACCGTGTGAGGATACTATATAGTCTTTACTAGATTCATGACAATGTTGCCAATGTTCTGTTTTGCTATATTTAAGATTCCCCACTACACAAAAAGTACTCCGTGACACTAATCACGCATTATTACGGGTGCATCCTCAGGTGTCATGACTCTCTGCCAGTTGAGAATATCTCGAAACGGACCCACCGTATCGTGACAAATCGCAGGAACGACACACTTTTCGCGTTACTTGCTTTGATATACGTTACGAGTTTCGTATATATCAACAATTTTGCTGCACCTCTTCCGACCCGTATCGCGTGAACGTGGTAACCAATACTCAACTTCACACAGCCAACTTCATATTCATGAAAATGCGATTTATGGATGCTAGTTTGGTTTTTTCATACAACAATCGTTTTCGAATTAAATTCGAGGAAAATAAAAAGTTAGTATGCAAAAACGAGTGAAAAGGTCGTTCGTGCGATTTTCTGAATTTTTTTTACGAATCTACTGGGATTATTAAAAAATATTGGGTAGCAAAATGATATATGACAAGAATCGAGATAGAAATGTATCCTCGAAGAACGATAATATTAAATATACATAGAGACGTAAACGTCACGTTTAACATATTATTCTCTCGATTCTTGCAGTAATAATGCAACATATTCGTAATAAAGCTCCACTTGATAGTCGCATGACCTTGACTAACCGCGAACCCGATTTTCGTGTTATTAGACGAAAAAAATTACTATTAATAATTTTGACACCTGTGTTTCACTGCGTTTACAGTTTAGATAAAAGAATCCAAATTGTTCAATATTTAACCAAAACACTTGATTATTCAAAATAATAACTTTTCAAAGACATAGATACGAAAAGGGCTACTTTAGATAAATCGATAAATAAACGTCACTAATAAATGTAACATAAACCGCGCGTATCCAATTCGGAAATACTTGACAATCCAATCTACGAGAAAGTCCGAATGAAGTTAGTGCCTTCAGCCTTAATACACTTTATTGCATCCCCCGAACTGTATTACAAGAATAGCCGTACACGACTCGACCTACAAAGAGCTTTATCACGTGCAGAGAAGACGGTTGTTTCGGTGCGTGCACGGGTCCTACCTTTTCAATACGAACGACAACACAGCGTCCCGATACGCCCCAAACCGTCCTTCTCCGTCGGCTGCCGGCGCACGACTGTAGATAATTCGCGGTTACAGCCGGCCTAGATATATACGAGCTATATTTAGCGACTATCGTCACCGGGGACGCACGCGATTGGTCTGCAGTGACGTGACAGATACGCGTGATTGGTCGATCTCGCGAATACGATGCGATCGTTTGGAGCGAGTTTGGCTTACGGCTGGGCGCGACTCGCGGGCACGACATTTGTTGACATGAAACTGTCAGAGAATACGCGCTCCCTTAATGCACCGGCGTACTCAAGTTCCCGCGTGTTAAACTTCCACCCTTTCTCTCGATGCTTTCAGCATTCTTCGCCTGTAATTAATATCACGACGAATATTATCTATCTCTCTACAAATGTGTTTGAATGTCTTTTATCTAGCGTTTATAAATTTGAAATTTTCCTTTCCACTCGGATAACAGTACAACGTAATATGATAGTAAGCATTTGAAATAATCTGATTGGCGAAAGATCGCAGGATGGATGAAGTGATTGAACCGAAGATCCAATTCAGTAACTGGAACAAGGTTTGCTCGTATTCTTCGAGCCACAGGTGAACAATCATTCGTGAGTCGACTGACCGAGTGGGTGGAATTTATGGAGAATAGGAGCGAATGTAATGGACGATTATTAACGCGGCTTCGCGCTATTAATTTGCTCGAAGCTTTCGAAAAGCCTTGAAGTTGGCCGACCTGCCTCTCTTCGCTCTATGAAATCATAGATTTCCCGGCAGTGTTATTATGCGAAAATTACGCTCTAAAATTAGTCACGGCTCATTACCGTGTGTGTACGCTGGTAGAGGGGTGCAGGGATTTGGGCGCGTTTCAGAAAAAAAGCTATGCATGAAACTCATAAACATTTTCGATACGTATCTGGCTATTAATGTTCAACCGATGATGATGGTATTATGCTAAACGACTCCAATAATCGTAATGCAGAATATACCGTTCATGTGTCTATTTATCGATCATTTCTGCACGGCACTTAGTCACATGTCGCATCGTAAATTCATCTTCGATTGCTTACTTATTCGCTGAGGTCTGTCGTTCTAAGAAAGTACTTTTTACAGGGGAGGCATCAATGGAAAGTTGCAATCGGATGATCAAGACTCGGAAGATCGGTACTTTCGATTGTCACCATCGCGAACCGAGTCAAAATGACATTCTTATTCAAACATTCGAAGCATTTAATCATATCTCGCATAAGAATCTGCGTTAAAATCTACTTTCAAATTGCACGAATCCAACTGACGAACTATGCCAGCGCTCTCCATCGACGTGAATACGAATTAACAATCATGGCGTCGCCCATGGTTTGAAGTAATGTTCAGAGATAGTTTCAAATATTACAAAAGACGGAACCCACGTCCTGATTTAAAAGATGTAATCGATTTAAATAATCCTGATTGCAACAGAGTACGTATTAAATTATAAAATCATGTATTTTACGTAAGTAAAATGATGATGTTTTCTAGGTTATTGGTTTTAGAGGAAAGTTACTCGAGCAGCAGTGTGAATATGAATTAGGATTAAAGCCAGTGAAAGAATGGAAAATATTCGAATTTCCAGAAATTCCAGGATTGATTTTTATAAAAAATCCATTTACTATCCATGGCCAACGGTATTGGATAATAAAATCTTTAAAAGAGTACACAAAAAGGCCATATAAATTAAATTTAGATCCCCATAATGTTTTGAATGATGATGAAGATTGGTGGGACGTATGTTTTAGGTAAAATGTGTATTGAAAAAGAAAAAGGAAATGTTGACATTTATAATATACATAATTTTTACTCTAATTGCAGGAAATTTAATAAAAGAAAAGATTTAATATCAAAATTAAGATGGGCAACATTGGGGTATCATCACAACTGGGACACAAAACTATATTCAGAAGCATGCAAAACAGAAATACCCAATGAATTGTCATTGTTGGCTTCATTTTTGGCACAAGCTCTAGGTTTTAATGATTTTAAAGCAGAAGCAGCAATTGTTAATTATTATAGAATGAACTCGACCTTAGCAGGTCATACTGATCACTCTGAGGTTAACATTGAAGCACCCTTATTCTCAATAAGTTTTGGTCAAACTGCGATATTTTTAATTGGAGGACTTACCCAAGAGGATACACCTAATGCAATGTTTTTAAGGAGTGGGGATATAGTAGTGATGTCTGGGATGTCTCGTTTGAGATATCATGGCATACCAAAAATTTTATTAGACAGTGATGCAACATGGGAGAATGAAGAATTATATGATAACTATCAGCATGCTAAATGGGATCATGATGATTGGATCAAAGCAACAAGCTACATTTCCGAAGCCAGAATAAACATAAATGTAAGACAAGTATTAAAACCTGGACAATCGTCTCTGTTATGAAATATTGTACATAAAGTTGCCTTGTATATTTTTATTAAAAATACTTATATCAATTACACTGAGATATCTTATACTTCTTTCTTCTTTTGTTAAGTAGGCTGCCAATTCACATTAGCAATAGAAGCTGCATTACAAAAAATGCCTCAATTCTGTTAAATGTCATTGTTTGGAATCTCTTCTTCTATACATTGTTTCGTCAAATTGCTTTGAAACATGGTCAAAATATTTAAGAAGTCCCAGGCAATTGTTGCCATCCTTAATAAAAAATCTTGCGAATGTAATATCCATCTATCTTTAATACGATTAATCGTTTCGTATTTAGTTTCATAATCATTTGGATTTGAACATGACTCTAATACTACCGGCATATATGGCCTTAGCAAAATATTCGTAGCTTCGCGAACTGCTGTATTTAGAATAAAATCTTTGGAGATATCAGGCGTGTGAATCATGTTTTTTCCTTTAATTGATTATAATTTAGCAAAAAGAACATACACGTATACCTGTAATGGAGTTCCCATATTTAACAATCATTGACCATTTTACGTGTTGGATATACACAAACCTATATTTAAAGATGATTAATATTCATTCTCGAGATGATATCTTCGTAGGCTCTTATTATTCCCGCTTGCCAGCAACTTCTACGTGTGCTATGCGGATTGACAGCGCGCACATCTATTCTAAATGTGTTATTTGAATCGTTGTCAGTAACGCGAAAACAACGATCTTCTTTTATTAATCGCTGTATAAAACAATGTTTCATTTCTTCAAATGAGTAAGAAGTTTTGCGTTCTTGTGCCATTGAGAATTTTTACCTTCAATTTTAATCATTTCATCCTGTCTTTGTGTTATATTGTTATGTTAATTTAGTGGCCATCAATGTGGAATTAATACATTTTGTTATTCAATTATTTTATACACTCGGTGTATCGTATCAAACTTTTGTGCTTTCCTCTTGATTGTATTTACAATTATTTAAATTACGCGCACATCTTTTACGTAACTGTATAGATATCTTGAAACTTCCGGTCCCACGAGTCAGCTGATCAGTTTTATTCCTGTCTGCTTGATAGTTCTTACAGTTATGTCTGGGAAAGATAAACTTGCGATTTTCCCTTCTCGGGGGTGCGTATTTTCTCTTTAAACTGTATAAACTCGTCTCGTTTGTTAATCAAGCTTTATTTTCCATTTGTTTAACGAATTTCGTCATTAACATTACATTAAGTGAAACAATTATCATTCATCGCTAGATGGGTGTAACCCTATTCTAGTTCATATGAAACATTGAAATGATGTTTTTAAGTATAGAATTTTATACATATATTATCGATGCATGATTATTTGTTATGAACTGTAATGAACTTTTTCACTGTTCTCAAAAAACATCAAGTTTATACATTGCTTACTTATCTCATTACAGTGATTAAAAATGACAGTAATATAAAAGAAGTTCCACTTTTTCGCCTGAAATATTTTTGTTTCGTAACAAATTAAAATTTCGTAAAAATTATATAGTAAAAGTTATATAGTTTTATGTAGTCCAAGATATAGTAATGATAGTTATATTTATTAGGAAGGTTAATGGAATACAAAAATGAAGTATTGGCTTTTAACATGAATAGTTTAATAATTCTTTTATAAAGATGTGATTTTATATGAATTGCATCAATTAATGCCCTAAAAAATGTAGTATTTCATTTAATAGAACAAGGTTGACCTTGATATCTGGTTAACCTTCAAGTTCCAGCAAAATGAAAAAAATATTAGTATATACTGTGCGTATAAAACTGTACAACTTTTATGTAATTTTTATAATGATAAAAATGGTGAAGATTTAAAATTTGTGTTTTTATTGCAGAGCGCAAATGCTAATGAAGTCTCGTTTACAAGGGGCTCAAAAAGGTCATGGATTGTTAAAAAAGAAAGCAGATGCACTGCAAATGCGTTTCAGATTGATTTTGGGTAAAATTATTGAGGTACAACAAATTTTCACATTACATATGTCACTTATGTACTCTATCTCATTTACAATAGTTTGATCTATTTTTGTATTTAGACGAAAACTCTTATGGGAGAAGTGATGAAAGAGGCAGCTTTTTCATTAGCTGAAGCTAAGTTTGCAACCGGAGACTTCAATCATGTAGTTCTTCAGAATGTAACAAAAGCACAAATTAAAATTCGGTCTAAGAAAGATAACGTTGCTGGTGTTAATCTTCCAGTGTTTGAGTCTTATCAAGACGGCACAGATACATATGAATTAGCAGGTTTGGCGAGAGGTGGCCAACAGCTAGCAAAATTGAAAAAAAATTATCAAAAAGCAGTCAAGTTATTAGTAGAATTAGCATCCTTGCAGACAAGTTTTGTAACTCTGGATGAAGTTATTAAAATCACAAACCGCCGTGTGAATGCTATTGAACATGTTATCATTCCAAGAATCGAGAGAACTCTTGCTTATATTATTTCCGAACTGGATGAATTGGAAAGAGAGGAGTTCTATCGATTAAAGAAGATCCAAGACAAAAAGAAGCAAGCAAAAGCTAAAGTACTGTTCCTATTCTAGAAACCATTGTATTTTTCAATACTGTTAGTGAGCATGTTTTGTAATGTTTAACTTTTCTTTACAGCTTGAAGTAATTAGAGCGCAGATGAAAGCTGCTGGCAAAGATGTGGAAGCTGCGAATATGCTAGATGAAGGGGATGAAGATCTTCTGTTCTAAATGCTGTAAATAATTTGTTTTCACGTTCTGAAGTATTAAAACGAAAGTGTGTTTCGATTATGAGCGAATGTGTTAAAGAACGAATCTGAATGAAGCATGAAAACAAATTTTGTTATTTCTCCAAAATCCTTCAAACAATACTGATCCACAGTACTGCTATGTTATGAAGAATATGGTTATTATTAAAATATAAAAAAATATACATAAGCGAATGTTAATATTCCATAATACTGTTAACATTTATTATTTTTACGATATGAAATTACTCATTGTATTATTAATTAATTATGTTAATGATATCTTTCATTAGCTGCAAAGCATTGACTTGATATTTATTGAGATCGTATTATTTTTAAACGCGTTCAACGTGCTATTATATTGATAATGGTTGCAACATCAGAAAAACATTACGAAAGGTTATAAAATGAACTATCTAGTTTATGGAGAATAAATATGTACATATATAAATATGTACTTATTCTTTTGTATTATATTATTTATTCATCATCACTGCATCCTCTCTACCTGCCTTAGACAATATCTATTGCTTTTGTATCCTTTGATTTCTAATGATTTCATCAAAGAATTTTATTAAAGAGTGAATATTAATTTTATTGATACATAGGAACAGCAATTCGACGTGTTCCTAAATTTCTTACTCTCTACTCAAAATCCTGAACATATCATTTAGATACAATTAGCGCAGATTTAACGTTAAGAATTAATTAAGAGAAATGCATAATCATTATAGCTGTTAAATTTGTTGAACTGGGTCAATCAATATATGAACCTTTTCCCATATGAGTCAAGTCTCCCAACTAAAGGGTGTTGCGCGCATGGAAAATCCTTTCAGTGCGCGGAAAATTTGTGCCGTGACCACCCCAAAGATGTCGTCCGGTCATTTAAGGGTTGTGCAAGTGGCAGAAAATCGTTTCGACGACGCGATCCACCATTTAAAATGGAACTTTTTCTCTGATGAACCACTAAACCACGCAGTAGGACTATGCGAGAGAGGTGAGAGCCAGTACGAGCTGGAGAGACATTGCTTGCTTACTTTAAAACAAGGCTACTCGAGGATGCTGGTGGATCAGAATGGGATGGTAAGCTGAATCAAAGAGGGCCAATTCTGTACTCCTTTTCTTTCCGCAATAAAGACGTTCTGTAATTTTGTTGAATTTGTCGACTTATAAATATTCGCGTTATAAATATTTCATTGACGGAGGAATGTTTCCCTACGACGTTATGTGTATACACGGACCTTGAACGTTAAGTTCATTGTCGATCATAAGAACTATCCTATCAGATAGCTGGTATGGCTTTGAACGGTATCCTGAAGAAAGGAGAGCGCGAAGAGGCTGAACGCCGTCTCGCCGAACTGGACGACGAAAAATTCAAAATTATATTCGGACTCCTCTACAAAGTTAACGAAAAAGTTGATCTTTTTTCTAAGTACAATGTGTACGAGCTGTTCGAGTGCCGAATTCTCAGCGTCGATGAGAACTTCCGCGGGAAAGGTCTGGCAAACGTTCTGATGGCGGATAGTATAGAAACAGCGAGAAACGCTGGCTTTAAGGTAACACCGAGTGTGATTTACTTCCTGAACTGTTTCAAACAATGATCGTTGGAGCATGCATTTAAGTTTGATAGAAGATTTTTGTAACACTGTGTTCTGTGATTTAATCGTATCGTTTCTTATATCGGTAGCTTATTTCGACTTTACAGCATAAACCTAAATTTTAATTATAATTTATAAAATTGTCTGTATTGAACATTATTTTCAGTTATACAAACAATAAACGAATAAATTGTCCATTAATATTTGCATATTCTTAAAAGAGAACAGAAGAATTTGTTGAAAAATAGATTATGTGTCTGCTTGTATGTTTAAAGCACGGTCTATTGTAAAAAAAAATGTTGTTCTGCGAAAAGTTTACATTTTGCTTTTCTTTCAGCATGTGCTACGATTAATATGCATGGGATGATTTTCGTTTATCAAGATGTAAAATTGTAATGCACTCGTTACTTTCCCGAGAGGTACTTTTGCACGCAGTGTGTATTCTTCGTTCGAAATGTATGTAAATGTTTCTGTGTAATCGGAGATGTTTCCGTATACTATGTTACAATTGATTATGTATTTGCAGGTGTTCAAAGCTGATGCGACGGGAATGTTTTCGCAAAAAGTATGTCTAAAGCATGGTTTTCAGGTAGAGGCAGAGATACCGTACATGGATCTCGATGAATCAATCAGACCGGCACCTCCTCATCAGGCTTTAAAGCTGATGGTGAAGGTGTTGAATTAAGAAACGTAAATTCTGCATTAATTTCGAAAAATCTTTAACAAGCAGCAAAAATAAAAAATTTTACGAAAGAGCAGTAGTATGAACTATGTGTATCGTTGTGTGACAATAACAAGTCTCTAATATATATATATTTGTCTCACAAAGACACATTTATATATATATACATATATACATAAACAAAGAAAAAGAAAAGTGGGCGGACCGCATGTTACTCTTCTTAAAAAGTATTAATAATTCGAGGCATCGGTTACTGCCCTTTGTCTGTGTTCTGAATGATGAGCTGTTATTAGAACAACAACAAATGTTTATATATATGTATTTGAGTTGACAAATGCAAGAATGAAAATCCATTTAACATTTTCTTCATTGGACTTTTGTTCTGCATTCTGCTGATTCAGAACAAAAAGAACTGCTCTGGTTTGTATGGCAAAAGATTTATGAAATAGAAATTCAGGTTTTCGTATATAAAAAATAAATGTCAACGTATCGACGATACATACTGTATCATGATGGAAATCGTGTGTCAAATGTTGTATATAGTTTGATATTTGTTAACTCCTTTGTACAATTCTACAGTCCATTGGTGGTAAATTGAAAGTATACATGTATATGTATAGAGTACACAAAATGTTCAACAATCTCAATTGTGTACACGGTTTTTTTACAGCCATCACGAGAGACCAGTAGAACACGGACTATCTCTTGGTCCGCGTCTAAGAAATTTATCGAAAAACAGTGATTTAGCTCATGGTTATAGGAATCTACTGGATGGGTCCATACGAATATAAAATACAAAGTTACGAGAAGTATTATTTTTGTTGGTGTTACGTGTTATGAAAATATATTACAAGTTATTTTGTAAGAGTATCCGCCAAATAAATATTACAGTTTAATGACTAATGACTAATGCCTCATAATATATATGTATATCCTTTCAAACAACTTTTAAACTATTATGTTAAATGCAGAATTCAATTACATAAGTACAACTTTATTCCAATGATAAATGTATAAATATGTAATGCAACAAACATACCTAACAATTAAACTTTTTGTAAAAATTATATATAATTTAAAAAGAGGAATGCAGTCTTGTAACAATATTTATACATGTAATAAGGGAATCTAGAAGTTCACTTGAGGTCTAAAATGTTTTTGCAACTTATTTGCTTTAAACTGCAATTGCGTGGAGTATTTAGCTTGTATTCTTTGCATATACTTAATATCTCTGGCTTTCTTAATAGCAGCCTCTTTTTGTGTTTCTGTCCAACCCAGAGCCCTATACTGTGACAATACTTTACGTAATTTGTCACTTTTTGATACTGCAAGTGCTCTGTTTGTATTTAAGTTCTGCTTATAATACCTCAGCAGAGATCTATGTCCAATGATATTTCCCGATGGTAATACCAGTTGATAATCACTATCATCCAATTCTGGTATTTCAACCTCTGCATCTGGGTCACCAATTTCTGCATCAGGATAACTGGACGAATAATCATAGAACTCTGCATATTCTGCGAGTGCATCTCCTTCGTGTAACATTTTGCAGTGACCTTTATCAATCATGTGCGCTCTAGCAGCTTCAGCACTTTGGAAACATCTTCCTATTAATTATGCAAACAAATATAGTTCAATTATTAACTTCAATATATTATTAAAAGCTTTTATATGTCTTATTAATGCAAACACATATAGCAGCAGCAATGCAATGCATAATCATAATGTTAGATAGATATACTTTCTACTGAATAACTAAATATCATGATTTTGTTTTAATAAAAGAAAATCAAGACTTCTAATTGCGCGATAAAAGCAAAAATTTTGATTGATTTACCAGAATTGTTACACCAAATGCACATGTACCCAGCAAATATCTTTTCTCCAAGATATACAAGCAACCCTTTAATGTCTGTGCAATATTCAGGATCTGGCACGAAGAAAGAGTGTGCAACTGTCATGTGTTTCAGATTGCGTACCAAAGATCTACTATGATGATTACAGAATAAACAATTGTTGTTTGTGACTGGATTTTCAGCATCTTCCATCCATTCGTCAGAATCAAGAGATTCTATGTCAGAATCTATCTCCATATCTTCTCTTGACCTTTTCATAGAAGCTACTTCATTCGTAGCTTTCTTATTTACAGAATCAGGTGAAGGGCCAGCATCATCGTTGAACTCTTCACTTGTAATATCAAAAGCAATACTTTGTTTTGCAGATTTTTCCTTGTGCTTCTTTGACAATAAGTGATTCTCATATTGATTTCTCGTATTGAAGCTCTTTCTGCATACTTTACAGTTCATCGTTTCTTCCTCTCTTTCTTTGTCATCCTTGTTCCTTTGCGCGATCACCCTCTTTTGAAATTCTTCCACAGACACTGGTGGCAATTCCGCGACTTTTCTTTTTAAATTGTACCTATGCCAATCCGATTTGTAATGTTGCCTTTGTATCTCTAAATCTCTGAACGCTACGCGACATGTTATACAGGTGAATGGCGAGGTCATTTTTCGTAGTAGATTTCAATTTTGTTAATGATTTTTGTAAATTCGTTCTCTTAATTATCGAAGCTTTTGTTGTTAAATGTTAACCACGTTATATGGATATTTACCACCATTTATTTGACTCGATATAAATTGTACAATTCTAATAATTATACTCAGTCCAAATCGATACATGTACACGCAATAAAAATTCTAGGACGCATCACGTGCACAGTTATTTTTTGTACTAAGGTAGAGGTTATGTTGTCGATTAACGCAATGTTGCTACAATTATCGTGACTTCTGCTATTACGTCAGAACGTTCGAAAAAAGTTCGTATATGCTCTTGAACTTGAAGGAAATAAAGGAATCTTTTGATAAATTATCAATGAGTAGAGTGCATTTGATTTTGGCGGTGATTTCATGAAACGCTCGCTAGAGGATTGAGTATCGAAACGTTCGCAAAGCAAGCAATAATTTCACTGTATAGAGTTAACGATTTGTATAATTACAATTAAGGATTCAACAATATATATATAGAATGTATCCAGTATATTGTAAGAAATTTTTAAAGTTCCTATCTGTTTTTCAAGTGGTTTCGTCATTTAGATATGGCCATTAATCTACGATTAGATAAGACCACCGTGTCGCCGTGATTTTTTATGCAATTTCAGCCGGATTGATCGTTTTCTATTCGCTAATCATGCGCGACCTATTAAAACTTCTTTAAAATTAAATTATCTTTGTAAATAGTCATGTGTTTACGAAATAATATTATGCTCAGCGGTAATGGACAAGAGATTTATCGACGATACTTCAGGGACTAAAGGAGAGAAGTGAAACCGCAAAATTCCATTGCATCATAATATGTCGATGATAATGCGAGGCCATGTGACGATCGGGTAAAAAATAAATACTGACAAGAAGATAGGGGCGCCGCTATCACTCTTGTAGGGAGTCTCGAGTCACGTTTACGGCCCTGGCCTCGAGGAACGATTGCAGTTGTATTCAGGCAGTAGCCGTCTTAGAAGCCGGAACGTTTCGTGTACACGTCGCGCAGGCGAAAAAGTTACGCATAGCACGTAGAGCCGCGAGAGGATTCTCAACCGAAGCTGATAATCCATTCGTGAGGCTGGGTTGCTTGTCAACGAATAGGAAAGCTAAGAGGAAGCTAGCAAGCAGAGAAACATTGGCCACGGTGTCACGTATACGCGACTGACCGTTTCAACCAACCGACTTTCGTAGGCAACCATCGTAGAAAGACGTAAAGACGAGACACTGGGGTGCACCCGACAGAGCGATCCATCTGTCTCGATACACCCACGGACACCCGTTCAATTTTTACGCTAGAAGGCGGCCGTCCAGCAGGGCGATACCATTTTATATGACTTTTCTTCGACGTCAAGGTGAGTGGAGCCAGGGCATGGTAGCAACGACGACGGTCCTATCTGGTATCGTTTCGTTTGCTTCCGACGCTAATTTTAGCGATCAGCCATTTTGGACACGAGATCGTGCGCGATTCGCGACTAGCACGTTTTCTATGGAAATTGCCCGTTCCTATCGTCTCTTGTACATATTTTTACGCCCTCTTTCACGAACGACGATTAATAATCACATTATTCCTCTTTGACTTCTCATCGTCACGTCTCGTTCGTTGTATTTCGTTTCCGTTGCGACGTAACGATAAATCGATATTGTTCTACCGAATTACTTGCTGAACGCACCCAAAACGGCTGATTATGTCGAACCATGAGATTGCGATAACAGATGTATAATGTGATGTTTCGATGAATCATGCTTAGCTTGCCGTTGACTATGGAAACAAGTGAAACGATTGTCTCTAGAAAAATGTAGAAATTCATCGAAATTATCGAGATGTAACGATGTCAGTGTTCAATTATATGAGACACTGTTAATGAACAATGTTTATTTATTGTAATAACGTGTACGTAGAGTTTGGAATTTGTTTCCGCTTTTTGTGCACTTCACATGCATAAGCTTGATTTGAATTTTTATTTTTACGTTTTATGCAAAATATAACGTCATCTGTCGATTAGCAATTAAAATAATTTGAATATTCCACGGAAGAAATTGACCGGCTTACCTGGGAATGTGCATTTAAACTTTGACACTGTCGATAAAAATGTATAGATTCATATCGTATTATATCTTCGATCAGTTCGATTACAGTCTTTCATCCATAATTTGATACAAGTATTGTATTACTTTCGTGCTTGCAACGAATCGGCGAGTACTAGTATTTTGTACGTTTATCATGTTCGACCGTGTTTCCTTGGCATAAAACTATTATTTTTACATGTTTGCATCGTTAGTGTTTACCGATTGAGAGTCGACGACGTGAGCATCGAGTGTTTTCTCGAAATAGATTCGAAAAACTGTAAATTATCGAGTCAGATCGCTTGGCAAATAATAATTATCAGAGAAACTTCTTTTCTTCGTACGTACAGTTTGTACGTCTTTTTGTTGTACATATTCTTTGATTAAACATTTATATTCTCCTATTATATTATTTATGATATATCGACGTCTTTTATTTACATCATTTACCCTTATTACTTTAAAAACCTGGTGTAGTACTAGTTGGTGGAATATTTCCTTGGATATTAAGCAATTAAAAAACATGTACTGAAATTTATCATTACCATGTTATCTTTGTCTCGCATCATTCTCATTGAATATAGACTAATTTTTTTCAAATTTTTCGCATTATCTAGATTGATGTAATTTAAGCCTTTATCTGGCTTTTATGTGTAACGATTGTGTTCGGTCTCGATTAATGGAGCTTCCTATTTTCTTGCCAACGAACCGGAACTACATGGTTGAATCCGTTTTCATTAAGTATATAACAAAGGATATAGATTTCTCGTAAAACACAATTATGTAATTGGAAATATCTTTAGATCATTTTTCAATTTTGCAAATTTTAAAAGACCCCAGAATCAAGACAGTTTTTCATCTAAAAATTATTATTTAAAAATTGGATAATTTTTATTTAATATTATCTATAAATTAAGTAATTAATACTGTTGCTTCGAATTCAACTAGCTACTATTTAAATTGGTTTGGGTCAAAATAGTAAAAGGTTGATATTTATCTCGATTTGTGTCGCTTCCTGTTCGTACAATATTTACGTTTTTCTTCGACGTTAATTTTGTTCGACCTCGTTCAACAAGCAGTATTTGAACGTTATTTTCTTCACATAAATACATACAGTTTATTCAATTTTCATTTCTAAATTAGAAATTTGAAAGTAATGTATAAAATTGTAACATAATGATTTAGAATATTTAATATTTTGCAGAAACTTTATTACGAATAGAAAATAAGTAAAAATTCTATAAATAATTTGACAGAGATTAGATAACAGTACAGATATTTCATTGATTCAAAAAAAATAAATATATTCTGTAATAAAAAATGTTTTACGTTCTCTTGTATGCAATTTTTAAAATTAAATATTTTTTACTTTTACCAACAAAAAGTTAACTAACGTGACATTAAAATGTCGTTTTAAAGATTAGATGCCCTCTGCATCATTTTACATCATTTGTTTACGAGTAACATGAGTTAGGTTAGGTTGTTGATTTATTCACGCAGGCAGATATCTGCATGCTCCCGGCTTCAATATTATTAATAGCAAAAAGAATGTACCAGTATTTCGTAATGACCGTGATTTTGAAACATTTTTTCCGTAAAAATACGGAACACAAATGTAGCCAAACGAACCTATCAGTCTAACTTTGTTCCATCGTTACGTAGTCTTTGATCGTCAGAATACGAAGCGTCTGGTTTCAAAACAGATTCTTCGAACAGGCTTCGAGTAATTCGACCTTTCGTTCCCTTCGTGTATGCTTGCCTTATTTTTTTCATTTATCTGTGGCTTAAGATGGCCTGTCTGTATGTTCTGACTATTCAGCGTGCATCGTGGTTCGATAGCGATGTAAAGTAATACCTCTTAATCAGTTTCTTTCATTCTCATGGCTGTTCTTAAATAGTGTTCCAAGATCAGATGTCGATCTCCTTTAATCTTTGTTCACACGGAATATAACGAAGCTAAACAACATTCTTGCGATTTCTACTCGATCATTTTTAATCTGTCGTGTTTATACATTTTCTCGGTTGAGTGGTAGCAGTGACATATCGATACTAAATGTTTAATCTGTGGTTTGTGTCGATGGTGAATTAAATATTGGTCTTCGAATTTTTCTTAATCGGGAAAATTTTCCACGGCACTTCTTATCGGAAGAATTGAATACAATTTCTTTAGCAATTAGCAAAAACTAGTCAAGTAAACACTATATTTTAATTAATTAAGATAACATTAATTAGTTGATAACGGTATACTCGTATAAAAATTGGTTTTTGGAGTGAATGTAGAATATTTAAGTGTCAAATTGTAGTTGAGGGACTAAAAACAAAGAAATCACGTTCCACTCTGAAAAATTGGATAAACGAACGATTGAGGGATCCAGTCGTGGCTGTTTTCAAGATACATATTATTCTTGACTCTTATGCAACGCTCGTATTCCGAGTGAAAGTCGTTTCGGATAACGATTTTACGGTCGAAAATTTGATGGTCCCTCGAACAGATAATTAGGGTCGATCTCGATCGATTCCTCATATGCAAACCGTTTCCGTATGTGTCAAGTTCGTGTAACACGACCCCATGAAACGTTATTAATCGGCCGCGCCAGTATTTCTGCGCCTCGATTTCGCATTGTTCTCCCTTCTTGCGTTACCCATTGCAATCGATTCGACCGTATCTTGTGTTATCATGCTGCTCCGTTTCCGTTCTCCTCCTCCCTCCCCCTAGTTTTCTATATGTTACTGCCATCTTTAAGCTCTGAGCCCTTCCGTGGGTAAATTCGACTGTTTTATTGTTTCATCTCGGTTTACTTGGTTTACGCTCTCCTTCCACTCCTACGGATTACTTGAAATTTTTCTCTTGACAATTAATCGAATTACATTCTCTTTTGCGATTTACGAGATTTCCTTGGATCATACGAAGTGTCTATTGAAATTGCATGTTTCAGTATTTTAAACGGCTTTAAATATTTAGAAAGATGTGGCAACGCGTTTGGAGCGTTCGAATGTTGAGAAAGTTTTGTCGTTTGAACCGTTGAAGATTTTTGTATGGAAAACAAAACATTTGATTGTCTTGGATGGAGAATTTGTATTTACCAGTCAATATTTTGCAATTTTCATATCTTGATCGAACATTTGAATATTTCAAGGGGGTTTGAATGGTGGACACCAAGGGACCCTTGGCTCGAGCACTGTTCAAGTTTTGCCGCTGAAACGAGGAGTGTAACATGAGCAGTGATAACGAAATTGCTATGGCTCGTGCTACAGTAAACTTGTAAAACTTGTCCTTGCCTCGCGTCTGTTTTATCCCAGTTCTTGACCGTGACTCGTTTGTTCTGCCAGGTAAAAAAGCATACAAGTCTTTATCTTCAACATGGCCATATCGAAATGTTAAAAATGTTTTTTCCATTTAGATATTTCCATTTAGAAAACGAAACTGGGAACGGTTCTTATTTTGATATTAATCAGAACGTTCGAAAGATTCGTGTCTTTATCTTACTCGAAAGTTTTTTAAAAACAACTTAATATAAGCAATACAAATCAAACCAGTCATTCATGCATTCTAACAAGAGATAATTGTTGTATCTATAAAGTTTCAATCATCAAATAAAGTTCAACAATAACTGATCTTATTTGTATTCTCTTTTTCCATTTTTCATTCTGTTAACTGAAATTAAACAATGTAATCAGGTTAAAATGTGTTATTTATATGTAATGACTGATAAAATTTATTATGTATCAATAATATGAAATGCGTAGTTTTTTCAGTTGATTCATAAAAGAAACGTAAAAGACCTAGGTAATAAACGAAGTAAATGTTCAAAATAATTTTTCTTGTGTATTCCACATCGTTTTGTTGTACTGCCAAAGGGTTGAAGCCAGCTTGTGCAAATGAACGAAGTTTATTTCACGATACTACAGAATGATTACATTTTTCCGTTAAGTACATAGAAACGGATATTATTCCGTAATAAAGAATTCAAGGAACTCCAGAAAATGTAATGGGCATTTGCATTTATGTTGATGATGCGCTGACAAGCACAATGTTAGCTAACTAGAACAGTTCTGTCGGTTTCGCTTAAGAACAATATTTATGATATATGTATATTTACGTGTAAGTTATAGCCTTTGTGTATTAATGAGATATCTCTCCCACTGTCGCTCACTGTAAATAAATTAGTCTAATTAGAAATGTATCAACATAAAATTGATAATATGAATTTACTGCATAAGTTTATGTTCTTTTCTATATTTAGAAAGCTTTTTTCACGTGTCATACGATCGAGAATGAAAGCTACATACATATGTAAAATTAGTGACGTCAGAACTATTCAAGAGCAAAGATTGCATAAATTATGTTGGTTGCAATAACACTTCAAGTGTGGCTGTCGAATAGACAGTCTGTACCGTTGAATTCTAAGCCTCCAACATCTTTCATAACACCTATACAATCAAAATTGACTTAGCCAATATCGTTATAGTTTTATAGTTAATATTATTTGAACGATAATTATATAAAATAATCGTATTTATGTATTCGTGACAAAGTGTAATTTGTAAAGGAAAATGAAGGAATTATGGAAACTGATGTTGTAGGACGGTTATTGTTAGGATTCTAATGTTAGAATTCCGAAAAAGAAACGGAAATACCGACCTTGCCTCGGGCTGTAGTCAACGCGGTGCAAAAATAGTTTACGCTCCGCTTGTATGGCGCACCGGAAGTTCCGTGTGGACGTAAGAATTAGCATAGAGCTATGTTTCGTTGCGTCATTTTCGGGGATGCTCGAAATTGCAGCCGACCGTGATCGATTGCAGTTTCCTTGGTCTCTGCCCATTTCCTGTTCCTGCCACGTGTCGCTTGCATCGATTTTACCTCCCTACGAAACTTTTTCCGCCATTTCGCCGAACTACATTAGTCCGTAAAATATATTTCAATGTAAATTAGCGAGCAACTGTGTTTTCGACTGATAAGGATTTCGTAACGGGTATCTTATCTTTCACAGAGGAAGAAAATTAATGGCGCGTTTTGTCCCAAGGAAATGTACAAGAAGGCAATGTAGAACAAGTATTTCGACGAATATTCTTTTATTTAAATCGTTGTTGATTCTTAAGAATTTCAACATTCTCGTTTTTAAACGAAGAAATACACATTTTGCTTGATATAGGATATTCTAATAATTCTAGTCGATATGTTTGTCACTTATTTTAGAGAATTTGCACCCTTTCGCTTGATTGAATGAGAAACTTACATCACAGACTATCATGGATATCGAATTACTTTTTCGAACAACGCCGTGTATGAATCATTCTATAAATACAAGACAACGAACGGAATTACGGTTAATAATATACATCAGAGTATAAATCATTTTACAAACAGTGGAATAATATCCTCTTATCTTCACACTGGGAATACAGGATGGTATATCTAGCTTTCATGAATCACCCTCTACATAGAAGATTAACGTTTTACGCGTATCACGGTGTGTGTTCAGAATAATATACGATCTGTATTATCCACGAATCCAAATGCCACACGCCCTATAGTATTATGCAATAGTACTCGTGTAGTTGCTTCGTAGTTCGCGACGACCCTTAGATGGATTGTCCTGTACATGCAGATCGCGTTACATACTGTTTGGATTATTAAGGTATCAATATAGCAATTTACCTTGCGCAAACCGCCTCTCAAAGGCGGAATAACATACAAATCATACCACAAACATAGCATCGCATCTTTACGAATACCGTACACACGAGACCACTTTACGACCTGCCCACCTTTTCAGATTTCGACGTTCCTCATGGAAAATAAGCCTTGGGAAGAAACGCGCGTACGCCTGTTATACCTTCCCTCTTTTTATTACCCCGATTAATCCGCCTTTCGCGTGTACACAACGTGACCCACGGCGAAATGACCAAACTTGAGCGCGCGCGCGCACGATAGTACGTAACGGAACACCTGTAATGAAACGTTTCGAGCGGGGTTCGAGGCGGAACCCATTTGCATAAGGAGTCGCACGCGGTGGTTTATCACCGCGGATCTGTCTCGGACGCAATACGTCTTCCCGCGACTTGCCCGAAACGTATCCTCGCGGGTCCCACGACTGATCGTAACCAGAAATTGCATTATGCATGACCGCTGCTAGATGGATAATAAACGCCCGGCATAATGCATAATCTGTTGCACCGATGTGATGTTCCTCGTTACGTTAGAAAGACGTTACACTTGATCCGACAATGGATGACTTTAAGAGACCTCGAGCTACATTTCGTTCCTCTTTGGCTCGCCGTGTTGGATCGTCGAGAGGTAGCTCCAGTCAGTGGTAGGTGTTCGGTGTTTCCGAACAAATCGGTGGAGAATTGTTTGAAAAGATGATTGTTCAACCGTGCTCCAAAGCAAAAGTTTGGTTAATTGAGGTAAACGGTTCGTTTGGTTCGTTTGGGTTATCTTGCGTTTTTCGTGACAGAGGATAAGTAGATTGAATAGAAGACTTTAGAAACTAAGGTCTTTTCATCTAGTTTGAAAGATATGGTAAAGTTGGTATTGAAGAATTCGTGAAACTTTGTGATACTTTAAAAAGAATTTTTGGAAACACCTTGGCAGGTTTCATGGTTTGATCGTGTTTGAGAAATTTGACGATGCTAGAATAGGTTCTTGTATTCTGGTGTCCATTTTGATTGAATAAAAGAATTCTAATATTTTTGAGGTCACTGTAGAAAATAGTTCGAGAAATAGTGATCTGTTAGCTCTGCTATCGGGTATAAGTTTATTTACGTATTTGTGATATTTTTAAGAAAAATTGTCATTTTATTAGAAATATAATGGTTTGATACTGTTTCAGAAAGACTTGAAGATATTAGAATTACGGTTTCTGAACATTTTTCGACTAAATGTAAATTTTAGTTTAGTCATAGATTATGGTTATTTCTCATTGACTTTTGTAATGATTCAAGGTTTTCTAACAAGTATAACGCAGCTTATAGTAATCGAGACTTTTCTTTCGTAACTGGTACATCTGTCCAAGACTTTATTATCTATTCAGAATGCAAAACAACTGATTTGCTTAACAGAAATAAGCCTGTACCTAGTGATTGTTTCCTTGAAATTAATAAGCTATTAGAATGGGAATTTCTCGTTGCTGCTTATCGAGCTTTAATCAGACGGTTAGCCCTGATCAATACATGCTACGACAAACGTTTCCCACTGTTTTGGGGAGAAAATATCTACAGTATACGCTGGTCCCCATGACCAAGAACCGCTCTAATTAGATTTGATCCAGGACTGGTCGGTTATAATGCAAATTCCACGTGATACAATCAAAGCGTCTTGTTTGGCCATGTTGAAGGAAATTATAACGTAAAATGCTCTAAATGAACTTAAAATTCATTATTTCTATCGTAGCGAAAGTGGCACATAGTTGTTTGTTGTGATTTAATGGAATACTTAATGGATCTATTGAATATTCTATGCAGTTTCATGTTATAATTAAGAATGCACAGATTAAATTTATTGTTAAACAGAAATATAATAGTTTTATTATGAACTGTATAATAATATCAAATGTGAAAAGATTCATTATGAATCTTTTCACAAGTCTGTTTAAGAAACTACTACAGTTTTTTCAAACACCGATTCCCTATCATGTGTCTAGAAATTTGTTTACAAATTATTGTGCGAACTAGAAATTATTAAAGTAATTTAATCAATTGAAATCTATCTCCATCTATATTAAAAGTACAATATTATTTCTTCTCTATATAACTGAGTGAAATCCACTGTTTAAAAATCAATAAGAACTCAATATCTCTCAAATTCATGTTTTTACTTTTCCCGTCGTCTTCTACTTGCCTCCTTTAATCAATTCTTAATAAAAAGAACATCGGTTAGCTTGCCAAGTGTATCGAAATGTGAAATCCGTGCCAACATCAAACCGCCAACTCCATTGTCCAGCTCCATCGAACCAGAGCTACGACACAATTCGTCCCAATCCCATCCGACACTGATTAACCGCACATAACGTACGCAGGACCGTCGAACGCGCACCGATCGTTCCGATCACTATGTATACTCCACCCTCGAGTTCCCCTTTCTCTGCTCTCGATTGGGTCTCACTAAAAACTAACTAAAGAAGTACATATGCACGTTCGATCGCGCACCCGTAGAACCGTCGTTCTACCCCTGGGTTCAACGGTCCGTAGAACAGCCCAGGTAGCGTCCTCCGCGGTGTACCCCTGTCGCGGAGGACCGCGACGAGATCTGACCTTGCCTGTCGCGCGCGTAACCTATGCAGAAATTCGGCGTCGAGGTTCGTTACGTCCGGATCGGGCCGCTATCCGATCAATATACGTGGCGTATCCTCACGCGCTGAGGACGCTTGCGCGCGGCCGGAGGCCGATCCGGGCGCGCACGTCGAGGAGGACATCGAGGAGAGCCACGGCAGCCGGCAGAGAGCAACCGTACAACACACGTATCGTCCGCAGTACGTCGTGATCGTAACGCGCATCCGTGAGTCGAACCTTATAATCCTCAAACGGATACTTGCGACCATAACAGAGGGAGAGCCGTGTCTGCGAGGCCAGTAAGGGAACGGGGACCGTTTTTGGCTGCCCATCGGAACTGGCCGATACGCTCTACCGCGATACCTCTAGCTCTCCGCTGTGGGTCTCGAGGGAGACGTGCTAGGGACAACCAGAGACCACCAGCAACCGCAGCCACGACTGTCGCAAATCACGACTTATGCGTCTGTACCGAGCAGGTAAAGATCTTCCGGGCCCTGCCTAGTCTCTCCGCGCTCTCCGCTCGATACTACCGTTCCTGGGGACTCGAGACATTGCACGCTGATAAAACACTATGCTGGATACGATCGTATTCTCCGGACACATCTGAGATTCCTCAACGTGTAGAATACTTTGGCTTCCTTTTTTTGAGGGGAAGGGGGTGCGGGTTCGTTCGATTGGGAGCTGGGGGTGGTTTCATTTCGAGGTTGCAAGGAGGTTGGTCAGAGTAGGACCAATTGCAATCGCAATTGTTGTGCTGACACATTTGCGTTCATTGATCCGGAATCTTTCGAAACGAACGGCCGTGCGTTGACGTGCTTACGCGTTGTGTTCTACCGATCTGGATGTGGATTAGTAAGTTATCGACTAGATAGAGTTAGAGAGTAAGTTCTTAATCCCGAATTTAAAGCTTCAGATTTGTAATTCAAGTATATGCGTCGATATGGATGTTCATTCACCAAGGAACTTTCAAATCTTGAAAGCAACTTACGATCAAATTTAAGTTCTTGTAAATTATCCTCTTCTTCATCTATTTCTAAATTCCAAACTTTTCTCCATCTTCGATGGCTCCTTCCGGTTGCATATTGGCAATGCTCCATTCGTTAAGCATCTTCTGATTCTTAAAGACGTTCAATGACGAAGTACAAGTTCTTAATTTACAAACAATGGTATAGATAATTACTGCGTTCTATTTTGTTATCTTGAAGGAATTCGGTTATACAGAATGTATTGACGGATGCTGATTTAAAATGATTTGCGCCTCTTTCAAGGTACTGTACTGACAATCTTCTAATCGCTTAGGTTAATCTTAAAACTTTGGGAATGGTAACACAGAGTAACCGTAATGGAAAATTTCCGTTTGTCCAGAACCTTCATTCATCCAGAACTATAGTAACAAGTTTCTCTCTCTAACGATTGCCATTTTAATTATCGTAGCAGCGCAAACTTATATTTTTCAACAATTTAGCACATGTATAACAAACTTTATAATTAAATTTAACCTCAGAAATTTAAGAGAAGCAATGTAATTACGACTTTATTTATATTAGCATATTGAAAAATTTATTTCCCCAAAATATTCCAGCCTTTGAATACAGACTTTATAAGCGGCAGAAAAAATTTGTTAAACATTTCTTAAAATGTCACTCGAAGTGAACTTGAAGCTTTCACAGTATTCAAACAGCGAGTAAATTTCTGTTCCATCGGATGTGCCTTTGAACCGTGAAAAAAGTTGTAGAAGCCGACGACCCGAAATTCTTTAGTTTTGAAATAGTGGCGGGGCAATAATTACCAGTTGCAATCAGCATAGTGGTTGATTTTCATTCATCGAGAATCTTCCGAGTCCGCGTTCTCCTCTTCGTGGCAACTCCTACGAGTCAGCGTAATGTGCATTGACGTGGCCTCTTTGCGCACTCCGTGACACAGTGCAACGTGGCCGTGTGCAAGCCTGCTCCTTAGTTTTTGAGTTTGAATACGGCTACTACGAGGCACCGTTCACATGATATCACCATCCTCGATGGTAGTACCTAGTCTCGTTTCTATTGAACGCGCATCAGCTACCAACGCGGATTTCGTTTTATCGCGTTATGGTGAGAGTGGTTTCGCACATTCAGCGTCGATAAAGCTGCTCGATGAACGATCCGATCTCCACGACTTCTCTAATATTATGTTCGGTGGGTTTCAATATGTGCGTGCGCGTCGCTTTAATAATCGTAACCTAGCAGCCTGCAATTTCGTACGGGGAATGACTATTGATCCCCTGGCCAACCATTCTTTCCAGTCCTATCAAATTACCCTCGCTTTTCCTAAAAAGTTCTGTCTTTTCGAAATATCTTGAAAGATGTATTATCAAGTTTTTGTTCAAGATCTATGTAAATGCCTTTTCTAGCTAGAACGGAGAGTAAATCGTTTTGCAATATACAGTACAGAATTAGGATTATAACGCGAAATGGTTACGTTTCCATTTGAAAGTGTTGGGTACTTTCAATGGTATGCAGTGGGTACTAATTATTGACTACATTTGATTGCAATTTTCTCTAATTTCGTCAAACGCTGTGATTTGCTCGATTAAACTATGAAGCTTATGGTTCGCGAGGTACATGTATCAATTATCTTGGAATGAAAATTGCAAGACTGGTTAAGTGATGACACAACATCGCGACTCGTAAGATTAATTCTATTGAAGTTCAAATTATTATATTGTAAATTTCTTTTTCACCCTTCTATATAAGCAAAAATTAAAATGTACTCCAACAGACTGATCTCCACAGACCAATTCAATGTATATATGGGAAAAGGGTTGATAGTAGCTTCATAATTTTTCTCATTAATATATAGATTTCTTAATTAATTTAAACAATCTTTTATAAATCAACTCATAATGTTCTAAAATTAATTTGTTCTCATTCGATGAGTCCATTGCATAGAATCATTACTTTCCTCAACTACAACAGAAACCATTGTGCCACCCCTCACGTTGCATATTGTCCCCCATATTTTTTCACAAATCATTTACTCGGCTTTCCAAAATATATATATATATATATATATATATATATATATATATATATATATATATTTTAACCACACAGGAGAAAGTCGACTAAGTTCACATGGAAACCTGCGAGAAGCACCCTGCGTGGGATCCGCGAAGGGTGTCTTCGCGAAAGTCGAAGAAGAAAGGTAGCGCAAGGGTCGCGTTTAGAGAATCAGTTCACTAGTGAATATTTTTATCGATCCTCTTCGACCCGGCGTATCTCTTGGTTCGCTGACTGATAAGCCTGGGGAATGAACAATCGCCATAGGGATTGAAGGAAGTGGATAAACGTGACGTGATGCCCCCTTCGAGCTGTTCCTGTCGAGTCAAAATACATATCTGGCTTGCTCTTGTTTGCCCATTGTGTCTGCGTATGTTGCGTTCGTTGCGTCTGTTGCGTTTGTTGCGTTCGTTGCTCGTATACTTTGCGAATATCACACGTGGAGAACTGCGTCATTGTCCGACTGTGATGCACGTAATTGCATATTTGTAGGACATTGCTCTGTGTTATTGAATGCTCGTCGAATGAATAGCACTTTTATTGTAGGAAGATTTTGATGCAACAAGATTCTGTTCACTTTATGCGATCGTCTCTTTTGTTGCGCTGCGCAGGTCATGGAAGTTTCACGATGATGGATACTTCGAGTTATATGACTGTTCTTGATCCAAAGTGAAGTTGATTAGTACGTTTGCAAGTCTAGGGATTCTTCCGAGTGTCATCGATGGTTAATTCATTCTTTGTAAAACAAGAAGTGTGAGATATTGTGGTGGGGGATATTGAAAATTGGTAAACTTATAAAGTTAAACATTAGTCGAGGATTTTGGTTTAAAATTTAAAAAATTCTAAAACTGGAACTAGTCATTTTTGTCTGTAGACAATTCATTCAATATGTTAATATTATTTCAAAGTATTTGATTGAGTTTGACTAGATTTTCGACCCATATAAACACAGTTATTGCCTTTCGCTAATATTATAATCATTACTTCAAAGCATGCCATTAATAGCATTTTTAGACGATTGAAACTCATCCCACAAACTACAACAATAATTAAGTCATACAACTTAACAATATGCTCACTAATTCGAGTACATATTCAAGCACACTCCATCTACTCCCATACCCACGACTTTATTTTCTTTACGATAAAAAAAAGTCTTCTCTGTCGTTTCATTAACAGTCATGGAGGCGCGCGAGAAATTTAATTACGTCACTGTGTTCTATAATACTGTTAATTACTCCACTCTACCTTTTTCTTTTTCACTAGCTACTTATTACCATCCGAACAAAATTATATTAGAAGAGACTTCTGAGTGTGAGGTTAGAGTTTCGCTGTACGCGGCGGGCAAGAAATCCACCCTCTGTGTCGGGAAGGGATCGATGCGGGAGGAGCTCGTTTAACGGCTCGGCTGGCGTATTCATAAACGGGCATCGATACTCTGTATCGCGGTTAGAATTCTCCCGCCGTTGTTTTACGCCGCGTGTCGGACATGAAACCGCTCGATACACGTGAGAACTGTGAATATTTTAAGGGGTGGCCGCTGATAAAGCACATAGCTGGAGCTTTTCAGTACCGGAGGATGCGGATTTCGGCTTCAGGGAGACATTTTTTATTTTTTAACCGCGAACCAACTCTTCGGACATAGTATTGGTCTAGTGTGAATGTGGGTCAATACATTTTTAAACCTCGTCTTACATAAATAATGTGTTGTCATTTAAAGACTGAAGAAAAGAATAAAAATGTCACGTATAAATTTTAGACAAATTCACAAAATAAAGAATATGCAGAGAGATAAGGCAGAGAATAATTTTTACAAAGCGTAAAATATATTCTCTTTGTCCTCCTTTAGTAGGCCACGCGTACAAAGAAAGGTTGTTCTCGTGAGGGTTAATTAAAAATAGAAGTTTATTATGCTTCACTGTTCCTTGACTGGTTATCATTACTTCTCTTTAATTATATTATAATTTACATTAAGTAGAGAGACGTGCGGTTGAGATTTGAACTGATTAAATATATTTAAAAGAGTGTCTCATTTACTTGAGTGCTTCAATTTAATATTCGCACGTTTAAGCAATTCATTTATATGGAAGCTCGCATCGTTATTATAAACGATCCAACAATTAATTAATTAAATTAGCATTGAATTAATAAAAAAGTAAGATTTTTCAGCAATTGACGATAAATAAAGACCGAGTTTAATTTAGGGTTCCCCGTTACAACTTTACATCTTCATTTTCAGATCGCGAACTTTAAATCCCAATTTACTACTGCAGCTAAACGTTCCAACCTGGTGTCACAATTTCAGACTTCAATTGACCGCAACGGCAAAACGCAGCAAACTTAGTACCATAATTTTCAATTTTAGGTCGCTATTGCAATTCATTGTTACAACTTTAGATTGCACTCGATTACTACAACCCAGATATTGTAACTCAGTATCTCGACTTCTCATCGCGAGTTAACGACGACATTATTTCTGCAAACACTCCTCGTTAAATACTTTACTCTGTGATCTTTTTCCCTATTGCTACCATACTCTTCTATAGACACCATGACTTCTCTTTAAAAATGTAGATTCATCTTAGACAATTTTCTCGGCATTCGTGAATATAGTGTCCAGAAGCAGATTAAAATACGGTCTGCCAGTCAAGAAAACATTTATATAGAAAGTGAAAAGAAACATGTTTCATGATTCTTCTCGATGCTGAAGTATTATGTGAATTTTAAAGCTTAACAATTATGTCTTATCCATTGACACAATTTTGTTGACGTCGATCGGTCGTCTTTAATGATTACAACAGGAGTCGTGGCATTGTGTGCAGCTTAGAAGCGGATTACGTTCTGTTTTTACATAATAGGATTTCTTCGACCTACCCAGACCGATACTCTACTCTACCCTGCATAGGTCGATAAAATCTATGAAAAATAAGTTCCACTACTTCCTTCTATTATTTTACCTTCCTCCTTAATTTCTGGAATATCATCGTTCGTTTCGATTTCAAATCAAATGTAAATTTTGTGAAAATTCAACGGGTTTTATTTTGAAAAGATAATTAATTCTACAAAAGGATTTCAAACGCCAAATTCCCGTGTTACGTTGCTCCGTAATTGGAGCATGCACCAGCGAAATGACTTTAGCCGCCATTACCAACTTACCAGGAATATTCAATTTTCTGTTTACAGCCTTAGCCGCTCCAATTGAAAATTTCATCGAGATAATCTTCAATTTACCATTTTCATACGGGTAATCGTAGTAATCATAAACGTTTAGTTTTGCCGCATTAAAAGGGATCAATTTTAAATTCTGATTATAACAGGATTATTACGTTAAATCTGTATCCGACAGGACCAGATTAATTCATTTACTTTTTTCGGTATTTTAGTTATTTTTAAAGTAAATTAAACAATGCTAGATTTGAATAATTGTCGACTATTATTTCATCGGAAAAAATTTGTTTGATTTTATGGGAACACTTTCGCGAATATCATTTCTCTGCTCCTCATCGTCTGTAATCGATGTACGTAGCCGGAAGTGTGTTCACGGCGTAGCGATTCCTGTCTGGCTTCGTGTCGCGAATGATCGCTGATATTACAGCTAATACGCAACCATAGTTGTTTTCGATCGCTTCCGTGTTTTCCAATCACGCTTGACAGGTGAGTCGTTGCCGGAGCTTTTATGTCAAATGCGAAAGCGAGCGAGAAAATCAATTTTCAATTTCGATAGTAAATATTTAGTAGTAACAACGTTGCATGTTAAGAAAAAAAAAACTGTAGCTATATTTATAAAATATATGAAAGAGTATGTATAGGAAAAATTGAAAATTACTGAAAATTTGTTGTACATCTGGAAATAGATCTTTTTACGTAACGTGTATGTGAAATATACTACAACAATATATAATAGATTATAATAAAAATTAAAGGTAGCAAAGATTATTCGAAGACAATATTTTTTTCGAAAGAGAATGGATTCTGAAAATACTTTCGTCGAAAGGACTCAAAAAATACTTCCGTCGAAAGGATTTAAAAAAATGTTCTTCTCTGCAGTTTTTATGAATTTTAAATAGGAAATTTTCAGGAAACGGGGCCTTAGAATTGGTACGCGAGGTACTCGTGGCTTAGCGCGATATTGATGGAGAAAAAATCGGACCTCTCCGCGTCTGCTCTTCTATGCCAAACCGCGAAGCCATTTTGGCCATATGAAAAATTCGAGAGGCTATAGATTGAATGGCATGTCTAGTTTACGTAACGTGGCTGTATTTATTGTAATATCCGTGACTCGATCACGCTCACGTTAAAGCTCATTTGGCCGAAGGATCTTACTAATCCTCGTGTCTAAAGATTGCTGGGAAATCAAATCGTTATTTGTGAGATATGTACTTTATCGCGAGGAATTATTCGTTCTTTGCACGCGAAAATACCCAAACCGTTTTATTATTTATATCCGCTACGTTGAATTAATGGTTACTCTAAACCATAAATGGAATTTCTAAATGTTACTCAAGATTAGCTAAATATAATACTTATATAATTAACGGTACTTATTTTTCAAATTAAATTTTTTTCTATAATCACGATATATGATGATTCTTAATTTCCTGTGGATATCTAGAAATATTTTTTTTATCAACGCTTGAAGTAAAGAATGTTTCGCCAGTAACGGAAGAATTACGATTGATCAATTGCTATTTCAACGAGTTTTCGTAAGATGATGCTGTAGTGGTTTCTAACGATACATAAAATATTAGCTGTCACGCATGATAAAAATACCATGAATATGAAATGAATTTATCCTAGTCACGGTGACAAAGTAAAACAGCCAGTTGGCTAGTAATTCGAAAGTCCTAGAGCACTTGATTTACATTCTGAAATATTTCCGCTGAAGAAACTTACTCTTGGACACGTACCAATGCTGTAAATGAATATTGTGTTGAAATTTGGAAAATTTAAACAATATATTGTAAGCATTAACACACAAGATATAGATTGAATAAAATACCTTTATTATTATTATGATCAATAATTTCTAATATTTCTATGTGTGACAATTACCAACTTTGAAATGAAATATTCGTACGGTTCACTTAATTAAAAGTGACTTCGACAGACTGATTTCATATACACAGCAATATTTCCCGAAAAGCTACTAAAAATTCGTCGAAATCGAAGCTGGGCAATTGAGATTCTTCCTTCACGAGAATAAAAGCTCCTACATAAATGAACATTCTCATCTGACACTGCCGATACAGGTAGCACAGTCAGCGTGTTGAATAATGAAAGTTAGCACACGAAAATATCCATGGATGAGTAGATCGACTCGCCGCGAACCACATTCGTCTTTTATCACCTATCTGCCGTTCGGTTGTTCCATTTCTGGTGAACGATGCTCGTAGAAGTGTCCTCCTCGCGTCGTTTCCGGTGGTGATACCTCGAGACGTACCCCTTTTCACTATCATGATTTTCGCATGGTCGAGCAACCCCCTGCACCGGCTTGACAAACGTTAAATCGTCACGAGCTAAATGGTATTACAAATCCATCCTAAATTCACTAACGACTGAGAGAATAACAACCGAAACGCATATAAATGATCCACGAACCGCACGCTGAAAATCACACCCCGATGCTCCTGTTTTGCGAGCGTCTTTAGCGGGTCCAGACATACCCTCTCTCGATCTCTCGCCTCGGTTACTCGTACGCGGATGGACGTGCCAAGATTGGTTATATATGAGCGTGAAACGTAAATCGGGTCCCGATGTCTGCGAGGCGTGCCACGCGTTTCCTTGGCTTGCGATGATTAGGCTCACCGGACGTAGGTTCGTTCTTGCTTGGTTTTTCGTGACGGAGGATCGATTGTGCAATGCTTTTTAAAAGCGAGTCGAGTATTTGTAGGCTTCTTTTAATTTTTATTCCTACTAAAATTCATTCTAGCATATATATACAATTAATATTAATTGTAATATATTATCTAAAATCAGACATTATCATCATTCGTTATTTTAGTAAATTTTGTAATTTTTTAATTTGATATTTAAAACCCTTTTCTTGAACATACTTGTTTCTTTTAGTGAAAAGTAATTACTTAATAAATCATTTATTACCTTTCTAAGTAGTAAAAAGAGTTCTTACATTGACCTTGCTCAAAGGTTTCAGTCGTTAAGATTGGAAAGGTTGTGGAACATATATGAAGTTTGTATGTAAATGTACTGTACGCATTTAATTGTGGATGGTTAATAATAATAATAATAATAATAATAATAATAATAATAATAATAATAATTGTACATTTGATTGCAGAAACATCCAGGATATCATCCAGAGGGAAAGGATCGGTGTACAGCAAAGGCGGCGGTAGTAGGACATTGTCCAAGCGATTTCTAAACGGCAACATCATCACCTTCGGCCGGTCCAATCGTTCTTTACGAGCCACCTGTGAGCTAACCACACCAACCTGGTACCCAGGCTTTATTAGGGGCACAAGCGACGGACAGGCAGCGTGTATGATCATTGAAGACTATCCCCCTCTGCCCACCAAACCGAGGCAATATTTGCATCAAGATACCACCCAACGATTTCTGAACCACCTGGTCCTGCCTAAGCACAGGACCTCAAAATTTTCCAGGTTCCCATCCAACCGTACGATTCACACTTATTACTCGTTGGCCTTTTTAATTCTAGGGAAGCAAATTTAACGTATGTCTAAGATAGATCTGCGACTGTCTTTAAATTGGATGATTATGAATACCTTAAATGGAGGAAAAAGAGTCCCAGTGAATAATATATTCATTTCAGTGGCGTCTCGTTTTGTTTGCGTAATCCTAAAATTGTAATTTAATCGCTACAGATGTAGTTCTCTTAATCCGAAAGATGCTATGACCATTGGTAAAAAGGGTGCTTAAGAATGTTGTAGGATTCTCCATATCCAGTTGACTGGAATTGAGGATCGGATAATAGGAAAAGGGTTAAGGAGGCCAGAGAATAATGGGCTGTATCTAAATAATAAAGTTGAGCACGTTCGACAGTGATTGAAAATTCGATTTCTAGTAATAGACATCGGAAGCTACAGCCGTTCAGAGAAACGTGACTGGCGTCAGTGGTTAGTGCGGCACACGTTACCGCAGACAACGAAAATCACCCTGACTCGACACGTAACGAGCTACCATCGGGTAGCCATTGCCTGGCAACGTCGCTGCGCAGCAATCAAACTGCCGCTGGGAAACGTGGGAAGTAGATCCAGAAGAACGAGGACGAAGACGTTACCTACTTGAACAGAACAAAGTACTGGGGACCGCGTTGTATCCGGGACGAGAGCAAGAGTAGAACGGCCAGAAAAAAGCTTTGGGTAGCTTTCGACAGTCCAAGACACTCGCGTTTTCACCATTCGCCAGGAACGTATTTTCACAACGACGTCTCGCCAGAAATTGCTGTTGTCGCTCGGTAGGGATATCAAGTTAGCCAGGTGCAAGAGACGGAAACGCCAGCCGTCACCATGGGGAGCGTCAACGTGAACCGTAATGTGAGCGATGCGTTCTATCGCTATAAAATGCCGCGGATCCAGGCCAAAGTGGAGGGCAAGGGTAACGGCATCAAAACGGTTATCGTGAACATGGTCGACGTCGCGAAAGCGATTGGACGGCCCGCCACCTACCCGACCAAGTACTTTGGCTGCGAGCTCGGCGCCCAGACCCAATTCGACTTCAAAAACGAGCGGTTCATCGTAAACGGCTCGCACGACGCTACCAAACTGCAAGACCTCCTCGACGGGTTCATCCGTAAATACGTGCTTTGCCCGGCCTGCGACAATCCTGAAACCGAGCTGATGGTCAGCTCGAAGAAGGGTACCATCTCGCAGGGATGCAAAGCGTGCGGCTATCACGGTCTATTGGAAAGTAATCACAAATTGAACACCTACATATTAAAGAACCCGCCAAGCTTGAATCCTGCGGTCCAAGGCAGTTCATTAACCGAGGGAAAACGTGGGAAACGCTCGAAACGCGCCAACGGCGAAACAAATACCACCACCACTACGACTACCGCTACTGCCAACGGCGATCGATCTGGTTCTCCGGAGAACGATACGACCACCACCGACATCGTGGTCGAGGCTCCTCAAAAGATGGCGGACGAGAACGGAGACGACGATAATTGGGCGGTCGACGTGTCGGAGGAGGCGGTCAGAGCACGTCTGCAGGATCTAACGGAGGGCGCCAAGGGTATGACCATCAGCGACGATCTCGATAAGACTGAAAAGGAAAGGATGGATATGTTTTACAAGCTGGTGAAGTGTCGTCGCGATGCCGGGCAATTAGACAACCACAAAGAGTTAATCTCGGAGGCTGAGCGTTTGGAGATAAAGACGAAAGCACCGTTGATCTTGGCTGAATTGCTCTTCGATCAGAATATCGCCGCCCAAGCGAAGAAATATCGCGTGCTTCTTCTGCGTTTCACCCATGACGATATCAAGGCGCAAAAGTATTTGATCAAGGGAATCGAGCAGGTGATAGCTTTGCACAAGGACGCTTTGATGCCGAAAGTACCTGGCATTTTGAAGGTGAGATCGTTTACTGCAGCCGTAGCCATTGCTGGCACACTGATTCTGAATTGATTCTTAACGAATACTACGAGCCAATCTACGTCACTTCTTATCGCGATAATTACACTAAAACAATTTTAATGTTCGTTCTATCTGTACAGGCTAATCTTTACAGTCTTTATCGTTAACTGCAGGCTTTAAAAGCAATCTTTAAAAAGATGTACGCGCGTTATCTGTACGTACATTTTAAACCGTTGAACCATTTTTAACGAATACAAATATGTTTGATCAGTGCTTAGCGAGTTAAAACGCTATGTGTTTATATATAATATCGATCACAAACGAGTTAACAAACTGTTTCTGCTTATTATTTCAGCTGTTTTACGATGCTGATATTTTAGAGGAAAAAGCTTTGTTCGAGTGGTCGAACAAGGTGACAAGAAAAAATATATCAAAAGATTTGGTATCAAAGGATTTGATATCGAAAGAAATTCACGAGAAAGCAGCACCGTTCTTAACCTGGTTGCAGGAAGCAGAGGAAGAGGATTCTGAATCAGAGGAAGAAGACGATGATTTGGAGGTAAAGATCGTGCGTTTTGAATAAGAAGTTTAGAACTGTGTATAGTTACAATTATTGTTTTTTCGTTTTTGTTTTGTAGATTGAATACGATGATAGAGCTAAACAATCGCTGAAACCGCAACAGCCACCGCCTGCGCAGAAGCCTGCTGTAGTCAACGAAGGCTCTGGTGATGAAGATGATTTTGATATCGATGCCATTTAGAAAGAAAACAAGATAGAAAGATGCTCATATACTCGGGCGTGGAAAATTAGAGGAAGAACATGTCCGATAGAGGATGACGCTAACGATCTATTCTCACATGATACAAAGAGCCGCAATGCAATCTCTTATTATAATATAGTGTTTTTTTGTTATTTTAGGCCAAGGAAGTGATTTATAAATGCCATTATATGTATATGAGAAATTTTAACTGTTCCCAAGTTGACAATATTTATCTGTACGGTAATAATTTTTATTGTTTTTTAATAAGGCGATTTGCGAATTACCTATATCATTATTCCTAATTAATTATTGAGATTTTCGAAATGAACGAGAGCCGATGCTTCTATAACTTAATGCGCGTCGCTCTTTTAGAAGAAAGAAAAGATTTTGATAGTTCTCTGGCGTTATTGGGAAGTTGGCCTGCTGAAAGCGTTCTCTATTGTATCTATTTACTATTCAAATAATAATTATTCAAATAAATATGGTTTATCGCAATGTAGTAATTTCGTTTTCATTTTGTATGCGTATCCTCCGAGTTATAATCACGCGGTACCAGCAACGCAATAAAAATAGGTATTACAAACACCCATTACAGTTTACTCAGCCATCCATAATTGATACGATTCCTTTGAAATAGGTGAATCAATAATGATTCACATAAAAAGACAGTTTGTGATTTAAAGAAAAGATAAACTTTTTTCACAGATTTATCTTCTGTACTTCAATCGCTTGTATGCCCTTAGCGACAAAGCGGTAAGACGTACAATTTATCATATAGTTCGCATGCATTATGTATGTGCGTATAATGTATCAAAATACATGTACTGAACACGTATTAATTAACAAAATATCTTTACAGACATCGCAACGTTTCTTTACTATTTTCTCCGAATTTATTGATAATTTGATTTGTTTCTATTCAATTTTATATTTGAGAAACTACTTACAGATCAGTGGCATCATCTCGGTAGAAAATGGTCAAACTGGTTGACATTCAGTTTCAGCTTTCCTTGAAGAGCTGAAGCTAGTCTATCAGTAATTAATTTCCTTGACGATAATGATATGCGACCGGTTTGAGTACTTTCTATAAAGATGACGCTACGTGTAATTCAATATTAGGTTGACTATAGTGGTGACTAATCCAAGTTAATAACTAACAATGTATATGGATAGATCTACATCTTCCTTAACCCTTTCTTCCCCCTTCTACCGATGGATACCGTGGGTGTATTCTGATTTCCACCGCACAGGGATAAACCTCTGCTTTAATTAAAAATGGCTCCTTGGTGCAGCTCTTTCCTTGGAACAACAAAACCTCAAGCATGAACACTTCTTTTTCCTTTTGTGCTTTCAAATATTGTAACATACTAGTAATTTTAACCATACGATAGTTTTTTAAGTTCTGTCGTTTCGTGCAACATTGAGCAAACATAAATCGACGATCGTCCAATGGGAAGTAGTTTTATCTAGTAACTATCTTTCTCATTGGTTGGCTCCGTCTAGTTGGTGTCATATGAGCTGCAGATTCGTTGTAATTGCTGTAAGTTTTGTAGGTTTGATTAAGCCTTAGGCTTTTATCTAATCGTATTTCTCTGAATACCAATCGTTCAACACCATTGCACGAGCATAAAAAACTATATAATCGAGTTGAAGATAAAATGTCGCTTCATAGAAATCGATACGAAACGTAGAAAATTCCGGTAACTGGCGTTGCTGTCGGATAGAGTCGCTTCAGTCGCGGTTTTACTATCGGCCAACGGTCGACTTACATTCTGGAGATTTTCTCGGCAATTTATCCGTTCCGAGGCACGAATTTTCGATTCGTACGGAATTTAACGGACGTCCAGGGTGTCGCGAGAGTGAAAATCACCCTCGGTGCTCCACTCGGTATCCGAATCGTGAAATATGTGATTACTGTGCTCTTATTAAGTTCCACGGTTTTCGCCATCTTAGTCTGTCATCAAACCTGCGGAAACAAAGTTTAGTGTCTCCTTTATCGCGTTCCACCTTGTCGCTGGGGACGATAGTCAGACGAAAGTTCGATCGACGTTCCTCCGCATCGTGACCGTCGTTTCACAGTGAATTCGCGATAGAGATCGGTGAGTGGAATCCGTTTTTTTCGGCGGTATCACTGACCGTCGTGTCATTGCATTTCGTTCCACGGATTTGGTCAAATATTGCACGAGCTGAACCTCCCGAAATCTGTTTGCCCACTGAAAAACGATTCTCTTAAAGGTTCGCCCTCGAAACGTCGAGGCATCCTGTTCTTTATCAAGAAAGTGGGATGATACACTGAACAGGGGGAAATTCCTGCGTGGACCGTTCGCAAGGGTGAGTTTTCGATCGTCCAGGCATTTCAAATATAAGCTCCGACTTTTGCACCCCGTGCGAGTCGAAAATCGTTTGATCTATTTGGTCTCGAATTGCCACGCCTTCGATAGACGATCGTCGGAAGTAAATCGTTTTTAATTCAGTTCCTGTAAGACTCTTCGGAACCATCACAGAAAATCAGTGACCATGACGATGATTGTGATGATAATTATCCCTATTCTGACGCGGCTTTAGAAAGGAGCGCGTTCCATCGAAATTTTCACTAATCTTCTAAAAATGGTATCGGAACTCGCGGCGAGAGAAATTGTTTCACGGTGCATCATTGTTCGGCGTATCCTTGTGCATTCTTTAAGTGTGATTACATAAATACGCGCAGATAACCGAAGATTGTGCACAAGATGACAGATGATGATAAGATCGTCAAAGCGGAACGTCCAATTGTAAACTGAATAAATCTGCCATTTGTAAATATTTTTCCGTTCCTTGTGTATTTTACCATTTAACAGGAATAATGGATACTTGTATGGACGTTTATTCGACTGTTTTATCGTGTGCTTGGAATCCCTAACCTCTACGAAATTATGAAACGTTCATGGAATAGTCTCGATGAGCTGGTTGAATTATTTATTCAGATATTTCAAGAACTCGCATCATGCAGTTCCTAACTAGCGTTCTATATACTGTTACCGCATTTCCCATTTACTGTTACCGCTATAGACAAGTGAAACTTAAAACGAATATGCAATTGTTATACGATATGGATCCCAATCATAGTGTTCCAAGCCGTTATATCCCCCTTACAAATATAGATCTTCAATTGTCTCGCCTCATCCATGACCATTTGCGACTGAAAAATAATGCAATGCACTTCGCCGCGCTGTCGTTGACCTCTTTCTATTTTATACTTTCGAAAATCTAATTTAAAAATTCTCTTCGCTGAGCATTCAATTTGCGCATCTAATCTAGAGAGTGCAAACGAAGCCACGCTACCGCTACCTTCAGCTCGAACTTTTCAAACAACTTCGAGCGCATTCGAAAATGATTGTATCTTGTATATTTGTAGATATTTTATTATAACGTTTACCAATACCATTAAGGATACTTTTAATAAAATAAAAAGCGTTTTGTAACATGAGATGATCGTATTAAATCTATAAGACAAACATCGTCCACCCTGTTTTACGTCAAATGCTCACGCACGTGCTCTTCCCAATAGCCTTATCGATTTCTAACACGTATACATGCACGCCCGACCCATAAGATGGCATCCTTGAAAGGCTACCTAATCAATCGTGACAGCGCTACTTTCTCAGAAGCGTTTTTATGCTCCAAGTCTTGTATTGTTACGAACAGCCTTGTTTGTTACTTTTTGAACGATAAATAAAGTTTCTGGATCGAATGCGATCGAAAAGTGTGGAAGCTTTCGAAAAATCGCTAATTTAATTACACCGTGGCGTTCTTCCCGATAGAATCGTCGAATGAAATTCGTGAAAGGCAATTTTTTATAGGTGTTGCATGGATGCGGTTGCATGTTGTACGCTCCTCTACGAACGGGCGCACATGGTACAGTACTTGTAACGTTCTGTCGTCATGCCGTGAGTCATCCGGCTATCGTCGGTTTCTGTTCCCCTGCGAGAAACGAGAAAGGTTGCGAGAACTCGCGCTCTATGTGCGTTCCCTGCTGCCCGTGCAACTCCTAAAACGGTCCACAAACTCCAGACGAATTAATTGGTTAAAAAAATTATTAACGGCGCTATTCTGTGTCGGCGTTTGTCTATCATGATACGTATCTACGCGGTGTTACTTGTATTAATGCGATATGCTTTTATGTCCATGTAACCGCGGTTCGGTTTAACGCAATTAATTACTAAAAGAAGGAAGGTAACAGGGCAGAAGTAGAGGAAGGAAGTAGTTCGAAATCGGTTTCAAGTCTGTACTTTTACAAGCGAATTATATATTCTTTTCTCCAAAAAGAGTTTGGTCAGGGATATTGTAGGTGGACGTGCGTGTAGATACGTGTCTCCCAGCCCTTTACGAAGCGTTAAGTGTCATACACGCGCAGCACCCTCTCTTAGAAGGTTCATTCATCGCATATCCACCCTTATCCACCCCCGGTTATTCCTACTGACCGACTGACGTTTATTTGCGTATAGGGCAGTAACGACGGTAAGCACGAAGCACTTTTCTTAAAGTAGAAACGTATCGTTCATTCCGTCGTGCACAGCAAGTATATCCGACATGCCGGTGTCCAGTGCACCTATTTTGTGCAGTTGTAGGAACACCCATGAAATCGTGGGCGCATGCGCAATCGTACCGCATCCCCTTCCGTACCCTGCCGTGTCGGTCTTTCGTGTAGAGGGTGCGAAGCCAAACGTTAGCCCTCTCAGTAAAGAATTAAACGCGATTCCGCGAGGTGGCCCCCTTTAGAAATCACATTACGGGACACGCTGTAGTGTATATAGATATATACATATACATATATTGTACAGATTCTATTTTTGTACGGTTTTGGACACGGGATAAATGACTTTTTTACGACAGATCCGATCGACTGAGAGTGACAATACGGCTGCGACTGTCCGCGAAGAAACGACAGACAGATCGATATAGTAGAAAGTTAAACTTTTTTTTGTACACGAAATTAGGTAGGTCCAACAGAGTCCAACATTACCGATGGGTAGAACAGATATGTCAAAAACGCTGAACGCTTATAGAATGTGAGTAGTTTCCCCTACTTACGAATCCTTCTACAAACCATTTCGATTGCTATCTAGTTTTTTCCATTTCTTTTCCTTTTTTATTAACACCTTGTCGAATCAGGCATTCCTACACCGCTACACGGTTTTACGTAAACATACCAAGCTCTAATTGCCGCGCACTTTCATTAGAAACCTCACCTACAGCCTGTTTTTTCATCGCAGTTTTTCCAGCAGCACGATATGCGCCATTAAGAAAAACCTCGCGACTGCATGCGCGAACGGAACGAAATGATACTTCTCGAAAATCGAGGAGCGTTCAGATGTCTCGACATTAAGGAATATGTTATATTTGTTTGACATGACAAATTTCATAGCACATCGTTCACAACATCGGCTGAGATATTCATTTTCGCTACCGGTACTTTGTAATATAAGCTCCACCAAAAGTCGATACGACCCGAGACATTCGTGCTTTAACTCTTCACGCTTCTCTCAGATTCTTTATATAGTATAATCGATTCGTGAAGATTACCCTGCTCACAATTGCGTGCAACAAGGTTCAATCGTTCTTTTAAGTCCAAGTCTTTCTGATGAATCAGTTCATCGGAAAACTATCGTCGACGAGAACGAGACATTCTTCCTCGAATCTGTCCCTTAAAACGATGCGACGTTTCAGTCGTAATAGCCGAGGTCAAGGCTTGTTTGGTGGGACGATTGCACGAGGTCAAGGTTTACAGGTGTAGAAACCTAAAATGCAGAATTTGACCTGGCACGCCGACGAGTCAGTAATTTCCTCGTTTCCCCCCAGGAATCTATACTTCCGGTCATCCTTATCGATTGAGTACGACGTCGCGAATTTTCTATTTCTCCATCTCCATCTCTCTCTCCCTTCCTCCCCCCTCTCCCCCCTCTCTCTCTCTCTCTTTATCCGTTGAAAATTCACCGTCTCCCTTCTCTACATCTATATACATTATGTCGCATAAAAGAACAGGCCATGGTATTCGCGCTTGCGCGGCATTACCCAGCCATTGATTCCGTCTGGGTTTTAACGCGGTTCTGACATGGGGTAAGTTTTCTATCGGAACGATCTTATTTTCAATTGAATTTCGTACTCCACCGTGTCATCCAGCGATTCGTCGCGCGAACGTTTCGTTCCATCGACAATAATTATTCGCGAGGCGCGCGAATACCGCCGATTAGTCTTTCCTTCTCGAAAATTCACTTTTACTCGGTACGTTCTGTCACACCTACGAACACCAGAAGCGCCGTGACTACCGCGCATGCGCGTCCATGCAAAACCATTGATTTCTGTAGGTTTTACGTGGCCCTAACATGGGGTAAGTTTTTATTTCGAATTAACTCTACTTGGTAATCGGTGTTTGAGTGTTCCTAAAGCCATTTTCGCTCGTACGAACGAACGTTAGGCCGTAATAGGGGATCGTATGTTTACGTAGGAACGGAATCACTCCGGCCAGTTTGAGTACGAAAACGTTCTCTGTACGTGTGCGAATGCCGGATACGTTCTGGTTGCCTCGGTTGAAATACTTGGCGATGCCTATTTTTGATTGCGGTTAATTATTGGCGCGTAAACCAAGTCGTTCCAAATACCGCCTGTACACCGCCTAGCTTTACCTTTTTCTTTATGCTTTCTGCCTTTGGTCGCGATCGTAGAAGGCTGCGCAAAACGCAGCCTCATTATCACTCTGCGGTGTTATCGTTGCGACAACTGCATAACAATCGATTTCGATTGAAATAAATTGCGATAGAACGTTGCACGTTCGACTCACATCTTTCCTCGATTAAAGAACGATACATGTTCCTACTGTCTAACAGTACTAACGAGAACGTGATACCTAAAATAAAATAATATTCAAAGTAATACTTGAAATAAAGAATGGCTAACGAAATTCTTTAATTTTACGTCCGATTCGATGTTTACTATGTATGTGTAACCGGCTGTTTTTAATTTCCAGCAAAAAAATAGAAAACATTGGTAGAATGACGGCCATGACGCAGGAAGAAATTATGGCTGGTGCCAGAATTGTGGCACAGGGGTTGGAAGCCCTCCGTGTGGAGCACGGCGGACTTTTACAGGCCCTTCAGACCCAAGATGCGCCGGTGGCGAGAGACAAAGCTAGCTTGCTGTCGAAGAACATCGAGATGATAGAGCTGGGCCTCGGCGAGGCACAGGTCATGATGGCCCTTGCGAACCACTTGCAAATGGTGGAGGCCGAGAAACAGAAGTTGAGGACGCAAGTGAGGAGGCTGTGCCAAGAGAACGCCTGGTTGAGGGACGAATTGGCTGGAACGCAGCAAAAGTTGCAAGCCAGCGAGCAAGCAGTAAGTAATTGAATCGGGAGCATTTCAGAAGCGCAACACGATGGGGATGATAGCGTTGCGTTCATCTAATGCAATAATATACACGGGCTCCTCGAAGGTCGCGTTCGTTACACATTCGTGAAATGTTTTCAGCAATTTCGTTTCAATATTACAATTTGATTTTTTGCGTTCTCAGTAGTCGTTACTCAGTAGCCGTAAACTCGGCGTTTCCTAAGGATCAATCCATATGTGTGCACGAAACTTGAACTTCGACGATACGACGTTCGTGTAAAATATCTTTCCACCCTTTTCAGGCTACTTCGCTCTTCAGGAGTTCAAAAGGGTGTGGACGACACTCGGAGGCGCATACCAATAGATAATATGTAACATTTTTTTAAACAAGGGACTAACGCATGTAACGTTTTACCAGGTAGCCCAGTTGGAGGAACAAAAGAAACAATTAGATTTCATGGCAAGCATAAAACAGTACGATCCGGATCCCTCCGCGGACGATGAAAACGCTAAAGACAGACAGCCAGACGATCCTGTGGTTGATCTGTTCCCTGATGATGATGCAGACGATCGAAACAGTAAGTGTACGTTCGCTTTTTCATTGTTTTATCAAGCATCTCTTGCAGGTGTTTGAAGTTCATCCGTTAAGTCTGTGCGAATAACGCGGAAGAGATCCTAAAACTCTTAAAGGACTATTTATTATGAAGAATAGAAGAACTTCCCAGGATGATGAACCTCGATGAAGTTCTTTGATGACGATTTAAATCGTTTCCTTAAAGTTCTGTATACTACAAGACTAACGATACGCAACATCGTATATTGAGAATTTCATTGTACCAATCGAGAAGCGGAGAGATTCTGCGTTCGCACAGGCTTAACGACACCGCGATAAGGGTCACTTTGTTTGCAATGTTCGGCGTTTTTCTATTGCAGCGATATCGCCTACACCGCCTTCACAATTTGCACAACAAGTAAACGCGGGATACGAGATACCCGCGCGCTTGCGTACGCTGCACAATTTGGTTATACAATACGCGAGCCAAGGCCGCTACGAGGTGGCCGTGCCGCTCTGCAAACAGGCGTTGGAGGATCTCGAGAAGACCTCCGGCCACGACCACCCGGACGTCGCCACGATGTTGAACATACTTGCGTTAGTATACAGAGATCAGAACAAATACAAAGAGGCAGCGAACCTGTTGAACGACGCGCTGGCGATTCGCGAAAAGACGCTTGGCGAGAACCACCCGGCTGTCGCTGCTACGTTGAACAACCTGGCCGTTTTGTACGGTAAGCGAGGCAAATACAAGGAGGCGGAGCCGTTGTGCAAACGCGCCCTGGATATCCGAGAGAAGGTCCTCGGACGCGATCATCCGGACGTCGCGAAGCAGCTAAACAATCTCGCGTTGCTCTGCCAGAACCAGACCAAGTACGAGGAAGTGGAACGCTACTATTTGCGCGCGTTGGAGATCTACGAAAGTAAACTCGGCCCGGACGATCCTAACGTCGCCAAGACGAAGAATAATCTGGCCTCGTGCTACTTGAAACAGGCCAAATACAAGGACGCGGAGATTTTGTACAAACAGGTGTTGACTAGAGCACACGAGAAGGAGTTTGGTGCTATTGCTAGTGATAATAAACCAATCTGGCAGGTAAGGACGCCTTCAGTGCTTTCCGATCTTTGCAATACCGAGTCCAAAGCCGATCAATGCAATACCAAGGGGCGTTCTTCGAATTAACGATGCTCTCGTGCATTTAAGTCAAATAATTTCTTGTTTGTACAAAATTTTATGACGTTCAAGTATGTTATATTTTGTAAATAAGGTAGCCAATGGTTTTTTTACATTTTACGCGCAGTTCTTTCTATTCTTTTTTTCCGCTTAATCCAATTCGTGTACACCAAAGGTCAAAGTTAAATATATGATAATAAACGTTTTTACTTGGGTATCTTCTGCACCAAGAAACGAGTTCTAATTTACGATCTCTCGACTTGTCGTTCGACGAATCCTTTCCTCTGGTATTGCGAGGGTTACTTACGGTTACCGGATGTAACGGTGACACGGAAGGTGCTAGAATCCACTGAGTGATGGAAAAACAACGTGCTCGTTTCAGGTTGCGGAAGAAAGGGAAGAGAATAAACATAGAAATAAAGAGAACGCTCCATACGGAGAATATGGAGGCTGGCATAAAGCAGCCAAGGTGGACTCGCCTACAGTCACGACTACCCTGAAGAATCTTGCTGCGTTATACCGAAGGCAAGGGAAATACGAGGCGGCAGAAACTCTTGAGGATTGCGCTTTGAGGTCACGAAGAGAGGTAAGCGAAGCAATTGTTAGACTACAAACTACTGTCTAGACTTTCACGATAGAAGTAACGGAACATATAGCACGGTGAAAGAAACTTGAAGACGTATAAAAACGATCAGAAAGAAAATTATCTAGTACGTGATGCGAAGAGATTAGTTTCTTGGATGTATTGCGCCCTGTCAAGATCGTTAAATCGAATAGAGAGTTGTTGATGTTGTTTTAGCACATTCGAAGCTTGCGTTAATGATTCATGTGAGTCATGCAATATCGCAGTCGTTTAAGCTGACGCTTGTAAGTCATATCGGTACTGCAAGAACGATTCGCATCTTCTGAAGAACATAGAAGAATACATCAGCTTAGAATGTGTTTAAAGCATTGAAAGATCGTTCTAACCCTATAACTACTAAGGATCGGTGAAGAATCCCAACGTTTATTTCATTTCTTTGGCAAACATAGTCAAGCACAGTCTCGATTATGAGTTCCAATATCGTCTGAATAGATTTGAGAGAACTGTAACATTTCTGATTGAAATATAATGCGCTCATTGTTATAAGTTGTCATCATGTGGAAGCCATCCTACTTAGTTGATAATCGTTTGTATAAGTTTGTATGTTTTGTCTTATACGAAACAGGATTTCGTTAATGCCTTTGATGTGCGCTCAGCTAGCTTTGTCAAAAATCTATCAAGCCTTTTCAATGTTTTGACTATTGAATCATACTCTAAATCGAAGTGCCTCAGAGTTCATAATTGCTTGCGTAACACACTCAGCTTACAATTGTAGTCTAATAATGCAGGGATCAGGATTATTTCAATTTAACAAAATACTACAGCAAGTAGATATTTCCCTCACTGATACTTATTGTGTGCAGCGCTGCTGACGCGTTTCGCAGAAATAATGGGCAATACCATTTAGAAATGGAGTATAACGAAAATACTGGATCAGAGTATCTAAACACGTTCGCATCGGGAAACGAGAATTCTTGTTTTGCGAGGAATTTTAGAAACTAATTGTTGCAGTTTTAATACACACATGTTAAAATATCTTTAGACATTTAACTGCGAATGTGTTAACATGAAATATACGAAGACTCCGCAAAGCATTAATATCTGAAATTTTCTAACAAATCTGTCCAGTCCCATTTAAATTTTACTGTCTCAGAGGACTTGTTGCGCAAAGCAAAGTACATTTATAATGCATCCTACGTGACGAGGCAGTAGATAATATGGACGTTCATGCGATCACTTGCTGCGGTTGCAGCTTGGACTGCCAATCGATTGTCACTCATCGCGAGAATCTGGAATCTGCGAACCGATTCTGTTCATGCGTCCATCACGTGTACTCTTCTCTTTATATTGATCGCTTCGTCTCATTGGATCGACAATAGTTGCATTGTTATGCATCCTTACGTGAGAAACGCTATCACAGCGAGAAAGAACAAGATTTATCTAAGTTTACGCCGTTATATGAAAAAAATTTCACAACCGGAATGGTAACTTGGTAGTTATAGGGTTAATCGCGAGCATCGCGGAAGTACTGATTACTTGAGTAACCATTTCCGTTTCCCCTCGAAACAGACATTGGAGTTCGTAAAACAAGGGAAAGTCGCTCAGATTCTAGGGGAGGAGAAGGGATCGACGAGACGCGGCTCGCGGTCAAGTCTGGCCAACAGCGAACACGAGCAACACGACGAGGTAAGTTCTCGTTCACATTAAAAACGTGACCAATTCAGTTTTAGTACGCACTGCATGTTCGTAGCACACGAATTAGTCTCGTCTACTATCCTTTTCTTCTTTCTTTTTTTGTTCTTTTTTCGTTATCCGGCCTGTTCTGATGAATCGGCGACACGACACACAATCACAGGGCTCGCTGCCGCTGGTACAAAGGGAGCTACACGAGGGACAGTCCGGCCACAACGACGCTAGTTCTAACAGACACGGTTTTAAAAACAAGATCTTCCAAGCTTTCGGGATTCACTCTTCTATGTAGGATAAATCCTTCGTTCGTAGCGTTCTCTTTTTCTTTTTTCTCGTTCGATCTATTCGCTCAGTCGCCGCGCGGCGTACTTCCGGTGTACGACTGCGTTTATTATACGTACCTCTAGGACAAGAACGGATTGCCTAGTTAAAAGAAATGTACGATTTAGGTGTCCATTTTTAAATTCCACGTAGCGAGAGCCTCTCGAAGAGGGCGGGTACAGTTGCGATGACACGCGTTAATTGTACCACAGTTCCTAACGTTTCTGCTCGTTCTTCTCGGCGCTAAGTCGTGACGCGTGTATTTAAACAAATATACTTTCTGGCATTTTTCTTATGTGTTCGACTCGAGCGTCGTGCGAGGTTTCGTGTAGGTTTGCACCGTTCTCCTGAACCAGTATTCAGAATTTGTTGAATACCCTTCTACAGATTTGGTCATTCTAATTTCGATAACCATGTTTTTCTGTTCGAACATAAGTAAATTTTGATCCTGATCCTTTAATCAAACGATTAAATTGTAATAAATTTATTTCTGAAACGACTTTTAAAAAATTATCAATGTGACTACAATAATTTCCAGGAAAATGGTTTAAAATCCTAAATGTACAAATTTATAGGAGGTCGTTTACAATAGTATTAAAGTTCGTACGATGTTTGGACAGAGGATAGGTCGATCAAATTAGAAAAATATAAAAAGAGAAGAGTTATTTCGAGCACGTCCGTTCAGTACTGAGAAAAATGTAGTTAACGCGTGTCTCCTCAACTGTACCTTTCTCTTCGCATGATTCCTCTAAAATGCAAGCATTTATAGGAGTGTATAGTTCGTCGGATATAGGAATTGGGTGGTCCGAGATTTTTCTGGGCATTTCACCGTTCTTTCTCGCAACCAGGTATCCCTGATTAACAATGACGAAAGCACCTGATACTGCACTCGTTTTTTACTATATTTACTGTACAAGAATTTCGGTAACCGATCGTTGCTATCTCCATTTTATTATCCGTTTCTTTTAATACATTTTTAATTGTCGTCTTGGAGAGTAACATGTAGAAAAAGTAAAACAGCTTTTTACAGATCACTTCTACACGCAAGCTGTGATAACGACGTTCTTTTCATTTATTTCTGCGTGTCGATCTTTTCTTTTTCGAGAAAAACAAATCGATGAAAGTGAATCGATATCCGAATTGAAGAGGTGCTTTCTACGAAGCATTTCGTTGCATTTTATTTATCTGTAATTATCACCATCTAGAACTGTTCGAAACATCGTACGCTTGTATTATACACAACCGTGTAGTAAGCAATTAGAGTAAACTAAACGACTAAGCTTCCACAGACAATTATTTTCGTAACAAAAATTACACTATCGCTTCTCGCGAGTTACCCTTGACTGGAGAGCAGAGTATAACGCCAATCGTTCGTGCGAGCGAAAAGAGTACCAGTTTTTAAAACGAACTCCTTTCTCCTTTTCCTTTTTTAATGCTCATGCTGTTTCTCTCGTAAGCCAGAACATCGTGAAACCACGCACACAAACTACTACTATTACTATTATTACTATTATTATTATTACAAGTAGTACAATTGTTAGCAACGGCTTTTGCTTAACTATATAGTACAGTATAGATTTGCAAAGGTGACGATTTGAAAATTTAATAAGCGAGTCGAATGATTTTGAAAAACCCATTAATTTTCTCTCTGCGATTGGTCGTTCTTACGATACAATTGTCTATTCTTGACTTTCAATCAGACCCAGCCACGGTCTTTTTTGAGCTTCAGGGCTCGAGTCATCATCGGTGTTATTTTTTACGCTCGTTCGTCTATTTCTATGTAATTAACATATGCGTTCAATTATACACTCGTTCTTTCTCCTGTTTGGCTTAGAGTTGCATTCGACCGCCGCCATATTGTTTCCTTTAGCGCGTTGTGAGGTGTCTATAAATTTTGAACGTTTTATCATTTTATTCATTTAAATAATAAAACAACCCGTTCGGAAAAGTATTACATATATTTATTAGGCATTCAGTGCCGTGCAATTCGCTAGGTTATATATATATATATATATGGGTTATATATATAAATATAAATATAAATATAAATATATATATATATTATATATATATATACGTATGTTATATTAGTACTATTATTATTATTATTATTATTATTATTATTATTATTATTATTATTATTATTATTATTATTATTATTATTATTATTATTATTATTATTATTATTATTATTATTATTATTGTTATTGTTATTACTATTATTATTATTCTTAAACGATTCTCGTTTGCACGACAAATGATTGTATTTTAAAAAGTAGATCTCAAGAACTTACGGACGAAAGGGTACTTTTTACAATTTTTACTAGTGCTCGGGGCACCTTGTATCCCACTTTTTATTCGTCTCCCATTGCGTTCCGAGACTTCGAACTTTCTGTCTATAAACGAAATGTCACGATATTATCCAATTATAATGTTCGAACTCGCGATCAGTTGTTGCGGAAATATGAATTATTTAATAATAAGTAACGCCTTGAGACTTTAACGAGCGAACGAATAAATTATTTTCTAACTGAACATGGACATCTTGATTGTTACTCGACTCGAGGGGGGTCGTGGTATACCGTGGGATCCTCATCACGTTTTATCTACCTTTGTGTCCCTTTCTCTCTTATTATTGGGTCATGCTAAAAGTTTTCGCAATTTCGAACAACGAAACTGTACAATTCCGCCAATATTCTTCCTTGCCAACACGATATATAGAAATGTATTCCTCGTCGATGAAAAGATGATTATGATCTGCGAAATCGAAGTGCTACTTGAAAGCATTTTCAATGTTTCTTCTTCGAAAACAGTTTTCCTTCAGACACCATTTTTCTCATCAGAGTAACATTGATCACTGTCCTTTGAAACCCTCGTCTATCGCTTCCACTCGACTTTTATACAAATATAATTGTAATACCGTTTTAAACACTACGCTATATTAATCGATCAATTTCATAATACACTGTTTAGTGAAACTTAGAATCATCCTATTGCGTACGATCTAATAGAATTTTTTCAATGGACTCATCAGACATTAAGGAAAAGCATACGCACGTCGTGAAACGTACAAGACGTTGGAAGAGTATTTCGAAAAGCACGAAGGAAAGATTTTCTTTTAACGTATCAATGTTATTCGGCGATATGTGTTGGGGCTTGAGAAATTGTAATTAATCACACTTGCAGCAAAGCCAGCGAATTGCGATCCACACAACACGGAAACAGCGAAAGTTTTCAGACTGACCTGATGTATTTGTTACTACCACCTAAACCGATGTGTAGGAACCTTTGTACGAAACAGAGAATGCGTATATATGTATAACTGCATTTGCATTGTTGATTACCCCTCGCACGCCATTTGTGTTTTTTAACCGTCATTACCAGTCGTTTTTTCGATATCTGCGTTGTCGTTTTGTTTCGCTTTGATTTGAGTACTCTGCGGGCCGGGACTTAGATAAAAGGATGTCCACTCTGGAGTACGATTTCGTCTGGACAAGCGAATTACCGGGACGAAACTAAACCGGGTGCTCTGTAGCAGGTGCGTATCCGTAGATTTTGTAGAATAATTTTTGTTTTCTTTTTTTTTCTTCTCTCTCTGTCAATTATTCCTTGTCTTTTACTTTTTATTTTCCCTCCCTAATGTTTTGTGTCGATACACAGATGATTAATTACTTTTTTTTCTCGTACCATCGCCAATTCACCATCGTCCGACTCACCACTTTAATTTTAGACGTTGCCACGGTGCAGACGATATTTTTACCATTCTTCTTTTCTTTTTTTTTTTGGAACATAACTCGGAGATCACGATTGATAATTATCGTCGAGTGTCCTGGCGATTAATTACTGCTCCATTTGTGTAAAGTCCGTAGCTAGCATGGTACGTTGTAATATTTGGCTTGTTGTACATACGTTTAAAACCACCACCGAGCAGTAATTAATTACTGTAAATGTTATGTCGATATTTTGCCTGCCATGGTACCATACGAATTAATGTCACACTCTTTTCAGCTCTCGTAATATTTTTATTGAAGTCTCGCGCGAATCTTGTGCCTTCGATATGAAATAACTTCATTTGCATCTATTTCCTTTTTTTCTTTCTTATTTTCTCGCACGTTCGTTCGCGATTTTTTAAAAATCAAACATTCAGATTTCTATACTTCGCACTTTCAAATTCCCACAGACTTATGAAATACCATTAAAAACTTGTTTATACTGGATTTTGTAGTTTGCCAACTTGCAAAAATTCAAATTTCTTTCAAACATTTAAATTCGTAGATGCGCGAAGGGTTAAATTTATGTTTAAATTTGTACGTTTCGAAATTTTCTGCTTTTTTTCCTTAAATTTTACCATTTAAATTTTAAAGTTTAAACTATTTCATCGTTCAGATCTCATCAGAATCGAAGGCACGGGATTCTTCGAAGATTTCTCAGATCGATCTCTCTAGAAACGGTGTATCCTCTTCTGTTTCAGGACCGGAAGTATTACGTTCGTGCACAGTAAATGGTACCACGTAAGAAAGAGAGAGAGAGGGAGGGAGGGAGAGAGGGGGGGGGGGGAGAGAGAGAAAGAACAATCCGCGAAACGATTACGCCAGGACGATAAATTCGGGACTCTGCATTGTTTGGTCAAAACATTGGCTGACGTCCACTGTATCTGGATCGTTTAACGTGTAACAGCACATTCCAGCTGCTTTTTTTTCTCGATTAATCAGACGCACCGTAAAGAAGTACTCGATGTTGCTGCTCGTGCTTGACACGGGACAATAATTTATGGCTTCGTGGCTAGCGACTGTCCGTTTGGAAATAGAATGCAAAGAAAGAAGACGTACAAAGTATAGGAAGGCGAGAATTGGTCTGTTGTGCTTCGAACGTGTATTCGAATTAAAAAAAGAAAAAAATGGGGAAGAACGAAAAGAAGTTCGAGTTAACATTCTTTGCGTTCATTCTCGTTTCAACGCGAAGAACAGAAGGCTATTCACACTGCTGCAAGCTACATTGAAGGCTAAAGGAAGAAAAACCGCGGTGTATCCGATCTTCTCTCCTCGCATTGTACAGAAAAACGAGCGATCAACAGTTTTCTTCTCAAACATACATTGCGTCCATAAGTGCATCTACACGCATCTAATCACTCCATAAACATATCCCTTTCGTTGATCATTCTATTATGCTGGAGGTTGTACATAAAGGCGTGCACGTGTTTGTAGACACTGATAGATTGTCCCGTTGCTACGACATTCGTGTGTCGCTGATTTAAAAAAGATGAGAAGCTTTAATTGCAGCTTGTCATCATTTTGCCAAAATTTTGTAAATGGCCACAGAAGAAATTGCAACTTTTAATCAATCCTTAATTTCTGGATATCTATTAACACAATTTTTGCGCTATAATAATATATTTAACGTATATTACCTATAAAAATTATATTGCAGTATCTTGAAAATTGTAAAATACAATATCGAAACGATGCAGAAGGAATGTAAGTAGCCTTCAATGGCTTTCAACAATAGCTTTCAAAATTTATCTTTATTTGTACAGTTTTGGTTCGCAGAATGTCGCGAATTATCGCGGTCAATCCTCCACCATCCAGATACTTCGCGTGCGTCTGCAAATGTGTGCACGCGTTAACGCGACAACGTGTAATCATTCCACGAGCTCTAGCTTCTCTCGATCGACGTTCGAAAATGGTAAGATGAAAATTAGAGGTGAACATTTGTATGTCGCTTAGCATTGTTGAATGTATCCTTACACGCACGGTGAAACATACACACAGATAGACACACATAACACCCAAACGTGCACGTTAGAATAAACGCGAGTATATCCATTCGTCATATTTAAAAGAGTATAACGATGAAGCTAACCGCAAGGGGAGACCACGTTTTTCCTCGCGTTTCTCGTCACAGAGTCGAATCGTGCTGGAGACAACGCGTTTAAACAATAGTGGAAGGAGCCAATACGCCCGGCGACGTTTATTTCTCTCCTATTTAGAATCGTACGCTTAAGTACTTATATATTGTATACTTACATATGTTACAAACACTTAATTTATTCTCATCGCGTTCTACTTCGATCCGTTCGTTATTTTCGCTTTTATTTTCCTCTTAAATTACGACACCAGTGGCAAGCATGACGGATTATCATTGTACGTTGTATTATATAGGACCGCGACTATTTAAATTATTTGAACGTGTGGGAACGCGTTATATCCTTCTATTCGAGAGTGAATTCTGTATTGGATCGCGCAAATAGCGGTTGCCTTTAGCAAATTTTTTATGCGACGGTGTACGGCGTATGCTTAAGCATTCGAAACCAATGATCATATTGTAACCGGCTGTGAATTTAATACCGAGCCTGAGAAATAGATGGATCGTTGCGAGCAGCTACGACATCGTAGAATGATAATCGTTTTGAATTAGTCAAGTCCTTGCGGTAGACTTAAGTACGGTAGAACTCCATTTATACGATCGCGAGCTAGTTGATTGGATCTGGCGCAGGTTTAAGAAATCCTGGGGCCGTTGCGAGGTCTTAGAGCCCGCCATCTTGATACCGAGTAAAGAACTGCTTATTTATATGCTTATTAATTGACTAATGGCTATTTTCAGTAAGTTTTTTCTACATATATTACGATATTCGAAATAGTAACTAAATATAAGTTTAGATTAGTTGAATCTAGGGCGAAAATTTCTTCTAGAGATATTCAATACGTGTAAAGTTTGTTAACTTTTGTTAGTATGCATTAAAAGGATATTATACTATTTAAATAGTAACGATAGATATTAGTATTTTTGGATTAATTCAACCCTGTACGAGCTGTTGATACGATGACAGTCTCGTAGAGTCGAAATAAATGGAGTTCTATTGTAAGGTTTAGCTCGATTGAAGACCTCGATGGAAGACGTTTTTCCGTTTCGAGACGCATGGCATTGCCATCATTTCCTATCAGTTTCACGCGCCATTTAACTTTTTCATTGCGAAACCAGCTGCTGTAATGGCTGATTACTAGACCGTCTGTCATGTTCGATCAGCGTGTTAAGAAATGGCTCGCTCTAAATACTTAACGAACGAGTACGCTGATATCGTTGTTGCGAATAATCAATAATTAAACCATACCGCGCAGTAAGTATAGTTGATGAACAGCAACTATGACTATGCTTAGGAATACTATGCCAGAAAGTAGCGAGTATAATCTATTACGAAATATCTTCATCAGTACTTGATGACAACGAACGACATAATCTTGCAAAGAGTTACTCGATAACCCTTTTACAGTGTAATAAATAGCAGAGTAAGATATCTATTCTTTAGTGCGAATGTTCCTGCTCGCCATATTCAGAGAATTATTTCTCGGCTGATTTCATGGAATCGTTTAGAAATACTCAGTTTCTTAATTGCACTTTGTGAAATTCAATTTTAGACATGAAATTTATTCTGTTCTCGTATTTCACTGTGAAAGGGCGAATTACTGCAACTATTATATTATCATAATACTTTTCGCGGCAGATGCAAGGAAATTGAAGAGAAACCGCGATTTTTACAAATGTCCGCTTGCTTGTTCAACATGCGCACTTTTCAAAGGTCTGTTCGTATGCGTGTACGCGTTGGATGTTTAAGAAAGAGTTAAAAGAAGACGGTGAGAATTTGCTTAGTGGCAAAAATTCAAATAACGTGAGAAAGTTCCATCGGACTGGCCTAGTTCAAAAGATATCGACTACACCCCGAAACGCTAGTGTGCAGCGATCGTTTAACCGTCGTAGCGATGATGATGGGTTTGTTTCTCGATTTCGTGTGCATTTTTCGATCGCGAGGCAAAGTTTCATCTTTTTTCTTTTTTTTATGCAACGATCATTTCCCTTTCATCGTTAATTTTGTTCCCTCTTACTGGTACACATTTTCATTTGATTCTCGCGTGTACACTCATTACTCTGAAGAAACATGCATTTACTGATATTATGGTATATTCTGCGCCTGAGAGCTTGGAGGCCTAGGATTAGCAGTTTTCACTCTCCACATTTTGGATTTCCTGCGTTCTCCTTCCACGTTCGTCTTTGCAATTCTCAACTGACAATTCTTGTTCGTTACTTTGTAATTTAGTTAGCGGTGTCGAGTAGCGTATCCCGATGAAATAGTTTCCCACGTCCGGCAGCTGGGTTTACTTCTTTTTAATTTTAACTGCAATTTAGTTGAATTGAGCTAAGCCTGCATCGCTGTTATACGTATTCGTCCCGGTTTCTTTTTCTCATTCGGCTAAATGAGACGCAGATTTTAATTACCGATAATGAATATTTATATTTAATTAGTTGGCTTTTAACGTCTTGTTGGTGATTCGTTTGCGATGCGTGTTCCGCTTCGAGCGAGCGGTAAAAGACACGTGTTATTTTATAATGGCTACAATTTTAGAGTTTTATTATCCATTTGGTATATTTAATAGGTTTTTTTTGGTTCTTTGAAGGGATTAGTGTTTCTTGTATTCTCTCTTTTTTTTATTGTTATGGTTTGAGAATGAGCGAGTTTTAAATGAGCTGTACGGATCGATGTCAGACGGTCCGATTTGTAATCGAGGAATAGATGTGATACGATATTAGAAATAAGATATGGTGTCCACTTACCGTCGGGAGTAGTCGCTTTATTCTATAGCAAACCAAACCACTTATTTGTTTTAAGGTATTGTAGCTCTCGGGTGCAAGTACTGTTATTTAAAACTAATATGTAAGATTTTGATTTATAATAAATATTTCCACTTGTAATCCTTGTTCATTTGCCTCCTCCGTGTGGAGAGCATCGAATCATTTATTTATCGCCAACCGAATTTGTAGGGGGACACGTATTGTATTTGTTTCTTCGGATTTTATTAAACGTTTATTGGTAGAAAGCCTTGGTTTGTTTCCTGTATTTTGTTTCATTTACACAAGTCTCTTAACCGGAGACGTTCGTCCGTCTTGGTTCCCTCTTCTTCTTCAATTACTGAAACTTACGAATCCTAGCTCCCCGTTTCTCTCGATTCTAAGACGTCTCTTCTTCGATTAACATCTGACTCGTTCAACTTTTCCCACTCTTTATCATCCGTTTAATTTATTTTTCAACAAACTTTTTTCTTGCGATGCATTCCTTTTACCTTTTGCTCATCCATTTTACAATAGCGCTGTATCAATGGCAGGAATAGACGTTGAAGATTGATTCCATCACCTCATAGATCATGGCAATACCGTAATTTGACAAACATACAGTACGTATGTAACGTTAGAAGGATATACGAAATGTAAAAAAGTATACGTTGCAATATCTAGAGGGTGAAACAAATGAAGATGCAAGTGAATAAAGTTGTTTGCTACAAGTTGAAGACACTCGGTCGAAATTATTTATACATTTAACTCCAGGAATTCTTACGAATAATTTATCGGACGAAAAATCGGATGCACAGTTTCAATTAGGAGCTCTTAAATTAGATCCGCTTGCTTTACTTACGTATCTTCAAATGTGTTTCTAAAAATATGTATTTGCACGAACGTCCACAGTCCGTCGATAAGATTGTCTGGCTATTTATAATATAATAAATGTGACTATAAATATCTCCAGTCTGTTCGTAAATAATTGCCTTAATTGCCAGATGCACGAATGCGCGCTCATACGATACGGAAAAAAAATTCGATGCAAATATGGCACGGATCTCGTCGGTTGGGCTATTGTTAACCACTAATCGTCTTTTCTCGGTAGTGAAGCTTGTTTCGTTGCTTTCTTTTGCATGGCACGAACGTCACGGTGTCCTAAAACACTGTAAACAAACGGAAAAGAAAAAGAAAATAAAAAAGAAGATGCAAAGGTTATAGCGTACGAAATTTTTATTACACAACTTTATTCACGGGCCATATTAGCGCTGTTTTCCATCCACATTCGAATTATAGAAAAGTTTTTATTGAGCATAGTGTGTTACACGTTACAATAGTAATAATAATTAATGATCGTAATAAAGGTGAGAGTAAATTGATAATCAACAATATTACCATTACTTCTGCTGCTTTTTTTTTTTGTTGGGTTTCTCGTTTTGTTAACAAATAAAAATTATCTCGCGTGGAAAAGTAAGTTACACTTACAAAAGGGACAGATAGGAGTCCAGGGAGATTTAGATTAGGATAAATTGAGGAGGAGTAATAGGTGATATAAAACGGTACTCTTTTACAAACTCCTGATTCGTTACGGCTTGACTAGCATATTAGAAGCATTTACGTTACGGTTAAATCGTAATCAATTAAGATTTTTCTGTCTTGTGCTGGGAAGGGGTGGGTTGGGGGTGTGTTATGATGATCGAAAGCGCGTTTAATTGCGACGAGGATTATTAATTACGATATTATAGGTATCAATGACAATAATAATAATAAAAAAAAAAGAATTATTAATTTCGTAATAAATTAGGTACGACGTATAATAAAGGAGAAAAATGTACATTTATAAATCGCTAATAATTATTATCGTTACACGGTATCATCGAGGGTTACACATCGTTATTTTTTATCGTTATCGTTCGTTTTTTTTTCATTCTTTCTTTTTTCTTATTCAGAGAATAATGCAACAATTGCAAGGCTGATTTGTACGAGAGTTTCAGTAGTAAAATATTCGCTCCACGACTTGATACCCCGGACCCCACCCCGAACTCCGCGTACATACATCCCCCGAAAAAAGAAACGTGATCGAACTCTGCTCGTTATTCAATTACTCGTTTCTAGAGAGAAAGAGGAAGAGAGACAGATAGATAGAGAGTGATAGAGAGAGAAAGAGAGAGAGAGAGAGAGAGAGAGAGAGACAGAGAGAGACTAATTAGTTCCACAGCCTTTTATAATAATAATATTAGGTGAGCAAATCAGCCTGGCAGATTCGTAGAAAGGAAAAAGCGACGCGTGCGCGACAAAGAAAAGAAATGTGGGGGGAAACGTCCGACGAGTGATAGTAAAATATTGTATACAACTTCCCAATAAATATGCGACGTCCGCCTAAAGTACAGATTGCTTGTGTAATCCGCCAACGTAGCGTCGAGATGGTACTTAAAATAGAGTCTAAACTAGCCTTTTTCGTGCTCCTAAGTCTAACGTTTAATTTGTGTCAACGGGGGCATGTCCCCTACGGTTTTTACTCGGCTATAGGCTTGAACCACTCCTAACCGAGGTCATTCGGACGTCTCTGCTTTCGTTTCAGACGTCAGTCATTCAAAGAATATAAAATCGATGATGGCAAAGAAGTAACAACTCATAGTGAAAATTCAAGTATTAAAATTGCAATGGAGTTATATTTAAAAGATATAAAAATTAACTGTTGGAAAACAGTAAGTAAAACTGATCAAATGTTATTAAAATAGCATAGTGGCAACATTATCCTTTGTTACCAACGTCATAGTGTGATGCATGGATTTTAATTTAATATCGAAGTACCTATAGATAATTTAAAATTTAAGGATATTATTACCGTCTAAATTTGGTACAATCGACTTATTTATTTATTGCAAAAATTTTAAACGCCTGCATTTTGATTCATGAAGCCAATTGGCAATGGAGCCCTCGTATTAGCAAAGAGACATAGCAGAGACATTAGGGTGACCTCAATTTTGTAAAAAACGTACATTGTTTTTTTGGAGAAGTGGATTTCGAGCTCGAAAAACGCGTACAGTAGATTTTTATCGACTAAAAACGTCGAAAAACCTTTGCTTCTTTGACTGGAGGAGAACAATCAACGTAGTCCCCTCGAATCGAGCCCTACCTTACCGACGAAACTGGATCACTAGCTTCGTCGTTGTAGAGCTTCGTAAAATATCGAATACTGAGTAATACACGATCCTTTATTTTCGTTCGATTCACGTGATCGTTACGTAGAAGCGATCGTTCGGCGGAAAATTCATTCGAACCTTGTCCTCAGTGCTAACAGAGTCCCGACGCAGTGCGATTTTACGCTCTAGCACCTGCTTGAAAGCAAAGTAAATCCGACTGAATACTAATCGCTCGATCGTTGATCGTGTTCTGCTTTGTCAACTGGATTCTTTAGCTGCGTCTGATTTAAACCTTTCCTTTTTTTTTCTTTCGAGAACATTTCTTGCTACGCATTGCACTGCTAGATTGCACTATAGTCACCCTGGGCAACCATAAAGTTCAATTCTTTGGATGGCCGCAGCTAAAGAATGCTCTCCGATTATTTAATTAATTGGCAAGAATTTGAATGAAGGGTGACCAACAAAAATAATGATGATCGCAATGATTTAAAATACCAAATGTGCGAGAGCATAGGTCTAGATAAACACGATTTACGAATAATAATGCACGGTTACTCCTTTACTGCCTACACTGATTTATATTGTACAGAATATTTACGGCTCTTCCAAAATGGCGTCGTGATTTTCAAGTTATTTCAACAAGTAGTGCATTTCCAATTGTTTGTTTCGAATTCTTATTGTGTAATCAGTCCAATTGTCAAAATGGCTACTTGTAATCATTGTGAATCAGTTTGATGATTTTCTTCATTCGAATTGCTGCACAAGTCTACGCTACAAACTATGGGCAGAAGAGACTCTACGTTTCTAAAATTAAACATCGGTCGCTTTCAATGAAAATTTGTCACCTTACGTTGATTCGTTCGAAGGTTTTCTATGTCCGGCAGTGTTCGAGTATACTCTAGGACCTGATTACCCAAGAGTATTTGTGCTCGAGATTAAAGAATTCGTTATTCTGTTCGTATTTACGTGCGCGAAGAACGAGACTACCGAAAAGGGAAACACGGTGCTAGCAACGAACCTAACACGAAGGGTAGAGACATAGTTTACCCTAAGCAGCCCATGGTCGCGAACCTTATTAAGAACTAGTTCTGGGCCAGGCTATCTTCGCGTCGATCCGCTTATAAGCGAAGAGGCAGTGAGAGAGCTCTTGTGGACACTCGTGGTCGCCAAGTAAGGTTTCTGTAACAGAAAAATCAGAAACTACATCAATTTTTCGCTTTGTTGATAGGTTTCTAATATTTGGATTCTCTATGCTTGACTATGCTTTGGTATTTATTCCACAACTTTTCGTTCCCCTAAACTTCTATTCTACCAATTTATTTTTCCAATAATGTAATTTTTTATTTACACATATGTATACATGTGTGTATAGCGAAAAGTGAGAACAATTTCAGGCAATCATTACCTTCTCCTTGGACTAACTTGAATAGCCCGTAGTCCTGGGGATTGGTGCACCTGATCTTGTGCGCGAGGATGCGACAGATCTCTCTGGTGTTCATGTTCGGTCGCACAGGCAACGTTCTGGTGTTCAGGGATCCGTGAAGTTCATCTGGTACTAAGATTCGTAGTACGGATGAACAGTCTGGTGTTCCACAGCCCTGAAATTTCCAAGCAACAACTTCCAGTCACGCTCTCACTGATATAAAACATCTACATCCCAACGAACTTCTTGATAGATATAGAAAAAAAGAGAAAAATACTTTTATCTAAATGAAAACCCTCCATCTGGACTCTGTGGGGACACATTTACCATGAATTCCTTAATCGACAAGAAAAGTTAAATATGTGTCTACGAAATTGAAGTATTTTACTCTAAACTCGTTTACGATGCTTCAGAGGCCAGCGTCAGCGAAGTCGCTTACGTTTAACGTGGACATCGTTCCCTGGCTGGACTTGAACGTCTTCAAAACGTGAACTGCGCTGGACAATGTCGTCAAGTAGTATCCCCCTTCGCCGGTGAGAAGAGAGGGATGAAGCAGGCCCCACATGTACTCAGCCTCCACCTCAGCGTCCATAACCCTGCCGCGTACCAGCACCCAAACCAGAAGAGGGAGGAGGTCATCGGCGCCCAGCGTTACGTGTCTGCCAGAATTCGCGTGCTTTACCTGGAGAAATATATCGGTTAATAACGCGGGTAAAAGAAGTATCGTGCGAAAAGCGATCGCAGGAGAGCCACTCACGGAGTTGAAGATCGCCGAAATGGCCGCTAAGAGGTTCTCCAACTTGTCCAATGGCGAATCCGCTTTCTGTAGACGGTCGATGTACTTGAGGATTCGCTGCAGACTGGACTCGGATGGAGGTACGATCTTTGGCTGTAAACGAGAGTATGGACGATGCTTTAATGGGGTATTCTACTTTGAAAATTTCTATGATCATAGCTTCCGGTTATCTTAGCTTGCGATAGTTCGTTGATGAAGTTAGAAATTCTATGCGTCTGTATTATACACGATGGAGAATAGTTAGACAGAGTTGCCTTTAAAATGATACAAGACTTTGATACAACCAAAGCCCACGCTTATTCTCTTCCGAGTCACAATTAAATAAAAGTATTACTCTTGATCTCCGTTATTAAACTCGTCTAGTTGTAAACGTTATAGCGCACGTAAAAGTTTCGACGGCTTAAATTATATCTCGATAAACTTCTTCCTGGAAGAATTGTATATTTCAATTCTGCGATGAATTTTTGTTCACAAATGTTCTATATCTCTGCAATATAATAAAATCATACTTTGAAAAACTACTATTGGCAAACCCCGCTTCAAATTTCCTATTGCTGGCTAAGTTCCTATTCAAAATACAAATAAAGTCTCAGAAAATCGAAAATTCAAAGAAGTGTTTACCAGTGGTTACAGTGTTTCCATTGAAGTGCACAAAAAACATTGAAAACACCTAAAATTCAAACAGATCAACCGAACGGCTAAACTACCCTATAATAGGGGACTAGGATAATCAGTTAGACTTGGAGAACTCCTCTTCAAGAAATACTAACTCGAACGCCGAGATCCTGAATGTGTTTCCCCTGGGCGTGTTGGATGCTCTCCGCGAGTGTCTGCAACGAGCCAGTGGTCGCATAGTGGTCCACAAACAGTCTATAGACGTGTTCCCTGAGCGGTCTGACCACCAGTCCCATCATTACACCCTCCAATATGGCGTCCAGATTCAAGAACTCGTTGGGTTTCAACTTCAGTCTTTCCTTCTCCACTTCCTTCTCGAACTCCCTTTCCCCGTGCTTCACCAGGTAGTTCTTCATCCCGGACATGAACTGGCGCATGTTCCTCATAACTACGTGGGGACTTGCCTCCTTCCCCTCCTTCGTGCATTGGATGAAGTTGTCGATGTTCTGAGAGAAGGTGGTCGTCTTGTCTGCGGCCAGTTGAAGGGCGTAGGACCTTATGGTGGAGCCTGAGCCTCCGTTCTCGCGGTTCCTAAGGGCTTGCAACCTTGGCGGAGCTGCGGAGGGGAAAACGATCGAGTTAGAGGCGTTTCAAGTTTTGTAAAGCATAAGCGGATAGGGTTAATAATAGTTGTCCAGGGGTTTGTGATATTGGGGGATCGGTGAAGAGGATGAAATTATGTTGGGGTTCAATTTGATTAGAAGAATACTTTTTCGTAGTTTGCGATCGTGGAGCAGCTGTAGAGTGGAGCAAGTTGGGTTAAGAATATTTATAATCTTGGAGGAGTTGTAGAGCTGAAAAATATATTAGGTTGGTAAGATTAGAGTACGATTAAAATAGAGGACAGAAAATAGAATATCAAGGGATAACGAAATAATTAAATATTATTTTTCTAGTTATGAAAAGAGATAGAAATTAACGATGGTTTCGAGTGTTAACAATTTTGAAGAGACTGTGGCACAAAAACAAAGTTAAGTTAGAAGAGTGCGGAACTCGATAACAATGGAGGAAACGAGAACCAGAATGGTGGAGTTTAGGGGTAGGTGATCTAGAGTAGAAAATTGATTTTAGAGGAGCTATAGTCGGTTCTAGATAGACCGTGCAGAAATCATTTTGCGCTTTGTTGCTTTCTTCTCGCCCGCGGAGTTATTTTATTCTTTATCTATAATTGGTACTGAATTATTAATTCTATCCCAGATAATGTTAATAATAATAATAATAATAATAATGCCTGAGGCGTCGATAAAGAAGAGTCAACATTGAAATAATAGCCTAGATAGGAGATAGCGGGTGAAGAATGAACATTCTTTGGATCCACTTGTAGGAATGTACTCGCACTTCGACATTAGTGTTCAAGAATTTCGATTCCAACTTTTTTAACTCTGTATCTTCGTAAATGGCTAGACATACATCGTGGGGTGTTATCTTATCAATAGTGAACTACTAATGATCGTGGAATTCTAAAATAAGTGAAATACGCTTCAAAACATTGTAAATAGATTTTATCTGTACACGCGGTTACAAAGATAGGAGTTCGATTCTCCTTCGCTGCCGAGAAACATCCGCTCGAAGGAAAGAAGCCACTTCCGTTCTCGAAATGGAAGGATTTCGAAAGACATTTGAAACCAACCGGCAGATTCAACAATAATCGAACGCTGAAAATTTTGCTGGACGGAAAATTTGGGAAATTCTGAGGTAGCTTACGTTTAAGAATCTCGATACTGTTTTGCAATCTCCTGCAGAAGCATCGGAACCATCTGCCTATTTTCCGGAAGATGTTCCTGGTCCTCAAGGAGAGATCCTCCTTTTCCCTGTGTATTTTCATCGAACAATTGATCATTTTGCTCGAAACCTTCCAAACTCGTTAACAACTTTGAATCAAACGATAAGCACACCTTGTACTGATCGAGTCAGCTTAAAACTATAAAATTGTTCCAGAGGATTTGACGCGAATTCGTCAAACTTGATCAACTTTCAAAAACAGTGTCCTCCGATTCCGACAAGAATCTTTATCCGCGCGAGAGGAAGGCCTAGCGTTCTTTCAGCAATTTCCAACGATCATTCAGCTTCGGTTGAACTCGCAGAGAGTTCATCAGCTCTCAACAATCTCCCAGCGGAATTACGCGTCCATTTGCATTCTTCCCTCCCAGCAATCGCGTCCTCAACGTTACCAGGGATGCGAATCGGTTTACGCCTCTCTCCGCTCGAAAGGACTTCTCGAGACGGTCCGCTTATTCGGTCCAGGGTTCTGCTTGAAATTATCGACGTTGGCCAAAACTGCAGACTGTCTTCGAGACTGGTTGAACGGTTATCTCGGCGAGCATGGAATCTTACGGACAGATACGCACCCTCCCTCGGAGAAGCTTGCGCGGGGGTGCTCCGTGGCTCGTCGTATTCCGAGAGGGACGACGAACCTCGATCCAATTCGGTTTTTCACTTGAAGAAATTTTCAGAAACGAGAGAGTAGTGTCTCATACAATTTTCTGGACGAATTTCATTATTTTCGAGAATTTATTGAGTTTTGATTTCGAGATGATCGCGACAATTGGTGGAAGATATTTCGCTGGCTACCGGCGAAGGCATCAGATTTAATTTCTGAGTTTGTTTTTCCTACTTAGTTCTAAATTTCTGTAAACGTCGCACAATAAAATGTTCTCTCTCCGAATCGAACTGTTCAGAGATGGTTTTGCAATTTTCTCGCTCTTCTCTGGAAAATAATTCGGTCGCCGAGCGACCGGAAATCGATGCCAAAATACTCGAAACTTGCTCACGAAACGTTCATTCGCGTAGTTCGAAACTATAAACACCGTCGACTATCGTCAGCAGGCTGCCGCAAAGTTTACCAAATATCGAACACGCGCGTGTGGATGATCCGAACGCTAACACGAGGGTTCGCGTGGCCTCACCGTCGATGGACTGACTGACACTGAACGATCGGCAGCGCTATCGGGAAAGGTAGCCGCTCGCGTACTTTATGGTTATGGTTAGTAGAGGGGATCGTTGGATCTGTTTCCGAGTCTGAATCTCGCCGATTTTGCGAATACCCTTACTGTAGGTAAGAATTTTGGCCATTCCCAGGGGGCCCTCCTGTGGGAGCTGTTGAGGGTGGAGGGTGCTCTTGAGTTTTGGGGAAATTCCTAGCGATTGTTCAAGGTTTGCTACGGTAACTTGGGTTCCTGATAATCTACCATTTATCTACGATACGATTCAATCTTGCTCCTTCAAATTCTTTTTCTTCCTTCTCTTTTTTCGGAAATTGCATTAATAAATTTCCTGTATCTTTCTTGCGATATTAAAAAGTTTCTCCGAGAAACGAAAACATATTTATAGCAAAAAAGCGTTCCTTTCAATTATAATGTTGTCTATATTACGAACTCGCATGCGAAGAAGCTGAGTTTTTCAAATATCGTCGTCGATAATTAACCAGATAACATTCGAATGGTAATCAGAAGCGATATCTTGGTCACCAACTTTGCAGGCGGTCTAACGGCTACTACGTATTTGCGATGGCGTTCTGGAGAAAGGAGTGGAAGTTCCTCCGCGTCGTATTAAGTTAAGTGGGAGGTAACAGTTGATCAAAATGAAAAATTAAATGATGGAAAGTTACTCGATTAATTTTGAAAGTTTCATTTTAGTGGCATTAAAATTGAAAAGAATTGCATTGTTTTCTTGTACCTGGGAAAAGCTTTCTTGATTTTCGATATTTGATGTTTGATGAGAAATGTAAAATATTGCTAATTATAAATAAAATAGCCCATTTGAAAATGATGGTGACCAAAAATCACTAAGATATTTATTTCAATTATACTTGTTAAAAACCCTCACAAATAAATTGTGAAAAGTAAACTTTTTATTAAGTTAATTAAGGCGCGTTGCGTTTCTTTGCAAATAAATTAGCTATACTACATCGGAACGAGCGTCTAAATTATTTCCAGCTACTCTGCTCGATGGACCGCCGGTATCAAACAACCCCACGAACAACGGTAAGCCTTGAACTTCGGAGATGACAACGATCGCTTCGAGCTACGCGACATACGCGAGTTTGCTTATTCCAGCGGTCGACACCGCATAAACTATTCCAATTTGTTGCCAAAGCTAGCCATTATAGACCGCTTTACAGGTTCCCCTGTTCGTCGAGCGCAAACGCGAAGATGGAACTGCCATCAATGCTTCCGCGAAACTTGCGCGGGAACTTGTAATCGCCTGGCTGGATGGTTTATCGCGTTCGATGCATGCAAAACGAGTTTTCTTCGAGACGAATCTTTGATCGAGGAAAGCAATTGAAGCGAACAATGTACTGTCGATGGATTATTTTCGAAAAAATAATAGTTTCATATTTTATTTTATGAATCTACTCTCGTTACTTCCTCTACGAGCAGAATACAAATTTCCAGTTTTTTTCGTGATTTTTTTAATAATCCTCACTTGTAAAAAAGTTAGAAAGTTTAAAAAAAAATCGTAAAAGAGACTGGCAGGCGGAAATTCCCAATGGAGATTTTTTATCGATCAGAAACTTCCACCGTAATTTCTTCCATTTATTTAACTAGCACTAAGTAAAAACTACGAAAGTCCGTTTTAAACAAATCGCGTCCAAATATTGTCGCAACCCTCTTTTGAATTGGGCCATTGAGAGCCCTGGTGTCGCAAGTGTCGGAGCCTGGTGACAAAATGAGTTAAGAGTAAGGCTGCATCACGTAAACCCGTGTGCAAATTTCGCTAATTTTTTCTCATACCTCACGAGACGCGTTATTTGTCATAACGAACTTCATTGAACTATAATGTTACGATTTCACACCGGATAATTGTTAATCTTTAGTTTCCTAAGAAGAAGTATTATTTCTTTATCGTTTCGATATTGATCTCTTGATTAATGTATTGTTTAATAATTATGATTATTACGAATTATTTCTCGTTGCTTTATCATTGTAATTATAAAGCATTTTGGAAAATAATATCGTTTCGCGATTCTTGCAAATTACTTTGGAAATCAATTTTACTTCTGAAGAATATATTATTTTATAATTTCACTATTTTTCTTCACTTTTTTACAAAAAATAGTGCAATTTTCTTCTTCTGTTTCACTGGCCATTCTATTTTATAAATATACAAGACAAAGTTTTCTCCGTTTCGATGCAAATTTGTATAAATTAAAAATCTACAAAATTAATAGGGGTTGTTGTTTTAATAAAATAAATATATTTTCGATGTCCCCCTGTGGTGCAGATTTGTTATTTTAATTATAACATAATTACGCATCGTGAACACACGGAACGCACAGACTTCGTAACATATCGATGATAACTACGCGAAAAAAACGTGGTAATGAGGATGTGTTGTCGGCTGAAAGGCGGTGCGCTAACGAATATTTATGTTATAAACATAAACATATATACGCGTTGCTGAGGAGGGGTGATAACCGTGGAATGATAAATGCCTGTATCGTGGGACAATAAAATCGTTACCCCGACATGTGTTACTGACAATACGTCATAGGAGAGAAAACATTTCTGTTTCGATAACGACAGATTTGTTGCCCGATGTGTTTCTACCGATTCCTCTTTTTGCACAAGGATAAGAATGCTTAAACCATTTTCTTCCTCGATTTTTATTCATTCTAATTTTCTTAAGTAACATACGTAACTTAACATACGTAACTTTTGGAGGAAATATAAAATAATTAATTTTATTATTCGGCACAATAATTATGTAAAAGAAAATTTTGTCATTTCTAATTAAAGTTTCTCGAGGATACTATTCATTTTTTTTATCGCATATTATACTAATTTTCCACATCGTTTTTGGTATCTTTTTACTGTAGTATTTCTGTAAAAATATACGAAATAGTTTTTCAACTGAATATAAGTATAATAAGAATAATTTCCTAATTTCCACTTTCATTCCTATAAGATTTTTTCACTGACATTCAAGGCGCGACCGAACAATAAGGAACCAATAAGGAATCGAGGACAATTAGGAATAGAAATAGTCGGCGTGAATGCGTTAATAGTCTCGAACCAGAATTCTGCAAATGTTATGGATCGTCCACTTGCCACGGTGTACCTTAAGGAGTTCCAGGTCAGAATTTTGCTCGTTTATTGCGCTTTTATTGCTGCGCACCGTGAATTTCCATTCGTCCTGACGTTCTCATTGTGAAGCGTTCGCTAGGAGGAAAGTTTATTGCCAGTGGAAAATTTTGAGAGCTACGTGTAGGAAGAATAGATAAATGTATGCGTGTCAAGTCAGAAATTAAAGTGTTAAACGTTAGGAAAGTTGATTTTTATTCATTAGTGTTATTGCAGGTGCAATTAAATAGCGAGACAAGATCGGGAACTGTGTAATGGTTCTGCTTATCTGTCTGTCTAGATCTATTAATTCATGCTAATCTTGTAATTATGCGTGAATTCTTATAAATATTCATTTAGATGAACGTTTAATGCAATGGTAAGACTAAAAGCTTTGGCGATAATACGCAGACTTTGATCTCGAGTTCGGCCGAAATATTTGATATCGCTTTGTAACTTTTCTACAGCATTTTTTATACCGTTCCATATTTATTCTTAATTTTTTCTCAATTCATCTACCTCCATTATAATTTAGAAATTAAAAATTTTTACAATTCTCTCCCTTAATTTCTATTTTCATTTCCCCCTATTTATAAATTTCAAAATTCCTATTTTCTTAAGAAATTTTCTTTAAGAAGAGAGAGAAATCATAGACATTTAAAATCCGCGTTAAACGTAGGATAAACATTTTCTTTGTAAATATTTGCAACGAAAAATTGTGAATCTTTACAATAAATGATCGAACATCTCGCTAACCGAACATCTCTCTCTCTCTCTCTCTCTCTCTCTCTCTCTCTCTCTCTCTCTCTCTCTCTCTGTCATCTGTTATCGATCAGCCAACTCGCGGTACTATCCATGACCTCGATGTGAGCACCGATATACTTTCCGCGTGTGACAATGCACTTGCGCGATTTCTTCGCTGAGTCAGCTGTTGCACAGTTGCCGATAAATAATCTTATGTTTATGTTCGAGTGGTATGCTTCGTCTATAGTTTATTTAACTGCTGCAGTTTCAATTGAATTGTACGCAGTTCTATCGTCAAGGTTAGATGAGTACATTTGAGTGAGAAGAGGTTGATTGCGGTTTCACGCGAAAAATTGGGAAGCAACAGATTATTGGTCTTTTAAGTGGTTTTATGTATATTAGTTCTGTGCGGTGGGTTTGAATAACAAGTTTTCTTATCTAAGTAAAAATTTACAAAGTTTTCGTATCTAAGGAAAAACTTACAAAGAAGAGGATCCAGGCGTTCCCTGAAACTCTTGTTCCTCTTCATTCTCTCCACGTCGCTTTCATCCGTCTCTAACTGTGTTTCCCACTCGGAAGAGTCATATGTTTGGTCCTTCCTAGAGTCCCCGGCGTCCACCCTCTCGTTTCTCTTCTCCACGTTGTCGTACGAGGAGTTCCTGTCGCTGTACAGCGACTCCGACGTGTCCGGCGGCTTCAACAGCTCTGGGTACCTGGTGAACCACCCGAAAAATACGATTAACCTATCGATCATTCCATCGCTTCGTTAATCTTTAATTCACCATTACCAAAAATATTAAGATCACTCGTAGTTTTCAACGTGCCTCATAGAAATCTGGTACAATTTTAATTACAAATTTCTACTCTTATCTGTACTACAAGAAATTAACAAGCAAGGTATTTGGAAGACTGCACAGAGAATAGTGTGAAATTATAAATACCGTTTTCAAATAAAATTGTTAAAAGTAATTAGGAATATGTTCGAAGCAACCATCTGTTATCAGCGACGCATTGGTAAGGTCAACAATGAGTGTAGACACGGTTCTCGCTGTGAATGAACCCGGCTTGGAAACTTACCGTTGGAGGATGATACTCTGAACGGTCAAAGTGTTCCCAACAACGTCCCTGTCGCACTCCTCGTCCGGAAACTTTCTGGCCACATTGTCGCCCTCGTAATCCGCATCACAGTCGTAGTCCGGCTCGCCGTCGTCCCCTTCGTTGCCTGCGTTATCAAATTGCCACGTTATCCTCGTCCCTATCTACCCATTCTCTGTATATCCATTGTTTAACGGGGAAACAAACGGACTTTTCAATCAATTTCTACAAATTGCCTTGCTTTATCGATCTACGGTGCGTCACGAAATGTGATTTTTATAAAAATTGAGGGAAAATTGAAAATTGAAAATTTAAGAAGCAAAGTGTCCTATAATAAAGTGTCCTATAATAATATAATAAAATCGTCAAGAGGCCTTAATTGTTAGGAAATATAAATATTAGTAGGAATGAAGTGAGAATTCTTAATCTCAATTTGCTTGAAATTAGAGTTCAATATGAAAGTATAATATTTCACATTTTCGGCATGTTCATGCGTGTAGACAGATTCTTAATGAAAGGCATTCTTTGTATTGCTATATTTGCTTTCTAAATGAGCGATAATTGATCGCACACAAGGCAAGTATTGAATAAATATTCACTTGGATGAAAATTTTTGGGAATTCCTCTAGTTACGATTAGATTACGCGATTGACAGAAGCTCGTGACACGATAATGCGCGTGTGGATTACGAGAGCAATCTGATTTATATGTTTGATCATTTGATTCTATCTCAATTGGGAATTATTTGTCGTTCGACTGATATTTTTACTGATTCCAGACGGAATGATTTGTGGTACGATAACGAGACAAGTCGTTACATCATGTTCTTTGAACTCGTATCCTGAACAACTCAACTGTACTTAAATGAAAGAGAACGTCAAAATAATCAAACGCCATACAAATCCCAAAAAGCACGAACGATTCATGTGAAAGCTACTTAGATAAATAAAATAGAATCTGACCAAGGAAAGAAGAAAATAGCTCACCAATAAACTCCCAACTGGAGTCCACAGCCCAAGAAGTATCATTGAACACCTTGGTCCGTATCTTTGGTGGTTGCACCGGCTTGGCGCGCGGAATCTTCTTCGTTTCCTTGGTACCGAGCCTCTTGGCCAGGTTATCCACGGAAGAAGAGATCAGGGGCGTCTTATCTTCTGTCTCTTCCGGTTCCTCCCAATCAATGGGATGCAGCTGGCTAGGATTGTTCCCTATAGGCGTTTGCAGCCATCCTGGCTCGCTATGTCGATACTTGTTCGTCGCTGGATTGTTCCTGGGTCGCCTTCTGGGTATTATCGCCGCGCCCTGCGCGATGGCGTCCGCTGGTTCCGCGTAAAACGGGCTACCCTGCTTGGATTCCGGCGTTAAGGGGCTGTTGCTCTCTGACTTAGCCAGCATCAACCCCAGTTTGTTCCTGGGAGGTGTCACCGTGTTGGGGCTGTTCAAGGAATTCGCGCTGCCTGCGTGAAACAATGATTATTCTGGATTAGCAAAAAGGATACGTTGCTTTTGGCTTTTCTGTATTTTTACGCACGAATTGGTACATATATACTTACAAACTCGAGACAAAAGGTCAGGTCTCCTCCCCATTCCAGTCTCCTCTGGAGACCCATTGTTCTGCTCCACAGAGCACGGCTTCGCCTCCTGGACAGGTTTGAAGCTGCTGAACTCAGGACTGGTCATCTCCTTGTAACTCAGCTTCTCATTCCCCATCGACTTGTCGTTCCTTACGATCATTCTGTCGGTCCTCACGATCAGTTGCTCGCTGGTCGCCAGCCGTTCGTTGTAATTCCTCTCCGCTGGATTCACGACACGATCGGGGACCATAAGCCGATCGTTCGAGTTCCTCAGTCGATCCTGGGGATTTGTTGGCCCGTCGTTCCTCGCGAGCTTGTCGTTGGGCGACCAGGTGGAATGATTCGACTGGTCAGTCGTGTTCCAGATGTCTTCGTAGTCCGAAATCTTGTCCCCGGGCGAGCTACGATAGTAAGACTCCAGGATGTCCGATTCTTGATAGTGCTGCGAGTTCTTCCGCGCCTCTCGGTCGCGTCTTCGTTTCGATTTGCTCGTGCTGGATGGTGTAGTGGGCGAGAGCACGTTAGGCGTCTTGCCGCCTGTGTTGGGAACCAACTTCGACATTGGGGAGAGCACTGGGGTGGTCGGGGATAAGGGTGACTTCACTGAGAAATTCGAGGTCAGGGATTTGTTCGACGTGACGCTCTGTGGGCTCAGGAGGGACGTGTTGGGGTCCGATGGAGTGTTCTGAAATAGCGAGAGTGCAGAGTTAGCAAGTGATCGACTGGAAGGGGGGAAAAGTTAGCTGAGAGCATCGAAGTCAAGGGCAGTCGTAGAAATTTAGAAATTGGAAACGAGTGTTAGTTATTTTTGATTGTTAAAAATTTAGAAAATTGTCCAATGTAGTATCTTTTAAATTGGAAATATTAAAAATAATATTTGAATTCTAGAAAATTGTTTTGGTTAGAGATTTTTTTAATTCGAGAGTTAAAAATGGAAATATGGGATAATTCAAGAAGTAACAATTAGGGGAACAGTATACAGCTTTCTAAAACTATTCTAGAGTTTCTAGGTTTCCTAAAATCCAAAACCTTATAACAGAGCACATATAGTAGACTTTAGAAATTTTCAATTTTCCACTGTTACAAAGGTTATCACCCGCAAAATCTCAATCTTTGACAAATAAATGTGTTTCCACATTATCTATGATGTACTATAACACTCATGTATTTCAAACCCCTAAACTCTTTCCAATTTTCTACAGCAATCAGCAGAATTCTCTATCAAATTCACAACAAATCCATTACCCAATAGCAGTGTTTATTCTGTACATGTTTCGTTCAATTTTCTTGACTAACATCTTTAGAAAAGCTACAGAAATTTGCGAACCTGCGAACTATTGACGTCGTTCGTTTGATTCACATTGAATGTCACCGTGGTGGTGACGCTGAAATTATTCTGATTCTGCCCCATTCCAGACTTGGCCCATCTGGGAGGCGGTGGTGGGGGCGTCTTCACGTTCTGCCCCACGGAATGATTCACTGCCATGATGCTCCTGATTTCTGGCAGCACAGGCGACGTGGTGCAAGAGAGATTGTTGAACGTCGAGACGTTCTGATGAAAGTTGGTCGTGGACGTGCTAACCGATGTGAATCTGCTGCTCCTGGTCAGCTCGACCACCGTCGATTTCGACGTCTCGGACGCGGTCCTCGACTCGAAGCAGACTCTCGTATCTTGCACTGGGCTAAGCACGTTACTTTCTACGTTGTGCACCACGGGTGATGGGCAACGCACGCTCTGCACCAGGTTGGGCGAGATCAGTTTCTGGGACAGCTTGTCGCTCGGCGAAATCTTCTCTTTCTTCAGGTCCAAAGGCTCGTTGAAAGTTGTGAGGTTCAGCGTGTTCGGCGGCGTCGGTCGGGGCTGTCGAGGCAGCGATGACGCAAACGTCGACGTCGTGATGACGGCTGTGGGCGACGAACTTCCTGCAGGTACGAAAATAAAACGCCGATCAGGGATTAATTTTAGTGCTCGCTGTTTCTTATTTTTTTATCAGTTTGACATTCATTGGTTACTATTTGGAAGAAAATTTTCTGGATTGATGAGAATCTTGGGGTGACTTTTTTCATTGATTGTGTGGTTTGGCAATGGTGAAGTTATGAAAGAGATTTACAAGTTGAGAGAGAAAGAGAAAGAGAGAGAGAGAGAGAGAGAGAGAGAGAGAGAGAGAAGCATTCACGTAAATTGTCATATTGTAACCCTTTGCTAGTATAGCTGATTATAGTATATCTGATTTTAGAAGTACAAAGAGAGTTGTTATTTTAATAACTGTTCTTTCTTCTTTGAAAAATTTTATTCTATAAAAAAATTAATGTTGGAATATCTATTTAAATGATAAATTACTGGTAAAAGTTGGAACTTTATTTTTATTTCAAAATAAAATTCTAATTCGATACTAAATTAGTTACTTACGGGTATCGTGCGACGAAATGGGCGCCAAATTCAGTATGATACTCTCCGTCGTCGGCGTATGAACGTTATTATTGTTGTTATTGTTCAAATTATTATTACCTGCAACAAATAACACCATACCCTCATTACAGTATAACATAACAATATTCACTGCAAACTCTCGAGTTTAATATCAGAGCGTGGTTACAACGATACTTCTCTGTAAAACGAGATTTCGCTCAATATCTTAGCTTCGAACTAACTTTTTACTCTTAAAAATTAAGCGACTCTACTCGTTACTTATTTATTTACTTGGAAAGGATATCTAATTGAACACTGTAATTCAGCTGAGAGAAATGGGACCGCTTTCCGTGGGCCACGAAGGAAGTTAGGCAAGAAAAACGATGAGAAGAGAGCTTGAAATTATTGCTGCTCAATTGATGAACTTACCACCCCGGAAGCTGCTCAAGCTGGACGTGTTGCTGCTGCTGCTCTCCAGCGGTTTCGGGTTCGCCATGGGGTATCTCCAGAATTCCTGACCCAGAAGCGCCAGGGAGGAGAGCTGCTGCCTATTCTTGGCTTCGCGCATCGCCCTTGGCAGTGTCAATTGGACCGGCAATTCGTCACTGTTCCGACCGAGGAAAACAAATAAATCAAGGGGAATTAGCGGTCGAGAGGCCCGTCCGGGCTAATTGAGACGCTGGAACAGCGAATTCGTTGACTGCGTGACGGAGCTAAGGAGTCACTCTGATGAAGGTGCTTGTTTGGAAACGAATATTGATTAACACGTTCACGCCGGGGCGAAAATCTACGTTTCTCCGCGTGAGGCGGGACTGTCTTATCGCGTTACGCTTCGTGGGGCGGGGCAATATCCTTGCGAATTTGAACACGCTTATTGCAAAGGTAAAATTATCTTTTCTTTTACAGAGGCGGTTAGAATATTTTTTGAAATTTTGCCCTTATAAATAATAGATAAAATGGATCTAGAGGATAGTGGTTCGTCTGAAGAATCGACTAATTTTCTGGAAACGCGTGACCTACAAGTGGGTCACGCCGCCCTACGGAGTAGTCAAGTGTGACCCACCGGTGGGTCACGCCGCCCCACGGAACAGTCAAGTGTGACCCACCGGTGGGTCACCCCGGCGTGAACGTGTTAATGGCCCGGTATCGCGATGTTCTAACTAATTTCTGAGGACACTGGAGTCTTTATAATTTTTATGAAAATTCTATCTTACATTATCATTTATATTAATTAAACATTATTTTAAGACGTTATTTGTATTAAATAAATTATCGTAAGCTATTAAGTATATTTGAGAAGTCGTTAATTATAATTTAAGGATGCAAAATAATAATCTTTTATCATGATTGACAATTGTAATTGCGAGTTATGCTACGAATCATATTATTTATCAACATTGTGTAACTGCAAATGCGTTTGATTGAAACGATAGCGTGCGTGATGCTAGTTTTATAGAAACTAAAATATTTTCCAACTGAATAATAAAAGAAACCATTGATGGAACTGATGTACTTCATAATTAAACTCTCTCGTACCAACTGAACTACGTGTCACAGAAATAATGGATCCATGGAAAGTAAAAGTAGAGTTCCAACATGATAAATGAATTCACAATCTCTGAAATGATCACACCCCATTAACATTACCCAAATGATCATAACTCGTTCGTCCATCCCTCCCATACACATCGCAGTTCAACAATTAACATTCTAATAGCTCCTTTAACCGAGTAATCCCATTTACAAAGCGCGATTCCCACCCTTCTCCGATCGTAACCAATAAAACGAGGGAAACAATAGAAAGGACTGATTCTCCGACTGACTATAGGACGTTATCAGATCGTAACGGGGAAGGGGGGAGTGGAAACGCTCATGAATCATTAATCGGGTCTGTTGAGAGGAGAAACGGCGGCGGCGTGTCGATTATCGCGAAAAACCGCGACTTAATGGCGCGAACACTGCTTTCCAGCAGCGCCCATTAGTCGCCTAAATTATCCGCGGACACGATACGGCTGCGACTTTCACCTGGCTGATCGTGTCTGCGCGCGCGGAGGCTCGCATGCACCAGGAATTCGATAAATTATGCAATCGCTACCGATTGCCACGAACTGCGTCCAACGCGTTTGTCAATCGTTCGTAATCGGTCGTTTCGATTCGTAAGCTTTTCTAACCACCCTCAAGTTTCTCATCAAATATTACAAAAATACTTGAAAAGAATGAAGAAACCGGATTAAGAAAGGTCGATTCATGTTTAATTGTTCCCCCGCTATAACCAATTAGTGGATATACAAATGTCTAAAAAATTTTTTTCGATATTCAAAATAATTATGGATATTAGAAATTTAACAAAATTCTTCGCTGCTACGAAAATTCGAATTTCTATGGAAGTTTCTTCGCGTAAAACGATTTACACACGATCGAACAGAAGCGCGTTACTTTCAGTATTATTAGTTTCATTGCGTATACCAAAAATTGATTAAAAGCCCTTTTAATTACTGCGTGATACAAAACCGTACGAAAAGCAGACGATATTCTATAAAGACCTCTCGGGATTCCATTGAAGTATCAATTTGTCGTTCACGGGAGACAGAAGGGGGGTCGGTGTTAATAAATTAAATGACGGAGAAGCAGACTGGGATAGCGGAGGTAGCGGAATACAAGATGGTATCTGATCGAGTAGAAGGTGAACGTGAAGAGAGGCCACTCACCAGCACTGAGAATAGTGGGCGATCAGCGAGGGGATGTTGTCGAACCTGTTCTCGCTAGTCTCCAAGCTCAGCTTCCCCTTGTTGGCCTGGATCAGGTAGTGCTCGATGTAAGGCCCCTTTCCTGGTGGCAGCCGCACGGACAGGGCCATCGTGTCGCTCTGACTCGACTGTCTGACCACGAAGTTCTAGAAGCATCGCGATCGAATCTCGGATCAGTTAATTCTCCTCGAATTCAAGAGAAATACGAGATTCAAGAGAATAGGAATTAGGAGACTGGATATCTTTTTTTCTTATTGCTACACGGATAATCCTGCTGATATTCTACTTCCACGAAGTAGACATTTTTATCTTTTGACCTTACCGAAGAAAATTTCTCCGAGCAAGGAACGTGCTTGTTCCGTGAACAACAAGAGAATACCTAGCTGAAGTTTATTCTTTCTGATAAGGCGAACACTTTGACTTCGTCGGGGCAAACCTACTTGCGTGGAGTATTCTCAGAAACCACGTTTGTCGAGAGTCTACACCAATCCTTTTTTAAAAATAAAGCGAGGAAAGTCTTTATAACTATTTATCTATTTGCATAACCATATTTGTTGAAATATACATACAAGGGTGGATTGTATTTCTCTTCAATTTTTCAATACTTTTGGCCTCGAATTCAACACTTTCTAAAATTATGCAAAAACTGTATTCAATTATCTTTTACATATAAAATTGCAGTTAATTAACTGCAGGGTTGTAGCTCTTCTAAACCATGTATGTATACATTAATTATCGCTCATAAATATTTGCTTTCAGTCTTTTCGTTTTAACACAAAATGTTAAAATTTAGAAAATGGAGCTGCTTCTTTTTTAATAGAGTAAAAGCAAGAAATTTGCGACAATTTTTCCTAAAATAATTGTTTCAATTCATGCATTATTGTAATATATTACGACTTGTTTGTTGATTGGATAAGTAGTTATGACCGATAATGCAACAGAGTTATCCAATTACCTCCTTGGAATTTGTCCTTATCTCTTTATCAGTTGTTATGTTTTTGCAATCGCAGTAAGATAATGAACGAAAAATAATTTCATAGGAAATTATTGTAGAATAATTAAATTTTCAATTCCTTTTGCTAAAAATAAATTAAAAATATTCGTTAGAAATATTATTTACAGAATTGCTTTAGGAAACGGGAGTACAAAAATTGGGCAATCAATTTCCTGTTAATTATAATTGAGAACCGCCGTGATAAGCGGGGCGCGCATTTCCCGGCTGTCCATTCCCTTCCTCCCCATTTTGCTCGACCCGTTTCCACGGAAGTGCAATGCAAACAAAACGGTAAGGGGAAAAAGGGCGAAAGGCGCTTATTATTATCCAGCGGCTTCCTCATTCCGGTTTCAACTTCATAAATTTCCGCGAAGCTTTTAAATCCTCGTGTCTCGCGAGAAGAATAACTGTTCTCTGCCCTGGTGCCTGGAAAAATCGAGTTTGGCCAGCGTGTAAAACACCGCGACGCACAAAACACGTTGCATAATTCCGGACGGCTTTTCTCGCCGGAAATCCGCGTCCGCATTGATGGAACGCCCGTTCTCAAGACAAAGCCGCGAGATAGAAAGACAGGAAAAGGCGAACGTTCGCTTGTGTGCTTATTCTCTTTCTTCCCTTTCTTCCTTTCCTTCTCAGCCATTCTTTCGGGGGTACAAAAAGTCTTCGATGGAAGTCGAGTTTGTTTTAATCTTTGAGTAGACGCTCTTTATTTTGGTTTCCTCTCGAAGAAAATGTAATGGTGCGTCAAGTTATTTCTTTATTTTTTTCTTATATAATAAAATATTAGATAGAGCAAATATATCTTCATTGAAATGCTAGATGAAAAATTTTATTTCTCGTTTATCAGGTCTTTTTGTAATTGGATAGAATGAATCAAGTGAGATACTGCGGGAATAACAAATTCTGGGATATAGGTACTTTAGAATTTATTATAAAAAAAGAAAACTGAATAAACATCTCCATCACTAAAGAAACTACTCGTATCGTATATTCTTCATTTTTCTATATTTGACCACTTTTATTAGCAGGTTCTGTTCTCTCAGTCAAATTTGACAATATCCTTTTCTTTGTTCTAAACAAATTGATATATCTTCATCCATATCCCGAAGAATCAGGAAAAGTATAGAACATCAACGACCCCCGTACTTAACCTAATCTAAAATATCAACAAGCCCGTAAAAAGCAAAAAGAATGTCGTTTTCAACTTCAATTCATTAACTCCATAAACACAATTATAGAAAAAGAGAGGAAACGAAAGAAACAAATCGAAACAACTCTCGAGCAACGTCGAACACGAAACCACCCCCGTAGATGTTCTCCATAGGACGAACAAGATATCGCGTTCGGCAGTTAGTTGGCAACGATCCCAGCAGGATAGTTTTTCAGCTCTCTTTTGCACGGAATAACGGGGAAACCGGGTAGGCGGGCTGCGACGGGACTCGTGGCAGTGTAATCAGCCGGGGTGGAACGGCAGCGAACGAGCCGTGTGCCACTGCGGCTGGCATTGTTTCCCCACCGGCTCATTGTTTTCCAGCTTTGTTAATCGTCCCCGCGCTCCGCCAGTGAATCGCAACGGACCGAAAAACAATGCGGCTCGCAATTACTTCTCTATAGACCGGGCGACGACCATCAGCGGCCACCTCTTCGTTCGGCACGTCGAAACGGCGGACGGTGATTACGCGACACGGAGATGAAGAGCGCTCGGAGTTGAAATGATCGCGAGTGCCGTTGATACGTGAACGGATGGATGGATCTGGCGGAGTGGATGAGCGTTTCGACGAGGGTGAGGTAGATGTTGAAGTTCTGAAAGATTAAACTTTTGTGAATTTTGGTTTTTGGTTTTTGGTTTCTAGGGTGAATTTTTGTTAAAACTCAATGTATGATTACTGTATTAGTATTTGGAGAAGCAGTGTATAAGCTCGTTTGTAAAGAAAAACTGGTTCGCAAAATGACTAGTATTAATAGTATTAGTTCCATGTCCAGAGTAGGTGAAAACGTTCCGATGAGGCAGGAATCGCCAACAATTTGACGAATTGAAAACGTCGAAGGAGTCATCCGTGAAGGATCGCATATCCCATTTCAGGAACGGACAAATTATACGAACAATGAATTCCTGACTGAATTAACGCCTAACAATTCCACCGTTAAACCTCCTGCCGTCGTAAAGGGGATTTTAAGATGAAAGGCTCAAAGGTCTCCATTTTCTCGGCCCGGTTCCATTACAGCACTTTGTGCCACCGAAATTAATTAGATTCAACAGTTCACGGAACTTTCTCCGACAGGGCGTCGCGTCGGGGCCAATCGATCCCACGTTTAGAGGAGACACACTCGACCCGGTCTCGATTCGACGTTTTCCTCGTTCCGCGATCCTTATCACTCGTTCCAGTCATTACTCCGTCTTGACCTGATCCTTAATTTTTTCACTAGCTTCTATCTATTCTCGATCTCGTTCCACGGCATAAAGCCCCGAGTAGACGACAGGCTTGACCCTGCTTTCATACAGGCTTTATCACGGGGAAACCTCGATTCCATCTTGATGCAATTCCAAGAGAGGATCTTGACCTCGCTGCTTTCGCCTCCACGGCACCTCGCCTAAGTCTCGATCCCGTTTTTCGAGTGGTCTTCCGTTCGACTTGACACCGTCCTCGGAGTAACGCGCACGTTGTTACCTCGTCGGTATTGCAGGTATTCGCTTGCACAATCCCCGAGCGGCAATTTCGCCGTCAGCGGAGGTCGCGGAAACGGAGATCGTTCTTATCCTCCGAGGAGTTATTTTAATTCAACTTTTTACCGTACCGAGAGATTGTTATTGCAGCCCAGGTTCAATTATTAACTCTCCAACGCTCAGTTGTTTAACGCGTATTCTTTCCTAGAGGTTATTTTCTTAAAGAACTCAAATTGCGAGGATGGAAATTAGAAAATAAGAAACTGTGGCAAAACTTATCGAGCTTTACGGTGTGCTTAAAGTTTATTACGGATTAATTATTTCTTTCAATGGTGATAAAAAAAATATTTTTAAAACACTGGTATCAATTCAAATAATTTATTTATGAATCTGTTATTTAATTTCTATTCACACGGTATTATTTAAATTTCCCACGGACCTCAATGAGTCTCAGCGTTCTCAATGAATTCTAATTTCTACTTGAACAACTAGAAACCGATTTTCCATCTGGAACCGTTCGCCCCGACTACTATTCTTCCTCGTGTGCCAGATAAAACCGTGCGCGACTCGCTGTGATTGTTCTCCGCCGCTGCTAGAGATATAACCGACGTGGAAACAATGCCCACTGCCGGGAAGTGGAAAGCGAGTTACGATTGTTGTAGATGGAGAAGTTTGATCGGCTCTTATCTGACAGAACCGGAAGAATGGAAGCCCGCGCGGGTTGGAACCGCCAATGGAAGAACTGCGTCGTCGCCTGCGCGTACGTGAACGACCTTCTTCTAATTTTATTTGACATTTCTATAAGTTTCTTTATTTTTCTGTTATTGGAATCTCTTATTTAGTGAAGTGTTTTTCTACCGTTATTATAAATATTTTCTGCTGTCATATAATAAAGGTTGGAAAATGTTTAATATTTTATTTATCGTTGAAATTTGTCGCATTTTCGATATTTTAACTGCGTAAAATTTATAATTGCAATTGCTAAAACGTAATTGTGTTATATGTAGTGATATTCGGGTGGTAAAATTTAGTGTTGTAAATACTTGATAGCTTGCTCGAGCCTGCCTCGCATTGTGCGTACTGGTAACTGGTTAATCGTTAAAATTCCTTTTTAGCGGCATCGGTGCATTGTTCTTTTAATTGTTTGGCTTCTCTTTTAGTGTCATTAGAGTTGCGCTTCTACTATTAGAACTATTCTACTTTTCAGTCAGTTACTTTACCAAAGTATGAATATATCCAACTACATATTTTCTGAGAATTAACAGTAGTAATTCATAAAAAAATTAAGAGATTCAAGAATCAACTATTAACTTTACGCAGCTTGTAAATATACAAACTGTAAACACATAGAATTAAATAAACAGTTTCTAAAATATAAGGCTAGGTAAATTGGAGAACAATAGCAGAAAGGAAAAAGCAAATTCAACAATTATTAAAAAGAAAGCGCGAATATCCAAAAGGATCGGATGGTCCCCGAAAGTCAGCCCAATTTCACCTTTAAAACCGAGACGCACCAATCGAGCAAACATCGCAACTAGTTCAAGAGGATCGCCGCACACTGGGCATCATGTTTCTATTCATCGAATCCCGTGTCCTGGGAACACGTTTCTCGCGTCAGAAAAGAGCAGAGCCGCCAGTTTGTCAGGCGAACCATGACAAACGCGCGGGCCGCGCGTGCCGTGGTCGCGAGGCGACGTTGGAATCCGGCAAAAACCGGGCAAGATTTCAGGAGGGCAGGACCTCTGGGAGGCGAGCGACGGTGACTATGCTGGTTGTTAAGCGTATTTTCTGGCAGCAGGCGGCTTGGAGCTGATCCAAGGGGCTTAAACCGTCTGCTGTTTGCATTTACTGCATATTAAACCACCGGTGCAACCGCGTCGTTTGCCAAATGGTCGATGGGCTTGCGGATACCTTGGCCACGGCTGATCTGCCGGCGATCTACGACTGATAGTGCCCTTGTAGCACTGCTACCAGGACTAATTGCAGCCGCGTATGCGTCGTGTTGCGTGACAGGAAAGTGCATTTACTGTATTGTTGTTTAATAAATGTGAAACATAAAACAGAGAGGGAGAAAAGGTTAGGAAAAGTGAAAGATGGTTGTCATAAGTGGACGAAGGTTCTAGCATTAGTGTTCAGATTAAGACAAAGTAGAATATTGTGGGAGTATAAATGGAAAATAAAGACAGAAATTAAGAGATAGTGTTAGGGCTTGGAAAAATTATATAGGGGGGGCTGATTTCTGTATTTTCCAAATTGATTTCGTAAATATTTTCATGTTTCAGAATACCGGAGATGGTAAGAGTTTTGAAAAAAATAGGAAATTAGGGACGCAGATGTTTACATATTAAGGTTAAAAATATTGGGGCTTGGATTCTGTAAAACGGCGAGGAGGAAAAACGCGAATGGTCAGTTTTCAGTTAAAGTTCAAGGGTTGATATAAAAATACACTCGTCCCTCGATTTACATGGATTATTCTTGTTGATAGAAAAAATCTTGTTCTTCCTTTACACGAAAGAAAGTCGCGTAAATAGAGCTTGAGAGTTCTCTAAGAAAAAATACTGAGGGGAAAAACAGGTATGCCCTATAAAAATTTCTTATATCATTCTCATATTTTTGCGAAAGAAAATAATTGTGAAAATTCAAAGAAATCAAAAGAAATTTTACTTCACAATAATAAATACAATATTTTAGCTGCTTTTGGTTTTTATTAATACGTATAAGAAATTAAATTTCTTCTCATTTCTCTGAATGTTCATTATTATTTTATTTTGCAAAAATATGAGATCAATTTAAGTATTTTTATAGCGCATACTTGCTTCTCCCTTCGATATTTTTTCTTGACACTTTCTCAAGCTCTATTTATGTGATTTTTTCTCGCACAAAGTTAGAACGCGTAAAATCCAAAGATATCCAATATATAGCAAAATTTAATATAGATTATAGAAAAATACATTTTGTAACCGTGTAAAATTATATCACGTATAATCGCGATCCCTCTAACGAATAGATTATTTTACCCCTTAAAAAACATTACACGCATATCAAAAAATAGGTACGTGCTTCCATAGTGAATAAAAAATAATTGATTTCTTTCAAGAAGGAATAGATAAAATAAAATATCTTTTATAAATCCTAATTTTGTTTAGAAATCTAATTCAGAGCAGATTAAAAAATACTGCAACAGCAGGTTCCCATCAGGAAGCAGAAATTGGCTTAAAATGCTCAAGAACTCCAAGTTAACGACATCGATAAGAGAAGCTTGCCGTAACAACCGGAAAGTAGTTTCCATCGGAGAAACACGTTTTCTTAGGAGGCGATGAAATTCTCCCGCATCGAGGAGTCGAAGGGGGATGAGCGGTGCAGGAGCACTCGAGAATTTTCCACGGCGATACGTTTTTTAACCCCCCGGTGGAAGGCCCGTGTACTTCTACAGGAAACTTCCTGGTCGGTCAACGGGAGAGAAAGAACGAGAAGGTGGCAGGGTGGTGGAAAGGAACGCTTTGCCTGGCCTGCAATTTTCATACGCCTAATCGATTCGCTTAAGTGCACTCACCCCTTCCTCCTTGCCTTGCAACAAGTGGAAAGCGCCGGCTCTTTGGATGCCAGGAAGGAACCAGATCGGATGGGAGCTTATAAGCCTCTCGATCAGAGTGATGTCGCATGCGACCTCGCTGCCAGAATCTTCCGTCGAACTGGAAGATCCACCCGAGGTGGCCGACCCTTCCGAGGATAGCGACTCCTCGCTCTGAAACAAGCAAATTGATTGGTTAATACATTAATTTATTTACATTTTGCACCGCCCCATTTATTCTTACATATCTTTCAGTTTTATTAACGCAGCGACTAAATCTTGTTCTACTTAGATTCGATTAAAACGTTAAACGTTAATGTTCAGCTGAAACTACCCTACCCTTAAAGTCGTAATAATCATTATAAATGCGTTAATTTGTGTAATTAAATAAAAATATGCATTTGTCAGGGAAAACAAAAAGAAAATCAGAGCCTGCGGCTCTTGATAAACAAAGATCACCTCTCACCTCTTGATAAACAAAGACCAAGCAATCAACCCTTAAGTCTGCCATTAATAATAAAACAAACACATAAATAGCATTCATCGAAGAAACAAATTGTTCCACTTAAAAGGCGTATTAATAATTTTTTTTCAGGATATCCATTTCCCGCGTAAGATCATCATTTTACGGCTCCATCGCGATTCTTTTCATTAAAAAGCGAAGCATCCAGACAGAACGCGCTGGCGGCGCGTTCATTTCGCCGAGCGGCGACGATAATCGACGCGCGGACAATGGGGGCAATTAAAAACGAACGCGGGTTGGAACGCGTTCCGGAAGAGACAGTTAAGTGGAGAGGGAAGAAAGAGGAAGCGGACGGAAAAAGTCGGAGGACCGATTAAACGGCGAGAAAATAAACGGGGTGGGCGGGCATTGGCTGCAAATTGAGATAACCGGTGGACCCGTACGCTGTTTCCCCGCACGACGGTATAATAATAACGCATTAGAGTGTATTGTACGACGATCAGCCGGGATTTACATCTCGGAATGGCGGCTTAAGCGGCGGAGATTTCCATATTCACGGTGGTATCTGAATAGCGTGTCTTCGTTCGCCAGCCCTGCGATCCTGCATCGGATTTGGCCGATTTTATGACAGTCGGAAAGGAGCACGAGGATCGAGATTAAGCAGTGGACTAGAATTAATGGAAGACATCGGATCTTCGTGAAATTGTATAGGGAGTGTTGGTATGTCGTGGAAGTCTGTGTAAGCGTACTTTGAAGTACTTTAAAAAAGATCACGGTTTTTATGATATTGTTGTTAATAATGAAAATTAGATTGATGTAATTAGTCTACGGCAGCGCTAGATTACACTATTATACTATTTATTATACTATTCGTTCATTAGGCTATTATTTACATTTTGTGGATACATAATTTTCAAAATTCATGAAGAATGGGTTGAAAGAGGAATTCTCTTGTAAGTGTAGAAGATGTTAGTTTATTTCCAGAATGATGGAAAGCTTTCATCGCTACATTATTACTATATTAAATTTAAATAACACACAATTGACTGTTATTATAAATAATATCAAAGTTGATTTTAGTGCTTCGTTTCTTTTTTGCTTCGGTTGAAATTTCGCTCGCAATCCATCAGAGATAATTACTAGCGATTAACTACAAAATATCGCGTGAATCGTTAGTTCTCTACTCGACAAGGTAACTTGATCGATGCTGACCGATCGGATTCGTTTTTCACTCCGATCGTCAGCTTTCCTTCGTTTTTCCACGATTCGTCAAGAGTACGTCTCGCGTCGATGGAAATCAAACAGTCTGCGCTCGGTCCTGCGACCCTTTCGATACTTTTTATGGGGACGTTTAGGGGATGGTCGTGGGATTATTCGAATCGGTAGCGGTGAATACGAGCACTTTAATCGATGCCTGCTTTGATTTATTACGACACGCGTTGGCGTGATTGCGAGCCGTTTAGCGTTCGAGTATCGTTTAGTGATTATTTATGGGTAGCAGGGTGCCTTGGGGTGGTTATGGAAATCGAGATCATTATACAAATTATACAAATGAATTGCGAGAATTGTGTGCTCTTCCAAGCTTCGTATGAAATTTCAAATAGGTATCGATGGGTATATAATGTTGTAGTAAATTATAATTTTAGTAATTCTGATTAATTGTTCTAAGTATGAAGTGCCTAATTGTTTGGAATTAAGTGGATACGATGTATTTAAGAGCGTGATAATTTATAAATATCACTGTACTTGTTAGAATTATAATTATTTCGACAGAACAACAATTGCTATATATATTTGCATATAGGTAATAAGAAATTCAAAGAAGTTCACTAATGAACTAATTTTCAGAGTAGTATTTAATATAGTACGCGTGGACTTTGTAGTAGCAGTACTAGCATTTTAATTCATTCTGTTGTCCCATTTTTACCAATTTCTAAGCATTTTTGTACTCGTTAAATATTTACCAAACATGTTACTTGCGCCTCGTTCGGACGGATAAGAGAAACTGCTAGAAAAGAATGTTTCGCAATGTCAATAAAACGTCGGTACTTTAACTTTGGCATCGACGCTGCAATTTTCCATCAAGAGGCTTTCCTGTTCAAGTGTGCCGGTCTTGCCTTCGTCGGCTTCGTCCGTGAAAAGGGTTTATTGTATATCTCGAAAGTGCCCTCGTTACAGAGATTCACGATTCTACAAATACGTATCTTTCATAATCCTTAAAAATATTTCGTGGAAGTACAAATCTATTCGGACAAATACATAGATATACTGTCCCGCTTACTCTGTTGAAAACTAAAATGTTACATCTATCGAAACTACGGATTCGCTCGAACAACATCGCGACAATGCGTCACGACGGCTCTCAATCGCAAACGAGTTACGATATAAAAAAAAAATCGGAGAAACGATTCGATATACGTGTTTACGGTTGACGAGGCCAAAACAATCGGAGACATCGATCAGTTCTACGCGTTCCCGATTTTTCGCGCAACCCTCGCGGGGGTAGACGAGGATACGACGGAGGGGGTTGAAGAGGGCTCGCAAAGTGGTTTGCCGCGTGCTGGAGTTTCGAGTGTAATTTAATTTGAAATGCAGACTGACACACAACAGTGTTCCGGGTTAAACGGATTAAACGAGGACGTGCGACGCGTACTAAACACCCTCGCAGCTAATTGCGGATCCCTTAATTGCATAACCGCGGAAAGTATTCGGCACTCGTTGCGATTTCCCGATCGTTCGATCCGTTCTGCTATTTCCAGTACGAGCTATGGCTCTAGTACTGCGAAAAACTTTTGTTAATATTTGATATCTGCAATCTAATTTTTTTTCTTGTATTAAGTTATCTGTGTGTAATTAAAATATTTTTTTCAACAGTAATCAGTATAATCAGAGGTATATTACAGTATTCTGATTATGGTCTTTCAGATTTTTTCAAAGTAGCGATAACATTATCTCGTTTTTTCTCTTTTGTGTCCAGAAACAGCAAAATAACTGCGCTCTCTCTCTCTCTCTCTCTCTCTCTCTCTCTCTCTCTCTCTCCTCTCTCTTCCTCTATATATACATATATATATTTGTATATATATATATATATTTCTTTTTTATTATTATTAGAAAAATACTTCGTTGACCATCGCGGTGTTCCTTGTATCGATTAGCTAAAAACACCGTAGCTGGAAATTGATATCAGGGAAGAAAATCAGGACTCACCTGTACATGATGTAACTGCGTAAGCTGATGATGCTGCAGCGGATTTGGCGGAGGCGTGCTCGGCGAGTTGACAACCTGAACGGTTCCATGCTGCTGCAGATACGGTTCCAGGAAGACATCGCTCCTGCAAACAGAGAAGAACAGACCGTCCCGGTTAGTCTTGTTTCGTTAATTAGCCTCCTTCTGTCAGACGTCCAGCTAGAATTCGCCTGGACAAACACGTGACGCGATTTCGTGTCGCTTTCGCGCGGTGAGGAAGGTCGTTAGCATTAGCCGGTTAGTCGTATACGCCGTGTCACTGCAATTAGCTGCTTTCGGTAGCTGAAATTGCGCGGATCGGGTCTATAATTGGGATATTTTCAGCGTGGAACATTATAGCGAGTGACTGTAATTTCATAAACTGCACGCCACCAAACGAAGCAAAAGTCATGATTAGGGGTTAAATGTAAATACAGGCGGCAAGTGTGGTAAAGTTTTTGTTAGATATTTGTTTGCTATATTTGTAGTAATCATTGGTTATTTCATATAAATATTTCCCTACCGACAAATTCTAAAAGCACCGATTAATTAAAAAGATATTATTCACTGCATAATTAATAACTAAAAACTGTATAAAAAGTTCAATTGATTTGGATAACCGACATTTTACTGTCCTGATTATAAATGTAGATCATAGATTATTATCGGTAAAAACTTAAGATTAATTCAAGCTTGTTCGAAAACGCCGAATCCTCTGACTGTTTCAGTAGTGTCGACCATTTTATACTCCCAACAAATACCCAGGTCCTTCCGTTTGAGTTCCGTGGAAAGCAACGGGAAACGCCCGGGATTCAGGGAGCACAAGTACGCGAGAGGTGGCGCTCACAAAAGTGCCTCGAACAATCCGATTCGATATTGTAAAACGACAATTCATGGGCCACGGACTCCTCGTTACCAACGGGACCGCTCTTCCACAGGTAATCGGTCAGAAACTGAGGGATAAATCCTCTGCGGTGCGTCGAGGCACTTCCACCCTTCCTCATCGCGGAGACAATGCACGCTTTGTATACAGATCTGCATACAGACATAATTTCCGTGGAGCTGGCGCAGGGCAATCGTGGATTTTGCAAAGACAGAAATTAAGCTAAGCAATCTCGCAATATTTCCTCCGAGGACCGTGATACGAGTTGCGCAGAATTGCGAAGGGATTCGAATATGTGAAATCAAATCTGGCGATTGATTAAAAAGGAACGTGGATTATTTCATAATTTTGTTAATAATTAACCAACGGCAAGTGCAATTTTTGAGAAAGGAAAGGAGGAAATAAATTTGCAAACTTTTCAGCACGAAGAATCGACTAATATTTATAAATCAGCTGTTAATAGGGAAGTTTCCAATTGATTTAAAAAAACAGAAACCTTGAAACCAGCACCCAGCTCAACTTAAAAGACACCATCTCCTTCACGAAACGCAACGCAACAGCCTCGCCAAGCACCATTATCAATCGGTCGTCGATCGGAGCGTTACTTAACAAGCATCCACGAGGCGGCTATGAGACGTTGCATCGTGAAATCAACGTCGCCTTAACGATGCCTCGAGTATCCGCTAATTACACCGATAATCCGTACCCGTGTAAAGCGATTCGAAGCTCATCGGAACGGTACTTCGCTCCTGCCCTTAATTAATGGTCTCATTAGAGTCCCGAAAGTCCCCCCTAATGACCTCTTTTACGAGCACGTTCAACGTGCCGTTTCTCACCCCCTCGAATTCTGGTTGTCTCCTCGCAGCGCGAATTTTTCCCTCCCGCCCGCTCCCCTGCCAATTTCTTTATCACCTGGCCCGTGTCGGGGTCAACTGCTCCCGTACAAAGGGAGCATTGTGCCTGACAACATGGCGAACGGGGACGCACGCGTTGCGTCGCGTATCGCAGCGACGCCGCGTCAGGATCTAGCGAGTAAGCGGCGCGTTACGCGGAAACGCCGCGGCGCTGGATTAACGAGGCTGGATTTTATGCGCCCGTCGAGTATTTACGCAGTTCCTGGGAAGCTCCGAGTTACTGGAGCGCTATCATTAGTATCTACACGCGTGGTTGTTGCCGGTAATTACCAGCGGCGAGTATTGTAGTGGACTACACGCACAAATGTTATTTGCGATTATTAATGGAGAACAGGCTTGTTTCAAGCGCCTGGAATTTGTTATTAGAATTTCTTCGACGCGTTTATATATGTTTCTGGAGCATTTAACCGTTTACGGCGGTAAGTGATTCACTGATGCGCCTGACAAAATTCTGCTTGTAATGGGAATTGAGCCATAAATAACACGGTGTTATGATGATAGAAGCTTGGTTATAACCAATTAGGGAGGAATTTGCTTTCTAGAAAAATGTAGCGTCACTTATTTTCCGTCTCATCGTTGAGTATCTATTTGCATAGCTGAAGTTATTGCACTGATCGGCTATTTCTGTGGAACGAATTTCAAGGGGATATTAAATAAAAGCCAAACGCATAAAAATTTTCATATATTCGAGAGAAGTGGCTCGAGAATTCGCAAGTGAACGCAACGTGAACACGTGGAAATGAAATATCGGGAAAATGTCTCATCGGAAAGCTAGAAGTTCGCGTTAACTCTTTTTGCGGACATCATACATGCACTATCTAAGTCTTCAACGCGTTGACGATATTTACCACTGTTGGCATAAAAGGAGTTATCTAATCGAACGTGTATACCATTGTTGGCTCATCGGGATATAATTTCCGAGATCAGTTCAATAAAAAATTAATTTATTGTTTGAACATCTAAAGAATTGTATAATCTACATTGAATAAACACAATTGAATAAACTATATACAAAGCGTTATATAATAATATAGTATTTACGAATTAAATCAAAGTTTCAGCGTCGTGTGACGATTTAAATATTTTACTTGTCGCGAGCAGAATAATTGGCACGGTCGCGCGTTCCATTTAGCTGTGAGCGGCACGCTTCAAACACAGTATTATTTCGAGCAAAGATTGTCGCTGTTCCCGGTGCTGAATATCCGATGAAGGGGCGTTGACGTATGCAAAGTCGCTTGCGAGCACCGCTACCCTCTCGCACCTCCTGCACCCTATTGTCCTCTGCGTTTGACAGCTGGACGGCCTGTCTCGGACCTCGTCTGCACCGCGGAACCGACACGAACACCAGGATCGCGCAGGGACGCTTACGCGGGGGTTGAAGGAGTCCTCGCGCTGTTTCGATCGATTTGGGAACGAGGAGCACGTTCGACCGCTAGACACGAGCTATTAAAAGCTACTATTGCAAAGATAGTTACACGGATCACCCTACACGATAATTTTAGAATATATGGAACACTAGAATATTGATTCATTCCTTCTCGAAGGGTGAAAACGTCCGTTTCCTGAAAATTTGCTATTGTGAAATACCTGATTTCAGTTTTGCTTCAGTTTTTGTTATAGGATAAACTAGTAATTTTGCAGATTCGTCGTACCTGTGTTATCCACAAAAACTTTTAATATATTAGTTTCATATAGGTCAGCTTTGCCCCTTAAAGGGTTAGAATAGTTATAGCGATGAAATATTAGAATACTACTTTTCATTATCCATTAACAATACATAATATTAAATTTGCAAATAGTTTTTGTTACAATATCTTTACTTTTGCCCCATTTTCAAATGTCTCAAACAATCGCATAACATACGCGATGATCTGATGCAACAAATTCATAAATAAATGATGGTTTCAATGTTACGGATAGACAGTTCCGTGTAATTATACAAGAAATATATGATTGGTAAGTTCGATTCAATAAAATGAAACTAGTTCGCAATAATTATACATGTGTGACATAGTAATTAGTGCAGATTCGCATTGATTCAGATTCAACGCTTCAGTTGCTCGTGGCAATCTTAATTATAGAACATCATCTGAAAGTTTAAAATTGCCTTGAGACAATAATTAGAATTTCATAATACTGTTTACAATTTAGATAATTGACGACAGTTGTCGGTTACGTGCATAAGTAGAGTGGCACGTAAGTAATTAAGTAATGTATAAAATGTACAGGTAACAGTTTGATAAATTTTTGATGAGTTAATACAATTAACAAATTAATTAAACGTTCATTCAAATTATACGTGTATATTTTTAATATTGCATTTAAATATTTTATTGTAAAACAGTAGAAACCAGAGTTTCTTTTCACTGTTAAGTTTAGGCTACAAATGGACATTTTTTAAGTTAATTGAAACGTTAAGTTAAAGTAAACGATCTGATTCTTCGATTGTTTGCAACTGTTTCAAACATAATTATGTCGATGCTCCAAAATAAATCCTTCGCTCTCCTCCACCAGAGATTCAGCCGTCATCTGTCCAAGGGTTGGCAATTAGAACCTCGCCTTCCATGGCATTTAATCATCGTCAGAACAACATTGCGTCGACATACCGGCTGTCTTCATTTCTTTTTTCTCTCATTTCGCTTCGAACAACGTGACCCGTATCAACGAACGATTTGTTACGTCGCGACGTATCGATTTTCCGCCGCAGCGATATCCGCCGGACGTCACTGACTAATTTCGTGCCGCGGATTAATTGACTGCTTGAAGAGTTTTCGCAGCGTTTCCGTTCTACGCTGCGACAAAGGTGTATCGATTTAATTAGACGGGAAACATGCGCCGAATATCAGCTGCTCCAGACGAGAAGTTAAAGTGTTATAATTGAGAAGTCACTGATAAATTGATATAATACATACTACGTTTGCGTGGTATGACATTTTTAGTTTGAGTGCATTTAGTTTCATTCTATTTGGTCTTTGCGTATACTGTTATTATTTGATTTTTGTTCGATTATTTGTTATACTAGTTGGTTTTTATATTTTATATAGTATGAAGTAACATAGTTTGACATCATCTCGTATTCTTTAGCTGAATACCAGTTCCACGTCATTGAAATTTTCTAGCCGAATGGTTACCGAGTTAAATTGCACGACCCTTGACACATCCACGTATATTCAGAGCATCTTCGTGCAACCATCCAAGTTCCTACTTCATAATTAAAATACTAGCAATAAACAATCTCAAGATTCTTTTTGTAACGAATTCCTTAACGATGGTCCCCAGAAACATTTTCTCACCCCCGAAAAAGCTCCGTCTACGAACCAAAGAGACAGCACCCTCTGCATTTCCTCAGCAACATACGACCATCATCCTACACTGTTTTCCTTTCAACGATCAATTACCAAGAATCACCAAACTCCTTTTCGACCCCACCAATAAACCACTCCTCGAACCGTTCACCGCGGGAGTCATCCGTCACCAACGAACATTAGCAGAAAAAGGAGAGACGCGCAACCCTTTCTTATCGACTGGGCACGCGAATCGAATCGGCAGGACAACAGATTCGTCGAACGTAACAAAGGGTTAGCGACGCGGAAGGTACGTTCCTGATCTGGCGGCACGAGCGACGCCGTTGCGCGTTCGCCGTCTGCTAGATCGGACTACAGGGGTTGCTATGGCGACTGGGGGTTCTCAACACGTGGTCCGTGGACCCTGCGAGGGTAGCGAGGGATTTTTACGTATTAACGAGCGGCTTCTCCTCACTCCTTCCGTGCATCGTGCCTCCAACTGAGATGCGTTCGCGTTACAAGAAACGGGGAGATGGTTCCTCCTCCTCGAGGACGTCGTCTCAAAGGAGCGGACCTCTCCAATCGCAGCGCCCGCTCTCAAAGGAACCTGAAGACGTTCTTTTACGAGATACACCGTTGGGTTCTTTACGAGTTTCCCCGTCTGGAGATGTTAATTCGCTGCCGTCTACAGCGTCGACGGCTAATTGTCGCGAATCTTTCATGGAATGCGTCGTACCTTTCGAAGGGCCTGTGCGATGCGGCACTGCGTGGACGCGTTAGACGAACTATCGGATTGGCAAGAAAATAATTGTTCTCGATAATCTTAAATAAACTGTAGATTGTAAAGGATCGAATGAGAAGAGCGAAGAGGAATTTAGTTGAACGAGGTGTATTTTGAAGAATTCACTTTGCGTTTGGAAATGGAACGTGTTTGGATTACGTACTCCAATTCGATTCACCGACTGATATTGAACCGAGGCCAACGGGGACTAGTATTCTTGCTAAACCTTGAATCGTCGCCAACAGGGGCGCTCAGAGACGCTCGGAGGCTTTCGTGGTCAGTGGAAACCTTCTCCCCCTCCCGCTTCCTGTCATTCAAGAAAATTAAACGTGGCTCGCACGCACAGTGTTTAATTAAAAAATTTCTTAGAAATTTGACTGCTCTGTTCCATAGCTTTCAGTGTCTTTGTTCTCTCGTCTTTCTTTTTTGTTCTTTCTCTAAAACTCTTTTGTCTCGCGTTCCTTGCGTCATAATTAATTGCTCCACTTGTTTCCGACAGGAACTCTGTTTAAAATAGTGTTTGAACGTAACGTAGAAAGAAGGTAGAAATTTAAACGTTGGTTCGAGAAAAAAAATGTGAATTTATCCGTTTCCGGAGAAGTAATAATTTCATTAATTAAAAAGGGGTGAAATGCACGGTGGAAGGACTCTGTTATAAGCATCGCGACGTTCTTACCAAAGTCTTGGGTAGCGTTTTCTGCGTGGAAAAGCTCAAAGAAATTCTCAGCTTCGCCAAGAATCTTCTCCCTCTTCTTTCACCCCTTTCGTTTCACGAGCAGCGAAAACGGGCAAAGTTTCGCGAACGCGGGTAGAACCAAACCGGGGCGCTAATTATCCCCGTTTATTCACCTTTATAATTGAAAATTGTCAACAGAGAATCCCTAATATTGCAAACTTTTAGTAGAACAAGTTTATGCAAGTTTTTAATTAACATTTTAGTATAAACACTTTAAATGAAACAAATTTTAAACCAGATTAATATTCCCAAACGCGGTTAATTTATTTAAAGTTCATTAGTCGATCCAATTTATGCAATCTACTTGTGCGTCATGAAATTTTATATGACCACCCTTCGTGCCCGGGAAATCTTTATCAGCGATCAAATTTATAAACGCAATTTTCTTGCTCCGATCTTGCCGCGGACGCTCTCTACCGCGTTTTTTGTCCTTGGTGAATGGAGGTTAAAAGAAAAACGAAATTATTACCCGATTTGATAGCTTCGAATGCGTGTCCTGCGATGCATAGAAGATCTTTTTTCCCTTCTTCTAGAGAGAAAACACGATAGAAACGACAGCGCGAGCATATTTTTCCAGTCAGCGATCATCGTGATCGACAAGTTTTCTAAGTCTCTTTTCCTCTCACGTCGGGCATGAAACTGTCTCTCGTGACTGGGGGCCGTTTAGACGAAGGTTCCCCGTGTTTTCTCGATGCCCATCTGTCAATGGAAAGTCGTTTGGTTAATTATTTCTGGTCAATTAAACGCGCAGTTTACTAGCAGGAAATAAATATCCAAGATACGTAGAATTTCTCAATTTTATGAAATAAAATAATTATCGTATAAAATTTGGAATGCCTGTAAAAACAAGACCATCGACGATTATACCAAAATTGTAACTAACAAATCATTGAGAAACTCAATAAACTTGTCGACTATTTGTTAGAAAAATGTTGTCTGCTATTTAATATCAAACACCGGAAGATGCACAATCTTGTTATATATGAAAACAGAGTTATTTATATTACTCAATTAGCACGTATCGCAATTGTATATATAATAAAATAATTATTATTTTCTTTAAAATGAATTTCAAAATTATATATAATTTAATTTTTAATTTTTGAATTTTTTACGAAGCACCTTCTCCGCTTAGATTTTTAATATTTCTAGGATATTATATATTTCAGTCTACAATCCGATCAGCGCAATTTAGTTAGTCTCAAATCTAGCGAGAGTTTCAATTGGCGCGTCGTATAATTTCACGCGTGGCTTGTACAGCTTTACTCGCTGCACTTTCTCCGGCGTTTTCACGAGCTGGTTTTACACGAAAATTAGCGCAATTCAAGGCTGCGCCAGTTCATTGCAAAACGAGCCCCCGCCATCAATACGCACGTTTACACTCGGAGTGTAACGACACGATCAAAATGCAAAGTAAACACTACCACTATCCATCCGAGCATGATTTCATTGATAATTATTAAAATAGTAATGTGAATATCAAAACGGTAAGAAATAACTTGATGAGCAGCAGCAGTGCGTAAAGCGATTATTTTTCCAATTTTTTGAACTATTACAATTCCTATTATTATCTGCTTCCTGTGTATTGGAAACCTGTGATGAAAGGAATCTAACTGAACAAATTGAGAATTTATGCAAAAAATAGCTCCAAGGAATATTAATATTACAAACAGTTAGAAATCTGTTAATTAGTAGAGAAATTGTGATTTTACTACAAGTATTGCACATAAATATGTCTTTTTCAAACACACTTAATTCTCTATCACGAATTCATCGAGTATTATCCAAAGATTTGAGGCTTTCACATCCTCGCGCGCATCACCGGATAAGAAGAAGAAAACTTTCTAAACTTTCCCAATCAGGATTCAAATAACCCACTAATTGTGTCTCCGGTTATGAAAGTGACGTAAATCAAATTTCGCTTAATCGATTGGTGTCTCTGTTTCTCCAAAATCCAGACAGTCTCCAGGCAGTGTGTATCCAAAAGCCTTCACGGTAACATCAAATTAAATTAATTTCGTCAGCGCTAAAAATGAACCGAAGGCAAAAAAGAGGCACGCGAGGCATTGCGATAACATTTTGACAGAGAAAAAGTTTGTTTCTATTAGTCGAACTTTGTAACCGAGTTATCAGCAGTCGAGGAATCGCGTGGCTCACGGTGAAGATTAAATCGACCGGAAGCGATGCTTTCCGCTCGGATATTGGCGAACGCGATTAATATCCCTGGTAAGAGGCAAAACGCGATCCAATCTCGAGAAAGTATCGAAAGGATGCGTATTTTTTTCTGGCCCCTGCCATTCGTAGGATTTTCCGGTAAATCGCGAATATTCGATGGTTCGTGTGACAATTTCGCGCTCGAAATGGTTAATCGAACGAGTTACGGTGTTTACTGTGTATCGGGAAGTATCGGGGGTCGCTAAATTTTTGATGATTTTGATGATTTTCGGAAAAAATGATATTTCAATATTGTTGTGATTCCTTTTGTATTCTTGGGTGGTTAGATGTGTAAATATTGTTTCAAGTAGATTCTGTTGCAACGTTAAACAATGCTTGCATTAAATTTTGTAAAATAATTGCATTAATGGATGAAATGAAATACTGAATTGCAAAACAGCTTCAACAATTGTTTGATATAAATAAACGCAATTCTTCAGCTTCTTTCGTGTCACATTTGTCAATGACGTTCTTCGGGAATGGTTTCTCAAGCATGAAGAGCCTTGACCAAAAGACATGAAACAATACCGTCTACATTTCGCCTAACGTTTGCCTTACTACCAACACACTGTCTTGACTACCTCAACACGGATCTTCGAATTTTCGAATCGTATTTCACCAAAGTGTCTTCACACGAGAGAAAGTATTTTATATAAATCTCCTCAAGCAAACAACACAAAAAGAAGAGGAGCACGATAACTGAAATTGCTAGTCCCGTACATTTCAATTCATCATTAGCTATTGAAAATATCGTTCCATATTGTACAGAAAACGCCAACGATGTTTCCAATGGGAATCAGGTCGACGCCATAGGAGATAATGGGTCGGCCTCACGCGAGACGAAAAAAATTGGACCGTGAAGCAATCGTGTAAGAGACACGGCGATCCACAAGCCGGAAGCAATAATGGATCGGTCAAAAATATCCTGTCCATGGCTTCCGACGTTAGGAGACTTCGATGCTTGCCTCTTTGCATTCGTCTAATAAGACACGTCAGGAGCCATAGCGTTACGAGGAACCGAACCGCGCTCTTCTCCATTAAGAGTAATAGCGTGTTTTCTGGTGGAACGTTTCAACGTTCAAACGTGACTTTTACTTGCCTCGATACGGAAAAGTGGCAGAGACACACCAGCTTAGGGTGAGTTTTAGCGATAGTAAATAGTATACCATAAGAGAAAATAAATTTCAGATAATTTAATGGGTAATTGTTGGAGATTGATACCAAAATTTATAGTACGCGTCTTAATCCTACATTTAAAAATATTTTATTTTCAATTGGAATAAAATCATTTTCTTTATTTCTATATCCGTAAGTCTCTATTGAACCGATTACGTCTATGATATCTAAATAACAAAGGATAGGAGCGAAACGCAGGCTAAGAGGATTAGAGAGAAAACCAGACCAAGAAGAGTTACCTGAGACCGGCCTTCGGCGTCCTGCTAATTTTATCCAGGCTATACCATCTCTGTCTCGAAACAAATCAACTTAACTTCTCGCAACTCCGCTAAATCCGCACCCAACCCACGTTCACCCACACTCGTGCCTCTTAACGTCGTGTGCCGCTTAAAATCCACTCGGCCACGATCCGCCGTGCTAAATTCCCTTTAATGTCGCACCGATGATACAGATGAGGCCGCAGTGTCCGCAAAGTGGTCAGGTGAGCGTCACGGCGCAGGTATAGCGAGACCAGGAAAAAGAGCAGGAAAAGGGTGGCTCGAAGTGAGGCAAAGCGCGACTCCCGTGCACCAGCCGATCCGATTTCTCGTGGAAACCGAAGCCAAAGAGCGGCGGCTCTTGGGTTACACGGTGGGAGCAGCAAAGTGGTCTTAAGTTACTACGATGTAACACGCGACACTTTGCCTCGCTAAGTACTTCCACGCTCTGTTTCGGCCGCGGTACCTGTCTCGTCTGCGTCACCCGTTATATCGTCACCTCTCTGGGACCAAACGGCGTTCCGTTTCCTGACTGCCCTTGCTGGCGCAAGGCACACTTTTATTTAGGTCGATTAATAGTTTAACTTTCCACTGGACGTGGGGCAACATTCGTGTCACGTAGGAGTCGAGCAGATTCTTGTAACGCGATAGTGGAAGGCAAACGTTCACGGTTTTGCAAGTGCACCGTGTGTTGCTCACTGTGCGAGTTTCAAGTCGCAAAGCTATTCTGGGAAAATAACGCGTTTGTTGCATTGTAGGAAAGAGTTGTTACGGAATATTCTTTCCTGATCCACTGTCCACTGTGGACAATGTAACAAATGAAAATGTTGATAAATAAATTTTTTTATCAAGTTTTATATAATAGTTTCTAGGGTGGAGGAGTATGTTTGAGAAGATGCTTCATTTGTTAAGCAAAATTTAATAGCAACTTATTTCTATTCCATTACTGGCTCATTTTTCACTCTTCCATTATTCTCCGGGGACCATCCGAAGAGAAGATTCGTCTGAAGGGTGAAAAATGTCGTTGGAGCGCGTCTCTTCTTCCCGTCTCAGGGAGTGGACGTTAACGGGAATTAAGGGGCCGGAAGCTTAATCTTTTTCAAAATTCATGACTCTTGCCATGGGGATGTGCCTGTCAACTTTAATACCCGCCGTCTCGTAACGGTCTCGTAACGGAGATCCCCATCGCTTGGACTCTTGAAACCTTTATTCCTCTGACAATCCATTCCTTTTGAATTCACTTTCCAGAAACGAGAAGGAAAACGTCTATAAAAGAAAATTCTTTTCTCCTCTAATAGGTGTTCCTTAACCTTTAGAAATCACAGTTTCCCGACGATTCTATCGCATATTTATCGCTTAAAATTTATTTAATACGAAACCTATATGTAACCAAATAAATTCTGATAATGATACTGGCGAAAAAGTTCATTAATTTGTTAAGTGATTTTATTATATTCTGCAAGGAAAGAAAAGAAAACGGCGTAGAGAATTCCAAATTTGGACAATGAACTCAGTTGGAGCGAAAAAGGCAAGATTTTAAATTGTGTGAATATTCGGAGGAAGCCGCGTAAACAACGTTCCGCGAAGGATACGTTCCATTCTGGAAATTGGCTGGTTGAAACCTGCCGGCCAAGTACCGTAATTAAAGGGTACATAATTGCGGAACTGTGATCAAAGGTGAATCTCGTTCGTCCTTTTCCGCTCATTTGCCGCGACGTCGCGCCCCGTATGCATTGAGCTTCTGTACGATACATTCTGCGGAGAACACGCACGATTCGAATTATGTCCTCTGTTTTCTGTTTGTTGTCCGAATTTTTTATCCTTATCTTTAATTAGACAAATTTTCAGTCCCAATTTTAGATCAAATATTTAACAAGAGAGAAAATTTATTAAAAGAGAAAGGGAGGAGTTGCATGACTGGCAGAGAAATAATAGTCGATGAGGAATTTGTTATTTAAAAAACATGAAAATTTCCAGCAATTAAAAGTAATTGCGATCGTTGGCAAAAGAAAGCTTTTATTTAAAAGATTTCTAAGCAGGTAGATTACACTTGCAGACTCATTTTACGTTTTTATTGCGGTCGTTTACGCTCCTCTGTTCTTTCACTTAATAAAAGGCCTTATTCATACCTTCCCTTTTTACTTTAAAATTCGTAATAACTGTTACAAAGATTTGAATTTCCACTTTCTTATTTAAAACTCATGATTTAACTCAGAATTTACTATATAAATTTATTGTAATATTCAAGATCCATATTTAGATTTACAATATCCTTTAAAGTCCACATTTTTTATTTTAGAAACAGACAAATTTCTACCAACTGTTATGCTTTAAACACAAATCAATTCAAATTCTGAACAATCTCATTCATTTTTTTTCATCGAAAGTTAGCCTTAATTATTATCATTATCACTATCACTGTCACTGTCACTGTCACTGTCACTGTCACTGTCACTGTCACTGTCACTGTCACTGTCACTGTCACTGTCACTGTCACTGTCACTATCACTATCACTATCACTATCACTATCACTATCACTATCACTATCATTATCATTATTATTATTATTATTATTATTATTATTATCATTATTATTATTATTATTATTATTATTATTATTATTATTATTATTATTATTATACTTGTGCAGTTTACGATATTCGGTTGTGCGTTATAAATTCCACAGAATTTCTCCTTTTTCTCATAAAGAATCAACTTTAATCACTATTTCATTCAATGATCCTATTTCCTATATTCATTCAGAATACTTCATCCCCTTTTACTTTACATTTAATTATTACACCCATTTAGCTTAGAATAATCATTCATCTGTGAGGGAGGCAGAGGATACCAAATTTACTCACTAATTTGAATTCCAACGAATTTCACTCTTTATTCTCGCAAGAAACCAACTCTTTTCTCTGTCACATCCATCTAACTTGAAATATTCACAAATATATATGAAAAAAAAAACTAAACACAAATACCGAAAACAATTCTATTCACAGCCCCTCACCAAATACCTAATTCCAATCGGTCATCAATGCGGTCATCCAGTCTGTAACTTTCATCCATTTATCGTAATAGCACCCCACCTTAAATTATAATTACACCTTAAATTACACCTTGAATTTTATCAAAACTTCCAGCATGCTTTCTCATCAGGAACCAGCTACACATCCGCTGTTACGCTCATCCATACTACAAAATATCCATCCGTGTCCCGGCACAATCCACGGACACAACGGCACGAGTACAAACAACCAGTCTTAATCGTGCCTCCGGTGGTTCCAGTCGCCCCTTTGTTTCTCCGCCGCGGACCGATCGGGATCACGTTGAAATTAAGCGATTCGACCGACTGCTCGTCCTACAAACGTCGCTTTGTGTTTGACCCGTTATCAAAGCCAACCATAATGACTGCTCCTCGTACTAGTTGGCCGCGACGGAATCAAAGGGAGCTGGGACCAGCCGATATCCATCGCGGAAACGGGGGTACCTGGCCTCCTCGTGGAGCACGACAGAGGAGCTTTGTTTATGGGAAAGGACATCGCTCCTTTCGAGAGCGGGGGTGAGAGTTCGGGATGGATCGATTGTCCTTCCGGATAAGATGTTCTTCTTGATTGAGATGTGAATAGATGTGGGTGACGGTAGACTGTAGTTTTATTCATGATTATAACAATCATCATAAGCTTCCCGCCACTTTTTTCTTATAGAATTACAATGATTTGAGTAAATATTTACGGCGAAGTGTGCTATCCTCCTATCACCGGTTCATCATTTTTCCTTTAGTTAATGGAAAGATTATTTTTTGAGTCATACAAATCTGAGACTCGGCTACAAACTTTTTCCAGATATGTTTTATCTCTATTTCAAACCTTTGATCATAAATTTGAACTATTGCTATACCAGATACTTAAAATCGCGTCCCATCTCCGATGCATTATGTGAAACTGTGTCGTCGATGACCAGAGAAAACGGAAACGCGCAATATCCACACCGGGACGAGCAAATCATGTAATCTCACATCTGTAACCAGTTTACAGCGATAATTCCATTTCCACTCGATAATTATTATCTCCCGCCGAATGACTTAATAACTCATTTCCCTTGGCGAACGAGTTTACCGTGCTCTAATCGCAGTCTACTCTGTTAATTAACGTAATCAAATCGATCGGATTTAATTATCGTACACGGCTCCACAGTCTTATGAAAAAAAAATTGTTGATCCTCGTCCGTCGGAAGCAGTTCAACTTCTTTCAAGCCAACATCTTTCCCCTCGTGTACCGTATACCTTAATTACCCTCTACTACAGTTTCTTTTGTAATCAACCGTTTCACAATCAACCGTTATTAACTCTGTAGAAGTAAATTTTTTTTTTTTTTCGTTCGTAATTTCAGTTTACCACTTTACATCGGGAAACTACGAGACGATAATTGCCGAAAATAGACTGTGTCCTGCCGTCCTGTTTCGTAATGGAGTAGAATAGAACAGTAGTTTTTAAGGAAATTGAAGTCTAAACGTTGAAATATTTTTTTTATAAATTCCTATATCCATTAATTCAGATTAATTCTGGTATTTCATTACAGTTATATTTATTATCTTTCTGATAAGCAACATCCACTGGCCGTCAAAGTTAAAAAAAAAATAATCTGTACTTACGCCAAAACGTATAGTATCTAAGTCGCACGACGCGTCTATATAAAGGGGGGTTAACGAATAAATATATATTTTAACACGGTATTAAGGTAGTAATACTTAAGTTAAAACAGAAAGTACGACGAATTGTTCGAAGTTGTTTAAAGTCGCTCCGACGATTGTTCGGCGAGTCGTTCCCATGTCACAATTTCCCAGCGATCAGCGAGCCATGGAAAACGAAAGGGAAAGTCCAGGCGATATCGTCATCACTGGATTAAACGATCCTCCCGCGTTCGTGTCCCGTAACGTTAGAACGAAAGTGGCGTATCACGTTTCGCGTGGTTTTCTCGATTTACTAGCGATCGGACCGCAGCTTGCTCGTCAAGGCACGATTCGCGAAGGCCAGAAATTCTCTGAACACTTCTTAAACCACAAGAAAATTCATAACCTCAAGCCTCAATAACCTCAAGAAAAACATAATGTTGTAGAACGCTTGCTCGCGTAAACGGTGTCGTAAGGTTTGTGGAAAGTAGCATTTAGTTTGTATGAGTAAACGAAGAAAGACGATCATTTTTTTGGATCCAGAAATTTTTCTTTTCAATATTTGTCTTGTAAAAGTTTTCCAATTTTGAAGTGAGTCAGGAATTATATATGAAAAATTAAACTCTTAAAACTTTTAATTAAGCTTTTTGTATAGTATAATTCGAATTGTAAAGTTAATATCGAGATTTAGTTTCATTTAATTAAGATCCATTTACGTAGAAATAAAATGTTCCGTTGAATTATATGAAATAAAACAATTTTTGCATAATCTCCAGTGAGAATCTTCACACGAATCGAAACAACTCTTCTACCACCTTTTTAAAAAAGGTGCATACAATATAAAGATATTCAACATTTTACAATCAAATGAAAATAAAATTTCTATTAATCGAATGCCAACTCTTCGGTTAATTTTGAATGAAGAAACATCTGAAAATCTGCAAGCCAACCTTCGATGTATCCCCACGTACCTTCCGTTTTCCGACTGCCTTGCCGGCAAAACGCGTGCACGTGCACAAGTTCACACGTCGTGCACTTCGAGGATTGCATTAGGACGAGCACCCCTCGTCGATTCCACGGTGCTGTGAGTGGCGTCAATGCAGCCCCTCGATCGGGTGACTATTGTTTATTGTAACGCTGTTCGGGGCGAGATTTCGTCGGAAACACGGTGAATCGTTGGTCCCACGAGTGCGCTCAAATCTCGTTCATTGTACGTTACGTTATTCGAATGGACCGGGATCCATCAAGGATGCTCCTATTATCGTTTACGACGTGGGAAGAGAGACGAGCGTGGTTCGCTTTAAAGAAGATATAGGATGGACTTTGAATATGATAATTGCGTTATATCTACAATATTTTACTTTCTGTACATTTTTATTTTATTTCATATTATTTCTTTTTGCAGATGATAACGAAGCGAACGAATTTTGGAATATTCAGTATTAACTAGTATCACTATTCGCATCTAATTCTTCATTTTAACTATATTTGATTAACTATATTTTTGCCATCTATAAAAGTTTACTATACCAGCTGCGCAAAGTTCCACAGTTACAAGTTAACATTATCGAGACCTTATGCATCTTCCGCAAACCGTCTAAATTTAACTATATTCACTGCCAGAGTGAAGAGAAGATGAGATGATTTAAAATAAAAATCTCTTAATCAACACTTAAGATCGAATCGCGTGAATTCAAATTTCTCGCGAGATTTCGAAACCAGCTCCTCCCAAGGGATGAATCCTATCGCCGTGACGCGACTGGGGAGGCCGGTCGGGTTCGAGTGGCTCGATTAATTAATGCAACGTCGTTGCTCGTTCACGATCGACCGGGTCTCAAAGTGGCGGCGTTTTTTTCCAAGCGGAAAGACGCGCGGAACACGGGAAAAAAAAGAACGGTAACGAGGCCGCGTTCGCGCATCAAAGACGCCTCGAATGGCTCAAAAGGCCATGCTTAAATTCTACTTGCAGCCCTTCTCTCGCTTCTTCGTGTGCCACGTGCACCACCGTCCGGCCCTTTGATGCAAACGCGTTTACTCGCGTTCGCGCTTTTCCGTCCGGCTTGCGGGACACGGGGGACGATGCCTGTCCCGGGATTCCTTTGCCATAAACGGCGTCTCTCTTAAAAGGATCCATTGCTGCCTTTGATAGCTATTTTGGTTAATTATCATACCGCGAAACGAATCATCCGGAGCGTCGAACAATGAATTCAACAACTTTCAATTATTTGTTACTTAATTCAGCATTTTTTCGGAAGACTATGCGTAAAACTTAATATATAGAACACCGAAGATGACATGTAATGGCTGAACATCAATATCTAATATAAAATTTGTCCAACCATTATGCTGCGGGTTTTGTGGATTGTTTATTCGTTAAATTAGAGTGTATATGTATCTCGATTCGTGGAATCTCGGCCTTATACGAGGATAACAGTTCACAGAAAGCACTTGGTCGAAAAATTAGCCTATTGCGTGACTAACGCGGGGCGAGCAACAATAATATCTGGCTACGAGGAGGAACTATGAACATCGGCCTCGTCGCTGTACAATAGCCGTGCAGCATACGCAGTTCCATAGATATATCGTGGTATGATTCATTGAGCAGCGATGGAACTCGGCACGTTTCTGTTTGCGCTTCCGACTAAACACGAGTTTCCCGGAAATTCTGCTGGTTTTAGTCACCCTCTCGGCCATATCTTCCCGTCTCGACTGATCTCTTCGAGACCTCGCAAATATTTTGATAATACCGACCACTTTTTGTTATCCGTCACATTTCTCTCACGTTGTTCAACACGAAACTGTGTATACTTCATGTTCCTCAATTTTTTTAGCAATTTGCCATGAAATAGATGGATTGTATAAACTATTGCTGAAAATGTATAAATGTATAAATATCACGCGACAGTGGTGAAAATATTGTAATATTTATCTTTCAATTATTTGATAAGAATAAGATTAATTTTTAATTTTTAATTCTTTTCAATTTAACTTTCAAATAAAGTTTCAAAAAAAGCTAAATAAAATCCACTGCCTTCAGTAAAAATTCTTTGAAGTCAAAATAGGATCGGATAATAATTAATTAAAAAAATTCGGAGAACGTTAAAGTCCCTATAATTACTTTTTGTAATAGATAACCTTTCGAAATTTGTTCAAAATTATATATTACGCAGTAAAAATCCCTCTTTCCCGTAATCTTGCACGGAATTTTTTCTTCCTTTCACAGTGCTCGGCTAGAAACAGTCTGTGTAATTGGGACCTACCAGGGCACCCCATTAGAAGCGGGTCGAGGGATATGGTGACTGGTATAGTGTGGTCTCTGGCCTAAAAAAAGGGAACAAATGAATCTCCGTTCGCGGGCTCTCCAAGCGGATTACCCTGTAAGAGGCTTACTTAAGAATAAACCGAAGGGCTTCCCGCGACTACGGCCACTTTGCTATCATATTTCATATTAACCGCTGATTAAAATCGATTTCGCCGCGGCGACACGCGAGACAGATCGTTTCGTCGTGCGCAGAGATGGAAGTTTACGCGCGCCCTCCATTTCTTATAGGGATTGACTATAATTAAGAACTTTAGATAGAATGTAAATTTTATTTTATATTTTTATTTTATTGCCCTTAATCTAATCTAGCTTTTCGATAATAAATCTCGCGTCTATATTTATTTTCTTTTTCGACTTCCTATTATCAACATCAAGTGCTACAATATTATTGTTATAGGACAGAATGAGTATTAATTAAGGAGCAATTTAATTTCATAAAATTATAAGCGAACGTTGAAAATTTGTTCTCGACCGAAATACCTTTAAATTCTAAAGTATCTTCTATGAATCGATATAATTTGAAAGTTTTATAAATTTTTGCTGACGTACGCGTATGGTCACGCTTTAGAAGTGGTAACGAGAAATGACGAAGTGAAAACGTTCGAGTGTAATATTTAATTTTTGGACGAACACCGACAGCGATTGTTTCCGCGGGAATTTAAAAAATGCAAATGTATGCGGGTGGGACGGATTCAATCGCGTCGCGGCATCGCTCGAATATTTCCATTTCCGTGTTCGCCATCGGGCCATCGTGGTCGGCCGGGACGAGATCAATAAACGCAGGTGCCGGGGAATGGCAACTGCAACCAGCGCGATCCGAGTGCAATGGCCATCGATTAATAATTAACACACGCTTTCGCGGTTATAACAGTTCAGTGGACAGATTTTCTTGACTATGCGTACTTGGGAAAACCTTTTCAATCGCTGACGATATCTTCAATCATTTTGTTGAGTGCTATTCAAAAACATGCTTTATATAAATGGAAGTTTAAATATTTCATTTGCCTACTCTTTATTTTTTATTTTTACTATTTATTTCTGCATTATTAAATGTAATTTATTTTCGTTAAATTAATATACGATTTATATTTTTTATTATCTGTAACCTCTGTTCAATTTTTTTAATTATTTAGAAGAGTAAAATATACTTTTACTTAATAGAAAAATGTTGGTAAAGTATACCAACTGTTGTACATTAAAAACTGCTATTTCTTTCTAAATCCATAATTTGTACCTGAAAGATCCATGGTTAATATATTTATTTCTTTATATTTTCTATATATTTTCTATATATTTACTTGGAATAATTTTTTAACCACAATCACACCAATGTTAGAGTGAACACTGTGATTAATTGTACCTTCCTCAATGAGCGAATAAAAATATAATCACAAAAGATAAGATAGTTCAAAACCGCCTACATCTACAAGTAGTGAGATGCAAAGAATTATCGTTAAAAATGATCGCGATAACGATGAGTGCTGACTATGATAAAACGGTGAAAAAGTCTAACCACAAATGTACAAAAACACTATCAAACAGAAAACTAAAAAGAAAACATTCTATCATACACAAAAGGTACTTTCTATGAATCATGCAAATAAATCTTGAAAAAAATATCATTATCACTTTCAACTACTCTAACGATCGTGTTCGAAGCATCTTGATATGATTGCAACAAGGATTTTTAACAGGACATCGACTTCTCATGCGAAAAGAGTTACCTTTTTACGCCGATCTCCGCGTAACGGCCCCTCGTGGCCCTCGTGGCTACGCTTCTTCCACTTCCGGAGTTCGTGTACAGCGTCAGTATATCGCTGTTAATGTTGTTCAGAATCGGCGGCAGCATTATTGCGATCCTGTTTCTCGTCGATCCTTCCAGATCCACGCGCAACGACGCATCTCACAGATACGCGCGGTTTTTCATTTCTATTTGGTATTCTCCCTTTTTTTCTCTGATTCCCACACTCTCTCTTACTTGCGTCGAGTCTCTGAGAAGAATGATTCCATTGCGGACAAACAATTCTGCCAGTCGATTTCGAGTGATCTTTGTACTTGGTAGAAAGCTCTTGGTCGTTGTGGCAATTTTTTCGTTTTTTTTTTTTTTCGAATTGATTCGAATCTCGAGGAATTAATTTTTTTGTTAATTATTGCGTAGACACGAGAGCAATGATTATGGTTTCAGCGGTTTAAGAAGTTATACATTTATAATGACTAAATACTTTTATTCGTTTCGTTTTAAGGAGACACGTTAAATTTGAGAATCCTCGTGATTGTACTATAAAATTACGAAAAATGGACGCTCCTCAATTTTCCCTTTGTCCCTCAATTACTGTTTCCTCGCATTATACGAGCCACAATGACAGAATTGTCACGCCACAAATTGTCGCCAGTACGCGTTCAGAGTTTTAATAATGCTAGCTAGGCCAGACTCATTGCTTTCGTTTGTACGCATAATGGTGAACAAACGTATTGGCATTTGTCTGTAAATTATATGTACAGAAAATGATAGAAAGTAAAATTTCGAAAGCTACACGTGATTCCATGATAAAGATTGCCTGAATTTATCTACTCGAGATCGACGATAAAGTTCTACAGGTTTGCAGACAAATTTGCATTACCTAGTTAGGTCTGAAATGAAATTGGCTAACTCGTAAAACAGTTCGTATAACAAAGTGAACTTCTATCTTATTCTATTCTACTTGCTATGCTACTTCTAGTGCAATTTGGGTTCAACTCAATGACTACTTCTACTGCGATTATGTTCAAGTTTCTTTGTTCTAAACAAAGTTCAATCTCTTCAGGGACAACGTTCATAAAGTCACTGAGAAATAATCTAATCGCCCCTTTACCTTTAACTCTTCATCCTTTACTGAGATCCATTAAAAGAGGGATAAAAGAGAGCACTACGTACATAGTAAATGATAAAAATGTCGTTATATCCTTCTCCTCTTGTCACCTACAATTTTTTCGATCCGATAATGTTCAAAACTGTTGCTTATCACTTTTAAAACATAGAAATTGAGAAAAAACGGTTAAATATCTGTTTAGTGCAATGATAAAACTAAGGATCAAAATTAGTGGACTTGCGCAGAAACTAAAAATTTCAATTCGAAATGAATTTTATACATTAATTATCATTATTCTAAGACAAAATGCTTGTCCACTCTTTCGATATTTTTCCAGAGACGAATGCACAAATATCCCAGCAGAAGAGATCGAACAACTTCTTACGGCAAACACGAAAGGGTGATTATTATTAAATAACGCGTGCCAGTGATGTAAGACGGTAACGTGAAACGCGTTCTGAGACGTCGCGCGACGAAAGGGAATAGTATGATTCGAATCGCAAAATCGTCGATGAAAGTCCGATAAAAGATGTTTCGAATCGACGTCGGAGCTCCCCGGCGTGATTTTCAGTGGCAATAAAAATAATTCGGTAAATCGCCTCTCGCGGCTGGCACGCTAACACGAGGCGCCGCAGAATTATCGTCGTGTCATAAACGACTTAACGAGCCGATAATTCATTGCGAGGGTTTCGCGAGCGCGCGGAAAAACCGACGATAGAAATTGCCCGTGAAATATTGCGACACGCTCGGCCCTGGCAATTAATTCGCCGAAATAAAACGTTCTCCAGAGACACGGTGTCTAGTTTTTGCCCATCATTGCGGTTATCGTGCTGGTTCGAGAATGTTTCCGATGCATTGATTGATGATGGTCTTAATCCGTTCTCGGAAGGTTTTGCGAGCATACATTTTTTTTCAGGATCGCACACGATTTTGGATTATTTTCCGGGATATTTGAAATTGTTAAATTTAATCGCGGCCGTGGCATTTGTTGGATATATTGTATTATTATAACTGATAGGCTTGGATAATTAAGAGAACAAAACTTTCGGATAAACATCCGAGAAAATACAAACGTGATACACAGGTGATGCATACTCTAAAATCATAAGATACAGAAACAAACTGTTGATCTTATCGAGTTTTCAGACTATCATGAATGAATTTCAAGATTCTGAATAGTGTAGATTGAAAAAAAAAAATAATAATAATAATTGTTCGTGTACGTGGAAATTAATCATCTGTACGTTCGATTAAAAACTAATGAAAGAGATACGCGATAAAGCATAAATTGGAAAAATTCAGCGTCCTGTGTAGTCCCGCTAGCCAAACCCTCGGTCGCGATCTGAAAACAGCCCACGGTATAAAAAGGAAGGTCTCCACGGTCTCCAAATACACCAAGGATACTGAACATTAGATTATAGAATCAAGGTTCCACGAATGGAGAGGCATAAAAGAATCCAGTGTTATTACGCGATATCTACCTTCTTTCGAAAAGAGGCGCACACGTGATTCGAGGAACGCCTCTCGATGTTAGACGAAAACGAAGAATGAACGCCGAGAGAGGAGTCATCGATCGTCGCCGAGAATTCGCCCTCGGATTTCCAACTCGTTCGTTACCAGGTTGGGTCGAACCTTTTTTCTGCGTTCTGCCACGTAGACCTTTCCTCGTTATTGGTTGCCCCCACGAAGGATGCGAATCGGGAAGCGGCTGGAATTATGCTTTGTAATAAACGGATGGACAACGGCGAAGGGGAAGATACGAGCGTGTATCTGGCGACTCTTCGCCAAAGAGGAGGTGGAAAAAAGGAAGAAAAGGGGAGATTGAAATGAAAGGACGAGGGTTCGTCATAATGGCGCGCGGCTTGAACGCTGACGCCATGCTGAATGCACTGCTCGAAATAAGTGGAGGAGCCCGCGTCCCTCCGGAGGTGGATTGAATTAGCGATGAAGAGGACTAAACAACTTCCGCCGTTTTTTATTCAAATCGGATCTCGGCCCAGGGATTTCTAATTTTCATATAATTCTCTGTTACGCTTCAAATTCCTTATAAATTAATTGTTTCGCGTACGGAGAATTTCCTGTTCTATTATAAATTTACCGTTTCGTGACTTGGAATTGAACGCTATAAGCATCCTCATTTATTTATCTTTTTTCCTAAACCTCGCTTTATCTTTTTAATTTTATCTTGTTCATTTGTAATGTTATTGCGTTCATTGATTCATTAGTTGGACACTCCTTCAGCTATGGTCGTTAATAAATATAAATGGCGCGAAATGAAATTTGTTTAATAATTTATTCGAAATCTTCGCGTACAGGGATTAACTATAAACATATAGAAGTTGCATAATAAATTATGAATCTCTGACAATTCCAACATTAACATAAAATTAGACTCCGCGCGCAACGCACACCCTCTTTGTACCGTTTACTGTTTGCGAACAGTTTGCACACGGGTGTCCCGTCCCTCTAAATCCACGGATTCCACGCTCATTTACGGCCGGCTGTCGACCATCGCGTTTAATATTAATGCCAATGGAACGTACGCGTGAGCAATCGAGTAATTCGCGGCGATCGATCACAATTAAACCGCATCGGACGTAACACGTTGTCTCTGATCCGGCTGTTTCCTAAACCGCGGCTATTCAAAGGGTGAAGCTTCGATGCGGTCGACTTTTTACGCCGCACGATTGACTTTTCATCTTTCCGAGAGCAAACCTACCGATCTGTTTTATCGATTAAGTGTTAAATTGTTGTAAAGTTTCAATGCGAAATTTTTTTAATTTCTTTAATTAATGTTTGTTAATTTTCATGTATGTGTTTTCTATTTCAACAGAAACAAATTGTGGTAAAACTGTGTGGTGTTATATATGATTTTAGCTTTTAAGAAACGCGTATGTACGAAGTTATTAAGGTTTAAGATAGGATAGATCTATCTTAATTAGTGAAAATCTCATTAGCGTGCTTCAAGACGGTTATGGAGATGCGATATAGGTGCTGTTTGTAAAAAAAGGTAAATGGAACTCCAGGAAATGTACGTTCTGACGTAATTAACGAATCTTACACGTATCTTTATTTTAACTTGCGAGTACTTTTAATCGGAATTTTATTAACATAGATTTGATAAATCGGAATTAAAATAATAAAATAAAAAAATGTTTAATCAACGCAAAGCGGGCAAATCGATGTGAACCAGTACCGTGAGTAAAATATAAGGGAGCAGAAAGAGACTCGTTTTCTTGACCATTCATCGATAAACACGCGTCCTGGTATCTCCAACGAAGACAAATCAGTCGCGTATCCCGCGACGTTCGTTCAACCTTCGAAATCTCGAGGCTCGCTGGTGGAGCGGCGCAGTTTCGCGGGAAAACCGTGGGATACATTTGTTACATTTCTAAAACGACGCTCGGGAAGCCACCCGACCGAATTTAGATCGGCCGTTTCGCGGAGCGTGATCCAAATACGATGGATCCAGACGTGTCGCAGACGAAAAGGCATGAATGGCGGTTGGTTGCATCATGATTTTCGATTCAGCCCGTCTTCCGCCACTTATTCGCGGGAAATTTCTGCTGCACTTCATATTCTGAATGGAAATTCGCGGCTGGCGAAACTGAATCTGGGTTAGAACGATTATTTTTAGAGATTACCGCGTGTTCGCGCGATCGAATCTGCGAAATTCTCGAGTGCCACGGAAAATTTGAAACAACACTTTTCTCGGTTAATCTTTCGAAGCAATTGCGAGGCAAAACTGAAAAAATACGAAGAGAAAGTCTAGAAGATTTCAAGGATTACACAATGGTTTAAATACATTTTCGTTAATATCGAAATTAAAATTATAATTATGATTAATTGGTAATTACTTTGCGTGGTTTTTAACTTTTATTAGTTGAAAGAATTTATCCAACGAGTCGTCGCACATTGTTCTCTGTTTTTTCCCCCCAAGAATGCGACTCCTTCGCGCGTCTCGACGTATCGAGGGAGAAAAATCGATTTATCCGCAGAAAGTAATTTGAAGGAGCTCCGATAAGCTCCTCCTCTCTTTTAGATCTCGATGAGATCCCGCGAACCAAGTTTTTCTCGTCACGTTCGTAATCCGTCTCGATCGTGGAACGATCTTCCATCTCGAAAGTTAATTTTGCAAGCGCGCTTTTCCGGCTGATCTATTATCGCTCGCGTTTCCAACGAAAGACACAAGACTTGTAAAAGAAACATCGAAAAGGAGTTGAGATTTAAATAGCAGATTATTAATTTTCTGTACGAAGAATTTCCATTATTCCTATATATATTTTAGACAACATTACAAGAAACAACTACGCGACAGCATAGTTTGTTAGAAATATCTCAACCGATTCAAATGAAAAAAAAAAAACAAATTCTCTCCCATAAAAATAAGAAACTTGACCCACTCTGACAACTGAAACTTTGAATTCTATTAAAAACTCTATTTCTTTTCGAAGAAAACCTTGCATTTCCTTGCGTCGAGTTGAAAACAAGTTTAAATACAACTTTCCTGCGTGGGTGTGAATACCGTCGCCGCCATTATTTCGTCGAGGAGACATTGGAAATCTCGTAGAAATTGCCCAGTTTCAGCGAGAAACGCGATTTTATTCGTCTCGATACCCGGTCGGAGATTTTCGCAAAGGAAGTTCTCCTCGTTCCAGTTTGGTCACTTTTATTCAACGAAACACGCGGCGAATGGAAACGAGCGAGTGACTGCTGGCTCTGCAACGCAACTGATTCATTCGTCCCGTCGATTCGACGGAAACTCAAAGGCTGAAGATGCGTGAAACTAGACCCTTTTTCAGATTCATTGACAGCCTGCGACAGCGAAACGAAAATAACGAATAAAACGAATAGGGGAATTCGGTCGAGCCTCTGATTCGACGCTCAAGTAAATAATTCTCTTTTTCGTACCTTTTCTTGGAGTTAATTCAGTCTGAAATTTATTTATTCACGATTCATGTTTCCAAAAAAATATCTTAGTAGAATAATTGATGAAACGTTTAATAATATATTTTCCAAGCACGTTGATTCTGAAATATATGCCTTCTTTCAATTATTTTTGGAGTACTCATAATTTTCTAAGAAATGATGCGATGAATGTATGCTTTTAAAAAGGACAGTTTGAAACAAGTGAAATCACCGTATAAAACGATATTAAAATTCTTCCGAACAGGCGTGATTAATACAACTTTCCTGAGGTAAGTGGTTCTTATCGCATGCTATCGTTAAAAAAAAAATGCACAATAATAAGAACGTGCGTTTCCCAGATTTCGCAAGAGTATCGTAGATACTCACGATTTCACGAACCTTCGATAAATTTCTACGCGACGAGAACTCACCTTCTTATTCTATTCAACAGTTTGTTAGCATAATTCATCCCTACGAACAACGATCCGACTCACAGCTAGTGATTTTTTCTCGGAGAAGACTTTGCTCATCTTCGGTTAATGGCGAAGAAGCGGTGCTGAACGCAGTCCCGTAATTTAATTTACATTGTGCTTCTTATCAGTCGTGCATCGATTATCGTGGAATTGCCCGATCTTGTCGATGAAATCTTTATCGACTTGGAGGACACTTTATGCTTCACTAAGTGTAACTCGTAACAATTTCATCGGAACTATGTTTCCCTTTAGACGGCACTTCGAATTCCCAAGTTTTGGGCGCCCTACGCTTCGCGCAAATAAGATTAGACCGACGCGACTATCTCGATGGAAAGTTTTTTATTATCAGCTTATTAAAAGTCAAAGTTCTTCTTCAGATTTTTTCTTCATCCCAGTCTGTTCTCTTTTGGATTTAGAAAGTTTTTCGACGTTTAATAGTGAATATCTTTTATACACAAGAAATTTGTTGTACTTAAGTAATTGATCACATCGTGTACGTAGATAATTAAAATTCATAGTAAGTACAAAAACCTCATCGATGTTACGAGTACGTCGAACGATAAAAGCTTTCTAAAAAATATCCACTGTCACAGGAAACTTGAAGGCATAAAACGGAATCAATTTCTTCGTGAAGCTTTCGAACACCCCCGATATATATTGCAGCGCGCACCACTGGAGCTTTCGAAACTTGGCGAAACCAAACTACGGCGCAGCTAGCCACGTTCAAACTTTCCGGAAACTTCACAATTCCACAAACACGGTGCTCTCGAGAGATACCACGAGTCTGATTCTACTTTCTCGAAAGAATCGAACCCCCGACGAGACACGTTCGTCTCGAATCGTATCGCACAGCACGCGAAGGGTTGTAAACAAACTGGTATCGCGCGAGGAACGACTAACCAATCGTGTCCATTGAGCACCGAGAAAGGATCTAATCAAGTGGACACGAGGCATTGATCCCGGAGGCTGGCGTGAAACTGCCGCCTGCACCACCACCCACGACTACGTCGAACCGCCTCGACTTATCGTTATCACCCCTGATAAGTGACGCTCGCGACGTCATCGATAGCCGGGCGGCATCGTGTGGAACTCGCGAGCACTTTCGTCGCGAAAAATCGCGACTGGATGGCGTTCGAGGATTTTCCTAGCGTTCTCAGTGGTGACCAGTTTCTGCTAGACGGTAGTCGTCGAAGAATTATTGTAGGGGTGGCCCGAGGAGGATGGAGCGGATAACGGTCGTTTATCGACGGTGATGTATCGTGGTGAGATTGGCCGAATGCTGGGAGGATTCCTTCTTGAAATCGGTCGAGATTCGGGGGTGAAATGTAATGCTACAAGAGTAAATTGGTAAAATCGATAAAACGCATCTCCAGACTAAATTGCTCCAATCTTACGTTCTCAATCTCAAATAAAATAATTTAAGATTAATATAATATAAATAGCATTTCTCAGCGTAAAACTGAGGCAATTTTTGGCTTTCGTTATCGCAATCACACGCGCTTTAATCTTCCTTTCTACGAGCGTGAGAGGAATTAAATGGACTCCGATTCGATCGTAGCCCGTTCCAATCAACGTCGGCCGCTCCAAATCCGACGTCACGGACACTCGACGTGATATCCACGCATCGTTCGATCAAAGAACGAGCTCCCTCCGCATCGGAATCCACCTTTCACGGCGTCGCAGCTCGATAAGACGCCCCGTGGCACACGGTTAACAAGCGCTCGGTTATCAGCCTCGGTTGACAGTGTCACCGGTGCAACGGGATGATTATCGAGCACAAAATCCAACAACGGAATCAGGTAACCACCGAACGACACCTTTCACAGCCCAACAAAGTATCGGAGCTATTCTCCCCCATGGAATTCTATAATGATCGAATATTATCTAATATGAATGATATGAAACAAATCGTACATCGTTAAGAGGAATTAGCCAAAAATTATATAGTTTTAATTTTTTTAATTTTTCCGAATTAAATACAGAATTCGAATCTAATAATAGTTTGTACAAACGAACTATAGTGTTCCAAATTTATCGTAAAAAATTCTATAACAAATTTGTATTTTTATGAATATAATGTAACGATTGTATTTTTGTAAAAAGCACGAAGAATGTCGAAAATTGTTCGACAGACCAATGGCGATTGAATAGTTGGCAACTGATAATGGCTGATCTATAAAAGGACGTTCCGCGTTATCGCTAGCCACGATTTGTGTCGTAAACAGTAAGTGTACAGAAGAAGATGGAAGTGGAAATCCACATGGAAGTGGAAGAGACAGCTCCCCAACAAGCACCGCGATAAGCAACACCGTGATACGGAAATCACGCTATGCAGTCCTATCAGGAAGGAATACCGTTTGGAAGCACGATGCTCCTTCGAACGTGTATTATTTATTTTCTACGCTTTTGACCTTGCGCTCCTACTGTCCGCGTACTTGCAATTTACGACAGACGTTCCACGGCTAAGAAACGCGAACATTCGGTGACCACGCGCCATTATTCGCGTGCCTTCTGACTGGATTGCGTCTTAACAGCCAAACGGAGGAAATTCAGTGGCTCGAGGTGCCAATGGAAATAATTTTCTCGGCGAAATGCCACTTTTCAGTCATCCTTACCAAGAACTTTGCTCGAGTACTCGATCACCCTTGTCGACGAGCTCGCGTCGCTCTCGCGAGACCATCGTCCCCCGATCGTCGTTCACGCAACAGTGACGTCACTGGTCTCGCGATCGCTCCTATACTTTTTTCGTCTTCCTCACCGATTCGTGCTTTTCCTCCACTGGAAGGTGCGCTTTCGATCGATACCGTCGAAGATAGACCTCTATTCCCCTCTCACTCTCGACTTTCACTTCCGGTGTCCACCACGTGTCCCACAGGCACAAGCAAGAACCCGAATTGAAACACTCCGCGCGTGCAACGTCGGCACAGTCGATAATGTAGGTATTTACTCGTCTTCGAGACGGGAGAAAGGGAGGGCGCCGAAAGAAATGGAAGAAGCGCGGATTTCGTGGCACACGCGATGCATAGGACCGACGGGCACAGGGCGCCGTGACGCCAGTCGGCGACGCACAGGCTCGGCCGGCGCCGCGACGACACGCACAAACGCGTACAGAGACGCAACTGCTGGTTCGTAGACACGAGACAGGTCTACTACCTACCAGCCTGCTAACGCGCGACTAGGCGGTAATGGGGGGAGATCGGGCCAGGGGAGTTGCGCACGCGCACCACGTTTGCCCGCTGGTTCATTTTAACCTTGCTATCGGCATCGATACCACCACCGGACGGTGGGATGGTGTCCGGGCCGAAAAATCGAGACGACCACCGGAGAAAGTAATTGTCCGGCTGGACTTTTTCTTTCCTTTCACGGGGCGGCTACCGTGGACCAGACGTCGGTTACGAGAGGCGATTTTTGCTAAGGCTGTAGTAAAATCAACGTGGAGAGTCGATAGTCTTGTTAAGGGGCGATATTTCGGGATTAAACAAACAAATACTGTTCGAGTGTATGAAATATTGTGGCGAGAGAATTTTTTGTGATCGAATGGTGAAAGTTTTATTGGTCTCTGACCAGCTCATTTAGGATTTCTTTTACAAAGATATTATGATACGTATTTAGATACGCTAAGACACTCGTATCGGTGCAATTAGCTTATCGATGACTCATTCTGTATCAATAAATTATCCTTAACAAATCACGCGTTTTCCGTCTCGATATTATCTCATTAACTTTATTTACCCAATCTACCTTCGCAGAAACGAAATTTTCTGCCCATCAAAATTCCAACGAAATTACACGAACGCGATTAACCGAGTTCCATGTCAATAAAGCATTTAATAAGCCCCGCATCCTTTACCTTGACGCGTCATCAATTTCTTCGCCCGATCTACCTCCCTAAGAACACCTATACTTCTATCAACATCGTGTGGCAATCGGATCAAGGTAATTAACCAGTCAGTACTTCACCTCGCACCAAAAAACTAACTGTTACCAACAACGCTATTTCTTGCGTACTCCTTGACACCTCATCAGCTTCTTCACTTAATCCATCCTCAAGAGAAACCCTTCCTCGATTCAATGTCAAACACCTTTACTCCGCGATACCTTATCAACTTTTTAGCATATTTCCAAAAGTACTTATTAACGTATCAATCAATCGATACTTCGTTCCACGATTCGCATGTCTTTCATCTGTCCGTTTTCAACTGGTTCGGTCGACTTCTTCGCCCGATCCACCCTCACGAGAACGCCGATCACCCCCGTGGTCATTGCGAAACGATCATATCGAGTTAATTAATTAGATGACGATCCAATTCAGCCGTTTAGAAGAAACATGGCCACGATGTGGGAGCAGGAAACCGGTTCATCCTCCGCAAGAACAGCCACCGATTGCGATCGGCCGTTACGTTCTCATCCTGCGGCCTCGCGCGCTCGTGCCGAGGTGTGGCTTTCACGGGAAACTGCGGTGGCTGGGTTACGTAACAGGTTTTACGGTGTTTGACGGTCGTTGCAAAGCGCGCGTTTCGTGACACGGGGCTGCTCCTTTTCCAATCGCACCTGAATGCACGGCACCGAGCGATTACGGTTTCGCCAGAACGGATCTGGGAATGATAGATAATGACCGGGGAAAGAACAGTCACTGTCTGGTGGCGTCTGTCTCCTTCCCGGCTTGTCTCTTCGTGAGACAACGACGCAGCCGGAGCACCGCTGGTTTTCTCTTGTTGCGGCAATTTCGGTGATTGTACCAAGAGATGTTTCGAGTGTTACGCTTGTAGAGAGACTTGAACGCATTTTCCGAGGGACATTGTTTTTGTTATTCGTCAGATAATTTCGTTGTTGAAGAATGTCACGTGTTCTTGTAATAAGAAAGTCCTCTTGAATATTTTTGGTAAATCAGAAATCGCGGGCATAGTAATCGCAAGTAGTTCTTTCGTACAATTTAGTTAACGATACGACATACTCGCTTTGCCCGAAAATATGAGTCTCATTTTGAAAAATTTGCCTTTCTTCGCCGAAACCCCGAATATTCCGAATTTATGCATTCGACACAAAATTCCTTGGAAGTTCGATAATGATGACCGCAAAGACACAGCAGGAAATGTTGGTACGATCGCTTCCTTTGTAGCGATTTTCGTATCGGAAGCGGTGGGAACCGCATTGATAAATTATTTGCTCGGTAGCCATGTCGAAACGCGTCGATTAACTTTTGGCACCGCTACAGTTGCTCTTTGATAATTACACGCATAGTTTTCCACGATTTATGACGTGGTGACCGTAGAATCACGCTCTCGTTTTTTAACCTTTCTAATGTTTTACAAATTTTCTATGCAACATCTTTAGAGCCCATAAATCTACTCGTCTCTCTAATCGTCCGAGGGTTAACATCCGTGATATTGACGCGGAGACGCTGCGTTTCTAACTGCGCTCCGCTCGTTTTCGATCGAAGAAAGTATAATTAGGAGGCAGACCTCCAGTGAAAGTGAACACGATTCAATGAAGCCCCGATGAAGAAAGTTATGACAGATTGAATGATTCGGCGCAGCCAATTCTCGGTTAGCCTTTCCGTCGCGGAAAGCCACCATCTATGCCTACCATAGCATTGCTCTATTTCCTCAACTTGTTTTAAAAGAAGAAATAGCGCTCACACGAAAATACCCTTAATCATTATAAATTTGAATTTTCTCGCACTTTCGAACTTCAGAATTGCCCAGCAACCCTTTCAGAAAGGATAACATCACGAATTTCAAAAGAGGACAACCTAAAAAAAAGGGAGCTAGAAAAGGCATCGATCACGCGCGGATTCCTGAAGGACAGACTAGCGCGGATCTTCTGGGAAAGGGAGTGCAGTGGATTAGGCGAGTGGCTGTAAAAGGGACCGGGGAACGTTTGGAAAAAGCGGGGACTGCTGGCGAAAGAGATTTATTTGTGGCGCGGAGGTTTACCATCGCCGGGGAGAAAGAAGAAGAAGAAGAAGGAGGCGAAGAACCACCGGCACTGTTCGCCTTTCGCGTGGAAAAAGCGATCGCGGCCAAGGCGCGCGTACGAGGGAAGAAGAAGCGGTAAGAGAGGAGTGACTAGGCTCGTAGAAGAAATACGAGCTGCGGCGACCGGCGGAGAAGAAACTTCGATCGTTCACCGGCGGTGGAAAAAATTTATTGCACGCGTATCACCGGTCTGACGAGATGCTCCCGCGTGAGATGATCCTCGGAGCATGGCCGCGCATGGTGTTGATGTGTTAGCGTTAGGATGAGGCATTAAGGCCTCCGCGTTTCGAGTGGATGCCGAGCGAGGGTTAATGATTCTTAATGGCGAAAGGGAGAGAGGTAATTTGACGAATGGAAAGAAGCTTTGAGATAAGTTACAATGTTACAGTGCTCGCCTACTTTGTTCCGGCTGTTAGGGAGCTAAAATATTGGATAATCCCCACTTTCGTTCGTTCAGTTTGGAAATTATTTTTTTTAGCAAGCTGAGTAAAATTTAGAACAGTTTAATATACATTAAAGAGTTAGATTAATAGCTGGTATCTAGAAGATGTGAATTTTTTATTAAATACCAAACTCTCTTACCTCTGATATCTGTGAACTTTGCTCTCCATTATCTAGGAAACAGGTCTTCGATGCAAAAAGAATGTAACCTTTCGTAGCCAGAGGTTAGATCCTCTCATATTTCATTCCGACTCTTGGCTATCTGTTAAATATCTATTTAACAAAAATTGGATTTTTCATGTCTTGCAAATGTATATTTATATAAGTTATATTTACATTTATTTAGTATCAATAAAATGTAAAACTCTTACGCGTTTATATTTAAAAATATAATCTAAATGTTTTAATAAAAACTGAATGCGAAAAGAAATACAGAATAACATACAAAATTTAGAGAATTTGTAATTAATGAGAAATTATCGAATCATTCGTCCAACGGGAGTCTTCAGTTTCACTTGGCGGTTCTCCCCTAGCGAGACGCGCGGTTTAAGTATCGCTCGAGCCACCCTCGCGCGGTAAGAAAAGTGGCCAACAAACACACGGACTTGTTTCGGTTTCTCGAGGATCGTGTAACGATCAAACAAGGAACGATCGTAAAAATCTCGATGAAGGACGATAAAAGGAAGAACGACGCTTTCCATCCTACGCAGGGGGGTTAAACTATGGCGTCGCGGGAATCATGAACGAGGTGTCTCAGGAGCTCAGGTGCTCAGACGAGAATTTCGCTGGAACTTTTAAAAGTTTCTTTCGCGTACATTCTATGGATTATGACGCGAAACTCTGACAAAGTCGTATATTTTTTCGTTTAAGTATCCGGGGACGCTTCACAATGTTGGACGGGGGTTAATTGTAGAGTAGCGTTCTTATCTAAGAAAGTTCACTCTGTGATATACATTTAGTTGTAAATTTCAGTTTAGTACGAATTCATCCTCGTATTCTGTTGCTTTATTACTATATTTTGTTTGCAACGCTATTGCACGTATTTTTAGCATTTTACATAATAGACGCAAAATAGTGATTTTACCTTAATTCATATAAAACTACTGAACAGCAATTATTAGTTCCTACCTTTTATTAAAGATGAAAAATCGTAGCTGACTCTTATTTTTTCCTTTCGCGAATAGTAAGATGCCAAACAAATTTTTCTGCAACTCCGTTACTGCAAAAAACGGAATATCAGCCACCTAGTTAAGGTCTTAACAAGAAGAGATTTACCTACGGAATGAATTTTGAAACGTTATTGCAAAGCAAAACTGTGCTTGCAAGACGCGATACACGAGGTATCACGACGATGCGAGATATCTCAACCATGATGTCAAGAAAATTAATTAGCTTCCTACTCTAAACCAATTTTATCTTTAGAAAAAAGAAAACTTTTCAATCACTAAAACAAATACTAAATCTCAGCTCCATTCCACTATCTCCAACTTCACTTTCCCTTATTTCCAAAAGTTATTCTGGAATCCTTTCGAAACAACCTCGCAGAGGCCATAAACAATCCAAACACTCGGTCTCCCCACAGTAAGTTTCTTCACTCGCCTCGCTAGCAGCCCGGTTTTTCCGCTCGAAAACGCGCGATCATCTCCCTCGGGGTCGGCGCAAAGCGCTTCCGCGGCGAGGAATTATAATCGCAACCCGTTGTGTGATCACCCTTGCACCCTGTTTCAGGTTTAACTCGGTAGACGGTCGAATATGCAAAACGACTGGTTGGGTCGCAGTTTTGGAAAAAAAAAAAAAAAGACAACAATTTGGGAGAACGCGAAGCTCGGGACACCATAGGTACAATTGAAGCGAGACGGTCCCGTAATGAACTACGTTCCTCCGGTGGACTAGGGCGGTGGGAGGTTACGTTTAAATGGCGCGTGGAGGGGTAAACGCGCGTGAATTGGGATTAATTCTTGGGGTTGGATGAATGAACGACACTCCAAGGATCGCTGCAGGTTAATGTTGATTGTCGCGTGCACAGTGCTCGCTGTTTTATTGGACACTTCTTTACGATTGCATCGGTTTGTGTTTTCTGGTTACTTTCTTCTCTTCTCTTGTGTTCTAGCTCTTTATTTTCTTTTTGGTTGTACGTCTTTTTTATAGTTTCACTATATGTTCGTAGGCAATGAATGGTTTCTTTTAAATTATATTTTAAAGTTGTCTTGTCGTCAACTTCACTAGATATGTTACTAAACAATTTCTTGTTGTACTTCTTTTTGGGGGGATCATTTACATGATCCTCGACGAATAAATAAATACCTCAACTATACTCGGAAGCAAAACTCCCAGGGACAAGTTCTATCATCTTATCGTCTGTTTGTTGGTATCTGGAAGTACAGCTGTTGCACAAGAGCCAGGCGGAAGAATGGAAAAGACGGAAAAAAGGGGCGCAGCATCTGGATTTTATCGGCAGGCACGCGTACACACGCCGAAAGAACCGAGGTGACTGGGTTAAGAAAAAGGCAACACGAAACAATTTGCACCTTGTAATTGCGCTAACGGTGCTGGTAATTAGCGTGCCTTCTTACGTACCGGAGGAAACGTTCCGTTGCAATATGAAACGGTCATTTAGAACCGCCTGTCTGCAATTCAACAATTTCCTCCGGATAGTTCTGCAGACTCCGTGTTTTTGTTTCAAATGTTTAAAGCGTTTCCTACCATTTCATTCTCGCCGGTGCATATCTATGAACCGTTGTTCAATCGAACCTCGCTCAACGTTTCATTTCATTTCTCTAGTCGAAAGCAATTTTATTTCGCATGAAAACAATTCTGATATCCTGTTTCTAAGGATATTGGTAATATTTATTATAGCGATAATATAATATATAGTGTAGTGTAGTGTAGTGTAGTGTAGTAAATAACTTTGAGAAACGTTTGAGACAAACTTGAATCCTTAATTTCATTACAACGAATAAAAACCTAATCATCGAATATTCACTTCAGATTTATCTTATTTGAGAAAGAACTTTTTTAAGAATTATTTTTCACCCTCTAATGTAATAGCAAGATCTTTGTTAATCCAATTAATAATGGCACCCTCGTTAATAAAAAAATTATTCAACAAACATAGCTGCCTGATCAACATCGACCATTTAATGAAACTTTCCTTAATATCGACCCTCTCGAACGCTCGAGGGATGAAACGGAAAATGACCACGGTTCGAAAACTTGAACAAGCGGACGAAAAGGTCGGAATTCCCATCGTGGAACAGGATTCGAAGTGTGATCCTGTGATTAACGATCGCGTACTGTAATCGGTGAAATCAGGGGCGAATCGGTGAAACCAGAGCCTCGGTTCTGCGTGATAAATACTGGATCCATCCTTCAGACCGGCGACAATTGGCCGCGGTGATCGGCTTCGTCTAGCTTGCACCACTCGCGGCGGCTCGTATACGTCGAACGATTTGTTCTCTGCCAGCCGAGGCCATTTTCCGTCGCTCCACCCTCTTATCCGTCATATCTGGAGCTTCGCCTCCGTCGAATTTCGTGCTTTCCCGTTCCCCGGAAATCACGTCACGTACGCGGCTGCGTCCCCGCCCAGTCAACCTCTCGTCTTTTCTGATCGCTTTTTGACTCGAAACGTTGATATTCCGCGTCGAGCGACCATCGCGTCTAACTACATCGAAACCCACGTGAACTTAAATACAACTCAAAAGATTCAAGCAATTAATTATACTGAATTTGAATGAACAGTGATCCCACGCACAGAAGAGTATAATGACAGACCCATGTGTGACATGCAAATGAAAACTCTTCTGAACAATTTTAAAGAAACGAATTAAACTCCACCCCTTGCGAACAGTTCTCGATTCATCGACACCATTATGCATTATCGCTGGAAAACGGTTGTCCAATCGTATCAGGTTTAGCGTCCCCGACATCCTTTCTGGACGCCCTTTCGTACACCTTGGAAACGGTAGAACGTGGGTAAGGGTGTGTTCGCGGCGTTTACAAGGGCAGCTAACGGCGCCCTGCGTTTTCGGAATAATTTAATTAGTAAGCGTACGAAGTGAAGTGCCAAGTCTTATCCCGTGGGCTTAATAGCGACCTCTGACTTTGCGCCCCCGCGAGACGTATTCGTCCCTGGGAACTCGTCTGAGCTGGTAGTAAAAGAGCCGGAGAATCCCTCGCCATCGAACGAGATCATGAAAACGGGGTCCTGGCGTATCCTCAGGAGGATGACGCTTAACGAATTAATTAAACATTATTTTGCTTAACTGCGCAGCGCGCTAACAGTTCGTCTTCCTCTTGTGGGCCTATGAGTTTTACGGCCCGTCTCTGATGTTGATGCTTCGAGCAATTTTTGGTCAAGTGGATGATTTATGATTATTGCATATGTTTTATGCTATGTAGTTTCGCTCCTTTCTCTTTTTTCGAACGTTTGAGTGTGCTTTGTGTTTTGGAACCGTTTAATCGTATTCGTCTGTCTCTTCTTAGTCTCAATAATATTATAATTGAAATACTCGTATGAAAATTGAACATCGAGTACAAAGTTTTAACCAGTACACAGGATAAGGAGATAAATAAGTAAAATAGGAGTGGTAACAATCGAGAGAAAGAAATTTTAATAAAAAGAAAGAAGTTGAGATTTAAATCTCGTACGAAACAGAAACCAACAACTTCCACTGTTCGATCTAAAAATCCATATCGCTATCAAACGCGCGAAGAACCTTTTAAAAAAACCGTCCCCTCGAATGGTCGCGCGCCATCGTCAAACGGAAACGATCGTAAAGGGGGATGAAAACGAGAATCACAGAGCTTCCAGTTCCTCTTCGACGGAACCGCGCATGAATTCCTCCGTAACATCGTCGGCTTGGTCTCGCGGCGTGTTCCGGCGGTTCTTGCGCGCGGCGGTGCACGAAGGGAACTTTTATATCGTCGCAAATTGCTCGAGGCCGGTCGCCGGCCCCGTCCCGCCGCGATGGTTACTTTTTAATTAAAAGTTTCGCCTTTAAAGCCACGGCCAGGCGAACTCGACCGGGGCAAAAGGGACAAATTGCATCGGACTGTACACACGCGGAGCGCGACGCTCAGCCGCGGGACAATCGAATGGAAAACAAGCCGTGCACGCATCGAACGACTGCACGTGAAAGCTTTCCTTTGTCGCAGCTCGTTCCGGATTGTGTACGAAAGTCAATGACAGGGTGAACGAGTTTTTTGTACATTGCGAATGGATTCTTTCGTTTTTTTTTGTTTTTGTTCGATTTTGGGGGATGATGGATGGTTGGATCGTCACGATGGAGTGTATAATCGTAGATCTGTAGTGACTCGGTTGATTGGGAATGTTAGTTAATCACAGTGTTGTGACAAGCATGGGTTTAATTTGTTGCAAACAGTTTGGATGATATGGAAAATTGGTAGATGTGTTCTTTTAGTTGAGAAAGGTGGAGCACTGTAGCTGCTAGTTGTAGTATATATTTTAATAGTAGAATGACAATAATGTAACAGTACAGTGGAAGTAATATTGGAGGTAGTGTTAGAGCAGAGTAACAGCAAGAGAATAATAGAGTAAGCTATTAATGCAGTAATAAAATAATAACCAAGTAAAGTAGTACTACCGTAGCATTAAAGCAGCATTATGATATACACTGGAGAAATTACAATTCCAAATGTAGTCGATGTATTTCTTCCATTCCTTCGTCCCATATCTCTGTATCACTATCCACGTGTCACAATATACTCATTATTCCATTACAACCATTCATCACATTCCACAGTATACTTATCTCCCCCCACCAATTCTGCTTTCAGACCCCATAACGGTCCTATCAATAAACAATCTTACATAAAAATATCCACTCAATTATTCCGATATACAAGTCTAATATGCATTGAAAAAGTAATAATGGGAAATTCTTAAAAATGATTAAGTAGTTAGCAAATTCGTTTTCGTTTCAACAACATTGGTAGTTCCGGTGTTTTATAAAATGTTTAAGCTGGGAAACTTTACTTTAGGTAATTAGTTGTTTTATCATTTATCGGTTTCGAGCGAAATTAACGAAGGGGATCGATGGAGCACATGGCGGGGTCTCCATTTTCAAAAGACGTTGATCGCGAAAAAACGGTCTGGACGATACGTTTCTGCGACTGGCCGTCGAGGAGGGACCCGTGTTCCTTTTACGACGCGGCTTCCCTCGGCGACACTCGGCCATTAGCATATTCTTCATTCTACGGCCGGCAGAAGCTCTCCCGGAGTTTCTTGTCATCTGATTTCGAGAGCGGAGTGTTCGGGTTCTTTGTGAGAGTTCCCGGTAGTTCTTTGGCGATCTGTGACAATTTTTGGCGAGGGATCGGGCATTTCTGGTAGAAGAAGTTGTTAGGGGTGCAAGAAATTTGCATTTCAGGGATCTTCGTTAATTTTTGAGCGTTTTTTTAAAGAGTTGTCGCATTTCTTGACAATAATGATGCGTCAGCATCTCGTGATCAGAGTAAACATTAAATTATTTGACTCTCAATGATTGAATCTCAAGATAGCCTCTCTGTTCATTATCTTCTGGATTCAATAAGAAAATAAACTGTGAAAAACTTGATTACGAATATGCATGCGATGAAAGAAACTGGTAAAGTAATTTAAAAATAATATTCTCTTCGCGAACTAATTAAGTGATAGAATTTTATAATTATGAACGATGATACGAATAGTGCAAGCGCGCAATGAAACGTTTTATATCTTTAGCTTTATCTTGAAAAGAATTCTGTCGTTTCCTCAGACACGGAACGCGGACAAAACCCACCCACGCGAGACCCCGAAACGAGGAACACCGCGGCGAGTCGCGGACAGGGGTGCGCGAGTACCTGGAGGTAGGGGCCAAGCGTTACGGTAATTGCGTTTACGAAACCGCGAACGGGCAAGAACAGCGGCGAGAACTGGTCGTTTGTCAGTGGCAAATAGAACAGTCGATCCCATCGGGGCCTCTAACGAGGCCTCGTTATTGCCGCTGCATCGCGTCGATCTTTCGGCGACCGTTTTCGATCGCCTAATTAAACCGAGGAATCTTCCACTGGGAACCAATAAAGGGCGAAGAATACCCCCTGTTCCTCTCTCGCCCTTTCCCTTCTACATTTTTTTCTTCGCTTCCTTCCTTTCTTTCCTCCTCGTGTTCCTCCTCGCGATCGATAGTCAGCGCAGCCGAATGTCCGACATCCGGGGACAATTTATAACGACGATAAATTCCTGCCCCTCTTTCATTAGTGGCCTAGCGCGCCAGATTTACAGCGATCTCTAGCGTTATGGACAGCGTGCACCGTGTTTCGCGGTGGATCGTATTTTCTGCCGTCGCGCGGGGGGTGGTTGGCTCCTGAGGGAATTCGGTTTGTCTCGAGCGTCCTTTTTATCTTTTTTAAACGAGCAAACCGCTAAAGGTGTCCCGATATGAATATGTTTTCAAAGAGCTTTTAAAGAATAAATTTTTGATAAACTAAAAATGTTGAACAATCCTAACGAGGACAGAATAGTAATATTTCGAGGTTAATTCCGTTTAGGGAACATATTTCCTTATCTTTTCGGGTTTATGTAATATATTTTTCTATTTAATGAATCTCTCGACACCAGGACACAGAGTTATTTTTTCTGGTGTTAAAAAACGAATAAAAGAGGTTTCACTGAAAAAGCTTTCAATGAAAAAAGGTATGTAGAAGAGGGAAGGAGGGAAACGAATCAAAGTATTAAAAAGAAATGAATCGAGGAATTGAATAAAATTCACACTTTTCTGTCGATATAAACGACACGAAAGCAGACTTCCGAGAGGAAGCGTGACGAATATTCAGAGCCGCAATTTCAGCGACACCTCGGCCACTCCCCAGGTTCGACTTTCGACGCCCGCGAGTTCTCTCCATTTTCGGCGCGTGCGACTCGATTTATCAGCGTTGAATTAAATTCCCATCGAAATCTCCATAACCGTGAACTTGCGATCGCCCCGCGCACGCCATTCAATTTAAATTCTCGCTCGATCCATTTCAACGTCGATGCTCCTCTATAAACCAGACGGATACACGCGGCAACCGAAACGAGCATTCGGTTCGATCTGCCGTTGATCAGTTACGGACACACCGCGCGCGTATTGCCTGTGTTTATTACGACCGACCTTCTTAGGAGAAACTCGTAAAAAGGCAACGAAACTGGGTTACGATTCTGTATCGGTACAGATGTTCACTGGGATACCAAGAGTTGGGACGTTTTATTCGATGATCAATTTTCTTTCACCTCGGCGACAGAGTTATTTCGAGGGATGACGATATCTCGAGTTTCGCCACTAAAAGTGCAACGTGGTTATTAACGACACTTCGGAAAAATTCCGTTTTCTAATTAAATGGAAGAAAATTCGTGAAAGACACATTAAATAATTTATAGCGACTTATTGAATTATAGAAAGAGGTTGTAAGTGACTTTGTTGGAATTAATGTGTGAACGGTGCGAGGAGGAGATTAATTATTGACAATTAGGGATGTGATGGCTGAATGTTTTGAAAGGGATTGCAGAAGCAGTTCCTTCAGAGAGGAATGACCAATACGACTACAGTCTACTGACGTTTCGCCCAGCGATAGACAATATTCAAATAAGACATTCGATGCAAACCAACGATAAGATGAAAGAGGAATCCAATTGAATGCTAAGATTTAACGTCCTCTGCATCTCGTTCGGTGAAGATACATGAAACGTCTTGTTCGCTCCACTTGAAATTCAAGATCTCTTATTGTATTAAAATAAGAGATGGATACTTGACAGACTCATCCTCTATTTCCTTGACAGCACCGCTTGGGAGGAGATCGCGTAAATTTCTGGATCGTGTTACTACTTGCGCCATCAATGAGAATGTAAACAAATAAATGAACAAGCCGAAATTAAAAATGCACACAGATTAAAAATATAATTGAAACCTTTTTCCTTCGTCTTAAATTTAATAATTAGGCAATTAAACAAATGTGGTCAAATAAACAGAACGACAGAACGTATAAAAAGTATGTGAATCCTTTGCAACGATTTCATAATATATTATAAAATAAAAAATTTGTCGATCCTTGGTTTTGAACTTGTAGAAAAACATTTCTGCGAAACAGAAGAATGGATTTATCCGGTCTCTCTCCCATAAGCCGGATTATCCTCGACGTTAATCGGTGAAAATGAAATCCAGCCCTAATTACAGGCGCCAGAAGTTGGTATTAATTACGAGGCGTAATTGTCAATTGACATCGTGACGGATTGCGCGAAAATCGGGAGTGAATTAAGAAGGGGTTAACATAATCTCCACGTTCACGTTATGGAACACGTTATGGAACACGTTATGGAACATAGATTGATGAAATTTACCGCTAATATATGGCGGAGATTGAAATTAGTTACTAGAATTAATGATTTCTATATGAAACGGTCGTATGTTAATCATCGATATAATTGGCAGATGTATTTTGACGAATGCAAATATTATTAGGGAATATTCAACACCTCGTACGTAATTCTTCAGACTTTAACTCTGATTCTCTTTTCATTCTTTATCGTCGATACCGAGGGTGACTATAATTATAGGTCTGAATATAAGTCACCCTACTAAAAGTCACTGCAGACAGCCACCCTGCGCTGAAATATTCCCTCTGAATAATCTCTAATAAATAATTCCTAATTACGCGTAGTGTTCCGTGAACAAAGAAGAAATCAAATAAATAACACTGCGTAATAATTTATCAAAATTGTATATCTACCATTTTACTTCTTCTAGTTCGACGATAGAATAATTATTATACATGTATTAATCTTGGGATACATCATTATTTACTAATATATCTTTATCAGTGTCAATAAATACTGATATGTAACAACTGTGTTCAATGTCATCCGAAACTAAAACTAATTCACAGAGATATAAAAACACAGAAAGTATAAACTTTGTTGTCCCCCCCCCCCCCCCCCCATCCCCACACACACACACTTTTGAGATGAACAAATTGTTTCAAGCAAGTACTACAAGAGTGACTAAGACATATTTGCACATTTCCTTACTTCAAAATTCAATAATTCCCAATGTCCATCAGAACTACAATTACAATAAATTCTCCTTCAGCTCGTTCCTCAACTCAGACACCTAATTTAACGATTATCCTCTAAAACGCTGTAACCTACAACATTTCTATTCAACCCTGAAGGGAGCCTGGACGCTTCGAATGAAGGTGAACGAGCTGGAATCGAAACACAACTCACCTAAGAATGTGCTGATTGGTGCTCTGCAGCAGAATGGTGGTGTACTTGGTGATCAGCATCTTCCTCGGTGAAATCCACGAGCTGTCGGGGTGACGCGTAGCTCCGATGACGGGCGGCGAAGGGGTGGCACCTCGCGCACTCGTATCGCATAAATCGCCCGGCTACGAAAATCGAGCACCAGGGACGGCGAGGAGCGCGTGGATGCCGCGGAAATTCTTCCGGCTATATTTAGCGCTTCCAGCCGGCACAAAGCCGTCCGGCTGCATCCTTCTTCTCCTCTTCTTTTCGCGCTTCCAGTGAAAACCTTGACGTCATTCGGACGCCGATCTTGGCTGTGGTCAGGTTGCAGGTTCCTCCGCGCCTACTCCGCCCGATCGTTCCTCTCTGGCCCTGACGTCATCGATCGCGCGTGGCCCTTGTTTCGTATCTAGCCTGCCTCGTCGATTCGATCCCACGAGTTTGCTCCTTCCTTGCGAACGCTTCAATTGTTTGTTGGATTTTTTATTTTCATTCCAACTTTCTTTTTCGTTCGTGCTCCGCGGTCTGACCAAGTGCTTTTGCTGATTTATCAAACAACTTTCAGATTAATTTCGATGCGTAGCGTTCAGTTTAATTAGGCTCATGATTCATCGGTTGATTTTTGTAATGGAACAGCTGATTCGGATCTTCGATTCACTTTGTTCGTACAGATTCGTTTGTGCCGTTTATTAGATTACTTTTTATTAAACTTTGGAATATATTATTTATATTACTATACTTCTACTTGCATATAATTATTGATAATTAATAAAAATTAAATATTTTAATTTTTATTTGTTCGTCGGTTACTTCTTTCGGCGGGGAAGTTCCTTCTGGATTTCTGGACCCTTTGTCGATTCTTCTTGGTAATGGTGGATACATTCTTGGTAACCACTGCTTGTGGTCTCTCGTATAGGTTTGGTTAATATCGATGGTATTGCTGGTTTGATAAACTGCTGCCTTGTCGGATTGGCGGCCTTTGTGAACGATAATAATATATGGTTGGTTTTATGGAGATTCGAGAATATCGATTGCTTCTCGCTACGAGGAGACTGTATTCGCACACACGATTTATGAGTTCACTGATCTATTGGCTGGATAGCTCGTAATCTGGAGTTACGCTGGATCTGCCACGGGATTTTATATTCTTACACGGGATCCCGACTGCTTTTTGCTCCGTTCAGGCTCTATTCGTAGACAATTTACGAGTTTGTTGATCCACCACGGTCGGATATTTGAACAATCGAAGCTTCGATCGAAATATTAACAATATTATACTGGTTATTTGCGGTTGCGGTGAATCCACTATTTTATACCTTTTTTACTTTTGATAACAAGTTACTATTTATTTTACTTTTTAATGAAACTTCTCTCACTGCGCTGTTTTTTATGTCAAAAAGTCTACAACGTAAAGTCTGGTTTCGACCTGCTACCGACCGCGTCTCACAAACTCCACCGTTCTGCACCCCAACATTTCAATTGTAAAACACCGTTTCACACGACTTTCCACGACTTCGAGCGGACGTCCTCGTCGAGAGCGCGGCGATCGCGTTTCCGTTAAACGCGCAGCTGTTTTACGAAAAGCTCTACCGACCGGGTGCGCCGGCGTTCCCCGGCTCTCTCAAAGAGCCAGCAAGGTTTCCAAGGTTTCGCCGCGTGTTTACCAGCCTGACAGATAGCGGCAGGTGCAACGATCGCTCGCTGGCCTTCTTCGTTCGCCGTGGCGCCGTTTTGATTCTATTCTCGCGTGTCATCAGCGGGCGAGGCCGACATTTCGGGGTTCGTATGCGCCGGGTCTTCGCTCGATGCTTCCCTGGCGTTGGTCAGCCACCTCGAAGTACCAGCGCGAACTTGAACGCGATCGGCGAACGACCTCGCCTCTCTCTCTTTCTCGAGGACCCGTCGATTGTCCTCTGTCGCGGGCTCGTCGAACGATCGGGGGCCGTCTCCGGAGTGCACGGTTTCGTGGAAATCAAGGCAATCGCGTCGAATCGCGAGCCGACTTGATATTTTTAGCGCCACTTCGGAGGGATCGCAGCGGTCAACTCGTGCAATGGAGAGATTCCGCGATGCGACTCGATCGGACGGTTCAAGGAGTCCAACAGTTTAAATGACACCACCGGAGTTATTCTCGTTCTCAGTCTAAACGAGCGAGATGAGAGGCCTGTTTCTTTATCTACGATTGCAGCAGCTTCGAAATTGAGAATTTGTCAATTTTAGTCGATGCAAAAATATTGCACTCGAATTAAAGATGAATTTATTTTTAACGTGCAAAGGTTGACGAAAGACATTGATACGAACGACTGAATCTTCACGGTATTCGGTGGTCGTAACAATATACATTTGTCGTAGGAAGATTCGGATCATTGAAGCGAATCTAGTTTCGTCGTTTCAGAAGGAGGTCAGTCCGATCAACGCGTTGTACGCGGAGAATCATGGCAATGCGCGCATTTATCTTGCTAGATCTTGATTATTAAACGAGTCCAATTCAGCACGGACGTGGCGATGAGCGAACGGCGCGCACAATATCTTCCTTGTTCCCTAAAATTCAAATTGTTCGAATGGTCGAATCTCAGCAGAAACGCGGGCACTGTCGACGCTTGGAATTCAGCTTGCTAAAATTCCAGAACTATAGCAAGTTCTTCGATCAACCGATCATCAGACTTCAGAAAGAGTTGTCAGTATGCTAAATAGTTACGGGGAATTAAAAAGCTTGAAAATCCAATTTCCGGATAGTTCTGCTCGAAAACGTTCAACGAAATCTTCTAAACAGCCGTCTTCTAAACGAACAGTTCGGTCATCACCGGAAGCGATGAGAAATGGCGAACACGTGTTTCGCAGTGGCCATCGAATCGTTTGGTTACCTAACCCTCGAGCAATGGTAGCGAATAGGTAGTAGTCGTTGATTTTTGTCGAAATCACAAAACTGCCCACTCGCGCACTGTTCCATAATAAAGTACGTTTTGTACGATTTTCAGAAGTGCCTGAACTTTCGAACGAGGTGTGTGCAGACTCGCGTGTCGGCGACAGTGGCAGGTGGCAGGAAACCGCCTCTAAGTGGCATCGACAGGAGCGTGGCCGGTGTGCCAGTACTCGTCTGGCAGCTCGCTCGGAAGTGATCTGCTCAATAAGCGTCGCTCCGCGGCGCGCTTAATCGGTGTCAACGAAGGACAGGCGGACGACGATAAACACTCTCGCGGTCGTTATACGCCGATGACGTCGGTTCTAGAAACTCATCGGTTCGTACGAGCACTGTGGACGAGCTTCTCGCGATCGAGTGAGTGCCTTCTGCGAACTTGCGCGAATTTAGCAAGCAACGGATCTGCTCTCGCGGCCTCTTCCGGTAACCGGTGGCCCTGTATCTCGTTCATCCGCGAGCCGCGACGAGGTTAAGCGCCCGGAGGCTGGATCGATGGCCGATTCGCGTTATCGATCTCTCAGAATCGCGAACGGCGACCGTGGACCGGTTAAGAGCGGAAACGGTGGTCCCAAAGCCCGTTGCTCGGCGAATTTCGCGAGACGCTGGGTAAACTGCTCTCGGAGGCCACTCCGCTTCGCGTCTCTCCGGCTCGAATTGATTTCATGCTCGATCGCGCCCGAGTCTGGGTCATCCACGCTAACTTTCGAACTTCGTCGAGCCCTGAGAACGCGTTACCATCGAAGAGGTGGTCGCTGCGGCTGAGGTGATCGGCGTCGATTTCGATTCTTCGGTTAAGTCCTTTACTCGTTTATCGTTCGGTTTCCTGGTATTTCCGATTAGTTTGCCAGGGTTAAGGAAAATTTTATGATGCACTGGTATCTCATCGTACGATTGTCCGCGCGATTACATTCCACAATACGAAAAAGTTCGCGTTCGCGTTCGCGTGCCCTCTACCATCGCCGTCTCCAAGGAATCACGGAACCAGCGTTCGCGAAACAAAGAAACCCACGCCTCGCCTCGCCTTGCCTTGCCTTGCGACGCTTCGCCTCCGGTTAATCGGGTCGAAATCGCGGTTCGCGGGTCACGGTGACCGCGAGTCGGGTCTAAGGTCGTCCGAGAGCGGCCTCGAGGATTCTCGGCGAGCGTAACCTGGCATCGATCGTTCTCCAGGATCTCGCTTTCGCGGATTTTATTTATAGGACTCGTCGGACAAAGAGGTTCTCGAGCGTGCAGCCGGGCTGCCGGTCGCGAATGGACTGGCTGCACGTTTGTTAAACACTATAGTCACGGGTGCACCGCGCGGACTCTAGCTGCACAGGCGCCTATAGTCCCGCGTAGCCTGCCGCCGCCGACCGGATCGTCCTGTGCGCCTCTCGTCGGGGCCGACTTTTCGAGCACGCCGCCACGGCCTCTCCTCCACGTGTATGCAATCGAGGGGGGGGGGGGGGGGGGCACCTCTCTGCCTCGCGTCGAGAGCGCGCGCACAGGGCGATGGAACCGGCCGAAGGCACGTAGGCACCGGGAAACGGTGGGACGCCTACTACCAGCTCTCGAGTGGGGGTGATAATTTCGTGAGGCACCCGGCTCGACCGGCCGCACGGTCCTACTTCGAGGGGATAGGGCGCACGAGTGGGGACGGAGCTCTCGAGGCTCCTGGCCCGCTCTCGAGGACCGTACTTTTTGCTTTCGTTCGTTCCCTTCCTTTCTTCGCCACTCTTTCTCCCCCTTTCTCCCGCGCCTCGTGTTTGCCTTGGATAACAGCCAATAAATGACGCAAAGTAAAAGTGTCCGATAAATTAAGGAGCGTACTTGGAACGCGGTGGGTGCAGGAATGTTAACGGCGTCGTGTTATTTCGACTTCTTTAAAATTAGTGACGAGGCATTTGTGTCGATGGTACGGCCATCGTTTATCTACCACTCGCGAGCGTAGCAGCCGTATGCAACAGGGCCGAATTTGTACTATACTTTAAGATACATGTGTATTATATTTTAAATAAATAAGAACACTCATTCAGAAGCGAAATACCGGCAGGAAACGAAAATTTCACGCGACTAGCTCTCGAGTCTATCGGCCATTAGCGGTTATTTCGCGATTATTCAGATTACCGTGTCGACCTCGCGTTTTCGCAGAGGAAACGGTTGAAACCTGACAAATTGCCGCGGCCACTTATCGCGAGCCATCGATGAAAAAAAGCGAAAGGGGTGTGGAATGAAAGGATCGCAAGCGGAACTCGATTGCTCGTCGCGACCGGATTAACCTAATTATGCGTGCACGGTCGATAATTAGGAACGAATTCGCGAGCTGGAGCGATCGAGAGGTGAGTTCGCTCGTGATCATTGGAATTCCAACTGCACGGGACTTAAGCTATTAAGCGTAAGCTTCTTATGCGAATCGGTTTCAATTTCTTGCTATTGAAACAAGCACGACGGCGGACGCGGTGGAACAGCGGTGGAACAGCGCGATTAACGATGGCGCTCTTAATTCTTTTAAGTTTATGCGTCCTGGATTAAACTAATATCCTCTCCGGGCCTTTTTGTATATTTTCCACTTTACAGGTTTACTCTCCCAGATTCATTTAGTGGTTAATGGGATTTTCGTCCGATATCTTTTACGATACCAGTAATTCATCTACAACGTATTTATTTTCAGTTCCTTTGGGACACAGACGTATGTATAGCTGACTCCATTTTACTGCGCATCGAACGAAATTGAACGAAATTTGAATTTTTATAAGCCTCTCCTCCGGTCTCTACGTAACTGCGAAAGCTCTTTTCATTTTTCAACTGTTTTTGAAAAAATAAATGAACGCAAACTCCAGAAAGATACAAATAGATGGTTCTGAAGTTGGTTCCATTACCAATGAATGACAAATGGCGACGCAGTTTGTAGCGAGCAGATTTGGTCAGCTCGATTGTCCTGTCCTTTCTCTAACCCCCGTTGGCTAAACCCCCGTGTCTATTAAATAACCGTGGATCGCCGCTTTTCCGGTGCTTCCATGCGTGAGATTGATGACGTGACCTCCATGTCGACCGTACGCGTTTCTGATCGCACCTTTTCACTTTTTTCGCTCTCCATTTTACGGAGTGGACGTGTGAAGTTAAATTCGATAGGGTTGACGAAGATTAATCATTTTTTTCACTATTGGAGAATCATTTTGAAAGAGAACCGCGTGGCAATAGTATTTCACTGGAAATAAAAATGAAAAGTACTTACTCGTCGATTGTCGTTGTTTGTGCATTTATGAAGTGAAAAAAGGCTTCCTATTTAGATTACATATAGAGAGTAGCTCTAATTATAAAAATGCGAATTTGCATAAATATTTGCAGGCGAATTAGTAAGGCAAGGTATTTAGTCTTGAGAGTAAAAGGAATTGAAATGATCGATGCAAAGTTTTAAGCGGTCGCTGTTAAATATGTTAATATCATATTCAGGGTGGGTGTGCATATCGATGACTATGTAGTGTGTTTCAGTATCGATTCACGATTGCCCAAACCTTGTATTATATCCTTCTATGCCTATTCGCTTGTCTTAAGGTATTACGATTGCTACGCGAATGATCGTAATAACTGGTTTCAAATGGTCTCATATATCGTTATAGAGGGTCGCGTATTGTATTTCACTTTCATTAATCTCTTCTTTTTTTTGATTTTAGATTTCTTTCCAATTCAATAATTTTTGTTTCCACATACAATTCACAATTTTATATTCTTCATATTTTTTTAGAAATTGTTTAAAATTACGTGCTAATATCTACAATAATATCAACATAATTTAACACTATTACGATCATTAAATAAGTTTCTATTAAATTTTCTCCTTGTTTCTCCGAAATTTTTTTTTTTATAATTACACAAAGTAATCTGTACTTTATTGATATACTTAGTTTTTCTCAACATTGAATAAATTCTTAAAGACATAGGAGCAGTATAATTTTATTAATCGTTTAAGAGAATCATTTAATTTTTCAGTATTCTCAAGTTCATTCACCACTAAAAAGGTAACTACAAACAACAGCTCCTAAAACAGCTCCGCTAGTTCTAAACTGTTGCGACACGCCATCTTAACCTCCTTTTTATCAATAAACCGTAATAACAGAAATGTTGTTATCATTATGCTAGATAGCACACGCAGCAATGCTTCCAAAGTTCCAGCGAGCGAGGGAAAGCAAATTATGGGGCGATGCCAGACATTCCTCGTACTCGTTCCCCATATAAAAACACGTTTGTTCGTCGCGTCCTTTTATTGTATGCTAACGACGCGCAATTTACGCTGCATTTCGCACCACCGATGCGTTTTCTAGCGTTTGATTCACCTTTGCTCTTACGCAATTGCGATTCGTTTATCCTTTTGTTCGTTATCGTGCGAAAGTTTCGAAATTTCTCCCGAACAAATTCTTCCTGCGAGTACTTCGTCGAATTGAACATATTTCTCATTTAATAGTAAGTAGTATCCTTATACTTTTATTCTTAAGTTTGTCATTTTTTAATCTTTATTAATTAAAGATTAATTTTAATCAGACTTTATTTTAATCTTATTCTACGGCCAACGTGTTTGTTTCCAGGTCTATAAGAATACTGCAATCTTTGTTGCTTAAAATTTCCAAAACCACCTTTAAAATATTGTCGACTATATTTTAATTTAGATATCAGTCCAGAAATTCCAATTCCACAATCAAATGCAACATTCGCACTCCAAGTATCTGCTGTTCGGCAGCGGCTGCAATGTTTGCAGATACACGAAAAGTTGATATTCCACCAAAAATTAGGGGAACGAAACGTAAACACTGAAACTAGCAACGACCATAATGTAACCAAGGTAAACTAAATCACACTTTGCCCAGATAATATTTCTCCGAACGAATTTAAAGGAAAATAAAAATGCTGGCAAGCGCAAGGGGTTAAAACCCTCGCGAACGTTCCCTGAATTACCAATTCACGAGCGGCAACCTTCAGCCGTATCCGAAGAAATAGAAAGTCCCTCCGGTCGATTGTCTTCGAGCTCGACTCCCGTATATAGACGGGACTGGGTCCGGGATAAAAATCCACGGAAGAGCAGGGCGACGAGGCAGAAGGAGCGTCGGTACGAGAGCCACCGCGAGAAACCGGCAGCCGTTCTCCATCGGGTTTCGCTGTCGTCGGCCAGTGAAGGTCGATCGTAACCGCTCGGCCAGTTGGCCGGTTTCCACAAATAGCCGTCCCACTGTGCCTTCTTTGTTCGCTAATCGTCCCGAGAAAGCAATTAGACCCCCGTGCACACGGCCACGGCGCACTGGCTCCTCCGCTTCCTCGTCTCGTCTCCCGTCCCGTTTTCCCAAATCTGCTCATCTTTTCTCGTAGTGCCACTTCGGCTGTGTTTGCTGTCCGCCGGAAGGTTTATTTTCGCGGGTGGCCAACGACTAAAGCAGCGAGGTTCCGTTCCAAACGGTTTGTACTCACTTCTGTTTTACAACCGGCATTTTTACGGCCGTCCTGTTAGTGTTCTCCAGTGGTGATTTACGGGATGGCTTTGGCAATCGTTGCTTGTTTGATTTGATTTCGATACGTATGCGGGTTTAGTTTGAGCAACGTGCGTTTCACGGATGTGATAGAAATTTTTCTTTCATAACAATGATGCGCGATAATTTCGTATCTTAAATTGTATTTATATATGTCCTTTTACTGTTCTCTCTTTTCGACCCAGGCTATCCTCGAAAATATCGAAGCTACGTCGCAGACTCCTCCACTTCGCAGGCTCCCACTCCATCCCTTCATTCGGCGGCCATTAATCACAAAACAAATTCGAATTGCGTCTCTCCGTTCAACGGACTGTTCACCGGACAGTTCATTCAACCCCTTGGAACCTCTATCGCGCTTCAAGCGACGTATCTTCGCTCCTCCTATCGAGTTTCCCCGATTCCTGAATCAACTTTCACCCTTTCTAGCGAGCATCCTCGCGTCGCACCGGATTTTCCGCCACCGCCGCGAAACAGGGTACGCATACGTTGTTTCCACTATTGTTTATACGAGGATTCCATACAGCGAACGGTTTAATGCCGTTCGAGGGCAGGATCGCGCGATAAAATTCTGCATCTCTTTTCGCTCTTTGTCGACATCGCGAGGGTGAAAGAGGGGAAAAGAGAAAAAAATGAAAAAGTATGGAGGGTGGATCGAGCGTTGTAATATCATGGGCCGCGTAATCACGGCCCTCTCGATCCGCGAACCAACCGAGATTAATCGCGCGCGACCTCTTATTGCCGCATCCATGTGCCTAGCCACGATCGTGTGGCCGGAGTTAATTAGAATCGATATCTGTGCGCGTGGAGGCTCCTGTACGTGAGCGAAAAGTTCGCGAGGGTTGCGCTCGATACGCGCGGAAGAGGGAAACGTTGATTGACAGCACCGAAAGTGAATGAAATTTCCGTATACTAATTTTATGCATAGTTGGAGATTGAAAATAGTTTTCGATTGTTTATTTTTTTATTTATTGCCGGATACGTCATTTTATGGTAGATAGAGACGCGGTTTGCTTCAGGAGTTCCGTTGCTCCAGACACGGTTCGCTACGGGAAATTGAGAGGCGCGGAAGCTTCCATACGACGTAGAGCGATCGCTTCAGGCTCATTAGCCCTTAATGAGTTAATACGACTGAGAACTCTTTGAGGCAGAGTCACGGATTAGAAGATTCGAATCAAAGAAATGTTGCCCGCGCCACACGACCGCGGAATATTCAATTAACGTAACGCTCGGACGGCTCGTTTCTTCCCACCAGGGAAGAATTAGTCGAATTTATAAACTTAATTAAAGGCTAATTTATCCTTTTAAATTTCTCAGCTGCAAAGACCGAGGAACGTTTCGAATCCACTAACAGGATAAAAATAATTAGGTTAGGATGACTTGTCATTCCCTTTAAGCTTCTTCTCGTTAGACTATTTAAACGTGAGTGTAAAAAATTTAAGTAATATAAAATTCGAACCTGAGCGTTTCATTCTTTACTCTATTTTACTAATTTGGCGAAGCGAGCAAAATAATGTTCGAGTTTTCGAAATATTCCAAATCCCCGATAAAAGCGATAGAAATAAAAATGGCGATGGTTCAAAACATTCTCTAGTTTAATCTCGAAGGAGGAACTACATCGTAGAGGAGACGCATGCACGATCTCAAAGGGATTATCGAGCGCGACAAGTGTCGTCCCAAGGCCGCATGAATCTTGCACGAGTACTGGTGGTGTACGTCGTGAGGAGGCAGGTGAGGAGGGTAGGAAAAAAAAAAAAGAAAGAAAAGAAGAAGGTAGCGCTTACGCGTCGATTTATGGAGATTGTACATCATGCCCTGGGCTGGATAATCCGTTGGGCCGCGAGACTAGTCGTACGTACGCGGGCGCAATGGTTCCCAGGAGGATCCTGACGACGAGAGACGCAACGACGCTCGCTCGCGGCTTCGGCTTGTAAATAATTCAGTCGGCATTAAGGTGGTCGCACGCGCACCTACCTATAACGAAAGCGGGGAGAGGGAATCGGTACGGGGTTCGAGGGAGTGCGAGAGTTATGCTTGATGGCTTGATTCTTCGTGAAGTGATGCGAGTGGAGCTTTAGAGAGAGAGAAAGATTAATTATACAATATATTGTACATTATTTATTATGTTATTATATTTGGCCTAAGATTAAGACCGCGAGTTCCAGTCCATTATATTTATATTCGGTTCAACAAATTTTGATCACGATCGAGATCTAGATTGTAGTCAAAGTACGCCAATATGTTAATTAGATGACACTATGAATTTTTAATTCAAATTAATTAGTTTAATTATTAGCCAATCCCTTCCTAGTCTAAACGAGAGAAAGAAAGAAAGACGAAACACGGAAGATGCTGCGAGAAGTTGCAGCCTGGAAACTAAGACATCCAATCGCAATTATCCAAGAAGTTCTCCCACGAAACGAAATATCCAGCCGGAGTCAAAGAAGACAGCCGGTGCGGCGAACAAAGCCGGAACAAACATTGAAATCCTCGTCTCGCGGAGTGGGATTTTAATCAGACCTGGAAAACGGAGCAACGTGGCAGCAGTCTCCCCTCTCGAAAAGGGGTTAGAGATCTCTTTCCTGCCCCTCGCCTCTTGTGCCCTCCTCTCTGTCCTCGTCCTCTTTTCCCCTCTTTTTTTCTTTATTTTTCTGCCGGCGAAGGGAGCATCGCGAGGCTGCCTTCCCGACGACAATGCTTTGGGCTGCCCGTCATTGTCCTGGTGTTATGAGGTGAAAAATGAAAGATAACGATTTTGCGGTGTCTTCCTGGCGATAACGTTTTTCGACCGCGTTCCCTTCATACTTTCACCCCTTAATACCCGACGGCGCACCCTGGGACGCGGAGAAACGCGTCGTAAATTCGAGGGACGACATTTTTTTCTATATTAAGGCCGTCCTCGGAGCGAAAGTCGCCACATGGAGAGAGAAACGGAGGAAGGCGGTGATAAAAGGTGGATTTCGTTTAAAAGGCATCCCTTCGGGCCCGAGGATCTCTAATGGAAACGGAAAATATTAGATTTTCTCTATCAATGTTATAGGGGCTTAAGTTGTTAAATGATTATGTCTAACGGAAGAAATTGTTGATGGCTTAAAATACCTTTCATCGTTTTAATCTTCAATTTTGTCAAATCTAATGCCAAAAAATGTGTTTCTGGGATTACTGTTAATACAATTGATCATATTTTATATTATGACATTTCGATTTAAAGATTTGATTGCCGACTGGACCGAATATTGACGAAAATGTTGGCAAGAAAATATGGCTACCATTGTGTGTTTATGGAAATCGTCGAGGTATTTGCTTTTACTTGCGAAACTTTCAAATCGTTAGTTCCGTCAAATAAGATTTTAACGGTCCTAGGTTTCGACAGTGACAACTTGATTGACATTTAAAACTGTAGCTTTTGAATGGATTTGAAAAATATCTCTAAATACCAGAGAGTTACATAAATCAGCTGTCTCTTGTCAGAGATAAAGAGGAAAGCAGTCTGTACTTAAAAAATTACTTGCTTTAGAATAAACAGATACGAATGTATTATGTATATATATTATTCTTAAGAATTCTTAACCTTTCACTTACTATTTCCAGATGTTTGCACGCAGTTATCCACAGTCTAACAATAACTAACAATCTCTCAGCCGCAGCCATCGATGCATCCGTTACCCAAATCACCGAAGAGCATCACCAAAGCCCATCAACAGTTCCTAATCAACATCCCCCATTATCAATCGCTCTCAAACATCTACCAATGACAATCGATCTCGTCCAGCCAGTCAGTCTATCAGTCCTTCGTTATTCACCACGCGATATCAGAGCATGGACCGTACGCGGTCCATAGCGGCTACAGGGGTGTACAGCGGCGCTGCAGTCCTCGCAGCGCTATTGTGATCGGTGACAAAGACACGCACTTCAAACTGTTTCGAGTCAGGAACGAGGGCGCAGTGGGAAAAGAAAAGAAAGAGGGCGAAGTTCGGGGGTGGTTGACGAAGCAAGAAGAGGAAGAACCGGAAGGAGAAGGAAGAAAGAGCCCTCGTGCGTACCGTGCTCACCAGCCGTCCCTCGTATTGTGAGCCACGACATCGATTTTTCCGCTTTGTAAATGCTGGAAATTGAGCGAGAAACGGCGGGCGGTTGGAAACCGGCCTGCGGCGGTCCGGGAAAGTGCATTAGTGCGAAATAGTGCCGCGCGCCGAGGGTGGGGCCGTTTTCCGGCGACACGGAATTTTCTGGGAGGAGCCTTGGCCGTGGGTGAACGGCCTTTGGCTAGATTATGCGGACTGTTTGCACGAAATTTGAACAATTCCTCGCTGAACTGAAGTTCGCGCGCGCGCGCGCGCGCGCGTGTATGTTGAATATGTTTAAAAACAAGACGCACTTGACGGGAACTCGACTGTTCCTTTTGTGGATTCGAAGGGGATTTTTTTTTTTTTAAATAGCTTTTCGTTTACATTTAAAAATAACAAATGAATAATATAAAACAGGATTCGATCGATGGTGAATGAAATGTTTTGAGTCGAACTTACTACCTACTGCTAAAAGATATTTAAAGGATCGCTATCAGGAGACGAGAAAGTCGGTTTCATCGATTGAACCCTAAGACCTCAGGTGAAAATAACTTTCACACCTGCCGGCGAGTGTCCATGATTACGTAGCATAATCGAGATCGAGTGCAACCATGGTTCATCAGCTTCTCTAGATCCTTCAGTCACGTACAATGAATAGCGCGTAAATATTTGGACATTAGACTTGAACAAATCGATCTACATCGATACATCCTATACAAATGTAGTAACCACAGTAAAAAAGAAACTTTCATTATTTATAATTAATATCTACGTAAACATCGATTCATTTATCCAATGTCTCGATATTTTTGCTATTGACTTGGTCTATTTAATCGTTTACTAAAACTTCGCTTTTTCAATCTCCATGAGCAACATAGAAAAATATTTAAAAGATTAATAAAGTAGTAAATATTTAATAAAGTAGTGTGTACGTGGCGTACATTAGTATTTCAGCGTTATTACAATTGTAGAATTAGTCGACTCTAGGAAGGAAGACCACCAACTCTTTTCACGAATCCCGTATTACAGTGTTCCCGCGGGGAAAAAACTGACAAATTCGCGGGTCTTAAGGAAGGTTCGATGCACCGTTAAGCGAGTTAAGTAACGGGACCAGTCGAGTGATTTTAACGACGACGCATATGCCGCACTCCACGGTAGCCTTGATCGCTTTACACGCCTACCTTTAGCACTTCGAGAAAGGGTGGAATGTGAAATTTTTCATTGTGAAGTTTTGCATACACGAGGGTTAATTGAAACGTATGTCTGTATTTAGTTGTCTGCATTTTATATGTGTGATCGTCATAAAGTCGGGAAATTTACAGGGAATTGGCAATAATTTGTTATGATACCCTTCTGGGGTTTGAAACTTGTGGTAACAATTGATAATTGAAATTTAAGTTTAACCTTGAAACACGATAATGGCTCATCCAAACGCAGAATACTTGAATGATTTCTTCTCTTCGTTTCTCTAAGTGTGTTTGACATAATATCATGCATCAGAGTTAAGATGGTTCAATATAAAAGCATAATCGAACCAATATAAAAAAAGAAAAAATCGTATGACATTACAATTGTACAGCGTTACTACAAATTAATCAACATGCATAAATCCAATCAAACTATTCCCACCGTCTTTAGAATTTTCCCATAAACTTTACTACCATAAATCAAACCAAACAATTCTTCGTTTCACCCCTCCACACACTGGGAACTACGAATTCTCGTAACATTACCAAACAAAGGAAGCAAAAATAAAATCGCGTAGCATTCAATCTTGTACGATTGAAAAAACGAGAAGAACGGAAGGAACCAAACCTCTTCCTCTTATAATCGAAAACGCCGAGCACGACGTCGCAGAGGACCAACATGGCGAACAGATCGGGGCCCCAGTTGCTCCACTAGCGAGAGCGCGAGACACAGCCGCGGGCCGATCTCGCCACTTTTCGGGCCGCCACTTTACGCGCGTCGGGGGATGCGTTGCTCGCGAGCGAGAGACGACACGCGACTCGACGATCCGGCGAGGGTACAGTGCACTCGGCCACTTCGCCCGGCTATCATTAGACGGAACCAGAAATAGACGATAATTCGGAAATCGGTGGGGAGGGACGGGGCGCGACGCTGGAACTGGGCCAGAAGCGCGGCTCGGAGTGGTGCCCGTCGAGGCGTGCCATTTTGGAGAACGACGGGGAGTCTGAGCGGCTCGTTCCACCTTCGAGGAAGCGCGCGCGATAAAAGTAGATGAGTGGGTGGGAAATGAGATGTATCTCATTGTTGTAACGGATCTTGAATTCGATCGTTCCTCTGCGATACCACTCGACAGATGGTTACATTTTTTTTAAATCAACAATTTCTGCTTTTATATGCGTTAGGTGCGAAAACTTGAATTTTTCATCGACCGATTTTAAGTTTCAGACCTCTACAGAAATGAATACCAGAAGTGAGAAATTTACAAAGCGTGAGCAATTCCAAACTAACACCGAGCTGTCTGCCTGAGGGACTCTTATCGTTTATTGAATCCAATTAATCGAATTACAAAGCCCTCTCTGTGCGATAAAGCCGCATCCGACCGGCGATATTTAAACCATAAATCATAACCGGTTCGTGATTCAGCGTGCATAAATTAGCTCTCCCTGTTATTCGACGAATTCGAGGAATCCGTTTCCCTCCGTTTCGATTAATTGTTTAAAAAATTCCAAGACAAAGGAATTATCTCCTTCGCGAAGCTCGTTTAAGTACCTTTGCAGTAATTCCACGGCTTTCCATGGTTTCTCTTCTTATTTGTTAATTTTCCATGGATCTATGAACACCCTTGTTCTTCATTTAAAAAGCTACTAAACGTCGGCTAAAACTTCGGTCCACGTTGTCACAGTTTTTCCTACCGTTTCGTTCGACGCCGGAGACGGGAAATCTCCAAGGGTTGATGCTCGAAAGTATCCAGAGGCGGTAGCGGATCACTCGGATTGTAAAATCGGGGTCATAGGTCGTGGCTCGTTCGTAAATATCCGCCGCGACCTCGTGAAAAGAATCGAGGAGCGAGCCGTAATGCGATTTATGGCTCGCCTCGCTTCAATTATTCACCACAGGGTTGAATTGAAACACGCCTATTAACCTTCTCTGAGACCCTTCGGGGCAATAATAAAATCGGTGCCGAAGGATTGGAAAAGATGAAAAGGCTGGGAACCGAAATGGCTGACTGTTAATTCATCTGGGTGGAAGGTTCGAGGCGAATGAAAGCACGAAACGGAAACGTTCTTTTAAATTTTATTTCAAGTTTTTTATCTTTTAAGAGACTTGTTTTCGTTATATCGGTTAACGAGTTTATATCGCGGTAGAGTTGGTGATGCTATGATGTTTCAGGAGCTCGAGCGGATAGTTTTGCAGAGAACAAATCGATATCCCGAGAAAATGAATATTCCCAGACGCGGCGCGATCGAAGAAGAAGGCGCGCGCGGATCCTTTAAATGCGGGAGGCGACTCGGAATGTTGTGTTACGCGGGGCCCATTTAACTTAATATTCCATTCGGATACGCGGCTCCAGTTTCTTATCCGACGTTCCCTTTTTCTTGCCACGCCGTTCATTGTTCCCGACCGGGAGCAATTCCTCGGGAGAGTTTGCGTTTAATCCAACCTCGAGGCCGCTTCTTTCGCCCTCTCCCGAGGAAAAAGCAATTCATTCCTCAGCCGTTGAGATAAAAAAAAAAGTTCAATCTATATCCTCGTTAATTCTGGACGCAAACCACCGCGACCGCTCGTTCCCGACTTCCTAAAACAGCCATCGGCGACTAAAAATAGCCCGGGCGGCTAAAAATTCGCCGACAGGATCCACGAGACACGTCCCCGGCTCCCGTTATCCCGTCTACCGTTTGCGAATTAGTATTCGTTTGCATACCGTGTCGCGCGAACGCATGAACGACCGCTATCGTGCGCGGAAACGCTCGCGATGCTCCCCCGTTTCGAACAAACGAGCCCAAAACTTTCGCATAATACCCGCGAACAATGCGAGACCACCCTATTCGCCTCTCTTCTCCAACTTTTTCGTTCTCATTGCGAGGAATGAAAATGAAAAGCGTGCGCTGCGGCCTTTCGAAAGTTCATCGGGGGTTGACGGAGGGATGACGGAGACTCGGCGAAACCGGGCTGATGGCTTCTGCAAACGATCGAACGAGTCGCTAATTGGCCGAGGCGAACTTCTGATAATTAGCCTGTGGAGTGAATGAGTTGATAAATGGTTCGAGAGGAGTCTGTAACGTGGCCGAGTTTCGAGAGGGGGTGAGTTTCCAGGGGTAATTGCTGCGCGTGTGATTTGGCTACGCTGCGGGATTTTTAGTTTCTTTCAGTTGTAACTTGTAGGAAGCAAACTGGATGATTATGTCATGCTTCTTGCAATTACACTTAGGCTCACTTTAAAACTTGTGCTTCACCGTTCTATATTCCAGTATGATATACCTTTGTTTCTGACCATCTGATCTACACTGAAATATTTCAGCTCACGTTATAATCCTCCACTGTTTCCACTCTCGTTGGGTATAATTTTTATCCTAAAATTTCATGTATTCGCAAGCAGACGCATTTAACCCCATGCAAAATATCAATTAATATTAATATCGCGATTAATGTCTGGTTTAATGGATCCCCTCTGGGATATCCCCTCTTTTCATATATCTATATTTACTCTTAAAATACGACTGAAAAATAACGTTGCATTAAACCAAATTAAATGTTCTACACATTAGGCATAATTAAATCGCGCGTACATGCATATTCTGCGCACATGAGTCGAAACAACGTAAACAGTTAAGGCTCAGGGATAATTATAATTGCATCGCACTAGTAATAATAATAATAATAATAATAAAATTTCTCTTTCATATGAGATACAAGATAATAAAAATGGGAAAAAATCAAGCTAACTACTTTAATATTTACATTTCTACGTTATCTTCTAATTTCGAAAATCGCTAAGATTTTCTGGAACGATAATTAGCTGACTAATAGAATGATAGAAATGTTCGCACATCGCGATGCGATCGTGATGTCGCTTTGAAACTCGACAGACGGCTACAATTGCTCGGATCGAATCACGTTTTCAATTTTCCCTCGATCGAGGGCCGGTCGACGATTGTATTCGAGCAGATCACCGCGCCTCGGAACTGAACGCTGACAAATTCGACCAATTTGTTTGCGAAATCGCAGAAAATTTCGACACCGAAAAAGCTGGGCTATCTCTGTCGTCGACGCTTTCGAAAGGGGATGCACGTTGCCTCGAGAGGGCAGCGCAATTTTTGGGGATGGCATCAGGTGTTCACGGTGGCGGCGATCACGCGTCTGCGAGATAACGAACCGGCACCGTGTGAGAGTGGGATGAAAATGTGGTGTTCATGAAACCATTGATAGAAGAATTTTCGTAAATTCTTTGACGTTTTGTTTTTTAACTTTGCTGAGCACGAAATAACTGAATACTTAAACAGCAGCCAATTATTATCTTTTATAATATATCAAATAATATTATGGAATATTTAGTGTCATTTAGAATCAAATTGGAACAACTCTAAAAAATCTGAATGTCATCAATTGATCGCCTTACCCCTATCCTCGATCGAAATCAAACGAACTCTAACGAAAATGAAAAATCGCGGTTATAAATTGCACCAATTCCAACAATTAGCGGAATTCTCATCAATATTAAAATCCAAAGACGAGCAAAGAGATCGAAACTCGAACGGGCTGTAGGCCCGAATTTGTACGCGTCGTGGCTCGAATACGGAGTCGAGGTCCATCGAAATCACCGGCCTCCTTTTGTTAGCCATTCAAATTAGGATTTCCATTTGAATGTCCACCGCGAGGACTCCTTAGCCGCGCCCCTATCGGACCTCTTCCTCTTCTTCTTCTTCTTCTTCTTCTTCGTCTTCTTCTTCGTCTTCTTCTTCGTGGCAACGCGATTTTTTGGTTCGTTAGACCCTTTACCGGCGTGCCGCGAGCAAATTCGATTTACTTTCGGTGAATTTCATTTCTCGCCTCGAGTACCGGCCCTCTTCTTCTGGTTAGGGTCACGTCGAGCGTTGCACGACAATCTTCTACATTTTAAAGATATTCCTCCACTCTATTAATAAATATAATACACACTGCTATGCTATATAATTTTCATCGATACGTTCTGCTTTTTACTCGTTGTTTCGATGATCAGTATCGCAGGATCAAGTCATGTGTATTAAGTTTACAAATTAGCAAGTAGATCTTACACGTCGCGGGCATAAATCGAAGAAGATGGAATATCGGAGTTAAAAAATCTGAAATATGCTGCTTTGCATTATATTATACAGAATGTTATTCTATGGTAGTACAGACATAAATAAAGTTAAGTGCATCGTAATATCCGTTTGAAACGAAGGTAATTAGTAGGTGTGGCCGTCCGAGTGATACAACGAATATAAATCTTGGCGCAGCCCGGAATACGTTGCAAACGAAGACGTAGCAACCTGTAATAACGATACAACACTGTCGAAGAACCAACTCTTGTCTCGTCGACCGTTTCCGTTTCGCTCGGAACGAGGTACTGCAGATGGGTGCGCCTCTCGATGCACCCGAGAGAATATAAATGGTGTTGCATTAATAAACGCACGCGATTCGAACGAAAATTGTAGATCGTAACGTTTGCATCGCCATCGTGGACCACGCGCGTGTAGATTGAATCTTACATCTCCGATTATAAAGATAAGATTAAAGGTAAGAACACCGAATTGTACAAGTTACTTATTTGTAAGGAGGGGAATTGTATGAAATTAAATGAACAACGACAACAACGACAACAAAGTTCGGATTTAGAACGTTCATTACTAGAGAGATTCATTAATAGAAATCGGTAATAAAAGAAAATGGAAACGTTCCACTAGAGACGGTTCCATGAATAGAGAACAGGAATACCCCCGATCGAAGAGTCCAATAATCCTGTCGCGGCGCGAGTCTAGCGTAGCTATCGGGGTTCCACGAAATTGTTTTATTAGCAGTCGTAGACAACGGGAGTGTCGAACAGCCGGTGACCAGATGCGAGCATCGACAACCCCATGTGCCGTCAGTTGCTCGGGCACGAAATTTTGCAACCGTAGGTAGCCAAAGGCTACACAAACTTACTTAAATATACTCAAATACCTTCCATCCTTTCATCCTTTTCCTTCATATTCTCAAAGGAGAAAAATTCATATTAAATTAAATTCTATTGAAAACTAAATTTGATTTTGCTAATCATTCTAGCTCGAATCTACCGAGCATAAAAATATAATTAATTTGCCAAAAGCAAAGAAGGGAGAAGCTCGATTCGATTTCGTCCTGGCTGGTGTCTGCCGTCCGCAGTCGTGCACCTGTTGCGACAGAGACGAGTGTCCGGACGTAATAACTGGTTTTGACGCGACGCGAATAATCGACCGGAAAGCCGATATTTCGCGACGTGACTAGTTTAGCTGGCTAGCTCTCGCTGACGGGACGGAACATGTTTCTAGTTAACGCGAGGTTAGTTTTTCAGTGGCGATTGGAAAAATTGTACTCAACCATGATGAGTATTGAAGTTTGGAAGAATGATATTTGTACATTTTAATGGAATAATGGATTGTGTGTTTCAATATTTGTTCGAAAATTGTATTAGCACTCTCTTTTACGATATATTATATTTTGCTTAGAGAACTCCTCTATAAACCATTCCATTCGAACCTATTACACATTCTCTCTCAGAACTTTCGTCTCTCCACGGCCTTTTTACTAAAACGGAAACAATAGTTTCTCCAGATTTCTACCCCCGACCTATCACAAAAACATTCTCATCCCTTGGTGCAAGCGCAAAAAACACAGCAAAATCAACTACAGAACCGGACACCGTTCATTGGACAACGCCGTATTCGCGTCCATCTTAGGTCCAAAGATAGAAGAAAGAATCCATAGCCTGACCCGTGCACTTTTTCCTACGATCTGCTTCCTTTTCACGGGAACAAGTTTACAGGCGGCGCCCTGTGAGAGGACCTTAAAGGAAAACGGTTCGTTTCCCGTTGGCCAAGTCGGCGTACATAATTCAAGGGGCTGGTCCAGTATCGATTGAGTCACCTCCTGCTGTTCCGTTCCGACTCGCCCTCTTTCTCCTTCCGTGGGACTTTCTCGAAGGAAACACGGACGAGCCGGGCAAGGGCAAACACTTGAAAGATTCACGAGTGTCCTGTTGCAACAGAGTCCGTGGAGTGTGCCCGTGAAAACGGCCGGGAAATTAGAGGAACGCAGGGGGAAACGGTGGAAACGACGACACTCCTTGAATCTCTTTTGGAGCAGCTGCTCATCGATATTCGATCGACGCCTGGGATTCTCGATTCCTCGACGGATGTCCATGACGCTCCCTGTTTTATTCCTTTCCTTCTTTCTTATACTTTAAATGTCGCTTCGTGTGTCTGATTTCAATTTTATTGGTTATCGCTCACTAAAACTCTAGCAAGTCGAGCGTGAATAAATAACGCTTCTACTACACCCGAAATGTTTCGAAGTTTCTTTTGAAACTACTATTCTTGTTTCTCTATCTTACAATATGAATAGAAACATTACGTTTAGCATATTAAATTTCATTAATCGTTTATCTCTCAGCACCATCCAAGTATACTACGTAGTAGAACTAAAACCACGCCACGCTCGATCTAATTTCTCGGGCAATTTCTCAATTCTCTAATCAACAACTGAAAAAAAAGCTTCTCGTAACCATCACTTAGTAGCAATTTCAGCCACGAAACGGCCGTCCAAAATATAACCCGAGCACCGCCCCATACTTGAAACACGATCGAGAAGGAAAAAGAATAAAGGCGTAATCACTATACCTCCTTCTGGTGCGGAGGAGCGGAACGATAAAGCCGGTAACTCATCCTTTCTGGTGGTTGCCTTCGGCCATTTCGCTGGTTTCCGTTCCTCCACGGCGGTTGGGACTAGGACAAAGAGGTCCGTCGGCTCTACGACGATGGCGCACGCGAGCGATTTCACGCGGCGGCGCGTGTCACCGTGGCGCGAAGTCGTCGACTGGAGGAACCGAAATGGCGAAGGTCTCACGGAGAAAATTGTACCAGATCCCTCGACCCTTTCGATTAGCTTGAGCGGATCTCACGACGATCGCGTTCGGACTTCCACAGCGGTGCAATCATCCCAATTACGTTTCCTCGTCTTCTGAACCACCGTGAATTTTGTTCTCACCAACCACGGAATTGGTGATGGCTGCGATGGTCTGAGACGAGTTGAGTTGGGGGTGATTCGCGTGACTGTTTGACGATGCGTCGGATTGTTTCTGCGAGAATGGAGTGCCAGATTGTTGATATTAGGGTTGTTGATTAATGCTTCAGGTCGATTCAGGTGGAATTAAATGGTTGGTAAAGTTCATTCGATTTAAGTCGAAGCGGTAGATTGATGGATGCGAGTCACTTTGAAGTTTGGTCGAGGTTCGAGTGTAACTGGTCGGCTGTTAGGGTTATTTGAATGGTTGATATTGGGGTGTCTCGTGTTCGTGATTATTTGGTTCATTTTGGAGTAGTACATTGCAAACCACCCGATTAAGTGTAGTTTAAACGTTCGATTTAAGAAGACTGCGATAGCATAGTCTAAGTATCGTCTAAGTTTTTTTAAAGCAACTTCAAACTAATACGAAAATGTTTACTTGTAATGATATCTAAGTCCACTCGTAAAATCCATCCGCTCTCTAGACTAACCTCAAATAACAAGAGAATCCTAACACAGCCGAGCCATCGATGTATCCATCGATCATCCGTCAGAGTCAATGTAGCGTCAACGGTGGTTAAACGATTCTCTCTGCGTTTCACTCCTCCCCTCGTCCACCCGCCGTGGCGGTTAACGAAGCGCGAAGATTAATGGACCGTCGTTGCCCAGATAAACGACAAAAGAGAGGGGCGGCCTGCGAATATTAGCACGCTCCTAGACAACGTTGCAAATTATCGTGCTCATATCGGCCGGTTATTCCGCGACGAGATTCACTCTCGAGAACGGTACCGTCGTCGCCACTAATGGCGGCGAAACGGTTTCTGCCGCCCTCGTAAATTCCGCCACCCCTCGCGGCGAGGAGACCCTGGATTTCAGCCCGGATTCCATTCTGCTTCTCGTCGAACCGCGAATAAATTTGAATCGGCCGTGAAATTTCGCGGTTACAATGTTCGACGATTGTTCTGGTGCATTGTTGGAAGCGAGCTTGGCTGCGGCGTCGTTCCGTTGAACAATTTTATAAAATCGAGGTCTTAGATTACGAACTTCGGTCTAGACGAACGAAGAATTTCCTTAACGCATCGTATAGAAATTCTATTAGTAGTAACGGAAACTTAGGTAACTAGGTATGTAGAGTATTTTATATCTGTTCGCGTGCGTGACCACGCCTACTGGAGACCCACGGCCCATGGGATTCACCCAGTGGAATTTATGGGCGAACCATGGGGCTCTGCGGCTGACAGTTTTAGAAGCCTGGTAAGGAACACCTTAGACGCCGCGCAGACGTCTGTGACATCGCTGATTTACGGTATTCTGGGGTAGTAACTTGTGGTATTTGATTAGGTCTCGGTAACCGTGTTTACGTTTGATTAGCTTCGTTGCTAATAGTGCGCGTAGTTGATTAAACTTGGCGTGTATTTGGAACGATGTGCGATGCGAGGTGGTTTTTATCTATTTATATAGATTCGGGAATGAAAATATTTATCTGAAATGAAATACATATCATTAAGAAGGGTAGCGCGCGTTTTGTAGTGCGGATAACGGAGGCTTCGCAACGGTAGCAAAACTGATGACTAAACGAGGAACGGTCTCGCGTTTGAAAATATCGAATCTCGCATTTTAATACTTCCATTCCGATTCGCGATTCATTGAATTCGCCTCGTTCACGTTTATCTCTGTCTCCGTTATGCGATACGGCGATGCTTATACGCCGCGTTGCCTATTCGCAACATCTTTGTGCGATTCGTGCGTGAAATGATGCAACACCTGGCGTTGACACGGCCCGGAAATTAACCAATTGTCAGAATCCCGGTGATACCGGTTGCCAGACATCGCGGCCCGCGTCGACCTCCTGTCTCATGCAAGATAATAACCTGACCGTGCCGCGTAACACGTGTCCATTAATATCATTCGAATTTCGCTCGCGGGGGACCTCGCGTTTAGCCGTTCAATGGGAATTTAAACATTTATATCAATTTGAACAGTTTCATTTGATTTTTCTCTAGTCGTGGTTTAGGCGAATTAATCCTTTTATTAAAAAATTAATATTTCGGATAAATCTGTTATAAAAGACAGAAGAGGAATTTGTAATTATTGATACGTATGAGGATACCGTCCGCGTTCCATCAAGCACACACACCCCGATATAAACCTTTCGCCACAAATCATTCTCGTACACCGTGAAACAAACTCCTCTCGCTCGCGAAACATGAAAAACTAAGACAGTGGAGAAACGTATACTGTACAGTTCGGAAGAAAAATCCTGGGAATAGGGTGAAATCTATTATCGACGGAATTGGCGGCGGCGCCTGAAGGCACGTAGTTTTCGGCGACACACCCTTTGTCTCTATGGCTAACGATACGGGGCGCTCGGATAAGGGTTGTTAACCCTCGCAAACATCAGACTCGCGTTAGTCGTCAGAAATCAGAGGGATATCCGGTGGCTGCCAGAGAAACCAACCCAGGGGAATCCCCGTGTTCCTTTAACAGTCTCCATCCTTCTCCCTCCCTGCGTTCCCTTGTATCGAGTTTCTCAATAATTCGATCGGTGCTCGTTCCGTGTGTCTGACTCGCTTCGATCGCTGGAATCTGTTTCTTCCCGCGGGGTAAACCTCTTTCTCGTGGAAAAGTAACTTTTGAACAAACACTATGTTTCCATTTTCCTTGCCAGTAAACACTCCAACTATTTTATTGCTTAGTTCTATCGCTTATGAGAAATAAATTCCATTATTATCTCTATCGGTATGAATTTTGAAAGATAGCTTCGTCAATGTTCAGCAGGTCGGTAACACGATACGACTGCTAGAAGTTCAGTTCTTAAAAGTTGGAAGAGCCACAAAGTTCGACAATACGTGACAGTATGACTTTTTATTGACTCGATGCTGGGAGTGGACGATGAAACACGATACGAGGGAAATGAGAAGAGAGATTCAGCAATGAGAAGCTGTACCAAATATGGAGCATCTGATGGAGCAGAAAGCAAATAAGGGGTGTTGAGAAGTTTATATTATGTTTATATGAAACACTTATTATTATAATTCATTTATATAAAAAATATTGCTAACTTTGAAATTCCCAAAGACAAAGAGTAAATTAAATTTGTTGCTTATAAATATCACGTACAATAACGCTAATACAATTCCAGTTTATATCACATAAAATTTGTTGAATACGCTATTTAAACAATGTTTAGAAAATATAAAGAACCACGCAGCACTCTATAAATTTGATTACCGAAGATATATTTTCATCCCTCAAATTTGGATGAGAGAAAGAAATTTATTTAATTAAAAAATCAAAATTGCTCAAAACCGAACGGACCCTTAACTCCTTCACGAACGTTCAGAACGCACGCGCGCGCGTCAGATACTATGTAAGAATTTTTTAACCACACGCACGCACGCACGCACGCACGCACGCACGCACGAGAATGCACCGTTCGAAACGGCTCGAATTACGCCGCGGAGAAGTTCATGCCCATCCACCGTAAAGGTCTTCCTCCGCGGCGCACAGTAGCTAGCATCCCTGCATAAATCATCGATGCGCGCATAGTTTCCCTTGGCGTCCACCTGACGCCTGGCCAGCGGGATGATTTACGGCGGCCGCTGCAATTATCAAGATCGAACGCGATCGTTATCGATCGGTGGACGCGGGATCGAAGCGCCCGAGGGTTACGAAACGGGGGAATCCGAACGTGGCCCGGGGGAACCCGCGTATCCAATTTATGCCCTACATCGATTACGACGGCCTGCGCGCCGCCCGACACGGATGATTATCTTTAATGAATATGTAGACAACGCGCCGGCGCATGCCTCGAGAAGGAGATAGGAAAAATTCAGGTACGATAACAAATTGGAACCGAGAGATGGAATCGAAGTTCGATTAACTTGTTTATTGCTGGGTGTACGAGGCCATAGGTTCAAAGTACAAGTGCGAAGGTCGAGTTTCTGAGCTGTCTTTTTCGGTTACGAAGATTGCTTTTGGAAATCTGGAAGGTGCTCTTGGGATTAAATTTAGAGTAGATGGGTTGTGTGTGTGTGTGTGTGGTTAAAAAATTCTTACACAGTATCTGACTTTTATGACATTTTTTAAAATAATTGTCGCATTGAGTGCTACTTACGAAATCCTTCGTCCTCCTATTACCAGCCGTGTATTATTGTATTCATTCAACGTACATGATCCACGAAAATTTCGCGAGCTTTTGCTCATTAAACAGCACTCTGCTAGCGATGGATCACGGAACTCGTGCAAATCCTCTTTTAATAAGAGACTGGTCACCGCTGAGGCAGATTGCTCGAATCGGACAAAAAAGGATTGGCTTGTGCATCTGGGCGGAAAAACAAAAAATTACACGTTTCTTCCTCCATCCCATGTTCGCATTAGATTCACGTTTGGACGGAAAGAAATCGTTAGGAGGAAATGCTTGAATTCGTGGAGACGTTGTAAAAACCCTGTTTACGGTCAAGGGATCGTATCGGACGACTCGTAGAGAAAAAAAGACGGTATCGTGGATACGTGGAGGCGGTGTAACGTTGAATCATTGGGAGATTACATCGAGTTTAATCGAATCAAACCCGTAAACGAAGGCTTCTCGTAGCTACGAGCTGCGAATTAGGGTGGTTTTACCGGCCGAGAAATGAGAAACGAGATTTGGGTCTGGCTTTTTTCGCGTTCCCTTCGTACCTTGTTTTCGGGTTCTAATTCAGTTACCTGGTAAAATGGAGGTTTCTTTTAAGCGTTTCGTAATTTTGACGTGATGAAAAATGGACGATACTTATTGTGATAAAATATATTTGATACAAGACTGCTACGGAAAATATTAATATACGATAAGGACAGTATTTCTCGACAAGATATTTCTAATATGAGGTTTAATATTTAATATACATATATTTTGTAATATTGAAATCAAGTGGAAGTAGTGTTAGTACCGTAATGAAAAAAAAAAAAAAATGAAAGCAACATTTTTCTATAACTTGTAAATTAATAACAGCTTTGTTGCGAGAGGAGAATCAGTCGTAACGGACAGGAAATTCTCTCGACGGAAACAACCCTCACCTCCAACTTGTTGAAACGCTCAAAGAACATTATTGTAATAGTTGAAGAGGTCTCGAGAACGCCTCACCGTGAAGCGAGAGACACTCGACTGTCACTTCCAAATCTTGTAACGCGCAGCTAACCTTATACAAACAGCCTTACGAACCGTACAATACTTATTACATCCAAGCGAAACATCCCTATCCCCATTACTCTCTTTAACCATAAAATGCAAGAATAATACTTAACAAATGTTACACTATTTAATCATATAATACGTGATTTGATATGTATTATTCTATTAAAAAAAAGTAAATCAACCCCGCGAAGTACATAATAATTTCTGAATTGATTAATTAATCAATTTAATTCAAACCCAAACCATCCAGAACACACAAATTCTCTCCCTCAAAATATACAAAAATTCTCTAATCACTTGAAAAAAGATCATTAAGTAAGTACACAATTTTCTAGCAGCATAAAATCACACAACAATCTCACCTTACAATTTCTTTCCCACATCGCGCACGACCTTTCACCGTTTGATCCGTGCCAAACAAGAGAAGGAGGCGGCCGTAATTCTCATAATCGATTATTCACGATCGAGAGAGTCGATGCGTTTTGCCTCAATTACGCGTACAAAAACTCCGTTCTTCCACGGAGTACGTTCGCAGAGGTACGGAGGACGTTCGCAGCGGTAGCGGAGGGTAAAAAGGAAAACAGGAAACGACGGTGGCCGCCGAAGGAACGAAAGGAATGGCGATATTTCAACGGGGGTGAACTTTTTAGCGAGATTACCGGCCGATAATAATTCAACCGGGAGCGGAGCTGCGGCCTGGGGACGAAATTTCATTTCAATTCCACCGACCCGCCCCTGTTCAGGGGTGGAACACGATTTCAGTCGCCTCTGTTCCTGGGGCTGTAAGTGACAGTGGCGCGGCATCGAAAATCGCACGCCATAGACGGTTACGCGAATACTAAATATTTCTCGTCTAACTAACCAAATATATTTTTTAATTGAACGATCGATGATTATATCGGTAACATTTCATCGCTTAACCTGCTAGATAATTAATTAAAAATTTCACTAATAATTGTCCAATAAAATGTATAATTTAAACAGCCATTCTTGGTGTTTTCTTAAAAAAGGAGAGTTTACATGCACAATTGGATGATGTTAGAAACGAATGATCCCTCTGAGAGTGAATAACAATGTTTTATAAAATAAATCTAATCTTTGGTTAGAAAATATAAAAAAAAAAAAATAACGCGCTCAATCGTGCAATTAGTCCAATAATAAACATCCTAAATAAAGTCTCAACGTCACTATCCTCTTCAGCCCCTGAAACAATACCCAACAAGTAATCCCGATACCCTAAACAAACAAACGAGACAGCCACATCAAATTTTTGTCACGACAAACCATCGCGTAACGAACATCCGCTAATTCGACCGAAACGGCACAGCAAACTTCTTCGTTTTACACGAATCCTCATTAGTATCCCGGGTCTGGTATTTGCATAAAAAACTCGCGGTGCTCCGAGGTAAGCTCGCGAGAGTCGTGGGATTCCTGTAACGCGCGCTCGAATTATTCCATATTCGATGGAGAGAATCCCGGGGCACGATGACCCGTCCACGGCGGCGTGAAAAACGACGCGAAGGGGTGGATCGTACTTGATGGTCGGAAGAGCTCGCGGCGCGATAACGAGTTACTCTTTCAGCGAGCGCGGAACTTGTATCGCTCGATGTTGACGAGAATGAAATTCGCATTTTTGCCCATCTCGCGCCAGTGTGGATCGTATCAGCCTCTCATTCTATTTTCGAGCGCGTTCCCAGCGTCCCCGGAAATGTCCTCCGCGTCCACCATCCGACTACCCCTTCGCTTTCAGTCACTCGTCGCTTTTTTGTTTCACGACGCGCCGCCGCTGATGCATGGGAATAGCTTTTATTTTCCAGTTCTGTTTGTTATCGTTTGAATTTTTATCACAAATGCTACATAAATATTAATAATGTATTTAATCAAGTTTGAATGAGAAGTGCTTTGCGATATGATATTAATATTTTTACGACGATTCTAATGCACGAGTATCGATCATCGCCACGACTTTCTTATTACGAGCAACGCGAATGAATCTCGCCCCCCCCCCCCCCCCCCCAGTAGAATTTATCGTGATGCCCACGACTCTCGAGGAAGCTCGGAAACTTTCCAACAAACGACCAGATGGGTATCTTGATAGATTATACAAGTTCCTTATGAATGGTCGGCGACTTTTGAAGTCGCGATGAAATTGGGAACAAAGAGGGACTCGGCTCCTTAGATTGCTCGAGGATAATGCCAGGAATCCTTCTGCGATTCACTTCCTCTCCCTGATTGATGAACTGTACACCTCAAAAATAAACCGATTATATTTTTCTGCAACACGTTCGCATATAAATATCCCACAATTCTTCTTTATATAATAAATAGTACCTTGATTCGTATTCTTATATTATTATATAAATTTATAGGGAATTAATTACGATCGAATTTGATATTTTTGATGGAAATTAATTCATTTTCTTTCGTCCTACGATCAATGGAATATCTTGAACGGGTTTCTCTTATACAGAATATTTCTCTGCTACTGAAAAGAATTCGAAAAATTTCTTCTAGGAACCAGAATGAAACGAAAAAATTTCGTTCAAGGCTCACCTCACAGCTGAACAAAATGGTCCTGAAGATTCGTCGGTGGAAGTCTACGGAACGACGCGCAGCGTGACGAAAGTAGCTGCGCGCAGACTCAAAAAATTCAAAGTCGTTTTTCTCGAAAACGAAGCTTTAATTGCAATCTCGTTATTCTTCATTTTCATCTTGTTTGATCTCGCAGAATCGCATCACGAAAATTTCCAGCAGAGGTGACCGAACGTAACGAACACCCTGTACGTGCCCGTTTTCGCCTACTAAGAGGCAGACGCCTCTAACTGATTTAAGACATTAAATTACACTTTGTACGGAAGCTTCACCGAAGCGAGTCGACGTATAAATTAATAAACGGGCTGTCATTGCTGTCCAGCATCCAACGAGCCATCCTTTTCCTCTAATTCGAACAGTTTCACGGTTAGAACTTCCGGGAAGGACGGCTGTCGCATCAATCTTCATCTCGATCTCGTTTCTGCAGCTTCCTCAACATGGACGAAGATGGAAATACGGGTAACGAGCGCCGCGTGGAAAATTGTTGGGAGCAACAAGCGGAGCAATAAATACGTGCGAAATTAGCATTTCCCCCGAACAATGGCTCAATTGGTGGCGCAACCGACGCCATGATATTATGCATAATCGCTTATGGCAGCCAGCTGCTTGTCGTTCCTGACGGGAGTTGGTCTTCTAATACTCTACAGGAATAATAAACGTTATTAATTCTTACGAATAATCTTCTCAAACCTTTACACTTCGTTATTTCCTTCATTAATGGTTATTTTCTGTAATTAATTTGAATTTAGATATGTTCCCTAGACTTTCTGAAGGTAAATAATTATTCAATCGAATTAATACAGACAAATTTTAAATTTGCTCGCGTTTCGAGAAGTGTCCAAGTAATTGCGACACCGACAGTTTTTATATCACCTGGCGAAGAACGATCCCTAATGATAACTCAACCGTATGATATAAATTGCTGCCGCGTAATAACGTTGAAAGTTAGGCGTGCGTTTAATTCAACGGGATGGATGTTATACACGGTGTCCCGTACAGTACCGCGGATATTGTGGGCAAAGTATCTCATAGATCACCAGCGGAGACCTTACGATATGGAAATTATTCTGCGCGCACGCGACCACCGTGCAGGCGTCGTTGTGATCTTGATCGTAAATTACAAGAATCCGCGATTTAATTCGCGCCCGCACGAAAGGGTTGTTGTCACTCCCTTCGAGGATCTACGATCTGACGGTTCTTGAACCGTTCAAACACTTTCGACAATATTGAAATCTTATACTATCATACCTTATATTACTTAATGTGTGCAAAGATTTGTTAAATTTTTAAAAATAATTTCTGACAGAAATCCTTATCAATTTATCCTGATTAATTTAATAAAATTAATTTAATAATACGATGATGCTTTGTATTGGTTACCTTTCGTATCGACTAGGAGGACAGAGATGCGTGTAATTTATGCGAACGAAGGAGTTAATCGAGTTTTGAATTATTTCAAGGATGTAAGTTACAGATGCAGTTTGCATTTTGTTTCCGATGATAAATTTCTATTTTTTCATGTACTGGTCGCTTGTATCCACTTATGATCTCATTACCATTTCCTGGAAAGCTAACCGTTTTCTGAATATTCTACTACCTTCTCATTCCCTTTCAGCTGTTTCCAACTATTACTGCCATCTGTCGTTAATAAAACATTTTCTTCCTGCTTCTAACTACTCGGTTCTATATATACATGATGCGTATATGTCCTGTCCTTTTCCCACAAAAAACATAAAACAGTCATAGAGTGCAAAATATTACCTTCTATGAAGAAAGAAAAAAAAAAATTGCATTATTTTATAAATATTTTGCTACGTCATTCGTTTAGAAAAACGAGTATTTTTATTCGAAATTCGGTTCTGGCTGTCACACCTTTCATACACGTCACACGCAGCTCTCGCGACAATATTTCACGTATCCCTGGATCACAATCACGATCGACTAGAATAATTTCTCGACATGTGAATAAAAAAGGTCGAAGAAATCCGATCGATAAAAGCGGCCCGCGCTGCTCCCTTCAGAGCGACAGCGTTTCATACACACGTAACAGGACTGTCGATCGAACGCTTCGCCTTCGACGGCACCGCGCGCGCTCTTGACCTCGGCGAAGCGGAGTGTGCCGGGAGGAAAAAGAAGAAGGCGAAGAAAACGACGAACACGTAAGTACTCACCGTTCGTAGGAATTCGGGGTCGTGCAGAGCTCGCTCAGCATGCAGTCCAAATCGGTCGCCAGGGAATTAAGCAGCTGAAAGAGAAGCGAAAGGGGTTAGGGTCGTCGTGGCGCGTCTCATTTCGCAACGCAACGTCGAACGCGTTTTACTCCTTAATGAACGCACGGCCGGTGTGTCGCTGCGAAACCGTCGCTCTCTATATTTTTAATGAAAACTCGGCGACTCGAGTAGGGACACGTTCGAACGAGGTGCTCTGGGGTGAGTCAGAGTGAATCACGGAGACTCGTCTGATTAAATTCGAGATAAAATGGCATTTCATTGACTTTAGTCAGTTTCGGTTGATTCAAGTGAACGGAGATTGAAACAAAATAAATTCAAGTGAACTGGATATTGGATAGCTTGGGTTAAATGAGTTGAAGTTCGAAAGGGGTAACTTTGAATGCAGCGAGATTGCTGTAAGTTAATCGGAGCGAATTCGAGAATGAAATTCATCGGTTTTAAACGAATTGCATTTAAAATACCTTAAACCTCTGTGGCACTATAATTCCAATAACGCCATTCAACAAAATTGAAATTTAAAAGAGGGGTGGAGACCGGCGATAAATTCTAATACGCGTAATTAATTAAAAATTGTGATCGTTCTCATTCATTATTTACAATAATTCCTAGGTTCTAATAATTATATCGCTGTAAATAAATTTTCAATTCCATCAAGCAAAGAAAACGATCGCTCGTTAAATGATAATAAAAAAATGCCTATTAACCCGTGCCATGGTATCGTTACGAGAAGTTACGTAAACGTCGAGCGGCGTGAATGAAACTGAATTTCTGGTTCGAGGCTACGTCTCGTTAGAGCAACTATGTCATAATCAAGTGACGGGAAATTGTTATGTACCGATGCTACGCAGCGGCCACCTACAATCACGTTAATCCTTAATTGAAACCGTGTTACAGTCAAAACCGCGTTGTAAAATCGTTCAGCGAACCCCCTGGGAGCCGGTGTTGCCACGCGATAACGCAACTCATCCAGGAACCGCGGGAACACTATAATCGAACGCCGGCAGTTTCCGTTCCCGTGCGTCCCACCGTGTTGCACAATAATTGCTTTGCTAACGTCGTCATTTGAAGACAATTCAAATGAACAGAAATTCTATTTTGCTTATAACATTGAAATATTCAATTTTTATTCGTACACTGCTTTTGTAAAAAGGAAAATATTGATCGCGTGTTTCCTAGAAAAGCAATGTGTAAAAGGTATTAGTGGCGAATTCTCCGTTAAGAGAGCGATAGGTTTGAATGAAACGAAAAAAAAGAGGGGAGAAGAACGGGAAGAAGAGGAATCCTGGTAGGAAGAAATGAAGTTTGCACGAACGCAGGGCACAGGCCGTTTGTGCCTGTACACCGAATGCCTGCTGTATTTGCATTGCATCATGGAATCGGAGCCCGGAAAATTAGAAGGTTTCCATCCGGAGGCACTTTCGCAAAGTCAATATTGAACGTGGAGAAGACGTCCGATAAAGTTTCACCGTGCAACGCGGGGAACACGATCCGACGGGGTGGGGACGGGGGTGGAGGGTGAACATGAAACGCGAAATTTCTTGGCCCCTCTGTGTATTGGGAAAAAATTGCTATGCGTATGTAGATACAGTGTCTGCCGGAACTTTTGACCAATTTCCTGCACCTTTTTTCTCCTTTTACTATTCCTTTACTTCTACCATTCTTCTTCTTGTAAATTCTTACCGATTCGAGATTAATGTTATAGGGATATTTTTGTACGTACTAGCGTTTTCTATGGATTTTTATGTAAAAAAAAAGTTACTTTTCAAGGGAAACAAAATTCTTATAGCGATTCCAAACTTTTGGTGGGCAGTGTATATAAAATCCAGTGATTGCTTTTTACTTCTCGCTTACACATATTCAGTTAGCATTTTCAAAGGTTCTAAGTCAATAATAAATTATCTCCGAAATTCAAATTATAAATAGAGAGCGGAACCACTTTTTAAATCAGATATTTCAACCTAATGTAAAAACAAGAAAGAAAGAACAGATAATTTCTACATTAAGACAGCAGGTGAACATTAACTAAATATATAAGTACATCGTGGTCTTAAATAAAAATTCTAGTTCACATGCACCCTCCCTTTCGACCCTACAATCATGATTTACGAGCGCACGACAATTTTCGTTTATGAAAAAAGCGCGCCTTCTTTGAAGGGGTTGTTACATTAGACGATGACTTTAGATACTTTCGCCAGTGTTGAGGGGATCTTTCTAATAAACCAACTTCCCTAGTCGTTCTGCGAGCACAACAGTTCTCTCTAGATCGAGCGTCCACCTTCTTCCACTTATGCGAGCGTCCGTAATCTCGTGGACCGTGTCTATTATCACCTAACGTCTTGATACTAATACTATTACTATCCAATTTACATAGTACACGGAATGTTTCTAACAATCTCTATATAACTGATAAGACGATGATACGCCTTTAACTTACACGGTTCGACGATAACGAGCGTTTCGAATGACCAACCTGACGCACGGTACTAATACGATACGCACGATACGCCTACCAATACTAATTATACGAAGGATATAGCTGAACGATATCCAGCCGTCGGATATTTACGTTCATGCAAGGCCCTCGTTTTATAAAACACAACTAAAGAAACGAAATTTAGACAGACGCTCGCTCCACCTGCTAAATATTATAACGCGTACAGTGCGCTGGACAACTTTGCATATTTTTGCATATCAAGCGCGTTTCATACTTCTTTGCATATTTAAATTCACCATGAATACGTAGACATCCCCGGTGTAACCGATGTTGTAAATATTTCCAGTAGTTCGTGTACGGATAAAGTAGTGGAGGGTTAAAAAATTTTACTAGGATATGATCGTTCGGTGCTCCGTAATATTTTCATTTTTTAAACAGGTTTTATCTGAAAAATTTACTTGCATAATTTTGATATAATAAATATAATACAAATTGATCGCAAAAATTTGTTTCATTTCATTGCTCGACTGTATCTGATAACTCGACGTAATCGGTCCACTTTTCTACGTTACTGAAGGCAAACATTCGTGGATTGGTTCTTTCAGAAACGAAACCGATTCTTTCGGTAACATTTAGCGTTCGTGGACATCGAATAGATGAAACTGATTTTCATTTATTTATTTATTTTCAATAGAAATATATTTTAAAATTGCTTGGCCGAGCTGCAGAACGTTAAATAACGTGACGGATCGCGTGTTGGTCGGACTGGTCGGCTGTAACGTAAAAGGGATTCAAGATTTTCATTCTTCTTTTGCGTTTCATTTGTCTTTCGCGAGAGATTTCCAGGAAGACCAAACGAAAAGACAGGAGAGAAAAAAATAGTAGAATGTACAAAGGGGTCGAACTACCCCCCACTCAGGAACAGTTCTCCACTCGGAATGCTTCTAAACCAAAAAGAGCCCTCTAAGCTGAAAGGGACGGTTCGAAGACTGAATCCCCGTTCCGTTCGATACGCAGAGCGCCGATTCTTCGATTCGTAAATGGAACTATTTATCGCTTCCACTCGGTTTTCAAGTCGGTCCGCGAGTGAAAGCGAATTTAGTTCGTTGTTCGTTATTTACGCGGCTCGAGCCACTCTGATACGTCATCGCACAATAAGCGAGCGTAATTAAAGCCCTGTCGTGTGGTGAATGAACGCACCGAGTGGCGGAAAGGGTTGTTGCTGGCTGGCCAAGTGGCAGCCACGGGCTGCCCTCCTGCTTTGTAGATCGCGTGCGTTCCGATGTAGACATAATTAACAGGCGAGTTCCTTTTTCTATCCTCAGGGTGTGTCTTATCGATTGGGAAATAGCAAAATTACATAGTTTTTTATTCAAATATTTTATTGTTACTTCAAGTGAATTATTGTCAAAGATTATTCATTTACGTTCCGACGATATAGTAGTGAAAGGGTTGGTTTGGAGAGTTAACGCGAACTAACGCGGATCCAATAGGGCTGAGATCACTTGGCCTTGAACGGGTTGTTAAGACGAACTGCTACAAGCACGACGTCCTTGGGGAGAGTCCTTGTGTCTTGGAGCGAGCTGACGCGATGTAAAGCGTTACGAAGCGAACTAACACGATTTGGAGAACTTAATAACCCGTTTAAAGTCAAACTTCAATAATAATTAACATTAGTATCGCTATAAACGATCGCTCATTTCCAAAAAATACTCCAAAACAAAGTTTTTACTAGGATTCGTTATTTTTTCATTCGAAATTCTTAATTGCTCAATTTCAATTAATGATTCGTACTGTACAAATTCTAACATTCAATAGTTAAAATTATAACATAACATTCTTAATCTATTTACCTCTTTTTTTCAGTCGTTTCGTTATTTTCGATATCAAAGTCAACACGGGTTCGAATTTAAATATCAAAAATCAAAAACCCTCGCGGTTTTAAAGGATCATCCGGAGAATGTGATTGCAATTTCGCCCTAGCCACGATCTGTCGATACGAGTATCGCATGCCCCTGTGACACGGGTGCGCGCCTCGACCACCTCCGCGCCAGAAATCTCAGACTATTTCTGAAATTTTCATACCCGTCCGCCCGAATGCGGCCCGATTGACAGATAACGGAATAGCCTCTTCCCGAGAAATGTTGAATTTCAGATGCAATTGCGTTTACCTTTGCCTCTCGAGAAAGAAAACAGAGCAATTAAAGTTTACTTCTCTCACTCTTAACTAATACTAGTTACTAATAATATTTGAAGAAGAAAATAGCAAAGACATCTGAAATTTGGAAATTTTTAAACTTCTTTTAAAGAAAATTATATTTTCAGGTTTCTTTCCGAGTAATTTAATTAGAAGCACGGAACACAGAACCGTGTGCCTTTGAACCATGAATGTTCGGCTTGCACAGAGATCCTCGTATGTATTCGGCGTGAGTCATGCGAGCAACGAAGCATGGAACCCCATAGGATGCCGGTTAGATATTCCGGGTGTCGAAGCTTCGCTTACAAAGCCGATGGAAATTTTTTTCGATGGAACCCGTAGAAATGATCAACGCCTCGTCCGATGAACCTTCATTGACCTTTCCGTCGTATCTATTTCTCTCTATTCGATACAATTTTTAAGTATCGCGGAGGAAGAAGAAAATTTCTCACTAGTTCCTCCTTTAAACTGGTTAATTTCATAAACCCGTATTATGATGAACCCATTTGGGTTGTACGGAAAGTAGAGAAATTTTTTCTGTGCTTTATAAGTTGGTACTATGTAAAAATGAGAAATAGCTTCTAATATCCGATTCACGCAACCTTCGCCAAACCATTGCCAGAACGAACCTAATACAGCAGTGGTAATTAGTGAATTAAGGCGTCGCAAAAGACACCCACGAGTAAAACGAAAGTCCAATACGTTTCATCAACCTACTTACCACCAAAAAGAGGGAGCATTTAAATAACAAAATGAAGAAGCCCGTAGGATGACAGAGGGCCAGGAAAAAGCGGGGATGAATGCATAAGTAACACCAGACACCCTTCCGGTCTATTGTAATTCACAGGGGCGCGCGGTCGCCGCGAGAGGGACCTATCTTAGATGAGGATCGCGTGGCTTAGAACGCAAAGAAGAAAATGGGGGATCTTGGTCAGGGACGCGAGGACCTGAAAACCGTGTGTGTATTTTTCATAGGGGACACGGTTAAGAGAAGCCGCGAATAGGGGTACGCCGCAGTATAACTCGGCCACGGTCGAGCCGTTGGGGTGAAAAGAAGAAATGCAGACGGCTCATCCGTCCTTGGCTTGGGGATAAATGAAAATAGACTGACACCGTTCCCGTTGCTCCTTTTCATAGCTGCGATAGGGTTTATTAAAAATTTCGAACGCGTCAGCCTCGTGCTAGCTCTTCTCCTGCTGGAAGTTCCTTTTTCAGCATTTCAAAGATCACGTTCTCGGTTTTGGGATAAGTAAAACAGGGATGTTTGATTCTGTTTATTAACGGGTCGGTAGTCGTACAGGGCTAGAGCGAGTAAGTTCCTAGAAACTGTTGCCCGTTCAAACCGGTCGAAGACGAGTTAGAGTGGACGCCGACATCGGGTACTGTACTCTAAATCGAGCATCAGCCTAATTTAGTCTGACAAACCACTTGGAATAGAACTTGAACCAAATAGGGAGACTCCTGTTCCATCTGCAATAATTGCAGTTACGTGTATCGGCGAAGACTTCGTATCAATACTCGAAATCAAATTGTGAATTGCGAATTGTGAATCTGTGCTTCAATAATCGAGAAAAGGATTTTAGGAGATCACTGAATTCTTTTTGTTTTATTTGATCGTATATAACATGTTTCTCTTACATTCCTCAATTTCTTATATTTCTTCCGGGTCATGTTGCCACCAACACACGAACAGAGTTACGCTTTTCGTTTCATTTGGTTCTCTGGTGGACGTTACCAGTCCCAATAAAATCCGATTACACGGAGCTCGTACAAAACCATTTACTCATTCTCGTTCCCAATCTTCTGAGCGTATCCAGGCTTCGCCGCTCGCTTTCGAGAAATTCTCCTCGCGCCTCTCCCTCCAGGCTTGGAGGAACTTACGGATCCGTCGAGCGATACACTCGAATTCTCAGCGTCGGAAACATCGCGGGCCAGGGAGTTCCTTAATAACTGTAGAACCGCGTTGGAGCACGCAGGGGGGATTCCCCCTTGCGATCGTTAAACTGCGAACGCGACAGCTGGTCGCGCGGGCAGGGCTGCCAATCCCTCGCCGTCGCTCGCGCGGGACTTGGCGAAGAATCGGGCGGACGCGACGGCGGCGACGACCGCGCGAATTAAAATGGCCCGCTGAAACTCATTCCCCGAATTAAACGGATTAGATCCAATCAGCACCGACCAGCCGTACTCGCAGCCGTGCAACACGTTGTACCATTGTTTCTGGGCCCTCCATTCGATTCCGGGCTTTGTTTTAATTAAATCCATCGCCTGCAGCCGGAATAACACGGAACTTTCCTCCAAGAACGTGCGCGCGTCTACGAATTTCGATTACTTTTTCTGGGCCGGGTTTCATTTCTGCTATTACACATAATTTTAATCTTCTGTGACTTGGCCAACTTTCGTTTGATTATAAGGTATGACGATACATGTTCATGTAAAGAGTAAGTATATTGGTAAAATTAGGTATGCACGGAATACTGCGTGACATTTATAATTTATGGAGACACGGAACGAAATGATGCGTTTCTTCTTACGATAAATTATCAGAACGGCGTGAAAGCTCAGCGTGGGTCACGTTGTCGTGGACCACGTTAAGAGATACGGTTGTGCAACCTCCGAGTCGCCTGGAATTATAAATAATTTACATTTGGGATACTTAAAAATCCTAGTTTATTACGCGCATGTTAAAATAAATTCTGGTAGAAACTACGAATGGCTCGAAAAGATTTGTGCCACGGTGGTATCGCAGGTGCGATAACGAGAAGTGTAGAAAACGAGATACCAGCGCGCGAGGAAAATAGAACAAAACGTGCGAATAGGAAAAGCAACTAGGTACCGAAGAACGTGTTAAAATGTACGGAACAGAGTTGATTTGGCGATGTTGCAAAAAATCGCGCTGTGGTATTCCCAACTTATTTATTATACGCATGTATAGAACGTGGAAACCATTAAAAAAAAATGTACACGTGCGCTACATTCGGACAGTAAAACAGCGCTGTTGTTTCACGGGGAACACGTGTTCGAATGATTCACTCGGTGTCCCAATCGAACCCATCGCTAGTAAAGTATGCGTGTCTGCCCCGTGTAGAAGCAAGCAAAGCAGAACAGAGTCATTCAGATCACCGCTCGAGATAGCCGACAATGTATGTCTTACGTCCTGTCCGATGGTCTGTTAGCTTGCATAACGCGCATACATATAGATCGTTTCATATTTTACTCTTCCGTGCGCGTCACTACGCGACCGGACGGAACAAAGTATTGGGGAACCCCTGCAACGCTCCGTCGCTGTCCCAGTGGAATCGCTCAACTTCGTTACAGGGAGCGACTGAATAAGTATAAAAAAAATTATTCGATTAGGTAGTTGCATGAAACGAATGTGAAAATGTACGTATTTATGGAGAACAATGTTCATTGTCAGAAATTGTACCGTTCTACGCAAAAAGTAAACGAGTTACCAAGATGGCTTGTTTTAGTCGCCTCCTTCTGTACAATAGACAATCAATCGTCAAACCATTCATTGGATCGTCCAATAAGAGAGGTTCTCCCCGTCATCCTGTCTAATTTCCCACATAGTCCCTGCAAGATTACACTGGGAAAAACACAGGGTGAGTCACCTGGTAGAAACAAGTCTTGCCTCGAGGAACGCGTACAGAAGGCTCCGAAAAACAACGTTTCTGACTCAACCTTAAATCCTCTCTTTACATACAGTGTGATGGATCATAAAATGAACATTGAGAATAATGAAATTCGTTTTCCAGCGATGGTAAATGATCGTAATCGCGCGTTGACATTTCCGTTACATGAACACATGATTTTTAATTATTATACAGTGCATATTGACGTGGTGGATTTTCAAAATGGTTTACCACGAAAAAAAAACTTCGAACGTACATTTCTTATTCTGTCTGACGTTTTATTTTCGTTTCTAACATAATTCGTAAAAGTGTCTTTTAAAAATGGCCAAAAATCCTGCTTCGAGCTCCATAAAATATACGTTAACTGCCAACTTACTGCCTGTACGGTTTCATGCTATTTAAATACGTGTGTCCACAATGACACACAGCCGTATCACTCAGCAATCAAAGGAATATTACGGGACGAGTACTTCTGCGACACGTGTAAATAGCCCTTAAAGCCGAAAATACGCAGTTCGCTTTTGTTGAACAATGCTCTGATTGATTCCGTTTTGGAAAGCGACGAATTTTGTTGAACCAACTGCGTCGCTGCCATCGTTTCCACGTCCCTCCCAGAATCGGCATGTATTATCAGCCTTTTAACGATAACGCGCACAAAAGATATATGCATTTAACTCCAGCGATGTGCATTCGTACAAAGGACGTTAAACGGTTGCTCCTTTTTGCAGTGCGATGTTAATACCAGCACGTAGAGGCGAACAGAGGGGGCGCAATAACGATTAGGCAGAGCGTACGACAATTAAATGGTCTCCAGTGTCCGCTCGTTATCGTAATGGCCGATGCACTCGCCTAGCAAGGCTTGGACAAATAAACGTCCGGTTGGAGACGTCTCGTGACTCGTCGCGACTGTCGAATGTCCAACGTGGTTGCTGGAATTCGTTTAACAACAGGGACACGGAGAACCGGAAGCGGGTCATTATAAGGTGTCTTGAACGGAAGGGATCGAAGGAGTTCGCTGGGCCATTGCCCGTTTCCATTCAACGATATTTTCTTTTTTCTTTTAATACAGATGAATACTAGTTCTCGTTTAGAGTAATTAATTGCTTATTCGCATAATACTAATTAACTAACCGATACTAAGCTTGTTGTAACATCGGTTATAAAGTTAGATATTGTAAAAAATTTGTAAATAACTCACAATTTAAATATTATAAACTCAATTCAGAAAATGGTATCCATTTATACGGGTACAGTACAGTGACGGTGCAAATTCGTAACTCGGCGTCTGCCCGAGCACTGAAACTACCCTTCGCAAACTATAAGAACGTTACACTATCGAAACGTTGGAATCACGAAGCCACCCCTCTCGAGGTGGAAGTTGGAAGGTTCAAGGGGCGATAGATAATACGTCGCGCTCCATGAGCAACAAAGGGACACGTCGGTTGGGGACCAGCTACGAACGCAACCTCGACGCGTCCACCTGCGGTCCGAAATAATCAGCACACAGGGTGTGCAACGACAGCTGCACTGGATCGGGAATGTTACGAGTTCCCCGTGGCCACCATTTATGTACCAGCCTCTGTGTGTCCACGAACACATGACACCGGAATGATAAGACAACCGAGGAGCGCGAAAGCCCTCGGTCAGTCGGCGTGGAGCGAGCAAGAAACCGGAGAGGGGGGGTGGAACGGAACGGAGAACCGCGAGGAACGAAGGCACAGACACGAAGGAAAGAAAAGGGCTCGAACGAAGGTAAATCTATAAGCACTACGAGTTCGAGTGCGCGTGTCACGAATGAAGATTACGCTGGAGCTATTGGGTTTGAGGCTATTGTACACTGGCGACAAGAGGGGAACACCCCCTAAGTGCCGCGACACCCTCGTTAACGTGACTCTGCTAAGTTTAAGAGTCTGTTTTACTGTCCGCCCAAATGGATGTCAATCCATTTCAGGGATAGATAGCTTGTTTTTTCTATTAGAGATTAATTATTGTCATCGATTTTTGCTCGAGTTGTCGAATGGAGAGTGGTCGCACGTGTAAATGGCCAGTTTGAGGGTTGAATTCTTGGCTGGAATTCGAATCGATGAGTTTTTATCCGTTTATTTATATATATTAAACGGACAACAATAACAAATTATATATTATATATTAAACGTCTTGTCACTAGTAAAATGTAGTGATAATGTAATTGTACTGCGACAGACCGAGTATTATAATTTTTAAATGTATTTATGACCGATTAATATAAAAATTGTAATAAATTTATATTATATATCATATTAAATTATTATATGAAATAATAAATGTTGTTGCAAGCCAACATATTAGCCACGTTTCCACAGAGTCAGATTAACCAGCGATTCCTCGTTTTCCACGCGATTCAATCCCGTCTCATTCTCCCTGTTATTATTTTCGAATCCTGAATAAAAATTGCATGCAACTCACGCGAGCTCCGCGCGTACACGCGATGTACAGTACGCAATTTAGATTTTAAATTCAGTCACGATTCGAATTGCGGATTTTACAGAAAATCTCGCTGCCGTAATAAACGACCGATTCACCGGTGTCTCTGTCAAGCAGATATCGGTAGAAAAATAATAAACGTGGCGCGATAACGGCCGATGAATCATTGATAGCGTATCCAAGCTCTATGCCGCGCGAATGCATCTCAAAAATTACGATATCTATCAAAAAAGGAACGCAAATCGACATTTTTTTTATCTCCATCTGGTAAAATCAATTCCATTATCAGCGCATTCTTACCAATTTACCGGGAAATTTATTCAATAAAAAGGAATTCCTGAACTCTTTTCAGACATTCGTTGTATAAAACAGTGGATTTTCAAGGCAGGACGCTTGGTACACTTTGTTGGAGTGCAGCCATATTGATTTTCCACGGACGCGCATACGAGAAAAGTTTCCGACTCGTTATTTATTACGCTTCTTCTGTTTCATTTCGGAACGGTTTTACGCGTAAATTACATTCTTTTTCAACTATATATTATAATTCCAACATTATTTACTATAAACTCAACATATTATAATTTCTGTTATTTTTAATAAATAATTTTGTTTACACGTGTCAAATATTTTCTCTTTTCCGTGTACTTTTCAATTACTTATATATTTCAAAGAATATACCAATAATTATATTATATTCAAATACGGAAATTGTATTTAATTAACCCTGTCATGGCATTTCCTTCAAAATATTCTACTAGAAACAAAGCATTAACAATTAAGAATTGACATTAACAAAGTATACAACAATTATTTCAGGAGGACAATTATTCAAGGAGGAACGCTTGTTAAAAAGCCCAATTATTGTCCGATTAACAAGAAAATCATTAACAAAATCAACGACGTGTGAACGCAAGGCGATATAATCGAAAACATTATTCGTCCAGATCGTTTAAACGTTGTCCTTCGTTTCTGTTGGACACGAGTCGACTGTAATCGATCTCGAACCGACAGAATCGCCGTGTTCTCCAATCGTGCCAGCACGCGTTAGCAAGTGACGAAACTAATTAATCGTGGCTGAGGCTGTTCGCGTTCAGGGGTAAAAAAAGAAATTAGTCGGTCGACTGGCGGCTGAAATGCCAACGGATGGGAAAATTGTTGACGCGGTGCTCGACTCGTTGATATTCGCGCGGAATGACGCGCACGTGAAACGGGAGACTGATGCCAGATGTTATCGCGTTAAATCGCGACTCCGTTACGATTTTCCATGATATTCATTTCAATTTTTTATATATTTTAGCTAAGCTGCATATTTTTAATCCGTACAATTTTTTAATAAACTCTATATAATAGGAATGGACTGAATTTTCGAATAGTTTATTACATATCATTCCCTCGAAATGATAAAAAATAAGGGCTGAAGAAGAGGCTTTTTAAGCATAACTATCCCCAAAAATCGCAGGTAAAAAATTTCTCAGTCTTCAAAAGAATTATTTCATTTCTCTGTTTTCGCAGAATAGACGCAGAGGAATGAGACTCGCACGAATCCGGTCACTCACCGAAGAGCACTGATTCCTTGCCTCTCTGGGGATAGATAACGGACACTTCCGTTTTCTGACGGACGATAACGCCACGATACCGCTCGATTTCCTCTCCAGAACCGTAAACACTGCCGAACAGCGGCTGCCAGTGTCTCGTCGACTCGCATAAACCAGTTAATTCCACTCGAGCGACGCGCACACGTGACTCTGAGTTGCACTTTACGCGATGCAACCGCGGGAATAGCAGACAAAAAGGGGAGAGCCAAGCCGTACGAGAGCTGCCTTCATTTTTTGTTACTCTCCGACTGGGAATCGATTCTCGCGATCATACGACCACATTTCCGGCAATTCTCAGCTACGATCGGTTATACCGTTATCTCTCACTGGAGTCGATATCTCCATAGTTTTTTTTCTATTATTTTTTATATCTAAAATTTTCCAAACAAATTCGTGTATTTGTATTTTCTGAATTCAGAAAGTTAATAGAAGCTAGCCTTCGTGATTTTCAATTTTCTACAGATTATAGAATCAAGTGGAATTTTGCAAAGTTTACCAATTTCTGAGAATGAAATTAATTTCAGCACCTCGATACTCGATTTTGTCACGTGGAAGAGAACAGCACGACCGTAACCAGACCTTCTTACGATCGTAGCAAGTGAGTGAACTGAACTTTAACACGAATGTGCAGCCACAACGTACGAAGAGCGTGTACTCGTGGCCTGGGAATCGATACGTACGTGCCACCGACCCATCGCTCAATTTCCATAGCAACATCTGAGTCCAAACAAAAATGATTCCGCGATATTTTAGACGCTAGAATCTATACGCGCGCGAACAGAATTTCCTCGATCCAAACTTTCGGCACTTCTTTTTTCCTGGCGATGATACGATAATATCTGTGCAACGATTGCAAAATTGCAATAAAATATTTTTCCATTATTAGAATGTTGAACGAACATAATGATGGCAAATATAAGCGTTATATTATAAATATCTGCAAGTTTAAGTGAAAATATAATAACTTATTCATTTTATGTTGCATTTATTTTATGCTTTTTTATTTTGTGTCAAATACGTAGTACAATATTTTCTGAAACTGAATAATTGATAATTCTATCAACCCACTTCCGGTCACCGTCATATCAATTCGTTCTACTTTCTATCCTGTTTCTGTTGACTCTCGTTAAGAAAAAAAGATAATTGCCTAGAAAACCAAACCAGAATAGAATTTAATAACAAATACTGTTTGACGATAATAAAGAAAAATTTATAACGATTAATAAATTAATAATTAAAACCGCAAATAATTCAAATGCGTCAAATGCAAAAAAAGGAAGAAACCAACTAATTCAGAATCGGCGAAACTTTACTTAGTCGAAGTTCGACCACAGACTTCGCCTTCGAGAGGAGGAGATATAAATTCCATGGAACGACTCTTAGCACCGTTATGCCCTTCCAAATAATTTAGCATCGTTTTAACTTGATTGAACGAAGGATTTATCGACGGCCAGCGTGTGCCTCTTTCACCCCCGCCGCGGAGTTCTTTCCACCTCGATGTACCGACGGCGACGCGATAGACATTCCGACATTCCGACATTCCGACTGAAAGTTTCACGTGAAAGTTTGCCTCCTCTTTTTCCTCTTCTTTCTTTACGTTATTCCACTTTCGCTCTCGGGGTTCCTCGCGGTTAATTGGGTTACGGCAGCAGGGGTAGTCGTTGCAGTTATCAGTTTCCGGTATCGTTCGCGTGTCGAAGCGATCGACCGATAAAGATTAGAGTAAACGACCTTAGATAATCTGGCAAGTTTCGTCGACTCGTGAACAAAAATTTGTGTAAAAAAGTATACAAAAGAATATTGATGGGTAATGAAATTTATTTTCCGAATGATTTTTGAAAATCGATGAAAGACAAAGTAAGGTAATACGATACACTGTTTCGCGACATGTTATTAATTTTTCTTCGCTTCACCGTTAAAGCTATAAAAATAAAGGAAATAATGCACTTTCTGGTTATGTCTGTGGTAGGCGACGTTCCGTGAAAAATAGTCGTTCCGTGACTACTTTTGAATATTCCAGCGCGCATTAACTCGCATGGCTTACGTGTTTCCGTTGGGGACGAGGAACCATCTGTTCTTATCCGCGCGGCAAGTTAAAGCGTTTTTAAGCTGCCCGGGAACGCAGCAGTCACCGCAAGGGTGAAAGACGCGGGGATGGACTTCGTGTTCTCGCATAATCATCCAAACGGCCAAGCCTCGTTCAAATTTCATCTAATTGCCTTACGCTCCGAGACAAACAATTTATTTACGTAAGATAGTCTCGAGTATTTCGTTGTAATAAAAATATTCGATTAATAATACCGATGGAAATAATTGTTTGTACCTGAAGACCGGAATAATTAATTTATTATTTTGAATTCTATAAAGAAAAGGAAATGAAACCTTCTTACATAAATTTCGATAATCCATCAAATTTCGAGGGACTGTCGTCGGAGGCCGACGACAGAGCCGGAAATGAAAAGGAAACATCGGGAGCATTAATTCTACAACGGCGAGATATCGTTGTCGGTGCACGGGAAAATTTGCATTAAACGGGATTCCGCCGACTCGGCGGGTTTCCAGCCCCGTCCTCCCCCTTAGGTGGCCTACGAGCGCCGGGATGCTTCGGTTTTTGCCCCTCTGCATACCTTCGGCGAGGCGCTCTTGCCTCGCCCGGATATATTTCCCCGTCGTTTATAAAATTCCAGCCGCGCCGTCGCGTCGGTTCAATACCGAAAACGGCTGCTTCTCTCGCCGGAAGAGGAAGCTCGCGAGAGAGAAAAGGCGCGCTTATGGCGTTCGCGTTAATGGGGAAACGCTGCGTCGGAATTGTTCGCATCTAGCGAAAACGGCGACGTTCGAGAGTTTTTCAGAGGGGCTGGGACCAGGGGACGCGAGCTGGACATTCCATTACCAATTTAAGCGAAGGTCTAAGTCGTTACTTATTTACCATTGGAAATAATAACATTTTCTAAACAATTCGAGTAATTATGCAGGTTAGTGGAAGTTTGTACACTGTTGAAACGATCACGATCGTTGGCTTTGGACCGTTTAACAGAGGAGAAACCAGAATTACAAATAGCAAAGTAGTTTCTAAGGGGAAGGAGAATGGAGGAGAAGTTGAGTAGAGTAATTTCAGCGGTAGCGTAAGTAATGAGGATGGAAACGATGGTTAGGGGAGAGTAGGGTGGTAAAATGAAGTTCGGAGTATGTACAACAAAATTTTGTGGGAGTTACGGTTACTATAAATTGCCGTAGACTCGTGAATTTATGGTAGCCATTATGAAGAACAAGAGTAATAGAAAGAAATAATTCCTGTAATACCAAAATTAAATATTTGCATTCGAAACACGGAATTCACGGAAAAAATGTGTAACATAGACAACGCGATGAATCAAAAAGCAACCCCCGATCGATCATGTCTAGCTACACAAATCCCTACGAAATTGCGATATCCGCAGAAAATAATTTAAATTCCACACTCGTAGGACCCTGTTGGATCAAGAAACTATATCGGTAAGAGAGGACACGTGTAATACGCCTGCGGATAATCAAAAGAACATTACTTCTTTATTTCTACGGATATATTTTCTTTATCTTCATAAACTAAAAGCTATGAAAAGACGCTTTGACTAATTGTACACGCGGAAATAAGATGCAATAAGAAATGAAGTCCAAGGTAATATCTTCTTCGACAGTTTTGCCAAGCAAACGCCAAAATCCAATCAGTGAGTAACACAGAAAGCGCAAAAGGAAACTAACAGAAACAATAAATTAAGTCTAGACAGGTGTCATAATAAAAAGCAATAGTCAATAATACGGGGCGCGGACAACTTCCTCAGCATCCGCCCCCTTTACGTACAATATCGCGACGCGACGCTTCTCCCAATGAAACGTCGACGTCTTCGAAACTACCAAGGCGCCGTTTCGCTCCAGTTTCCGGGGTCGTCGCCATGTTATTGCCGCGACGACACCGCACCCCTAACCGCGTCTAGATCCGACGCTAGACTCGAACGTTCAGACGCGATAAGGATAAGGGTTGCTGATATCAGAAGTTATTTGGACAACGATTGCGCGTCGGGAAAGCAGTGGGAATTTTTTCCAGGAGATTACGAGACGAAACGCGAGCGAGGAGAAAAGTTCCAAGTAACGCGATCACGCTATTTTTCTACTTATTACAATTTAGCAATTCTCATTAAGTAGTTGGCACTTTCAAGCATTGAACGGGAGGAGCGCGATCGAAATTTGTTACAATTAAAGATATATCGAAGATAAAATTGGTTTGCTCGAAGCGTATTGATTTCACTTACCATCAGGTAGCTGGATGCATTGCTGCTAGTGGATTCCCTCTTGCGTGGAGGCCCCAGATCCCTCTGAACCAGTGACGTCATCTTCTTGACATATTAGTCGTCAAGCTTTAACGCCGCTTAACCACGAACGCGATAATTAATCGGGACGGCCTGTAAAAACGATAATTACACCTTCTTCACTGACCATATAAACGTATCCGACACGAAATCGTCACGCACCGCGAAGCCAGGTATCTGAAACAAAACAAAGAAAAAAAAAGGAACGAAATACAGTCAGAGAAATCCTCGTGAATATTTCTTTATACCTCGTATACTCCAGTCCTTTATTTTAATAATGATAGAAGCCCATTTACATACAGCAAATTTATCATTGCTATCGGTTAATGTCGCGTGAAACGGCACGGCTGATTAATTTAACTATTTCGTAATTGCAAACGATAATCAACGATTATCGATATTCCGGGCAAATGGAAACGCAAGATCGTTCGATATCTCGGAAAAATATCGCGCGCCCCGTTTTAAAGGTAACCAGCCCGTTTATCGGTGCGATAAATCAGGGGACGGGGAAAACGGTCGGATTGAATTAACCCGTTTATTATAGAAAAAAAATAAAAAATAAAAAAAAAAAGAAAAGTATTCGCGATGTACGTCTCAATCACCGTCAAGTTCCCCCTGTGGTTTGCGTTATTCGCGCAGCCATGGGGTTTCAAATTTTCTCGGCGTCGAATTTGTCGGTAATTTGCAGTAATATTTCATCAGTTTGGGATGGGCCCCCCAGGGGATTTAAATTGTAAGCTGCGCTAAAACGTCGGCTTACGCCGGAGTTATTCAACGATGGACGTCTCTCGACGGTTGTTCCACGATTCTCGGATTTACGAGCACGGATTTGACCGCCGAACGCGGGACACGGCGAAAAATCGTGAGCGGACTGCACGCGTTTGCATCAGCAGATGTTTTTGCATGCTCGCGACCAAAGAAATGGAAGCTGAATGAGCCTCGTCCTCTAAATAACAAGATGAATCTTACCTTGAATAATCCTCATATTTTTTTCAGGTAACGTACTTTTCGATGACACTTTGCGATTTTTTATGCGTTGGAAATTTCCATAGGTTCGAGGAAAGTATTTGTGGTTACAAAACATTTTTTGGATGTGGTTAATCATTTTTGTATTACTTATATTTTACGACAACGCTAAACGAAAAATTGAAATTAAACAAAGATTTACTTCAATCCCTTTATATTATAATATTAAATTTCTCGTTAATGCATAAAATTTTATTCATAGTTTATTTGATCCATATATTTATTAAATTTTCAAAGTAACTTAGCATTTGGAAATTTAAAAAAAAGTATAAACACGGATAAAAAATTTAAAGGATTAGAAAATTAAACAATTTCTGATAAAACTCTGAGATAAATTGGAACAAACTAGGTTTCACATTAAACTCAGAGGGAATCTATGAAAAAGAAAAAAAAAGGAAGAAAGCAGAAAGCTGTGCTTTCCACTGATGCACTTTCAACTAAAACTCCCGGGAAATTCAATTTTCCGCCGCTCGCAAGCCCCTCAGCGTGGAGCAGATTTATCGTAAATTCGCGTTTAACGAGGTTTACCTTTATCCATGGCCACTCGATGCTCCTTGACTGGGCTTTTCGGTCTCTAAATTCAATCGAGCACAGTTCACGGCGGATCGAGTACGTACACGCGACGTATGTATTATATTATATATACGACGAGGGGAGAGACGACCCGAAAACGCCCGCAAATTCTTGCGTGAAAATCTTGCCAACAATGCGGCAAATTATACTGGCCACCCGTTAGGTATCGTGGTTTACACGGCTAGGGACATGATTAAGGAAATATTAAATTTAGAGCAACCACTTTCAATTCAGACCAACCGCGCGGAATATTGCAAATATTTCAATTAGTCCGAGGAAAGGACGCATTTGGGACATTGTCAAAGTGAATTATTTCAACGTTTTGTCGAGATATAAATATTTAAAATTAAGTTCTGAAAATGAAATATTCAAAATTAAACTCGTTCGAATAAAGTTTGTTAAATAACTTATTTTATAATTATAGTAATCATAATGACTACCTTATTTTACAATATCCACGTAAAATTCTAAAGCAACTATTAATTTATCTTATTGTCAATTCAAACTTGAAAAATGCAAATTGAAACGTAAGAATATTTTTATCGACACATGTATAAGTATAATTATGTTATATGGGTGATAACACGACAACTAAATTACTCAATTAAACACGTAAAGAGATGAAATTCGTAACAGGAACGTAACAGATCAAAAGCGAATCATCGACATCGTATTCATTCACCGATAACGTCCGTTACCAACCGCGAGTCCATCGAATCGATACTGTCCCCGAGGCACGGAATGTCTCCCTACAGACCTGTCGCGTCGCGTAATATCAATCTGCTGCGTTTCTCCTTTTCTTCGATTTTACTCGCTCCATAACCGGTGGGGGATTCGAAACAGCAACGAGCGCTAATTTACGAGTAGCGTCCCATCGAAAATTCATAACAGCCGAGACACGAAATTCCGCGGGTTTAATCAAGCTATCGACATTCATGGCTCGCCTTGACCCCCATGGGAGCTAGGGGTTACACACCATCGTCGAGATATAAACTGACGTTTCCATCGTAAAACTCTGGTATGCTGTTTGTGTGGCTTTTGCTGAAACGATTTTTTTTTTCTTTTTTTTCTTTTTTTCCCATGACTGACGTTGATGTGTTGTATGGTGGAGGTGAAATGTACCGCGTGTGCAGCGTGTGCAGCGTGTACAGAATTGTAGTAAGGTGGCGGTGTTGAAAAAGCGGAATGGGGGGGGGGGGGTGCAAAATGGCGCATACCATTAAAGGAGCATTAAATAAACAGATAGAAAAATTAAAAGGGGATGATTGAAGATAGTAGTATTCTTACGAGAATATAATGAATATTTGAAGTTTGAATACTCTCTTTTGCTTTTTTATAAATACATATCGAAATACTTGTGGTTTTTCTTATACATGCCATGTAGTTGAAATTTTCAGTAAAAGGATTAATTTCGTTTATTTTATAATAAATGGAATTTTTCAAATATTTTCAGTGCTTTAAAATGCCAAATTTCAGTCGAAAATTTTCTAGGAAAGAGAATTTTCGAATTGTTGAAAATTTGACAACGAAATATCTCTCTCCTCAGCAGAATCATCGATTCCGATCAATAATTATGTACAATATTATTGTTTGTCAAAATGGCAGCTGGGTTATACGAAATCTAAATTCTCATACAAACATTCGTTTAAACGTCGAATATTTCGCGAAATAGAATTATCGAGTTACTCGAGCTATCAAATAGAAGTTATGCCGGGGATTGGTCGTAATTGTGTATTAGAATCGATGATTTTCGCGCAGTTCAGGCCGTGTTCCCATGTTCAAACGCCTGAGCGTAAACCGTTCATTGGTAGTTGCAATCATTGCCCTGATTGGTCTCGATTAAAATCGACTTGCGAAATCGCCCGAACGATCCACACTGATGACATCAGACGGTTATAAGAAAGCCTATGACGGACGCGTTCGATATTAACACCAACGCGGTTTGCGCAAGAAAATAATGAATAATTCACTGGGACTTCCGAATAAAAGGAGAGAACGACGCTCGTCTAATACGGTGGATTGCTCATTGATCTAATAATGGAAATCTTTCGCTTGCTATTCATCCTGCTTGAGAGACATTCATTATTTCGCAAGAACAACACCAAGAAGAATTTTCGATAAAATATATTTATCATTCTTCAATACAATTTGTATTTTATTTATTTAATCAAAATTATAATACAATGGAACGAATTATTATTTGGCGTGTATTATAAACTTACTTCTATTCGAACATTGTATGGATAATTGGTTCTCATCGTGCGCATAAAATTAACTTGACACGAGCTTTGTACGGGTTATTTGGTGTTACGCGATATAGTTTAAATTAGGGGTACAGGGGAATTTCATTTGTCTAAACGAAATTTTATTGCACGCTCGAATCTCATTATGCTTGATTAATAAAGTATGTATCCGTTCTCATTACCGGAACGGAATGGATCAGTCATTTCGAGGTGATTAACGTACTACAGTTTTTGGTATTTTAAGCATCGAGATTCATTCGTAATATTTATAGGAAAAATTTATTATGCCTGCTAAAATCATTATTCTTTTATTAACATTGTAATCTGTTTGACTGTAATTTTTATAATTCAAAAATTTTACTTTTGTTCATAATCGTATTATAGAATAGTTTCAAATTCTCCTTTTGCAGCTTCCCATTTCCGGGCCTTTCTAAACTGCTTCCACCCTGCAGAACCTAAATACCCGTTTCTGGAATCCTCGCGCGTCTCACCTGATTCGAGAAATCAGAGAGAACGCGTCCATTTACGCGCCGAGCCTCTGCTTTTTTCACGCAATCCCCGGTTCGCATCGAATCCTCGTCGAAGCAACCCCCGCCGCTCAAGCGGCGAGAACAACCTGGCAACTTCTAACGAGGCAAAAATGTCGAGATTACGTCTACGACGGCGAATTGATCGACAGTTCTATCTCGTCTGTAGCTTTGTTCGTTCGAACCAGGAGGAACCAGCCAGTGTGGGTGCGACACGTTCGAGCTCTCTCGGAGCAACCCCCGCCGCCTATACTTTTGACGTTTTTGCGTCTCGCCAGTGACACCTGCTTCCAGGCTTTATTAAATCCCCCTCTCCCCAGTCAGAATGAAAATAAAGGCGCCCCTACGTTTTTATTTTCCATTTTTTTTGTTGTCCCGCGGAAGATGGCGAACACGGAGGAGACTGGCGTGGTTCGGCGAACGAGGTTTACGACGTATGGTAACGACGGTGGAGAGTACAGGATGTGGAATTGGTTTTTGAGCACGACGTTTCAAGGGAATTTCCCGTTCTCTTTTTTCCTAAGGTTTGGTAATATTTTTTTTTAATTATAGTTTGCATTCTAGCTGAGTTAATAATAAATACAATTGATTGTGAATTATGGCCTGTACTTGAAAACAGAGAAATTGATCTTATATACAAGTATAAAGAATTTATAAGAAATGCAGTAAAGTTCATCCAAAAATGGTAAGAAACAATTTTAAAAAAATAATAAATTATAAGCTCTCGTTTGTAACTTTTCTCGTTTGCAAGCGTCGCCCCTTAAAATTTCTCCCTGCATAAAAAATCATGGAACATAAATTCGGGAAGCCCAATTCTGATTCGATAATTTGATCGAATTATTCTTCTCTCAAGCCAGAAACAGACTAACCAATCCCATCACACGTCCCGGTAATCATATTCTCCGATTCTGTGTGCAGAACGTCCCCGTCAACTTGAAAAATCACATCCACGCTTAAAAGAAATCCCACCCCTCGATACGTCCTGCGCAAGTTAATGCGCTTACGAGCCAAAAATACGAGCCTCATTTCTCCGCGAGGGTGGAATCTCTCGAATCACCTCGAATAGAACCCATATCTCCACCCTCTTTCCAAGAGGAGGTTCGATAAATATGGGAATATGCGTGAGCGTGCAATATTTTTGTCGATGCGTGCAATTCTGACGCTGCTTTGCCCTCAATTGCGATCAGTGAAAATATTTTCTATTATGATACAATTGAAAATATTTTTAATTGTTATTAGGTTTCATTATACATGTAATGAATTGAAGATTCTGCATGTCTACGGAACAGAAGTGGAACTTTGATTCTCACTCTCATTATATTTTTCATCCTCCACTTCTCTTTAAAATTTAACAACACAGTTTAAAGTACAACGTTTGCTTTGGAATTGTCCTCCGGAGAAGTTCTTACGCAGTTTACGAAGAATTGTTTCATTCTGAAGAAGTTTCTGTACGAGCTCGAGGACTTTCTGTGAGAAAAAGGGTACGACAGATTCACTATGACCGATCGCAGTACGAAATTAGCCTAAATTGGCTTAACGGTCAGGCCCGCATACACCCACCCGTATGCCAATCGGATGAAAACGAGCCTTGACATGCATCTTTCCTATCTATCCCCTTCTTTCAGAATAAAGGACTTGACTGAGCGAAAATTCAAAAAAATCTGTAGACAGAATACTACTCAAAAGATTCTTACTCAGTCAAGTTACTAAATTTAATGTTTCAGAGCAGGATATCTTATCAAAAAGGTATGTATTTGTTATCATGGTTAGCACGTTCTGTGAATTTTCCGCTCTTACGTTTAACACTATACATCTCAATTCTAATAATACAAAAGGTACGTTTAAATGATCACAAAAGACTCTCTCGGTCACTCCATTAATAAAGAAAAGAGAAAAAAAAAGAGAAAACACGTTTAATTCCCAGAAAAACTGTTCGAGGAGATAAAATGCGGATAGAACTTCGCACGATTGCGAAGTACAAGTGTTGATGTAAATTACTATTAATGAAACGAGACAGAACGGTGCAGCATCTAAATTGAGGCAATACGGTTTCTTTATCGCGCCAGGCGAAAGAGGGTGCAGGCTGTAGAGAGCTTAAAAGACAGACGAGCTTAAGTAGCTGGACGGAGTGTCGGTGTGTAAAGCGATAAGTCAGCAAGCAACAACCACGATTACGTTTTCCAAACACGCGCCACGCTGGTTGCCTCGGGGCGATCCAGAAGACGAAATAGTCGAGTGCTCCAGGAGTATTCGTATTTTTAGCGGGTCCCTCGTAAAATTAAATTTGAACTCCATAGACAACTTCCTCCGATATTTAACCGAATAAAAAGACACGAAAACTGAAGCACATCGTGCATCCAGCTATCACCAGATTGATCTGCGCTCCGCATCCGAAGGCTGCGAGCGATCCGTCACTCGTTTCGACTCGAGTAATCAGCGTAATTGGTGCTGGGAACGCGATCCGGGAAGAAACAACAACCGAGACATGCGTTGCAGCCACGATAAATAATCAACGATAATGATCAGCAAAAATCGCGCGGCCGTCCGCGCGAATTGAAGAAGACACAGAATGGTCGGATACGCGTCGTCGAGATACGACCGAAGGCATTCCGCGTACGCATCGTCCGTGATTCCTGCCCCGTTGAATGAATCGCCGTCCCCTTGCAAAACAGCCGCACGATACCTCGAATTATGACGATGCTAACGCAAGTTCGTGTGACCGCCATCTTTTGGGGCAATTGCCACCCATTGTTCAAGATGAAATCTTATTTTGAGATTCGTTAAATAAATTGCTAAGAAAATATTTCAAAACTCTAATTAAAACAAAAATTGAATTTAACCCTTTATGGGGCGAATTTTTTTTTATCTGCAGATAGCTTACAAGGTATTAACTTTTGACGTTGCCAGTAAAAAATGTTGTCATTGCATTAGCATTGCCATTTCTGTTTGAAGTTTTCACACATTTAAAACATAACGAGTAAACTCGTGCTGGCAATGGATCTCGCAGCGAATGGATTAATAATACCACCAACCGCTATCAATATTATCGGCTATCTCCGAGACATTATACAATAAGACGTATACGCCATCTCGTGAAGGAACTAAAAGTATTTAGTAAACGAGGGTTTAATTCGTAACCGATATCGTTCTTCCAATATTATTCTTGCTCGAGTTAATAAAGATAAACAGAAATAGTAAAGGAAAAGCGCGATTAAATCGTTGCCAACATACCTAACACATGTCACGCAGCGATGGCAGCACCCAAACCAGCGACTTCCCGAAGAAGAACCACCAGCGAGCGGAACTGCGCGCGGTGGCACGCGTCAGGCTGGAGGGAGGAAGAAAAACGGCACAAAGATTACAACCGCCGCGGCACGAAGCGCGTTTTTCCGTTTGTTCACGTGGCGGGGCACCGAACGCTGTCGCTACCGCGTACGCACACTCAACGTCGTCTTCGCTCGAGCACGGCTGCCGAGCCACTGAACCGCAGTCCTTGCCCTCGAAAACGGTCAGGTGGCCCGTTCGTAACGTAAACAGAAAGGCCTGTTTGCGATGGACATTGTCTGTCGAACTTTCCAGTCTCCCTAGCACCACTCTTTTCCGATCGTTATCGTCGTTACAGTGTTCGCGACGGTGTTCGTTTTCTTTGATTTCTTCTCGTGACCCAATTTTAATTATCTCTTTTTCATTCGATTAAGGATCGATCATGGATAAGTACGTGTACGAGGTGGACATTTTGTTTCTGCAAGGAAAAGTGAAAGCGTAACGAGACTTAGGAATTTGGCCTGTGGCGTAATTGGCTGAGATGAATGGGAAGTTGGTAGAGAGAAAAGTACTATTGTTCGTGTAAACGGTCCTTGGTGGTAATTGTTTAACTTGTCTTTGCGTAACCTGTGTCTCTGCGAGAAAAATCGATTTTTCTGTTTAACGAGCATTTGTGCAAATACTGTTTTTAATTAATTTTGAAACGTCTTATCGTATAAACTGTTACAAATTTATCACAAGCCAACTGGCAAGCACTATAAATCTAACAAATTCTCTCTCGCTAAAAGTGAAAAAAATAGCACAAAAAATCCAATTCCACCTTACAGTTATTGACAATGCAATTCACTGATCAACAATTTCCTTCACATTGCAATCTTATCAGGTCACAAAAAGAAAGAAAGAAAGAAAAGAAAACGGAAACGATGCACCGCCAGCGAACACCGTTATCAAACAAGGACGATAATTTAACGAAATATCCGTCAGTGAAAAGCAAACAGCTCGGGGTGCAGCAGAATCCAGCGTTTCGTAACGACAGGCGAGAATTGCCAGGCACTGTTGCACGTCCCATCGAACAATGGCCGAGGTAACCGAGAACCAGGCCTCGGAAGGGGGCTGGAGAAACCCCTCCAAGGGTCGTGGAACGTCGAATCCGGACAAATTTAGCGAGACACCACGAAAGAGTACGACGACCAGAGAAAGACTCCGGCACCACTGGTTGCTGCGTTAACATCATCATCGCCGTCGACCTCCTCTTCGTCACTACCACCACCAGCCATTTGTCGGCGGTACTCGCTCCGCCGCTAACAACGGTGCCCTTAAAGCCTATCTACTTTCACGAAGCTCGTGCGTACAGTCTGCTCGGCCGTAAACAATAATAATTTGTTGTTTCCCGGTTGTTAGCTCCCGAGAGAGAGGGAGAGAGAGTGTGGAATACGTGGGAATAGGAACGACTGTCCACGACGGCGGTGACGGTGTGTATAGGAATTACTACGAAGCGGAATAATTTTGTTCGTCTAAAAAGGCCGCTTTCTACTAATAAGTCAGTTGCTGCTAATATCCTGTCTTTGCGCTGTTGAAATTAAGGTTACGGCGGTAGTTAGTTCTAGGGGTAAAAAGGTAATGCGGGTTGTTACAAAGTTTCGGATTATTAAGATTTTTTTGGTTGTAGCTTTTTAATTAGTTAATAATAAATTAATTAAACTAACTTCCCAACAGTGATCGGTATTCGGTATTCTTGTTTAGACAAGCTTACTTTGAAATATTTAAAAAAAAATGTTAAACTCTCTCAAAAGTCTTAAATAAATTTTTCCAAACAAAATTGAAAAAATGAGAGAGAGAGAGTAAAGGGTTGGAGAAGTTCCATCGTTCGCGGAGGGAAGTCGGAGCAGAATTTCGCGCGACGAAGCAACTTTTGTCGCGTCACTTTACCGCGCGATCCGACGCAGATGAACGCGTGGAATATCAAAAATAAGGGGTGAGAAGATGCTCGGAAAGAGAGGCGGAAACCGAGCGAGGGACTCGCGTTTCTGTGCCCGCTGAATCATGCAGCTAAAATATACCGAGTGTACGTTTCGTACTCTCCGGCTACGTGTTCATTGAAAAAAGGAACGAGCCGAGTTCCAGCTGTTTATTAATAAACGAGCCTTCTCGCGGTTCGAGCCGTCCATCGCGGAGCAAGAAACGTGGATCCGCGCTGCAACCCGGAATAAAATTCTGGAGATTCTCGTTACGGACGAGGAACGACGGCAAGGGGGATGATTGATCGAGTTCCGCGGCGATTGATTGAACGACGAAAAGAAAAGGAAATCTCAGAAAGCTGTTTTGGAAACGAGTTTCCTCTTCTGTACAATTAAAATGGAAGACAGAAAATTAATTGAAAATAAAACTCTGTAATAAGGAATGAAAAAATTTGTTTCAATACAATATAGGTACAATTGAGATTCGTCCGCAATAATTTTACGAGGACGTTGTTTAAAGGATAATTGTTGAAAGAAAATTAGGCGGAATGAAATTTCCACGTGAAGAAAAAACAATGACAGTTAGTGGAAAATATGAGGAATTTGCGAGAACAGTGGAAAGAGTATTACACCAACCTCGAAAGATATCAGCAATTACATAGGTACAACAAACTAACACAAGTATGTAATAATTATTCCATTATCTGGTTCCATTATCTGGCTTTGTTTCTGCGTTCGCGAGAGTAATAATGATTATAAGGAAATTTCAACATCCCGAAACATGTATTTACTGTAAAAAATAGATTTCTCAAAAAACGGATACACGCTATACTATACAAAATATAGTTTATCATCTGACACTGATTGCGATGACTATATTATTATATAATGATTAACAGATGATAAAGAATCACTGTCAAACTTCAGCTCATTAAAGCATTAAAAATGAATTGTTTTCGTGCAAATAATTTGGTAATTGATAGGTACTAGTTGGCATTAGATGCTTATTACGGTATTATTGCATAATCCGTATTTTAAAATCCTCTCTCAAATAAAGAAAATCAAATAAAAGGCAAACAGTAATTATTTTCAATATACTGTACTGGTTGATTAGGCAATTGTTTCAAAAGAAAGGAACGTCCATCGTCCAGGGTCTATCGTCGTAAATTAGGCCCGTGTCATCCTGTCTCTCGACAGGGGAAAGATAAAAGCTGGCGTGCGCGCTCGCGTAATACGGTTATGCCCGCGCATTCGGCAGCAATTAAATCAAAAAACGATCCGCCGTCGTTAATTGCCGAGTGTCAGGCTTCGTTACCAGCCACCTTTGTTCCGGCACGTCCGCGCGGCTGCGATCCCCTTTATTTGAGTTAAACGCCCATCGATTGCTCGTAATATCGCGAGTATTCCGCGGCGCGGGGGTTAACGCAATCAAACTACCCTGATTGCCCGGATCGTGTACTGTAATTGGGGATTAAGAAGGAATTAACGAAATTACTTCGTAAACTTGCCGCTCCAGGTAAATGGCTGGATTAGATTCATCGGAATCCGTTAATTGCGTCGTCTCATTAGTTATTGCGTTGCAGTAAAATTAGTGAATTTATTATTGATTTTGTTAACTGGAATACATTAAAATTATGTAAAAACATCTTATCTAAGAAAAAGAAATTAATTTTGTGTACTTTGATGTAACGCTGTAACAGGCATAATGAAATTCTTTGAATATAAAAAATGGACATTTTTATTATAATATCTTTAAAGCTTTATTAATAATAATTCTAGTCTAAATTGAAATTTAATAATTGAAAAGTAATAATAAAGTATAGAAAATCATAAGTTATCGCGAAGAGGAAGTCGAGGGATTAAGTTAATTAAAATTTGTAAAAATTCGCCGAAAAATTAAAATATCCATCATCTTAATGATCGCGTTTCAGTTTTGTCGAATAATTTCGCAAACAAATTCATAGTTTACAGCACGTTTTCGTTTTCCGAACTGGAAAACTCGTATTGTTTACACCGCGTGGCTGGACTCGTTCGAAATTCGAACTGCAGCCCGCCTAATTGAAAATATACGGGAGCTCGGTGGTCAAGAAATTCGAGTGGCGGAAGGAGGAAGCGCGAGGATTATTTCGAGAGCAACGATTTTAGTTTGTTTATCGTCAAATGGACGTGGCTGGCTCGAAACTTACAGGAAACAGATACGATTGTGTCTGTACGTGTGTACGGAGGAGTATAGGAGAAAATAGACACCGATTCCACCAGTCGAAGTCAGTTTCTCTTTAACTGTAATAGTTTCCTGTCCTGCTTGTTCCATCCGAAACATTTTCTTTCTATTTTCAAAGTTTGAAGAGCGTAAACAAAGTGGCAAACAATTATCCATATTTTTTACAAAAAATTGTGAAAATTCATCGCAATTAAGAATTGCTTTCTGCTATTTTGATGGTTTTACTATTAATTAACATTGCAACGTGTACCTCATTCTTTTATTAAAAGAAGAAAGTTAAAGAAAAGAAATATGTTAAATATTATAGAAAAATTGTTACACGAGTTTGGTATCGCTAGGTTAAGACACGCGTAGACAGATTTCAGAAGAACTGCTGATCCCGAAAAACCGTCCGAGATCGTCTCCGCAGCCCTAAATCTCTGTTGCATCCGAAGAGAATGCTGATCCTGGAAATTCCTACAAGATCGTTTCAAGTTTCAACAGCCCTAAATCTCCGTTAATAGTCTATAAAACTGTTGGGGATCTTGCGATTTACTGAAGATTTTTCCGATAATCGTAAGCAATATTACCTGCATCTTTTAATAAACAGTGATCATAACTATAGACACAAATTACATACTTTTCTCTGTATCTTATTTATCTTTTGCTTTTGATGTTAAATTTCTACTGCAATTCAAATAATACAATATTTAAAATATAAAGATTATAACACATTGACGTAAACGGCATCTACATTAGGAAAATTTGTTAAAAAGAAAAAGAAAAAAAATAATAATTCTATTCCGCAAGTTCCGTAAGCAAAATTCCTTTTACGATATATTTATTAAATGTAACATAGGTTCAAGGAGAGTTCACGTAATGTAATTGCTATAAAAGTAAGAAGAGGAAGAAAGAGAAAAACAAAGAAAAACAAAATTTACGAAAAATTTCAATTCCACGACTCCTCCGGAATCGAAACGGAGCGACGAAATCGAGCGATCGCGCGATCCGTCGGTAACACGACGTGCTTATTCAGCCCATGATAGAGGGAGAACGAGTTTGTGAGTCACATCGTGTGCCGGAAGACCGGCAATATCCCCGGTCGGAGATAACCCGACCGTTTTCGTCCCCTCTGTGCACTACGATTTTTGGTTTCGGTCAACAAGCATGAGATGTTTCAGACTGTGATTAATGAAACGATTTTTGCGGTAGAAGCAAAGAAATATTTCTATCTGACTGAATTGAGTTTCTTGTGCAGTACATGCCGCGAGGAAGAGTGAAAAGGGTGTATTACTATTATTATTATTATTATTATTATTATTGTTATTATTATTATTATTATTATTATTACAATTGATATTTTTTATATGTATCAGGTGAAAATTGTGTGATTAAAATAATATGAATATGTTGAGCATAATTATTGTGTATTGTGCATAATTGAAGAAGTTGAGTGAAAGAAATGCATTAATTAATTTGAATTTAGTCATACTTTGCTCACTATTTGAAAATCAAATTTTATTTCAAAATAAAAAATATTATTATATCACAGATATACGTGTTATTATAGACAGATATACAGTTCGAATAAAAACTCCAATGGCTTATATTTCGCGGAATTACTACCTCTATTGAATAAATGTTAAATAAACAACTAAAATACTGTGAAAGTACAGTTGTCAATAACTCTCTGTCCATCCAATTTCAATCCAATTGCAATCCAATCGCTCATGTCAATGCGTCAAAAATCGCGTTCATTCCCCTCAATTTCATATATATATATATATATATATATATATATATATATATATATATATATATATATATATATATATATATATATATATATATATATATATATATATATATATATATATATATATATATATATATATATATATCTAATAATGGATATCTAATAATGGATAAGCACAATTGAAGATTGGATGAAATGCAATTTTGCAAGAAAGGAAAGGCAAGAAGAAGAACTCTAGGCTTCACGAGAAAACCACGAGGAAACATTAAAATTCGTCGAGGGATGAGCAGCTCGACTCGCGTCAAAAGTCGAGGTTGCGAGCAGCCAGGCAAAGGACGGTTTCGGCAAGTTTCGAGTGGGCACTCCGACCACGAACCTCGAACGGCAAAAGTGTACTCTGATTTTTATTCCACCCCACCGGATGAGTCTAAAAAGCTCGAGCCGCAATTCGGTTGAAATTTCCCCGCAGGAAAGTAAGCTAATTCGGCCTGTCCAGAGGCCGCGAGTTTAATTGGAAGGTAATTACCATCGAAATCAGGGCGGCCTTTAATCGCGACGGGGCCACGCGATTAATTTGCCGCGCAGTCGCGTCCGTTCATTCGTTCGCGTGCCGTTCCTTTTTTCCTCCCTCTTTATCGAGCCACTTAATGCGTATGTTTGGCGTTGTTGTTGCAACAACGATGTGACGCGCTGTTAGTGGGATTCGAGCGTGGGGATTTCATGCGAATACCTTTGGAATAAGGAAAGCCTTGGTGCTTCGAGGCTCTGTGAGAACTACGGCTCGAGGTTGGTCATTTTTATGGATTACGGAATATTTATTTTTTTGTACATATGTCATTTAAACCTTTCTTGTATAATCGATATGTTCCATCGACACGTTATTTGTCAATTATTGGAAGAGTGTCGACAAGTTTTTACGTCCGCGTTGACGCAATTGCTTCTGGCCCAAAGCATCCCGTGTACGATTGATAATATTGTTGATATCGTAAAAATCGACGATTTTATGAATTGTGCTGTCGACGTTGAAAGCCTACGAAATGTTACAAATACTGAGGCAGACTGACGATATATCGTTAAACTAGATAAATATTATTACGGACCGACAGTATTATTGATGATGGCCTGTGGTCAATATTGGAGAACCGAGGTGAAGAGTGGCCACTCCTGTAGCAAATGAACAATATTACTTTTCAATTGGGATTCGTGAATAATATTTCCAATAGCAATAAAAGAGTATCGATAATATTTGTTGTATAATTATTAAAATTCCTCGTTCTAAATGATTTTAGAGGAAAGTGCACCATCCACAGGTCGCAAACTGAACACGTTATTACACGTACTTCGAACGAAAGCGCCGTATTATCGACAAGACGTTCATTACGCGGCGAAACACGGTTATTACCGCTAATTAAAGGCGTTTAATTAGGGCGTCGTCGCAGGGGTCACGTTACTCTCATGACTCGTCTGACGTGATTCGCCGAGAGGCCCTCCACTTAGAGTAATTCGTAATACAGTTACGCGTCTGTTGCTTTCCTGTTTTTTGCACTTTGTGTTTTTTACAGTCCAAGGTAAAAAAAAAGTAGAGATTTAAGTGATCATTTTGCCGATTTCGAAGTTGTTCGTGAACAACACTAAAATTTTCCGGAGAATTGCATTTTTATGGAAAACATTTATTTGTCCGTTTCCTTTTGTTGAAAAGTATTTCGTTCCTATTTCCTGGGAAGCAAATTTTGGCAGTAGAACGCGGCCACCCTTTTCTGGACGAATCTAATCCTACGTCATAAAACTCACGGCTGCGCGCACGTTCGAGAAAAAGTCTCGTCGACTAAAAATAGTTGCACGTGTAACAACAAAATTTCGTCATACGGTGACATCGTATCGAACCGATGGAATCCGAGATCGCGCAATACCGGGCTTCCTTCACCCACATCTGGCCACCGCGTGCTCCTTTCCGAACAACTGATCCGCGATATCATAACGCGAACTTTCTCCGTATACTATACCATTAATGTAAGCGGCTATAAAGTTATTAGAATAGCTATTATACAATATATTAAAATAGAAAATGATAGAATGAAAAATCAAAACACAAGACACCCTGGGAATGGTGGCGCTGCTTTCTGGCCAGATGCTCCTGTCTTAAGGGTGTCTCTCGAGATACAAGGGTTCAACATTAACGCGAATCTTCTGTCGGCTAGGAAGAGATTACGGAGGGGCTAGGAGAGCCCTGAGACAAAGCGACGGACCGTGCTAGCCACTGGGCTAGACTAGGGTGAGTTTCGAGACGGTGATTCTTCAGCGTTCAGAGGGAGAAACAATCCAATTGCTTTCGCTATTTTTGTTATTTTTCTTGTTAAATTAAATTTACGATTAAATTTATCATGGGATTATTATGGGAAAAGCTATAACGGAGGACCTCGACAACGTCGAGGACTATTTCGCGGCTGGCCTAGCTTCGTAACTTGCGTTACATAAAGTCACCGAGGTTGTCATCGAGCTAAAGAATTACCGTCTTCCATCGTAATTCCTCGACGAACGTCAAATTATCAAATTGCCGTCACATGCGGCATACCGATAATTACCGTGTGCGACATTAAAATCGTAAGATTTATAAGCGGAACAACGATCGGAAGAGGCCTCAGTTACCTCGATCCTCGAAGAACCATCCGATTTCAACGATCTCCTCTTCGATTCACTTCCTATTCGAACATCGAAATCGAGATGTACTTGAAACTGTTGCTTTTCGTAGCGATGTTCGCATCTATTGCGTTAAAAGAAGTGAAAAGTGTAAGTTCCTTCCTCCTTTGGACGCTACGGAAATAGTGTAATAACAATAAAATAATTAATCACAATTATGGAATTAAAATTGCAAAGGTCTTTTAACAGCCCCCATTTTATAAACGAGTTAAAAGGAAATGAGTAATTAATTTTATAATGTATGAAAAATAAAGAATTTAATAAAGTACATTGATGATGTAATTATTGTTTACTTATCGAATAACAAATCGCTTAATTAATCGCAGATAAGTACAGAGCAAATAGAGAAACTCGCCAAGAGTATGCGGAAGACCTGCTTGCAAAAAATCGACACAACCGAAGGTGAGTGAATTTAATAAATCAATTAGATTTAGATGAAATTTCACAAATTCCTTTCGAAAAATTCGAGTAGAGTTGGTCGAGGGAATCCAGAGAGGAGAATTTCCAGACGATTACAATCTGATGTGTTACACGAACTGCATCATGAAGACATTACGAACCGTAACTATGAGAGAAAATTTGAAAGCCTTTGAAATTAATCCAATTGATTATTGTTGCGTGAGTTGAATTAATTTTTGTTCAGTTTAAAAACGGCGCCATTGATTTCAACATGTTGGTCAAGCAAGTGGACTCGATGATGCCACCGGATATGGCAGCCAGAGTGAAGGACACCATACAGGGATGTCGTAAATTAGGTGAGACCAATATAAAATTGTTTAAATCTTCGTTCATATCTGATTCTCACATCTCATTCGCAAGATGCTACATTTAAAGTTTATGGAGTACAAGTTATAATAATCAGAAATTGAGGCAAATTTCTTGTTAGCTTCATCTTTCTAATCGTGGCTACGAGAATATTAACCAGTCCATTAGTCCATTTTCAATTTTCCTTCTGATGTGCATATAGTTTTATACTTTTACTATTATAGAAACATTTAAAAAATAAGAGAATAACATCATTGTTATTATGCAACAGATTAGTGATAAATTATGTAATACGTGGAAGAATTGACTAACTCTGAACTTGTAAATTATTCAACAACGTCAGATGGTTATTCTGGTTATTACTGGTCGTAAAAGTAGTACGCGTCCACAGAAATCTCTATAGCACCACTATTCGAATTGAAATTCAATCGACTCGGAAACTTTTCAAACACCCAATCACTCGATTCGCTTAACCGAGAACGTGTTCTGAACTCTGAATCGTCGCACGCAGAATTCACCGGCGATCCATGCGAGATCTCGTACAAATACGTGAAATGCTACTACGAGTCGGACCCGGAAGCGTTCCTCTTCCCTTGAAAAGCAAACCTCGGCTAGTAATACATTACTCTTCGTGGCAGCGGTACGCGAATTTTACTGCGAATCTGTTGCGAATCTGCTGCGAATCTGCTACGAATCAAGCTGGTGGCAAGTGTAGGAAAGTTTTATTTATTTCAATAAATAATGTAACATCAAATTATTTCTCTCGAAGAAAAAATATTCCATGTCTTCCTAGGACGATATTCTCTCAATATTTCCTTTAAAGTTGTTCCGAAAACAGGTTATCGAACAGATAGAAATCGCATGATTTTATTATATCGATACCTCTTAAATATTTATAGATCAATTACTTACTTACTCGCTTTTTGTTGACCTTGTTATTCTCTAGGAAAAATACAAAAAAATGATAACTACAAATTATACTTTTTCTATCGGCAAATACGTAATTCAAATATCATTTACGATACTCTCGTCGTATAATCAATATAGAATCAATATAGAATGCGTTCGAATTATATTCATCTCGAAAATCTGAAATGGTGTGTCTGAATAGAATTTCCCACTTGATAATTTTTCTAAAAAAAATTAAGAAAACGCACAGACACACGAAAATACATCGAATTATTCTATGCGTCCCGCAAAAATCTCTGGTTATCGTGTTAATTACATAGCATATGATTACAAGAAGGAAAATAGAGGTATGCAGCAGATGTAGATATGCCTGAAACATCGAAAAGACGCTCCGCGAAACAATCATTGCGTAACGATTACATACTCGCGGCGTCACTCCTCCTTTTCCGGCTTTTAACCTCCCGGAATCGTGCATGAAAAGTGTAGGTTCGCGGGTTAATTGGCATTGATCTCCGTATTATTAACCGCGGACCGGGTCTCACGAACCACCCACGAGACACCTCCTGTGTTATTGGCCGCGGGCGACGGGTTATAAAAGAGAGGGTGCACGGTCGCGTTGCGTTCGGAAGAAACGGGTGTCGAAAATCGCGGTTGTCCAGGCGTCTTGGGAAGGCTTGGAGAAATGAAGAGGCTCAGCATTTTCATGATGGTCGGACTGATGCTTGTTCTATTGCTGATCGAGGACACTGAGAGCGTGAGTTGACCGATTACTCTTCGTGTTCGCGACCGTTATGTATACCCACGAATTATCGAGTTCATTATGTTGTGTGTACAGAAAAAAATGACCATCGAAGAGGCGAAGAAGACTATCAAGAACCTGAGGAAAAGCTGCTCGAAGAAGAACGATACGCCCAAAGGTAGTTTATTCTTTATTTTTGAGATTAGACATTTTTTAGACATTAGTTATTATCTACTTTTGTACTTACTTAATATTATTTACTAAGATGATCGAATATTTTTGTTTCTAATTTCATATTTTCCGTACTTTTTCTATAGAACTGTTAGATGGACAACATCTGGGTGAATTCCCTAAAGACGAGAGGCTGATGTGCTACATGAAATGCATTCTGACCACGACTAAAACGGTAAATAATTTCCAATACTTTTCTCATGTATTCGTAAATTTCATTGTTTCACATTTTCGGCGAGATAATTGTACGAGAAACCGTTATTTATTATGCCCAGATGAAGAACGACCAGATCGTGTGGGAGTTCTTCGTAAACAATGCTCGTCTGATGCTGCTCGATGAGTACATCCCACGTGTCGATCACGTAGTCGAAGTTTGCAAAGAAAAAGGTACGCGTACACTGCCGTTCGCGATGAATAAAATAAACAGAAACGTCTTCGTTTTTCATTGGTTTTATTTCGTTCGCAGTGACGGCTACGGAAGGATGCGAGGTAGCCTGGCAATTCGGGCAATGCGTCTACGAAACGGACAAGGAGGTGATTCTTAAATACGATTGCGCCGAAAACAACGCTTTCGGTGCAGTAACGTTCCTAGTACTCGGGTTTCGTTAATGAAACGTACATTACTGCCATGAGATAGCCTCAATTTTCATATAAACGTTCGTTAGGCAATCTCTCAACTACCAATCCAATGTCTCTTTTTGAACATGAGTTAGTTTTTACTTGGAATAAAATAAAAAATGATAGAATTACCTGCAATTGATAGTATTTGCATTTAGCTCCAACTCGTACCAGCATTTTAATACCGATTTTCAATTTCAATCGTTACTAAAAATTCGAAACAATTGAGATTTCTGCGATCGAATAGATTTTCACTCGCACCACTAACGTTCGACTGATTTCTGCTTAATTGTACGTTATAAGGAAAATTAATCGACGTTAATTTGTTGTGCAGCTCTACGTGGCTCCCTGAATAATTCGCTAGAGGCGAATCCGCGAGATCACCACCAGAGAAGCGAGAGAAATTTCCAATCATTCAGGCGTCCAAATTTTCATCCTGGTCGTCGTCGTCGTCGCCGTCGGAAATCACTCGCTGCAGTGTGCAAAAATTCGCGGACCAAGCCACAGTGCAGAAGAGTCTAAGTTAGTTCTATTGGACGATCGATCGACGATAACGATTATTCGACAGTGCAGCATAATTATTGCTCTGCTCGTGTAACAATAGTATGGGGACAAACGTCTCGATGACGGTATTTTTCGAATACAAATTAATGGCTGTTTGAGAAGTTTCTGAATTGAATATTTTGGGGACGTTTGTATGAATTAAATTTGCTTTTTACTTTTTTTTTTTTTTTTAAGTTTACACTTTTTCAGTTGTAAAAAGTATTTTAAGTGGAGGAAAGTGTTATGTTCAAGTTTGATGGTTAAATTTTTGAATGTTCCTCTAGACAAAATTAAGTATGTTATTTCACTGTTAAAGTAGACGAATAAAAAAGCGTATATATAAGAACGTTATTTTCATATATGTTATTACTTAATTCTTGATCTTCCCCCGAATTTTCTTAAATTCTCAATTAAACTCGACTAATCTAAACTTATTTAAAAAATTGCAAATACTTTTTTACTCGATAGATAAAGCAATCTATCTCTCTAAACCTTGCCAAATACTTCGAAATTTCTTATTATCTGTACGATTTAATCGTACTCGTAGCAATTAAAAGTCACTCTCGACTTTCTACTGTGGTAACATTGTTGATGAAAAAAAATTCGAGGTTTTAATTAAATATGAATCTATCGATGAATAAAGAAATGGAACTTCTATTTGGAACCGCTCGGTATGGTTTATCGGCGGAATTATTAACCGGATTAAACGTTCTGATCGCGCCACGGAACCGGTTTCGACGGATTAGGCTCGATCCCGTAGCGAGTTCAATAACGTTGCCGTTAATTCGAAGCCATACCTCATCCGTCCCTTAATCGGACGAAAAATCCAGTCCGCGGTTCGAACGCTCCGAGACAAACTGGTTCGGAATCATCGCGTTGGATGATCGCGTTTCGATTTAAGGAAACTGAATCGCTACGTGCTGCGACCTACGGTGTTATTGCTCTTAAACAGTGGGCTAATTGAAACGAAAACCAAAAAATGGGTATTAACTTTTCGTGATACGCTACACCGAGAACGGTGAAGCTTTTCGTAAAGCGCGTGCATTTGGAGCGATTGAAATTAGCTAACGCAAGCACACGTTACGTGCACGCATCACCTTGACCATCTCCAACGAACGCCGCACCTCTTGCATGCCGCTCTACACCAATTAGAATGCGAATCCATTTAAAAAGGAAAACAACTTGATTCTATTATTATTCTATATTAGTATTTCTACGATTATTAGAAGAATAGAACGAAAGAAACCGGTTAACCTCGCTCGAATTCTTCTTCCTGTTCGTAGCGCTCCGAGTGTGTAATGCTACACGATGCAGCATGGAATGGATCACACTCAATCAAAATTACTCGATCAAAATTAATCGTCGTACTCGACGATCCTTAAACGCGAATCGGTTCCTGGAAATCGTTTTCATCGATTTCTGCTGCTGCTGCTGCTGCTGCTGCTACATTATCCTCCGAATAATCACAGAGGTAATCGCTGGGCGAGCATATAGGCGAGCGCGAACGCTCGACCATCTCAATTTACTTTGGCCAGATCCTTATCCGGACGCCTTACGTAAAGAGACGCAGGCGGAGCAATTATTTCCCTTCCTGTTATTTCGCAACGCAATCTTGGCACCTTCGCGAGAGGTTCGACAGGTGCCTACGGTACGCCTCTATAAATATGAAGTTCACACGTCGGCGAGCATCAGTCGGTATTTTGGTCTGTTCGGATTTTTCAAAAACTGACAAGAATGAAATCGATCTTGCTAGCGTGCTGCTTGTTTCTCGTCGCGGTGAGTGAGGCTACTCCTTCTTATCTCGTTCAATTCTCTACTACCTCTGAATTTAGTCTCTTTACTATTGATTCGTTCGACATGTTTAGCACAACTTAATTAAATATCTATCGCTTGTTCGAGTGTTTTCTGATTATTTCTGAAATTTCGCGAATCGAAACGATAAAAAAAAAAAGGAAAGAATAATTAAGGAAACAAAATCTATAAAACAACATCAATCTGTCATTTTCAGGAGATTGCACTCGGCGATGGAAAGTATAAAATCGAGGAAAAAATAAAGGAGGAAATAGATCAGTGTGGCGAAGAGAAACAAATGTCGCCAGGTAAAACGTTGCGTTTTATTATCCGATTGTCTGCAGTCATTTCTCATTGCAAATATTCAGGTGATCTGTCTCGATTTCAGTGGACGTCGACATGCTGTTCAGAACCGATTTAGAAGGCGAAGAGAAGACGAAATACGGATGCTTGCATGCGTGCATATTGGGACGTTTGTACCTGGTTGGTAACCCTTTATTCTCGAGTTTTAGTTTTTAAGAAACTTCCATCTACTATTTAATTTTAAATGATTTCGTTTCGAATTTATTTTTAAAAGAAACGTGCATTTTGGGACTGTTATTAAGATACGTGATTTTTAGTGAAACAACCTTAATTTTTAGATGAAAGATAGCCGCCTCGACGTTGATGGGTTCTCCAGTGTGTTGAACAAATTATTCGAAAAGGAACCGGAAAAGATTACGACGCAATTAGAAACAATGACGAAATGCGCCGAAGAAGGTGAGCACGAACAATAGAGAGCCTATAGAAACTCTGTCTCGGTTTCCTTTCTTCCAAATAACTAACCATTTTTTATTCAACAGTTAAGGAGATAACGGATGAGTGCGAGATTGGGTACGATTTTGCACGCTGCGTGACGACAATTAAGGAGTAACGCTTGAGTAACGTCAAATTCTTTCTTGTTGAAACGATGTCGAATTGTCCGATGAAAGATACCAGTTACAAAATAAAGGTATAACGTTCACTAGAATAGAGATGAAATAAATGTTTAACGTTTCAAACAATAAACATGTCATTTCTTAACTCCTATTTGACTTCCTAGTTAACTTCCTGTTGCGAGTCTTACGCAATTCTACATATTGTTCAAAAACATTATTCCTCGCGGACATTTCGTTATGCATTTATTTTTCCACGAATCCTCTAGGTTTCATGTACCTGTGGCATATGCTCGAGACACGTCAGATTAATAAAAAGTACAAGAGAGGGAAGAGTTTCAATCACTTCTTCGAGAAACTTTGTTACCCGTTGTCAAATTCTTTGAAGAATTTTAAACAACTTTTTTTCTATAACAGCTAAATTATATAATACAACCGACGAACTAAAGTCTGTCAAAATTGTCTAAGCTCTTACATTTTAAACTAACCTGCGTACAGTTCTCTTTGTACATAAAAAAGTGGGGAAAAACATTCATTTCAATTATTTAACATAAGTTGCGACTCGAAATGAGAGAAGAATAACATTTCGATAAATCAACAACTTACGAATGCGTTTTAATTTCTATACATTTTTGCTTTCCCCGTCAGTTCCTAGTAATTCTGTTCATAGTAAACTGGATGAAATATTTAAAATGCGATATTAAACAATTTTTTTCAAATTCTCATATTAGGCGGGTTTCTAACAAAATTCATTTTGTTAGGTTTTTTCTTAATTGTAGTAGAGGGCTATTTTGATATACTTGGCTTTACACCATTTTCGAGGACATAATAATTATAATAATCAATCAAAAGCGTTATAATATTTTGTTTCTATTAAGCGTTCGATTAGAAAAACCAATTGTACGACTCTGTCTAAAGAATAGCATGTAAAAGTCTAAAAAAGAGTAATATCATTTAGGTCAATACATAATAAGACAAAACTGCTTCGAATACCGACCCTGACGATACATTCCTATTCTATTGCAGATTTATTCAGAATTTTGAAAAAAAACCAAAAAAAAACCACTTCAGCCTTACTATAATTCAAGTTTATTAAAATAGATTTGCGGAATTTATGCAGTTTCTGGAACACTGTGTATAAATGTGTGTATATATATGCACAAAAATTATAATAAGAGTATATATATATATACACATATCGTTATCTCTTATTATAATTTTTTGTATATTCTTTGTAAATGCATAAAAGGCGAGCGAAGTTCGACAAATAGAATATCAAATGGAAAGACAGGTGCACTCAAGTAATAATTATGCTACCGGTTCTTGTCGTGCAAGTTCCATCGGGATGTAATGATGGTTTTTTTTCTCATCGAAATTGCAATATAAATATCGGCAGAAATCGGCGAGAAGCTGCAGTCATTCCGGAGTATTCCTAACGTACACGGCGAGTCGCTAATCAAAGAACGACGTCGAGATGAAGAATTTTGTGCTTTTATTCTGTCTTCTGCTCACCATCGTAAGTACAGCGATCGATCGACTATTTATTGATGATAAACTTCAAGGGGGATTCTCTCGTGGCTCTCACGGCTAGGAATATTGAAACACTGTTTCAGACTTCCCGGTGAAAGTCGTGTCCAGAGGGATTAGATAGAATCCTAACGGTTCGCCAGTATGGCGGATAGCTTAGTTCAGGGGTCGAAGGACGCATCGGTGCTTGCAATTAGTACCCGAGACAAATTTCTTTTTAATACTCGTAGCAGAACGTGACCCATTTTTGGATGGCACACAACCAATGCCACGAGTAGGATAGCAATCGTTTTTGTTTAAATCGAGTTAATTATTTTCAAGTATCTATTTTTATGTCGTATACATACCATACACTATACAATACTGCTTGTTCAGTCACCAACTATTGTAACTACTACTCTGTCTTTTTACCATCAGATCCATTACCGTTGATCCTTATTTATTTGTTTCACATCTAGAATACTCCCTCGAATATTTCAGAATGAGCGACTTTGTTTTATGTTTATTGATAATAAATGCAATTATTGAAACACAGGTTTCCTTGATTTTTGGATAGGAGTCCATATTTCCGGATTTAATAGAAATCATTACGAATGCTTGTTTAATTTCAGACAACTATTTACGCGGACCTTCTCGACATCTACGTGAAACATTCAGGGGACGTATTTATAAAATGTGGGAAAGAATATGGCATCGATGAAAGTAAGTACTGTGCCATTATTTGAGAAAAAAGATCATGAAAATGTACAAGTCGACGAAGCAATGGTAACGATATTAACATACTTCAGAGGATCCGCGAGCTATATTCGACAAAGATACGAATTCGGGTAAAGTTACGTGTTTCCGGGCCTGCCTAATGAAAGCAGTGGGCACGGTGAGTTAATGTAACCATTTTAGAAACAATTTAATAGAGCTTGCAATTTCTTTTCAAATTTGGAAAAATATCAGAGTAGAGCAGAAATCATCAAGGGGTTGATTTGACGATAAAAAGTTGTGAACACTCATTGATATAAAGTTAACGGGAGGGAACTTTGTCCACTTTTAAGGTTGAAAATTCCAAGCTGGTCAAGGACAAGCTATTACAGTTCGCTAAGAATGTTCACTCGGACGAGCCGGATCAGTATCACAAGTTAGAACACATCATACCGGACTGCTTAGCAACCGGTAAATAACGCGTAAATATTTCAAGTATTGGATTTACTTATCAAATTGTTCATCAATATTCGTTCGTTTCTTTCAGCTGAAACCATAGCGGACGAGTGCAATATGGTGCACACCTATATCAAATGTGTTCTGGACCACCAATAAAAGGATTCTAGCGAATACCCTGGAAGCTTTTATCCTTCGTTTCTGTTTTCTACTGTCAGGTTTATGTTATGGTATTAAATTGCAAATAAAGTATCAAAGAATACTGTATAATGCAGTACGAACAATTTCAATTGTACACCTTGTGAATTAATAAATAATAATAACAATGTTAACCCACGATGGAAGTATTAATTGAAATTAATTGTAAACAACATCGAATAATCAAATGCAATTTCCCATATACCCGAAAATAATCGAAAATATAATATTGCGAGCGCACGTCTAACGCGAAGCAATCGACTGTTCGACATCTATTTAAACAGCCGCGGAATAAACACACGCAGATATTGTAAAGAAGTTGAAAAATCCACGACCCAAGCATTAGCAGATTTTTCTTTCATTTACGAAAGAAAAATGCCATCGTCGCAATTCACGCACCTATTATACCGACTTTCGTGAATATACTGATGATTTTTTCATCAATAATTATATTTATTCATTCGTTTAGAACTGTATGCGTGGGCATTGGGCATAATGTGGCGATGGGATTGAACGATGGTGATAATGGAAACGAATGGGAATGGATAATGGGAACACGGTTTCTATGGCACCGTCCCCAGAGATACACAAAGCTGCCACTGAAAGGAAACTGCGTTGTTGAGAAAAAGTTTCGCAACATCCCTTTACATCCAGTCCTTGTTCACGAAGAAGACGAAAGAAACCGCGAAAGGAACGTTCGTCAACGGTGGTTAAAAACACAGAAATTAGCGAACGATCTATAATATGCACGGTCATCTCTGGCTCCTGAACCAGGGCCAACTCCGTCATTACAGGATGGCTCGACCGATTCCGTAATTTACGCCGGTCAGCCCTTGTTCCACGATCGGCTGGACGGTGATCAACCACCGCAAACAATCATTTACTTCTGACAAGTCTGACACGCGCCGCCATTAATTAACCGTATTTCGAACCAGCTTCGACTCTAGCCTTATATAATTCGCGGCAGATCGAGGGGCAATTATCTCGTTTCCTGCTGCAAATCCCAGTACCTTAACACCTGCTATTGTCCCTGTCTGGTTTCAGGTATAAATATCGCCCAGTAGGTAACGTCGCGCACAGCGATTCGATCGGGGTTACGTACGATCGATCTTGTTCCGAGTTACTACCATCGAAACATTCCTTCCGAGTGTTCATCGCAGAGGCATGAAGACGTTCGCGGCTGTCATTTCTCTGCTGGCTGCTACGGTACGTCGTACGATCGTTTGCGCGTTTCTTTCTTCTTCTTTTTTTTTAATAACGTCGAAATGATACGAATCGTAATGGAATGGTTGGAAGTATATAGAGTTAAATTTATGGATAGAGATTCGAGAAAATTGTTGTAGTTGAAGAATGTTGCGAGTTCTGGGAAGGAAAAGAATAATTAGAGTGGAAATTATTGCGATGAATCGTGACAGTTGAATATTCTTGGGAACCTCCGCTGTTTATTATACTAGTAGAGATAATCATCGTATTTCGCGTACTTCCTCCGCTTCCTTTATAAAACATTCTGTGAAACACCAGCAGTTTCAATAATATTATTTATAATATTTATTATATTTACTATGTTCGTTTCTACTTATACTGTACGTATATATTGTTTAACATCCTAAACGGATAAAATTGCTGATTTGAGAATAGACCATAGAATAGCGAGGACTAGTTTCGAAGCATTTCCAATTTCAGACAGTCGTGCGTGGTATGGACCAAGATGAGATCATCGCCAAATACTTGGAATACTTAATGCCGGACATACAGCCTTGCGTTGACGAATTCCATATCGACGGAGGTACGAACAGCCCCTTCGATTCTCTATTTATATTCGATTACATTTGAGAAACCACGTTTCAGACGAAATAGCCCGCGTCCAACACGGCACGTCTACCGTGGACGTGAAGCAGCTGGGTTGTATGAAAGCCTGCGTGATGAAACGAATGCAAATAGTGAGTGGATCGCTCGAGTGAAACGATTGATTAAAATCCAACTAATTTTTCTCCGAATTCTCTGTGTTCAGTTGACAGGCACCGATTTGCATCTGGAGCCAATTCACAAGATGATAGAAGTGATTCATGCTGGCAACGAGGACGATGTGAAACTTGTGAAGAAACTCGCTGGCGATTGCGCTGAACAAAGCAAGTCCAAGCCTTTACTTTTAGTATACATACACATATTCGAGTATATAGTAAATGATAAGAACGATAAGTTCTAACGCGATTTGAGCAATGCAACAGTAACGTAAGAGTAACCGGTAACGATTGAGGGTAGTTGTTTTTTGTTACAGTTAAAGGAGAAGCCGACGAGTGCGAAATTGGTACCAAGTATACCGACTGTTACATCGAGAAATTGTTCAGTGACTAAGTCGTAGCATCGTAAGAACTTCGCTCGCCGGAGACCATGAAATTGTAATCGTTCAAGTTACCAAGTTCAATAAAATGTTGTAAATGATGTAGTGTGCGTGTGATTACTTCTTCGTCTATTAGTCGACTTGGCCTATACGGAGTGTTAAAAAGTTGAAAAAATGTCAAATCCTCGTTAAATAAACATAACACCTCGGTCTAAATCGAAAAGAGCATCCGGCGTTATCCGGCGACTCGGCATTCCGCTTGGTTGTTCGCCAGCAATTCCTTCCCGGCGTCTGCATCTGCAATCGCTCGCGAAGGCGACCACCATTCGCAGAAGTGTCTCTCCCAGCCGCGTAAGGTCGGCCGTAACTTTATTCCACGGTGTATGCGAGCCCCAGCTTCGACCATTACGGGCCACATTATGCCGCCTCGCAACGTGAGCCGCTTACGTTAACGCGAAACCTGCGTGTCTTTGGCTGCGCAACGTGTTGCCAGTCGAACGCGGCCATCAAAATCAATTCCCTTCCCCTTTTTCTAAATTATCGAAATTTCAAATCTACTAGAAAAGAGTGCAATAGTGCAATAATGCGGATTAGAAATCGGATTTTTAATTTTACGCGCGAAAACGACAGAATGAAATATGGTTGTCGGAACGTCGATTTGCATTAACGAATAATTTTGTTGTACAAAAAATGGGTAAAGAAGTTGTTTAAACATACTTAAGAACAATCACCTTTTATGTAGTCTTATAAAAACAGAAATAAAATAAACGCGGGAGGACAAAAAAAAAAAGATGCGAAAAAATGTAGGAAAAAGTAGATGATTAATATTAACAGCATTAATGAAGATAGTTGTAAATAAATCTGCTTTTCCATTTAATGGATTGGAAAATGAAATTACGTAACACTCGTGACAATCTGAAACTATTGACAAATCCTGCCGTATCTATTCCGTATCTTTTCAATAAAGTAATTAAAAACAATCGAAGCATCGTGAGTGTAAAAAAATTTCATTCGAGAAACCATAACTACCTACTGTGGAATAACTGTTCCACTGAAGATTTACAATTTTCATGCGCGATCAGTTTGCATTAATTCCCCGAGATAAACGATGCGTATACTGGGTGGTCGTAAAGCATCGGCTCGTTCGCCCGTTCTCGAGCACGGCTTAATTATTCATAACGCGTTAACGCCGCTTTGTTTATTCATAAGCCGGTCGTCTGCGCGAGCGGCGATGCCCTGAATCGCCTGGTCCGTTTAATCCCATTCTTATTAATGAAATTGCACGGGACCCTCTTAGTCGGAAACGCCGGCCGCTGGTAGCTCCGAGAAAAGACATAAAGTTTCGTCGCGTGTCTCCGGTCAAAGACTGGAAGTTCAAATTTATTTACAAGCTCTACCTCTTTCATAGTTAAAAAGGAAATGTGGAATTTGGAATATTTCAGGAGGTTTCGTTATGCTTGAAATTTTATTTCCAAGCAATTATTTTACTTGGAACTTCTAATCGGAAGAACAAGAGTTTCCTTCGATTCATCGTTTTAATAGTGATTACTAATCGCTCGGAAATATTATGTTCTGTACATGTTTGCCAGCCGAAATCAAGGAAATTTGATAAATTTTTGCAAAACGCGTAATCTACGCTTTAGCTGCCAGCGAAATAAACACGATAACGATGAAATACAACAATTCTGGCAACACTACCATCGGTTGGAGTAAAAACGCTGGCTTGCACATTGCTATTTAAACAAAGTGCTTGCACATTCGCTCGAATAATTATTACGTGTTCGATTCGACTACTATAAAATTTGAAATTCACTTTCTTCTTCGAAAGGAAAGAAACATATTCATTTTTCAGTCACTTAGAACCCGCAACAGGTATTTAAACGCAAACTTGTTTTAAACCACTATGCAATCACGCTTAACCGACGAACGCTGTAGCGTCCTTTTCGCTGACCAATTCAATTTTCACGCACGTGCATCAAACACGAGCAATTTTGTTTAAAACCTGAGGCGTTTGTCAACCAAGTCCTCTCCGTGGGCGACGACGGAATATAAAAGCATCGATACTTCGCGACTGGTTGGCACATTTTATTAAGTATTCGTTCGAGGAAGAAGACGATTGAATTCCCCCTCGATTTTGCCACAGTGATCATTACATCGATTAAGAAGATGGAGCGACTTTTCACCATTATCATTTTCATTCTCGCTATTAGCGTAAGTAATCGCTAATAAATATTCCTCTTGTTGGAAAGAAAGTTATTCCTATTGTTGTAGAATTTACTTTCAAGATCCACTGAACAATGTTGAAATGAGTTTAACGAACCACTAAATTATAATTATTTTAGATATCCGCCCGAGCAACACCGATGCAAGTGTTCGCTAAAATATTGAATGTTCCAGTAAATGAGTTGGATAGATGCCTGCGAGAAAACGACTTGGACGATGGTAATAATTAATTCATACAGAGCTCGATTGATCTTAGCTTTTACTCTCTCTTATCTCCTTACCAAAATCACATTTAATGCTAATTTCTTTTTCTATTAATTAGTCATATTAACCTATTAACTGGCAAATTCATTTTTTTTTCACCAAAATTGTTTTATTACCATTTATTACCATTGAATTGAGTTTTAACACAAAACTGTTACTGGTTAAGTTTTAACACGAAACAAAGACAGACAGATCTCATTGTAATTACATTCTTTTATAATTTGATGTACGAAACAACGTCTACTTCAAAAGTCGACTTCGAAAAACTGGAGAGAATCGCGCAGGAAAGAAAAATAGCAAAGGAGAACCTAGACGAATTTACGACCGATTTCGGATGCTTCGTTGCATGCGTCATGGAGACGTCTAACATCGTGAGTAGAGTCCCTTGTAATAAAAATAAAAATAAGAAAAATTCGTGTCCCTTATATCGTGATACGTTTCAGATGCGAGACAACGAGATACAGTTGGACGCGTTGGTGGAAATTGGTGAACGCAACAATTTCAACATGAACGAAGAGGTAAAGCGGAAACTAAGCGGATGCATCGAAGAAGGTAAACGTTGCTTAAAACAAACGACACGAGTATTCCCGTCTCTCTGAAGAGACGGGATCATAGTGACTAATAACGTCAAACCGAGCGGTTTCTTGTTATTCTTGTTATTATTGTAAAGTCTGCGACTACCACGAAAAATACTTTTAAGAAGATGCGAGCAGTTTGTTGGAGTTTACGGTCGATCTCGATTTCTATGAAACATTACGAAACTTCCGTAGGCGAAAAATATCAGTGAATATATTTATTTCGTTATCGTAATTGGAGGACGCGTGACATCGATGCAGCGAAAAATTTTCGAGATTACTCGGAATTAACGCACTCTGATATTGTTTTTCTAATAAACAGTGTGTGGGAGAAAAAAAGAAATGAAAACAATGTACTCTTTATCGTTCCAGCGAAAGGAGAAGATAACAAATGCGAAATAGCACTCGTCTTTTCGACCTGCTTTCTGCGACAGCATAGGCAACATTAAAATAATTGTTTACACTGTAAACAATAACTTGCAAACTGTACGGAATAAAAGTAATGAAATTATGTTCGAACGATTAAAAGAAAAAGACTTCTCAGAATAAACATAATAAATATGATTTTTAGAAATAAATATTAAACATGATTTTCTCACCTTCCCACACATAAAATGGAAATTCTGTTAGAAATGATGTTCTTTTATGAAAGCATTTCATTCGAACGATAACGAAAAAGATTATCGTTAGCTTGTTCATTTCATTATTTGAAAGAAACTATAGTCGGCTAAACTAGCTAATGGCAAAACGTAATATGCGTCGCTTTATTCCCGAAGCGTTTCCTCAAACTATCGTTCCTAATGACTTTCCAAAGACATAAACACGCGTGATATCATCGGGTACCTTTAACCTCGAATCGTAACTCTGCTTGATATAAATGAAGCTAAAAGGACGGTCACCAGTAGTAGATCTGTTTTAATTCATCGGACAAGTCGCGTCGCTCGACTCTGTGCTTTAATATCTAATTTCAAGTATAGAACCAGAGTACATAGAACTTCGAAACCATGAAGCTGTTGGTGATGATATTGTTGCCCCTTGTCACCGTTGTAAGTACTCGCAGAAGAAAGAGAATTAGAGTTCTGTGTTACGAATATTTTCATTTCGAAGATAATTATCGTTGCAAAAAGAACTCATTAATTCGTGGTGTAATTGTGATTAAAATATAAGATAAAATTTTTATTTCAATTTGTATCATCGCTCCGCTGGAATTTACGTTCAATGTACTTGATTTTCAAAGTTTAAGGGAGTTACAGTAGAAAAAAGAAAAGTTAACTATTAAATATAAATATATATTTAATTATAATATTTACATTTAAGCTTACATTATTTAATTTTATTTCAGATGGCTGGCAGCTCCATAGACATGGACAATCCAATGGCTAGAGAGATGTTAATTCAAGGTTTGGCTGACGTTTATTCGATCGAGAAGTGGCAAGTTGATAAGTGTTTGCAGAAAATGGGAACAAAGCCCAGTAAGAGATTAATTACCCTAATTTTCATCCTTAAATCGAAGAAAATAAGAGACGAACGCCGCGTTGTTTCTATCATGTGTTCGTTAAAATAAAAAGAATTTCCATATGTGTTGCAGTCGATATATTTCTGCTTCAAGAAAGTAACAACATCGATGAAAGCAGTTTGAGAAAGAGCACCTGTGCGTTGACTTGTTGCGCCCAAGTCGCAGGATTAGTGAGTAAACATTTATTTGAACAATTTAGCATTAAAAGTTCTAAAATTAATCGCAAAAAGTCACGAAAAACTTTATTTAATTTTTGCAACCCTTGGAAAATGGCTAACAACAGTTGCCACTGTGGACATAATTTTTAGAAAGTCCAAGTTGAAGAGAATGAATTGAATTTGCAAGAACAATGGAATGTAAATAATACAATTTTCTAATCCTATTAAAATAGTATCCTATTAAAATCCCATTAGAATTGCAAAGATTCTTAAAGAAAGACTCTTAAAGGAATTCAAAATCTTAATTTGAAGATTCACGTCAAACATTGTTCTCTCTTCGCCTTATTTACAGATGACTGGTTCAAAACTCGAAATGAAGGCAATCTACGCAGTGATCGAGCATGAAATAGAAGCGCCACTTAGGTTAATTTACATGAAACAGGTGGATGAGTGCGCGGAAATAGGTACGCGAACCTTATTATTACCAAAAATTTCCACGTAACAATGAAAACAGGAATTTCGCTAAACGATCGTTTCGATTTTCCAGCGAAAAATCAGACCGACGAATGCATGGTGGGCTACAAATTCCTCAAGTGTTTCATACAGAAATCCTCAGAGGTCGTGTAAACGGCAAACATACGCAAATAAACGAATATCTTGTCTACATTAAAGTCTGCGTTAAGTACATTAAGTCTAACAATATATTCTGTTTCCTTCCTTTCTTACAAAGGACAAGTATTAAATAAATAAATAGACAAGTTTCATCAACGAGAGCCTCCTTTCGGACAGCGAAAACCGAATTTCAATATCGACAGATTAAAATGAGTTTCTGTGAGAAATCAGTTCGTTGTGAGCTCGATTCAGACAGTTTGTTATGCCCCAGGGGAATCGTGAGTTTCGCAGATTCGATGGAATTACATAATAAGTTCATCGATGAGAATAAACAATAATATTTGTCTCCCGTTTTCGACAATGTTGCGAAATCCTTGACGCTGAATACCGAGCGATCGTTCTATTTGCCTATTTCCTGTGCTTTAAGTAGATAAAAAAAATAACTTAATTGATACATTGTGTTAATATTGTTCGATTTTTTTAAATGGAATATCTGTTAACCTCTCTGGCGTCGATTCGAACGATCTGAATGCACCTAATTGTCTAAACTATTGTCTTCGGTAATTTTTCGAAAAATTGCTATTGTACAACTGGACGATTTACAGAGAAATCACAAAATCATATGCATTGTTAAGGATTAACATTCTCAGCGTTATTTATAACAGTTCCGGGAAAATATTAAATTATATAAGAGCATAATCTACGACAATTAATCTTCTGCATCCTGTGCACTCGTCAAGTATAAATAACAGGCTGGAACGTTTCCAAGTCACTAGAAAGAACAGCTCGTCACTATCGTCAATCGTCACTTCACCTTCTTATACGAACAGTTTGGATACCAGCATCCAGTAGAACGCGAGGCATGAAGAACGTGACCATTTTTCTCTGCACTCTCTACTTGGTATCTTACGCGGTACGGTAATCACTTACATTTTAGACACTTTTCTTGATTGCCTCTTTGACCTGAACAAGTCATAACTACTCTGTGTTGTGCTTTGAGACAAATATTTTTAATGAAAAATAAATGTTTTCTTCGATAATTACCAAAAGGATATTTACAAAATTCTTTCATGACACATTTACTATTATTACGTTAGTATAGAATTTTATTTTAGTTAAAATTAGGTGCATGGAAATTTCAGATATATTGTAGATTATAGATATTATTATCTCGTAGAATAAATTCTACTTGTATTCTTTACTGTTAATTGTGATTTGTGATATGATTCCTCTTAGGTGGTTAATGCTAACGACAGTGTGCTACAATGCGTCAGCCAAGCAGGTTCCACCCTTGGTAAGTGAAGGATTTCCTCCTCTTCATTCTTCTTAGACAAAAGCAATACACTAATAAAGTTCTATTTCCTTAGCTGAACTTCCATCGTTATTTAGTAGTAACAATGATGAATCGATAAGAAAACGCGGCTGTATCGAGGCCTGTCTGTTACAAAATTTGGGTTATGTACGTATATATTATGCATACAGTCCCATTGCCACCCTCGAATGAATGAATAAAAAAATGTACGAAAAACATGGCTAACACCTGAAAAACATAGATATTTTCTTATTAATCATTTGTAAAGTCGAATTCGAATATCAAAGGGCTATGAAATTACTATGAAGTTAATAGTTACAGATATCTATATCGATAGTCTCGTCATCTGGGGATTAGTTTACACACGTATATTTCTCTCATTAAAATTTCTCTCTTCAGATGAATGGCAACACTATCAACATTGGGTTCATCGAGGAGAGAATAAACGAAGTCATAACTGACAACGAAAGTAAGGATGGAGTAGTTCAATCTATACGTCAGTGCGCTGATAATGGTAAATCAATAAGAAACAAAAATTCCGATCACGATGCAATATCGAACACCAGCGCTCCTATTCCATATTCTATATGTATGCACAGAATGCATCTTATCATCTTATCATTTTATGTTTAGCTGCGAATGGGGACGAGTGCATGGTTGCTCAACGCTTCCTCAGATGCAACCTGGACGGAGTACAGCAGACTTTGCAACAAGTTATGACCAATCTACTCTCCCAAATCAATACCAACAACTTGGGCATCTCTTTATTTAATATGCAATAGGATCTGAGCAATTTATATTTATATGCAAACGCAATTAAACGAATAAGTTTGAAATGTTGGTGAACAAGTAATAACTTCATTTTCTTTTACCTCGATCATTTTTTGTTTCGAGGATAAACGAAACAATACTAATACAATAATCATTATTACAGTAGACCACTTTTTATCCTGTTAATGCGATATCATGTTACGAGCGATATCTCTGCCTCTGCATTTAAATGGAATTAATTATTCCTGCATAGCACTCCTATATAATACTAACCTACGATTAATAGAAGAATGAATTTAATTATTTTTGAAAAACAGCATAATGATCTATCTATAGATGCAATCGTACACACTGTTCGTGAACCATTCTGTTTTTTAAATCTGAAAACACCAGTAAATTGTTCAATGTTCACAGCTATTGTCCCCAGTATTGTATGTATATTATATATTAAAAATTGTCTGCTTCAAAGTGGAGACTCGTTCCTCGCGGCATCTCAATTGTTGGAATTGCTCGCCCGTTATTCAACGCACAGGTAAGCGGTTATGCGATTATGCGATTTATTCTCTCGCGTTTCAGATCTTCGAGAAGCCTGCACACACGAAACGAAATAGCAGGCTGCAATTATAGTTCGTAGGCGTGGTATTTTTTAATCGCGAATAGACACGCCATAGAATAGATTTCATTAGTTGGGCTTCTTTGTAATGTTTACTCTTTCCGTTCCTCGAGCAATTAAAAAAGAACAATCTTGAGTTAATGCAATCAATTAATTTAGATTATTTCATTGCGTTGGCTATTGACGCAACAATGTTGGAAATGCTCCTTAATAAGTTAAGAGAGGGTAATCGTACATTTTATCATTATCATTATCATTATCATTATCATTATCATTATCATTATCATTATCATTATCATTATCATTATCATTATCATTATCATTATCATTATCATTATCATTATCATTATCATTATCATTATTATTATTATTATTATTATTATTATTATTATTATTATTATTATTATTATTATTATTATTATTATTATTATCATCATCACGCCTTCCTCTTTCTAACTATTTCCTTTGAGAGTGAAATCTAAGTAAGAAAATTTCTAACCGCCCAAACATTCGATTAAAAAACGAACGAAACAGTGTTTCCCTCTTCGAACATTGCCAACGCGAAATACAAGTTCAACTCTAACGACAAGCAATAGCATTTCCATTTAAATTAGTGGACTTAACTTAACAAACAATTTCCAACGTCGAAATTGAACGGAAAGAGTCAGCTCGGTGTTTAGCCGCAAGGTCGACGGGCAGCAATTTCAGTTAGAAGTTCTCTAATCAAAGAAGGCCCTCAGAGAATGCGAAACGCAACGGCGGCCGCAAATGTTTGCGCGCGTCTGCCCGTAACCAGCCGGAATACGCGATCCGACATAAATGAAATTACAAAGTCAAATGCAGATCGGGCGGGGTACGGATAAAGCCACTTAATGCAAACGACCGTCGTCAAAACGGTTAAACCTTTTGTTTAACACGGCCCGAATTAACTGGGACGAGCGGCGACACTCGATCATTCGAATCGACCAATTACTCTATGCCTTCGCCAATTACAAAGACAACAAAGAATCGAGGGTGAAAAACGGCAGTCAAGGATTGTATCTTCTTCCGTCTATCATCGCTAAAGAACGATGAAGGGACGACGTTCAAATTTCGTGACAATCGAAATTTCCTTCTAAACTCAATTCGTTACATATATTATTATATATAACTTGCTACCTTGCTCAAGCATCGAATTGAATTTCAACTCCCGGTTGCATCGTATCAAAAAAGAATCGGAAGGGTTTTTTCGATTTCGGCCAATCTACCCAAAGACGCTATCCCTTTGGTCGGGAATAAGCCGGGAATCAGTTTAGATCCCGTTGAGACTTAGCGTTTAGCCCTTAGAGCTCGCGTCGCATGAAGTGACGGACAACTTTGTTACCATAATTCGATCGACTTGTCTGGCTCTATAAAGGCTTCTACTCGCGTGTACTACCTGTCTAAGTACCTGTGTGACGTATCGTCGTGTGAATGCGTGTCGCGGAACATGTATCATACGACGTGGGTACGCGTAGAGGCTCCAAGTAGAGAACAATACTTCGCGGATGTCGCAAGGTGGAACGATTGCACACGCGACGAACTTCATTGTCTGCAAGCGCGCTTCTGCTCCCTGCGATCGTTTGTCGATGAACGGAGCTGGTTTAACTGTTCGGAAACGGATGCGTGGATTATCGAGTCATAAAAGTTAGTTGGAGTTCGATAAGTATTTGTTTGCGGTAATATTGCGCAAAGTGACCTTGAATGATCTTTTGTGACAGTCCGATGACTCTACTTGAGAATGAAACGACCTGGATAGTCTTCATTAATGATTTTAAACAGCTTCGAGATTGTATAACGCGACCTCTATAATTTGTACAATCTTCAAATGATATTAAGGGGTAAATGTCACGACTTCGAATGCTCTGAAATAATGATTTTATATTCCTAATTTCTCCTGGTATCCACCCATTATTCTGTATTAATTAATGTTTACTTATTTCTGTCGGTAAGTACGGTACCTACAAAAAGCTCAGGACCATTTATTGCGTTCAAGTGATATAAAGTCATACTATAATTATTAATAACTTATTATTAACTTTCTCAGCTTCCATTTCTTTGATAGACTTTTCTAAGACGATATAATTCTGAACTTGGCTTCTTCTTAGAAAATCCTGTGTTTCTTAGAATGAACCACAACTCTAAACTATTGACCAGTAGCGCAGATAAGATACATTTCTCCAACAAGAAATATAATATTTTTAAAAGAATTAGTCACAGAGAATCTTAAGAATAACTTGTTCTTCTGACATGTCCGTGTTTGGTTTAATGTTCCTCCGACTTCCAACAATCGTCCCATGAAAACAATCAGCTGAAAGCCTCGAATCTTTTAGAATGACCTAATAAACGGATGACGCTACAGCTGATGCATCGAACAAGCCTTGCTTCATCGATTGTTTAAGTTCAGCGGTATCGAAAGTTTTTAAACATATAATTGTGCACGGCTTCAGATAAAATCGCAGTGAGTAATCGTGCGATATCGTATCGGTGGCTTCTCAAGGACTAAAATCGTCAGGGTCACGGAAAGAAAGAGGAAGGAATTGTTTTGTACGCGCAATTTTGAAAGCTGAGAATTTTAAAATGGTGTCTGTATAGTGGTAGGAGTAGAGTTGAGCCAGGTCTGGAGCTTGGATAAGAACTGAATGGTGAAGCGAAGAGTTGTGAGAAAATTGTTCTGGTGTGATTCACCGCCACAATAGTAAAAGCATTCGTAATTCTACCAGAGACGACAAACGGAAAATAAATCATTTGTCTGGCGCTATATAACCTTTTTCGTTTCGTAATGTTTTTCCGTTTCTACGTATAGTCGACTATATTTATAATTTTCTACATTAAACCGGATTTCCTTAAAAAGTAATTGTTTGATTGTGAATCGTAATTCGATGACTCAAAATTCTGACTGCGTGAGTTGCGAGTGGTATTGCAGTAATTTAAACCAATGATTCTTAACCATGCGATGCATGTTTGGCGTCTTAGGGATACACCAGATTCCATAGTTACAATAAGTTGGAAGTAACAACAAGCATTTTTTACATTTTACAGATGCTATTCAGGAAAGTTATCCAATGATTCTACGATCATTCTCTATTGACTGAGAATAAAAATTTGTTCGTCCACACAACAGAATTGTTTATTATATATTTATTATATCAGAAATATTTCTGAACGCATCCCATTATAGACCTCGCGCAGCAGCCTGTAACAGCAGCAGCTATTCCACGAATCGCTTCTATGTCACGCATCTAATCGTACGGTTCTCGAGACACGGTTAGAACAACCCCAGGACGCATGCTCTCAATCGAAACAGCGCCTGGTGTTCCTTGGTTGAGATACTTAGTCGCGCAAACGATGGGTGCAAAGAAATGGAGGATGCTCCTTCGATTAATGCGCCGACTGCGAATTGTTCTCGAATCATCTGGCTAGACTACGCTAGGTTACGTCTCTATTATCGAAGCAGCGAGGCCTTGGACTGATCGCTCGTAAGTCGCGAATCATTCGAGAGACCCTTATCCCCGCAATGAATTATGCATCGGGTTAGGTTGATGCGATCGATTGATTTTCTGTCTCGTTACCGAAGGTGTCGCCTCGCTAAGAAGACCATTGTTCCTTTCGGGATATCGTTAGTCTGTTAGCAATTTAACTCGGACATAAATCAGAATCTTTATTATCATCGTAAACTGAGTTTACCATTTCTATCGCCGATTGCTCGTAATCGAGCGCGTTTGAAATAAAAATTATCAACGCTACGTCCGCATCGACGTTTAAAGTCGCAGGAGCTATTTCCAGGGAAACGGGCATTCTAATAAATCAAACCATCCGCTGGACCCCAGCGCCTAATCGCGAGACCACCCCCAAGCTCTTTTCACTAGCCGTAGACGCGACTCGAACGCCTCGAACGTCTCGCGAATGCACTTGCGCACACGCGTACGCATGCAAATGCAATGGGTGTTGAGATGCGCCCGCGAGGGCACCGCAGAATCGCGTGATATATAGAACGATGTCGGAGTATTCCGGCGACGTGAACACTACCACCCTATACATTATGCATACATTACGCCTGTACGTGTGTACATAGGCGCTCCCGTGCATACGCAGCGCGATGCACAAGGGGTACCAGGTGTCGCGCTGCATTATTTACCGTGCTAGTGAACTACGACCGTCTCGATACTGGATTGGTAAAAAATCAAGCGGATACATTAGTCATTATTAAATACTCTTAAAGAAGTAATAATATAAATATTACATCACTGAATATATGGAAATAAATAATACAATAGAATGTCAATTTAGTTACATATTCAGGTTACCTATGTGTATACGTATCTGAACGAAATAATGAATATCGTAGCGTATCCCCTCATCAATCTCATATCTGTAATATATAAATACTTAAGTCGAGCCATTAGTAGTAGTAAATGTTCAGAATAATTCATTCTGATCAGAGAATCCTATCCGATTCTTGAAACGAGACACTAATCTTGAAAATGATACATATCTAATTTATATAATCCAATGTAAACATTTATACACTTTTATACACTTTACTACACGTAATAATCGTACAAATTTTATAGTTACACACGCTTCACTATAAAAACTGATTAAATTCCTGCAACTTATACCAAACTTTTTCCAGAAACTGTGAAACTCCAAACACTTCAAGAAAAAAAAAAAACGTCAAAGAATGCCAGCGAGATAGTAATTGATCGTCGCAAACGTTAGTCACGTAGCTACCGAGCAACATCCAGGGCGGAACAATAGAGGGTAGTCGGGGCGGCTCTGGGGATGGACCAGGCTTTCCGAGAGAAAACGGCCGACTAATAAACCTAACCGCCGTAAAGGCTGCGTGCATTCGACGTGACCGGAGCTCATTGCGAAAACTCGGCTCGCGATGCCACGAAATTTCCACCATAATAATTCCGCCGCGCGACGATTACGAGCGATCGTAAAATTTCCTCCTCGGCTCTCTGCACCCTGAGCCTGGCTACCGTACAATTATACGGAATGGCGGGTGACGGAGGGCGAAAATGGGCTAGGCTACTCTCTGTATCCACGGTCGTTGGAGAACTTTACGAAGCTAATTTCTTTGCTCTTTTTGAATGCTATTAGAATGTTCGATTTTTATTTCAACGCTGAGTAACACTGGTATGGATAAATTAGCGCGGTTAACTCGTTGGCATTTTTAAGTTCGAAAACTTTTTAGGAACACTAGAGTAACTTTGAGCTTTTTGTTATAATATAACCGATAACACGGATACATTAAATAAACGAAATAAAAATTTATTTCAATTTTTATGTGGCACCTATAAAACAAACGTTTTTCAATAAAGCAGACAGTTGTTCGTTGTTCCCTACGTCGCTTATAGAATTTTTCGCGAAACACTTAGTGTTCGTTTGCGGTACACAGTTTGGGAAACTGTGAATTAAAGTATGTCTCTGTGTAAAGGCAAAAAGTTAAATATAAACAAATTTTCATAGGAAGTTTAGTGACAGTTTAAATTTGCACCCCAATTTGTTTCGCAACACTGGTTGCGTAATCCTTGGACGATTATGCAACACGGCAACAGGAATTTACGTCCATAAATATTGTTTCAACGGAAGTGATTGGATATGCTAAACTTCTTAGTCAGTTTTCATCGAGGAAAGTGGTATTGCAGTTTATGTAACAAGCTAATGGAAATATTAATTCCACGATGATAATTCATTGGAAGACTTAAATCTGCCTTAACAGATTGCCTAAAAAATATCTCTTTAATTTTAAAATGCGTAAGAAAATTTCCTCGACATGCGCATTGGCGTTGTGTACGGAACGAAGAGAAACATGAATTTAAGTAAGTACACGTTTCCGCGTGTGTATACACTCCCAGTGGTTAAACCGACGTTGGAAAAAGTTCACGAAACGTTAAAGACCGAGTCGTAAAATCCGTAATGGCCCGTCAAATCGTGAACGCCCTTTAAACTCCAATTTACCCGCTATTAAATTCCGAATACAACTTTAACAGTTCGCTACCGCGGCTATAATCGACTGGGCATCGTTAAGTACACATTTTTCCGGGTATCCGATGATTCCGTAACTGAAATTAAAAGGACTTCGAGAACTATGAACAAATTAAGCAGGAAACAAATAACTAATTTGTTCGTCAATTGTAATTAACGGTATATAATCTTTATTCTATTCCTAATGTTAAGACCCATTAAATTTGATTTGTTGAAATATAGCCTTAAGCAAAGGGAGGTTCAACCAGGTCCGCTAATTCATAAAACAGCAACTGTCGATCCGTCCTTTGGAGATTGTCGAATATAGCCACATTTGGCAAGTAGTTGTCCAACAAGCCACTACTTTCGAAGTCCAGTTAATCATTCTTTACTGCACATACCTACTAAAGGTCTTCCTCGTTTACTTTGAATCTTTTGTGTCGTTGTCCTATGGATCAAGTCGAGGCGCTTTTTGGGTTTATTACTTGCTACGGTCAGGATTAGGACACGCGGAATCCACGGGTGCGTCATCCGAGGGTAAGTCTCTCGGTACCTGCGGGTGACCGATGGTTTGGGGCGGTTACTTTATCAGAATTTCCATTAACCAATAATCTTCCACAACCGTTTCCCTCACCAAAATTTCGTAGAATGTCCACCGACGAATCCGTATGTCCTAGCTAGAGAACACACCCACCGGCGAACCTTTATAAGATCTCGTCATCCATAGGAAAGAGAGTTAAAACGTACGAAACATCATAGGACACACGTACCAAATTGCTTGTCGAACGTTTCATTAATTACTGCACTCAGTTACCGAAATATAATTTATAAGAAATACAAGTCGTCGAGGATCATTCTCTATCACAGTTTAATTCCTCAACCACGCCAAGCTTAAACTAAACGTTGGCAATTAACACCTAATATTTATAAAAAATAGGCGAGTTATTTGAAATATTCGAGTTGAACGAAGCACCCTTTATAACGATGAGTAATTAAAATTTGTGCTTCACGTTTAAGAAATTCAACTGCCAAAGAAGGAAGTGTTAAGAAACGTGCAGTTTCTACCAGTTACGACGAATCAACCCTACACGCGAGGAGGTCTATGCCCTGTCTGTGTCCCTCTGAATCGATTTTAGGCGCGTGGACCACCATAGGCGTGTACACCCCGTGCACAAAGCGAAGGGAGGCGCGCCATCGTCTGCACTCGCTCGCGGACCATATAAATCCTTTCGAAACGCACAATCGGCTACGATTCACCTGTATCTCGATAATGGCGCGGCGAATCGAGCGGAAAACTACGCGTGCTAAATCCCACCAGCGACTGCAGCCGCCTTCAACCGTGCAAGTGTATAAAATCGGATAGTAAATTGTAGAAAGGATAAAAGACGCGGAACAGTGTTCGGTGCGTTTGAATTTATGTAAATCGGCTGGAAAAATTAAGTGGGAAGAACGGATGTGTACGAGAGAAAGAAATTAGAATGGTGAACAATTATGTACGAAAAATTAGTATGCTAATCGGTTCAAGAACTACTTGACAAAAATCAGTGTACGTTCCTTAGCAGTACAAAGAGGTTAATATTTGCAAATAATTTGTGAAAATTGACATATCGAGAGAGAAGCAAAACAATTCAGAAAAGGATGAACACGTGTGTACTGTTGTCATTAATTGTACATTTTTCATAGCAACAATTTGTTTTGTATCGTATATAAAAGGTATAACATTCTTATAAAATATATAAAATAATGTCATGGAAATTCATTACGATAAGGACGCATTTTACAAACGACATATATTTTCGGATCATCGAATAAAATCAATACTCTGTAGATTTATGTATTATTTCATTGGCACTGTATGGTGCTATTCATTGGCAGTTGTATCTGTTATCAGAACATTTATTCGTACTGGTACCAGCAATAGGAGGGAAAAACGTGAATCTTCGGACAACAATACCGCAATTGTGCACGCGAATATGTTATCAACGGCTACACACGTTGCAGTACTGATAAGGGAGAGAGATAGTTGGTGGTAGATGTCAACGAACCAGGTAGGTGGGATAAGTTTTATCTTATCCAGATGTATGCCTACTGGTGTTGATCTTCTCTGTTCGGCCACTTTTTGGCTCTTCTCTGACAATTTCCCTGAGATATACACCTACGCGGCACGAGTAACACTTCGCGTCTTAGCAAGCTTAACTGGACTACCGATTATTTAAAAAGAGAAGTGATAAAATACTTTAAGAATCAAACAGTACCAAAGAGATGAAGTAAGAAGAGAGAAAGAAAAGGAAATTCCAAGTGTCTTAAATTAGGCAGTTACTAATCTGAAACGAAATTTTATACTTTGGAACAACTAAATAACATATACACCACAATTTATTACCTTTCACATTCATTTCGTTTTCTTTTCTCCTCGTATCATCGCCAAAAAAAAAAAAAAAATTCCATCTCGTGCCTCTTTCACCGTAATAAAAAAACGCGTGAAATACGAGGGGGAACAACCCGCTGCACTTCCGTAACGCTCGTACGTTAAAGTTATTTCCAATTTTTTTCTATCCATCCGGTTTCAACGCCATTCGTATCAATTTCCATTCTTCCCGGGTTGTATACTTTCGCGAGTGCGGTTTCGAGATCCACACGCTAACGAAGCGCAGCGTGCGCGAGGGTGGTGAAACGCATAATAGCAACGTATCGTAAAACGATGAAACGCGGTAATAAAAGTAAGCGAACGTATAGCCTGGAGGCTTTAGCCACCGTTTCGAAGGTCGGGACGATGTTTCGCGAAAGTGCTCCCACGGTTACGCCCGACCCGAAACACCCCAGAGCACCTTGCGGCACCCTACTCGACGATCGGGCATTCCTTAAACGTGGTTTCGAAACCCTTTTTTCTTTTTCTATATCTTTTATGGCAGCGTTCCTTTTAGTATTTGTTCCTTTAGAATTTGTATTGCTACCGTGTAAACATAATATGGATATTGTGTTTAGTTAAGATTGTAGTGTCTCAACTTTCCTTAATGAAAGTGTTGAAAATTAGAGACTAGACTATATTTCCTCATCTTTGTTCCTCAAATGTGTGCATGCGAATGCAACGGTCGATAAAACAAGTCCCCTAACGCAACAATTTAAATAACACAATTCGAACGTGGAACACGTTCAAGTTTATTAGCGACACCGTACGACTTACGGGGCCGGCGTCGAATTATTGGAATAGTCCTGGTAGCGGCGCGTAGTCGTGCCCACATTTTCCACTACGGAACGTAAAAGCCACGGGACGTTCGATCGTTGAAACGCGCCAAATGCGTGAAACTCGCGTAGGTTCCGGTATTTTTGCACCACCTACGCATAGAAACGGGTTTCCGCGGAATACGAGCTTGAGGCCATTCACTTTTGCGACGTTAGAACCACAGAGATTATCGACATTGTTAATTACGCTGTCGTCTATTTCATGATTTTCTACCAGGTGGAGGCGCTGTCGAGATTTCAAGGTTGACTTCATATTTTCTTTCTCCTTCCAACGAAATTGTTTATCTTGTTATTTATATACGTGGCACATAAATACGTTGAGCTCCGTAGAAATTAATGGTTTTACAATTCTAAGAACGTCAGAATACAATATCACACGAATGAAAACATTCGAGTATCGCTAACAATTATAATACAGCAATTCGATTTCTAATAAAAAGTATTGCACGTTTTAAATGAACTATCGTGCTGTTAAGGGCATGCGTCTGTAAAAGTCGTCAGCGAATTGTTATTTCACGTTTGGATCGAACCACGTGGGAGGAAAAAATTCATGTACCTGGTCTCATTCCCTGTTCCTATCGTCTCCTTTCCAAGATGATTGATTCACGTTAATTGACTCGTTCGAATAATCCATTAACTCGCAGCAAATGTTCACAAAAATCACGGTTAAACTTTACCATCTTAGCTTCTTTTTCAAACGCGATATACGATTCCTCGATGACATACGTATACTATCATGAGTGTCACATGACCGCCTTTTAATTACGCTCTCCAGAGCAATTCGAAATCATCGAACATTTCCTTTCTTTCCTTTTTTTCCGAACGCAAAAGCATCTCTTTTTGTATTGATAATGCAAACAACTAAGTACAGCACAAAACGAATACACGTAAGTATTTTCCGACTGAAGTACGCGACAGACAAGGTCGCGCGTTTAAACTTAAACTGTCAAACTGTAGATCCTTTGCGTTCTATGGCGTGGGATGAAAGAGACATCGGGAGAGAAAAAAATGGATGCCCGATTCACAGTAGCTCTCGGTATACGATCATAAGATACTGTTATCGACTGTCACTGTCACAGTGAAAACCATTTGCTCGCTTCGTTTTGGATGCAATTAGTACATTTGACAGCAGCTCGGTGCGGTAACGTCGTGGCTGCTCGTCTGTGCACGGCAGGTGCGGGGGTCAAAGATCGTTCTCGTTTACAAGTAACAACAAATAAAACGCGTTCATTTCACGCACGTGTCGCCGATCGAAGCTAAACCACGAATAACCTAAGTAACTCGCGTTACGTTCCGATAAATCGGCGGAGATTATCGAAGCCTGTCCGTAAACGGTGACGCACCGGATATCGACACTTATTTCTCTGCGAATAAGCAAGTACTTACCTACCGCTTGGCGCGTAGCTGTTTTCACAAATACTGCGCGTTCGAAGGTCCAAATATTAGGCTCCTAAACATTTTGAACCAAGGTATGCAGTTGTGATTGAACCAATAACGTTTGTTAATTTCACACAAGATAAACGAAGGGTACACGTACACATGCACTAAAGTATAGTATAAAAATTTCACGCAAAAACCCGACGACCGTAACACCTGTTGCATCGAAAAGCACAAACTAGAATGTCTGACACAAATTGTTTTGCCTGCGTTTAATAACACTTTACGCGCCATCTGGTAGTATATCTTTGTATCACTACAGTCTTACGCTCTACCGACACAAGTAAAAAATCTATATAAAGAATATCTAGAAAATTAACTATATAACCTACATAGTAACTGATATATACAATTCATATTTTTTTTTTTTTTTTATTTGTTTCTGTACTTTTGCGTATCTGTGCATAATTTACAAATATTCATTCACTGTGGACATGTGTCGAAACAGGCCCAATCGCTGGTAGACGTATGCCTCTTCCGAGATGTAACACAATCAGGTAGGTATGGTATATGCCAACAATTATCTTGCTTCTGTACAATCGAATCGATACATGGTTCACCAGATACCGTTGGGCAAATTTCTGTTGACTTGATAGTGTATTGATGTAACGCTTGCCATTTTTTAAAGAGGGTGTCTAGTTCAACGTCGTTTAGCGCATATTTATGTTGTCGCATAAAATCATTAGATATAATTACTGTATTTGGTCCGCTTGAAAATGCCGCGTATAATATAAATACATCATCTTGTGACCTAAAATATCGGGACAATGTGATCTATTTTACTAAATAATGAAAATAAAAATACGCACCAATTGTGAACAAAGAAAAAATCAGCCAAATTTCGCATATTTTGTATCTTTGCTTTCCTCTGCATATGATGTCTTCCAATGACCAAAGTTTTTTTATTGTTATTCTTATAATAGACGAGATAATTTTTAAGCTGAAAAATATTAATTTTTCATTTCTACTTCAACTTTCAAACTATCATTTACCTACTGCATTAAATCCGAAGTGAACAGAGTACATAATATTTAATCCATCTATAACAATGTCATATGGTTTTCTTGCATCAATAAATTTCATATAGTTATTTATTTCATGTGGATTGGTAACATAATAAATATGTTTCAAAATCAATTTTTGCAGTACAGCTTTACTCAAAAGCTTATATTCTTCTTGTGTTAAATCTGTTTGTACGAGAGATTTTCTGCACACGCAGCATTTTGATCTATTCAGAAAAAAATATGTAAAGATGTAAAAAAAAGGAGAAGAATCGTGTGGTTAAAAGATATATTGATTATTAGATTTGAATTGATACAATATATATTTAGCTGGGATGAAAATTTTATATTATTATTCTGTATCAGATATTTCAGGGAATTATTTTTGGTATATTAATAAGTTAAAATTGGCAAATTTTGGGTAGTGTCATTATCCTAACAAATAAATTATATTTTGTTTACCTTGATATTGTCGTTAATTTAGCAGACCAGCCGATATTGTTACAAATTGTTATGAATTTATGTACAACCTCCTCACTTGGCTTAATACCATACTTACTCCATAAATTAAATAATATCTCCATTCTTTCTTTAAACTTATGTTTTTCTTTCAAACAGTATTCAATATAGGCACTGTATGTATGACTCAAAGGCCCGATGCCAGTCTTGAGACTAGCAATCAAATATTCATTTGCTAATTCTATTTTTCCAGAATTAAATAAATAAGAAATCAGTGCACTATATCCATCGCGAAGAAATTGTTTATCAGTCGCCTCAAATTCCTTTATAATTTTAATAGCATCTTGCCATCTGTCTATTTTACATAAAGCTATAACAAGTATATTACTCATAGAACAATCAAGCGATTGATATTGACTTGTAATATAATTGTATAATTTTAAAATATGATCCCTGTCTGCCGTCGTAATCGGATCTTCTTTCAGGTCATACAATTCCAAATATAAACCTATAGTAGTCACACTAGGATTATAGTTATTGCTCTCCAAAAATTTGTAGTAACATATTCCTACATCTGGATATTTTTCTTGTTTGCACATTTGCAGAATATAAGAGTCCACAATCAATGGTTTTAATTTCGACTCCATTACGTATTTCCTCATGCTTTCCCATGTCTCTTTCGGTGTATCGTTAGGTTGCATTAATACATTGGCAAACAGTTCCTTCCAAGTTGTATAAAACTGTTTATAATCTTTCCTCTTAAACGCAGAAAATTTCCTTGTACTTCTGACCATGTACAGTTGTAGTGTTTGACACAAGAACGAAATCATCTTTGTATACAACTTTCAACTTGGTTTGTATTTTACAAACACAACACTCTTGATCCCACAATTTTTTTTCAATGAATTCAAATTAGGTTACTCTGCTATACGCTATACTTTCTCGCTTACTTTCTAACCTCGAAAAAACATACTCTACAGTTTAGACATAATTTAATAATTACATAATTTATTTTGTTGTACACAAGGCAAATGAATTTTATTTCGACTCTGTTCAAGTGTAGATGCAATAAATTTCTCGTATTCGCCTTATTTTCGCCTTATTTATAACCCAAGAGTTCGAAGCCAATCGAAAATACACGTGGCTAAGGATTACACAATACGTATGTGTTTATTTGATACTATAGTATACAGTTACGGTATCAATTTCCATCACTATACGTTATGTGTATTACACTCTGAATACATGTACACAATGAATTGAGAATATAAAAATTTATTACAGTTTCATTAAAATTTTAAATAATTCATTTAAACGCACTAATATAATATATCAACTAATATGTCAATATAGTTTCAGTATACATTGAAATTAAATTTTTTAAGACTTATTTTATTATTCATATACATTAAATTAATCACTGTGAATATTACGTTACTGTACGTAATCCTATCATGTACATAACTATAAAATAATTTAAAGCATTTCTAAAGCTTGTTCTAATCTAAAGATGTGAGTCCTTTTTTTCATGAAATTTTCGAATGTTGTCGTTACACCTGACAAATTCCCAAATAAATGTATACCTTTGAAGAATATTTTATTTCGGATAATATTCAATAGAGATTGGCGGTTATCCAGTTTCCTCGTCTCTGTTGCAAAGTCACCGCGGCTTAACACGTGGTCCACGACGACGCACGGTTGTCGGACAGCTTATAAAAGAGACTGATAAAACCAGATACGACTCATTGTCAGTCTCGAGCTCCGCGTTCGCGCATCCCTTGCGGCCCAGTTTCTCTGTGAACCGCGATCGAGCGCGCCGCGGAATTCCTGCACGGTAAACGATTGGCAAGGTCGAGCAATACAGTGAAGAGAATACCTTCTGGCGTCTCGCAAGTGGCGGAATTGCGCCGTGGTAAGATAACAAACATCTGCAACAACAGCCAAAGTGCACGTGTGATTGGGAATTGTGCGAACAAACGAGAATAATAATCCACGAATCACTGCCGATCTCCGTCTCACGATCTTCTAACGGTGATAGTTTCTCGGAAATGGTGGAAGTTGCGCGAGACTATCGTCCAGCGAGGCTGGAAATTCACGAAAGTATGGAGGATTCATTTGTTTAAATTATCGCTGCTGCCTGGAGACTATTTTTAAATTGTAAAGGAGAAAGAAAGGGATTCGTGCTAATTAATCTTTTCGCATTAGCTCCTTATTTCGTTGTGAGACACTGTTGTGAAGTAATGATAATCACTCGTTCGAGAAATGAAGATTTACTACCGATGATTATCAATTACTACGGTTGTTATTTATAATTTCACTGACCTATAACTGAGGTTAAGTAGAGTTATCATCGAGATGCAGCTGAAAGAAATGAAAAAAACTAGTGCTCTGATGTCTATTTTACGTAATAGTTTACACTTTACAATGTTCAATGACGTGATCGAAGGATTATGGAATTATTGTTTTTAATCTTGAACATTATGTTGAATTGATCTTGAAATTGTTGTTGAAGTTATGATAGATAAGAAGAAGTTGGAACGGTTGGTTCTCGATATGACCCCCTTGAAATTGTCCGACTCTCGACCGCCCGTAAAATTAATATTAACTACAATCATGCTATCAGTTCGTAATGGTACGAGTGTTTATACCTGTATCAATTGAAACTTGAATATAATAAGCCAATGAAAACGTACAAGTATCTAGTTTTTAACAAATGTGGTACAGATTGTCTCTTAAACACAGCATTAATGAATCATATTATTTTGTTAATTATTGTGAACGGATGGAGACTAACACAACCAACATGGCGTTAGAAGGGGTAAACTTTAATGTTAGAAAGCAAAGTTTACGTGAAAGGAAACTATATTTCTTCATTTATGTGATAAAACTTAAAATTCTCTTCTATTTTACGAATAAATTTATTTATAAATAAAATATTTTTTAAAATACGTGTTACTTCTTGAGATGCCGTGTTTTCTTCTATACATTTAATGTGAGAATGTCTAAAGTTATGTTTCAAATTACGTTTCGATTTTCTCTAAATAATTTCCACGAAAGTCTTTCTTCCCTTTTTATAAATATCATTCAAGACATTCTAATAATTGCATCTGTAAAAATGAAAAGTGCATGTGTACTGCTCACTCTATACCGCAATGCAAATGTCTTCTTTATCCTAGAAAAGAAACTGTGACAGGATTACCAGGTTAATGTTATTAAAAGATGCCAGTGTAGACTTTAATCACGAGTAAATATCTCGCAACTCTTCTCGCGCGACCCATTGTTCTGTTGGATGAAAATTAATTTGTTAATGCCATTGTATCTCCACCAGCAAGTGCGCGCGATACGTTTTATCGAGTACGTTCTTAACTTCTCGCGAAACTGAAACGCGCTGACAGATACAAAGTTAGTTAGGGGCTTACGTCTTTAATTTACTCTAAAATTAATGTATCGTACAGGATGTATCCGACTTGATGGCACAATTATAAAGAGGGTTAAATACCTCCGTACGTGGAAAGATTTATGGACGAACTTAAAAATTTAGAATAACATTTCTCTGTCGGGGATGCCATTTTCGAGAATATAAAATTTGGAAATTCAATGAGTGCATTTGGTTAATTGGTAAATAAATACAATACGATTTGTACAGTTAACGGAAGATTATTATATATTATACATGAGAAAATTAATCGAAAATCTAAAGCGACATTATTTCGTTTGAAGAAACGATTATTTTGGATTTCTTTCTTGACACAAGATAATATTCTATCGATCGTGTCATTGTATTTATTTTTCAGCCAAATGTATGCTCGTCGAATTTTCAGCTTCCATTTTTTGTGGCCATTTCACATAAAAGAACATAAGAGAATAAGTTGGATAGATTCCTGATATTTTCTTCGAATAACACGTTATCATTCCGAGAAAAAGAACTGTTATCTTTCGAAGGATTGGAGCTTCCACTTCTCGTATGAAAGTCCTCGTACCCGTTCTTTTTATATAATGCGATAATAGTGAATTGTGAAACCTATTGGTCGATGAGACGATTAGTAATAAAAGTTGCTATCCATTGGTTACATTTTTTCAATTAATCGCGGTAGATAAGCCATCTAAAAATGTCCGCTTGATTCTTCATCAACAATCTGAAGGAAAATGAGTCACATATTCCACGTTCCTCTCAAACTGAAAATATCAGAAATAGTTTACTTTCTGAACTTTTCCTGATCTCGTTTCAAGCAAATAGTTATAATTGGATTAACACGTGCGACGAGATAGTCCACTGTTTGCTTAAAAAGTGATTTACTCAACGCGAGCAATAGATGATGTTGATCGTGCAAAATTCGTCACGATTATTATTGCCACACGGCATTTACATGGATGAGACAAGTGAAGCACTCTCACATCGTAAACAAATTTTTCTATCGAAAATTGTTCGCTCGAAGTATTAATATTTCTATCCTCATGCTTTTACATCTCTGAAAATTCTCCAGCCTGACCATTGCTTTCAGCAGAAACTAAATGACAGAATCGATCTAAACATAAAATTAAATCTTCACAATTTCCATTTATAAAAAATAAACAGTGAGAAATATTCAATTCAACAGGAAAGGTAGAAGAAATCTAAACGCGAAGCTACTTGTTTAATTCCGTAATTTTTATTTGCTTAGTTAGAACGTAGTTCAACGGAGGCGCCATAAAATCTTCGTTTATGGAGAACTACACGTCGGACTCGAGCGACTCGGATTCCAGTGCGAAGACACTGGACCTGTCCTACCTGATGCTCGACACGCAGCTGCTCAACGATCATTTCGTGAACACAAAAAACCCGGAGCACGTGGACACGTTGCTGCTGCACCAGAATCGGCTGACCAGCATTCCGCAAACCATAGTCAGGTTCACGAACTTGAACTCGTTGGATATATCGAACTGCGGCCTTTATCAGTTGCCAGAGTTCCTCGGCTACTGCCCCTTGTCCTGTTTGGTGGCCAAGCACAACAACTTGTCCAATGATTTTCTGCCCAAGAGCTTCCAAAATCTGTCTGGTCTGAGGGAGCTGAACCTCAGCGGGAACAGATTGACGGACTTCCCGCAGCAGATTCTCGAGCTGACGGACCTCAAGTACTTGTATTTGGGAGGCAATCATATCACTGAGATCAGCAAAGATGTTTGGAGACTGCAGAGGTATTTCCGTTAATCTCGATTATATTTTTCGCTTGATCGTATTTCTTCTTCTTTTGTTCCTTTTCTAATAGGCACGATGTTGCAATTTAATCCACATTTTGATTTAAATACACAAAGGCATCTGAGATGTGTCAAATCGGTTGGTAAATAATGAGAAAAAACTGTCTTGAAGAAACAAGGAAGCACTTTTTTTGCGTTGTTGATGCAAATAAACTTGAGGTTTTAGAAGCGCAGTAAAACAGATTGAAATTGAACATCGTTTGTCGATACATTAAATATCAAGAAAAATTCAATTTTCCTTTCAGATTGCACGTGTTATCGATGGGTGGGAACAGATTAACGGAAGTACCATCCACCTTGGGTGAACTGAAGTCCCTCCAGGCGTTGGTGTTGTGTGACAACATGCTGGAAAGCCTGCCCGGCTCCATTGCGAAGTTGACCAATTTGAAGTCGTTGCTACTTCACAAAAACAGACTGAGGACACTGCCTACAGAGATCATCACGCTGAAATGTCTGACAGAGGTAGCGTACGGCTGCTAAAGATAATGGTGGTCATTGCTACTAATGTGAAACAACCATTCAAAGCCCAGGGGGCTGTTTTTAAATCTTTTTAATTCCTTGTTACTTTTGCAAAATAATAGATTTCTATACTCGAGTGTCAGACTAATTCAAGTTTTTTATTTATACACATAGCCTTACTATTCTCGTTTTATTTTAGATGATGATGCGTGATTGGATTTCATAGAAAAATAAACTTTAATTGGTTTCGTTCTTAACGGTTTTGTAAACAAACCGATTATGTGAAAAAAACTTGGAGTAATCTGATTCTCAGCAACAGTTCTCTTATTAATACAATAGACAAATTTTAATTTGAAACTGCCAAGTTTCGATAAATGGAATTTCTGTTCTGTTCGGTTAGTTATCACTAAGGGATAATCCACTGGTCGTTCGATTCGTGTCAGACATGACGCATAATCCCCCGTCCCTGTTGGAATTGGCCGCCAGAGTGATCAAAACCAGCGAGATCCAATACGACGAGGAAAGTATACCCAGGAACCTGGTGGAGTATCTAAACAGCGGCCATCATTGCGTCAATCCGAAGTGTAGAGGTCAGCAGCTAGTCTTGTTCAAAGTTCAACGTTCTATCGACACGGCCATTGGCGACACCGATTTTTTCCCTCGTTGCAATCGGCCATTATCGCCGCTGCACTCAGCTATCGTTCACGCACGTTTTCTTTTCAGATATTCTTTCTACGTGTGTGAAATTCGCGGGAAAAACTGGAACCTGCGGCGAACAATCCTTGCTTGCTATGTTCGTTTCCTTTGAAAAGAAAGCGCGTTGTTTCGATTACGATGGATTCATGCGAAATGTTTCGTTAACCCCAATCGTTTTATGATTTTCTAAAAAAACTTGCTCAGTTTGTTAAATTTCAATTTCATGCTAGATGCTTGGATTTTTGAAAATTTTCAAAGCTCAGGATACATGCATTGCATAAAAGTTTATAGGTCAAATACGTATTATCTCTGAGGAGTTTAGATGACCACAATTGGCTATATATATATATATATATATATATATATATATATATATATATATATATATATATATATATATATATATTATTATAATATATTACAAATTAATTAATTAACATCGTGTATTTTTCGCGCACATTTATTCCACTAACGATGTAAAGTAATATTCTCTTCCAAATATGTTACATTTTTGTCGTTTGCATGTAAAAATTGTTAACTCGCTTTTTTTTTGCAGGAGTGTTTTTCAATAATAGAGTGGAACACGTGAAATTCGTCGACTTCTGCGGCAAGTATCGTCTGCCTCTGTTGCAGTACCTTTGCAGCAGGAAGTGCATAGCGTCGCGAGACGGTGACGAAGTAGTCAGCGGTGCGATGATTAGAAAAGTTCTGTTAGGATGATTATTACTATTGGTGCTTTGTATCCTCCCGTTATATCTTTCGTCCAAAGGAAATACGAAGGTTCGAACTGTTCTTTTTCCATAATGCGTTTCCGTCTTAGTTAGCTTAAATAAGAGTATCAGATTAAAAAAATCAAAGGTTAAAGATGTAACCACTGTTAAGAACTCGTATCCGTATGTTTTATGGTTGAATTTAAGTAATGCCGTCTATGATTTTCCGATAAATCTATCGCTATAAATATGTGGCATATAATTTTTCAAGACTAAATTTTAACAAGATTGAATAAACAAACAATCATCATTGCGATGTGACAGAACAACACGAGCAAAATAAAATTATTTGGGAAACTTAAGATGCGTTAATTTGGTTTAAAAAAATTTTACATTGAAAATATAGACAGTTAGGGTACGGATATAGTTATAAGACAGTCTGCAGATACAAAAGCACACGATAGATTATGACTTGAAACATATCGAATCTTTGGTCTCGAAAATTCGACCTGAAAAAGAAGCTACAATTTTCTAGTGAATTACTAGGCTGTTCGATTAGTTGATAAATTGCAAGGAAATCAAGATTAAAGCGTCTTTCAATGTTGGCTTCCTGGAACGAACTGCCATCTAATTAATGCGCGAATCTCTTTAGACGTGTACATTTATCCTGAACGTTTTATAAAATAAACACCCCACCAAGTTGATTCGCTCGTACATACTTACTTCGCGCCCCTTCTTCGTTGAGCTTAATCGTCGCGAATGAAACCGCAGTGTCTGTTAACGTTATCGTTTTATTGTTAAATAAACCACAAAATCTACAATAATAATAATAATCATATTATCATATAGAGTCTCCGTAGGAACGGAGGCGTTCGATCCTCGCTTAAAACACATCCACTGATTTATTTCTACAATTTATCGATTATCGACTATTCTCATGTGTGAACCGTGTAAAACTGAAAACATCCGACAAGTGAACGATAGCGAAGCGAACGATGTTATTCATTTATTTGTTTAATCATCGTGATCTCGTCGGTATAGAGTCGTTTAATATTCATAGAGAACATCGTTATTATTATTATTATTATTATTATTATTATTTTTTTTGCCATTTTTCAGTTTTTTTTAATAACTCGAAGTAAGTCGGTGACAATCTTCGTGAATATAGCAATATCGTAATAAGAGTTCGCTAGTGTATTTTTTCCATTTTCTTTCTGGTATTTTTTCCTTTTTTTGCTCCTTTTTCTTTTAATATCGCATATAGTGTCGCCGTGTTTTATTAATTACCTATACATACATATGCATATTCATATATATGCGCTCTGTTATTTTACACATTACATACATACACGCATACATATTATGTATGCAAACGCTTCGGTTTCGTTTTCCTCCCCACCCCAAGGTATATTTCTGCAGCGAACGAGTATTCTTTTTTCTCATACGCATCAGGCACTCCGTTCTCGCTCACACACAGTCACGCGTTCGTTTTTTCTTTTTGTTTCATTTCTTTTTTACGTCTCTCTCTTCTCCACCTCTCCCACCACGATCCTCCACGGATCACCGCGTTATGGTAATTTAAACGACTACGTCTATTACTCCCGCTGCTTCGTTTCGTTCCCTTGAATCCTCCTCTGACCCGTTTGGTACCGTCATCCTTCTCGCGGATTATCTATATGCATTATTAACACAATTTTTTCCTAGTACAGTTGCGAGTTAACGAGAACCCTCACGGTATGGCGTATTACGGGTTTTGTTTAGGTGAACGGTGCCGTCGATGACTTGAGTAGATGCGTTTATGGACGTTTCTGTTCCTTACTTTACAGAGTACGTATAGTAAAAACGAGGTTGTTATAGCTCACCGAGTAATCGTAGTTATTATCGAATCGACGAACAAGTGTTATGCTCCGATTTACCGTCGACTGTAGCCAGCAAGCGAATCCGATGAGCACTCCTCTGGCTTGCTGACTAGAATCGTCGCTGCGATAGATTTGTAAGTATAAGCACGAGAAATTGATTACAGTGAACGGGGCTCTAAGTATACACGCCGTCGTCGACTGTACTCAATTCAACTCATAGCTCGAGTAAGCGTATAATGGCTGGCGGACGACTATAACCAACTCGCAGTCGAGAGTAAGTAATCCAGAGACCGTCGACTACAGCCGATGAAGTTAACTTAGGTGAAAGACTTTTTAGTTCTAGACTATAATCGTCGCGACGCATGGGTTCAGCCACCGTGTACAGTGCGCGGATACAAGATCGATATCGCACATGCTGTTATAGTGCGACAACGGGTTTACCGTCACTCGACTCAAGCGAGTGTAATCGACGCCAGTATAGAAGGGTTGATCTGAGTCGACGTGTGGACCTAGCAGAGCAAACTATAGTCAGTGAGAAGCCACGCGAGACCGTTAACTGTAGTCAAATGTGCGGTAAGCACTCAACGTCTACGACTATACTTGGCTCGTAGACTTAAGTAGACAACTATATAGTACACGGCCATACCGGAAGGGACGAACACTCGTTTCACGGACAACCTGTGAACCTCTCGTCGACGTAATTACATCGCTATAACCTCTGTTCCTCCTTCTTTTGCTCTTGTTCCCCTATCTCGCTCCAACCGTTCGTGACTGACACTCTGTCGCTCGTTCTGTCGAGCGAGCATACTTGGTCACGTGGTCCAGCACAGGACCGGAGATCTCTAACAGACAGCGTGACTGTCGGGGAAGAGGATTGCGCGGATCGATTCGAGGCTGGCTGATCTCGAACGGAACTCAATCCCGGCGTGAATGCCACGCGAGTTACTGCTTCGCTTTAATTCGAAAAATCGAATAACGACGCCGTTCCAACTGTTGTGGAACCCTGTCGCGGGTATCGTCCGATGGGGTGAAAACGAAAAAAGCTTCAGAGGAACAACGAGGGGGACGATTCACGCTGAGGATGCACCGTTCCAAATTCGAGGAACATCTTGTCTCTTGTAACGTCAGAAACTAGATAATGGTCAAGTCTGTACGGTAGGAGCACACCTGGCATACTTCTGAAGAGGATGTCCTATAGTCGTAGTTCTACAAGCGAGTCTTCCAAGCGTACGGATACACAAGAGAAACAAAGGTTCATACAAAAGGCGATTCCAAGGGGATTAGTCGCGCTAGATGTAGCGCGTGCGCGTATCACGACTATAACTCGACTACTTATCGCAGAAACAGCAAACATTACCGCTAGTGAATTTACCGCTTATATTGCCACTGTTTTCTTCTTTTTTTTTTTTTGTTTTCTCCACAAAAAATATCTGGATCCCACTTTCCTTATTTATCGTACGGGATAGCAGTCTTCAACCGCGGAAACAGCAAGAGGTGTCTTAAGTATCGATCGTCCTGCGATGGCTACGCTCTCTTCGGTATACGATCTTTCGCCGTCTCATCGCTTCTTACCTTACGTGAAAAGGTAAAAAACACGGGAAAGTGGTTACGGACAGAATCGCTAGTGGTGCAAAAGTAAAAAGCTTATAAAAATTCGATCGCATTCGCCGCGGAGTCCGGCGAATGCCCCTCTAAAAATCTTGAGAACGCGACTCTCTCCTCGATTCACACCCTTTTGTCGCTTGTTTGCTTTGCGATCTTATTACCTTTGTTTCGTCTAACGTCTTTCGCTCTCTTCCTCTCTTTCTCTCTATGTACATGTACGATTTTTCGTGATCGAGATCGTAAAAGGGGTGCGTGCTGATCGAGTCTTAAGGCTACACGAGTTAAGTGTACAAATGTGAGTATGTTTCGAAGATGGGCAGGAGTACGCTCATTTAGTGTAGAGCCGTCACTCTAGTTTAGAGTGAACAGTTCTTCTGTCCCACGTTTTAAAGAGATGTCGTATATTTTTCTATAGTATGTTATAATTTAGACGTCCGAAAAATATGCGCCGCTGCGGAGATAAGAAATGTCACGCGGTCTGTGAAGTTTCGCTAATCGATTTCGTAAGTTAATCGTACGTAAAGACCGTTTCTAACTTATCGCCAAACAGACGAAATTCGTTGGAGTTAATTGGAGATCGTTGAACAGAATCGACGGTTATTTTCGAGCGACAGTCGTCGGTGAAGTCGTTAATCGAAACTTGCATCGTTCACCTGGTACTAATTTTAATTCTATTCACAGTTATTTATAACAAAAGAACATGCTGTAACAAACGTATAAGACACGTTACAAAACGAGATTAGCGTTGCGGATTACAGGGAACAGTGATACATTTCAGCCTGCATTACATCTGTGAAGTTTTAATACGAAATTTTTTTTTGTTGCATCACGTTTCTTCCCTGTTCGAATCTTACATGTGCCTCAAAGCAGAGAAGAAATGATAGAAATTACTTGTAAAAGGGAATGCACCCCTTTTTTTGTCTACACTTATTAAAACCAATTGAAAATATGATCGAATATTATTAGTTCATTTATTGGCGAATTTCGTATTAAATTACTCACACTTAAAATAATTTAAAAACGCGCGCGCGCGTGTGTGTGTGTGTCGTAGAAATATCGTAGTATATATACTTTGCAACAAAATCAGCTTACAGATATAAATTGTTTTTTTTCTTTTTAATTAATTACGGTTCTGCGATACGAAGAACCGAAAAACGATCGTAACAATGAACTACAATTTATCGTAGAATCCAAGCATTATGTTCATCAAGCATACAAATATCGGACATATACAGTGCTTAACTATTACTACTTTAGCCACGATCGTTCGGAACGTGCAATTCGAATACGAATGTTTCAATTCAATTCTCCCTCGTGAATGGTACGAACGATTAGTGGGCCGTCTCAGAGTCCTTGTAAATTTGGCGGAAAGAGTAGCTTTTAGCGAACAGTGGTATCGTTAAACTCCATATTTGAAGCACAGTCGTTCTAAACGAGGTTCTAGCATTTCACTTTTACGATAAGACTATTTCTTTTCATCGTTCTACTACGACGCTCGACAGGGGTATCGTAACTCTCTACGACGTCCAGGCTCGTCAGAAGCCTCGAGTGGAGCGTAAAATGAAATGAAAGACGTTAAGACATTTTCAAATCTCGCTCGACCGGTACAGCAGACGATTAATTATACGTATACTTCTCTCGCAAGTCTCTTCACTCTGCTTTTGTTTTCTCTCTCTTCTCTTTCCACGTATATACATATGCACACCACACACGCATACATATATGCATATATATACATATTAAATTACTTTATTAATTCTTTCTTTACACAATTATTACAATTTATTCACTAGATGATTCGAAAATGGTGCGCGACATGATGATATAGTGATAAGAAGACAAAGTAAAGAACAAAAAACTGGTGGTCTCTGCAGTGGTAACGGTGGTGAAAATGTCAGGCAAACGAGTGTAGTTGATCGAAGAATCAATTATTCTGCTTTCATTCTCCTCCCTTTCTGCCTAAAATCGCTCTTTTCACCCAGTTTTCTCTCTTTCTCGCATTCTTTCACACTCACTCACTCACACACACCCTCTCTCTCACTCACTCACTCACTCACTCACTCTCACTCTCTCTCTCTCTCTCTCTCTCTCTCTCTCTCTCTCTCTCTCTCTCTCTCCAACAATGCAGCAATTTTGTTAATTGCTATCGTTAAAAATTAATCTGCAGATATATATACGTAATTTAATTATGTAGACGTATGTATGTATATATCTATATACACACACACATGTAAGTATTTATATATATAGACTTTCAGTATTTTACACGGACTCTCGTCAACGAGCCAAAAACGTTATTTTACTATTATTCTGCAAATGTCTGCGTGTATCATGAGTGTCTCTTTGTGGATTTGTAGTCGAGTAGGATCTAAGTCTCTCAGAGTCTAATGGAAAAGCTAAATGAAATTAAAGGAAAAGAAAAAGTAAGAATAATGTTTGAATCGATCCACTAATAGTTAAATTCATCCAGTTCACCGTGGATTTGATCCCTTAAATTATACGATGACAGTGCACGTCTTCGTTCTTCCCGGACTACGAATTAACATTCTTCTAACCACGCTGAGATGATGTGCCAAACATGCAGTAACATGAAACATGAGAAATACCGAATCGGAATTGAATTTGTTTATTAATAGAATAATCACGACAATTAACCAACAACCTATGCTTCGAAAGCCATGCGTGCTTCTTTTCACGTGTTTTCGTCGTCGTCGACGAGTCTCAGCTATTCTCATTCTCTTCTTCTTTCTCTCCTCTCTTTGCTGTTCATTATCGATCGCGAAACCTTGAAACTTGTCACCACGATCCCGTTCGACGGATTCGTTCGTTCGTCTATTTTTTACCCTAAACGCACAAACCATCGCTTCGTATCCCAAGATGGCGGCTGAAGACACGTCGAAAGCCGGCTGCGTGTTGCACGAGCAGATAAATAGTATTTCAGTTTACGATTATCATGTTTATTTTCTTTCCATCACAAATTGAGAACTATACTTATATATAGTCTGTCGGAGTTTTTCAAAGCGTCCTCAATTGCTCGCCCATCCATAAATGTTCCGTTGTCGCATGGCGCGAGCGAAAAAAAAAAGAAACAGCTTCTGGAATATTAAGCGAACGCATAAACAACGGCTCTTTAAAAAGTTTAAACACAAATATATCTGTTTATTGCGAGGAAAAATTTCGTCTTCTTTTCCGGGAGATCAAAAAGTTAACGAGTAAATTTTAAAAGATGCGTGGTAAGTTCTTTTTGATAAAAAGTAAATTGGCCATTATTCTCGCGCTAACCCAATAAACGACAGATTCACGCGCAAAGAAATGCTGAAAGTATACCGCCATTGAAACCCGTTCCGTAATCGACAGTTGATTCGTCAATCCGTATTTACTTCGTCTTCCTTTATGAACAAACAAAAATGAAAAAAAAGAAAAAGGTCAGTGCAAAAGGAGAGACCGATTTGCTATTCAGTCGTCAGAGAACTCGAGGATTTTTTCGTTCCCTTCTTCTTCCGTATAATATTACACGAATAATAATGACGCGTTTCTCTTGCTTCTGCGTGTTCAGACTAGAGGAGAACCGAAATCGACAATAAATTCACTTAAACGTTCACTTAGCAACGAAGTACATTTCACCCAAGAGAAAAAGAATACCGTCTGCGTTAATCGTTTAAAAACATGATTTACATTACATATATCAACGTTCATAAAAACTCTGAAACGAATGTTCTTAGCATTTTTCTTTTTCTCTTTCACACTCGCACGTTCGCTACAACCGTTCACCCTATCCCACTCACTCTGCCTATCAATTGCCTACCATCTTGTTTCTGTTCTTTTTTATTGTTCTCCGACTCCTTTTCTTTACTTTTTTTTCTTTAATCAACAAGTTCGTCCTTTCTCTACAAAAAAGAAAAAAAGAAAGAGGAACTGAATAAATCGCTCGGTAATCGACTTACACCGACAGCCTCCCTTCTGTGGTTTCATGCGACGTGATATATGATATGTAGAAACGTGCAAAATGGCGGCTAACTCACGTGCGCCCGTCATGCCCAAAGAAAGGTCCAGCTGCACAGGGGTTTTTAAGCTTTTCGTTTTCACTGTTCCGAGGAAGAGAAATTGTTGTAGGTAAAAAAAAGAACGTACGTACTGTGCAAAGATAGAAAGTTGGTACGTGGAACTGTGTCGACGAGAGATCGATTTCCACGTGGCTGACTACACTAACGACACTGTGGGTCGCTGCTGTATTATTCGGAAGCTCGACGGTGTTATGCATCCGATACGACGTTATCGACAACGTTCAATAATGAAATTATACAATCTTAAACTCTCTTGCACAATAAACTACAATAACAATATTAACCACTATATAAAATTCATCAATGTTATCACTGAATTTTATAAGTGTTAAAATTTATAGATTATTGTACGAGAAGTCCCAAATCTTTGTAGTAACATTAGAGCTATCAGGTCTCGCAGGATCTACGCCAACGTGATGCGCATCCCTTCCGGTAGCCGATATTTCTAAGTGTGCGCAGTACGTACAAATCTCTTCGTACGTTTCTTCTTTCTCTTTCACCGTGACTAATTCTGCAAATACGACGGTAACGCAGTAGACGACGATCTTGGTCTTGAGAGAAGGCTCGATACGACTCGATCAAGGAACAACGAAGCCCCGTACGATTGCGCTTTCTTCCTCACGGGCATGTATAAGGTAGGCATGGTGATGCACATGTAAACATCATATACATCTATACGATTTGCTTACGAATCGGTTTTTTTTTACTCGTTTCGCCTGTCGTTTCACACACGCTGTCATGAAGGAAGCTGATGAGAAGAACGTTCAAAATACTTTCCACGTCGCTTCAATAAAGTCATTGTTTATACGGTCAGTTTTCTTTCTTTTTTTTTCTTTTTTTTTTAGTGATAATCACTCTCCGTAGAATCTACGCAGAGGTTCATCGCAAGAAATGAAAGGATCGCTTGACCGAAGCCGGGTGTCCACTAAAACTTGCGACAGAATGTACAAACAATAACCGTGTGGCGATTAAATTCGTAACGAACAGAGTACTAGAGTTAATTAGTTTTCTATACACTAAACAGAGGTGTAGCGATCCGAATCGTCCAGGCATAACTGACAATAGGCACGAACAAGTATGTTTCTCTCTCTATGTACTTGTGTGTGTGTGTGTGTATACGCGCGCGCGCGCGTATGTGTGTGTGTTTGGTGTCTTATATACGGTGTATCACTCTAGCGTGTTTCGACGATAGAAATTTTCGTCGCGTTTCATGGAAACCTTCCCCCTTTTTCTTGCTAACCGTGCTGGTATACGCGTCGCGAAAAATCGTCTTACGATAAATAGAGATTGTGCACGCAAATTGCTAATGTGTGTAAAACTGTGTCCATACATGTACGTATGTGTACCGATGTTCGACCGTGAGATTCACTGCTGTTTACGAATTTTAAACACAATACAAAGTATTCCAACGTGGCACGCGTGTACTTTGACGCTTTGTATACAACGATAATCATCTACGACCGTCGTCGTTCCCTTCGTTCTGGTTAAGAGAACGACGGACTTCCGGTTTCTTACACCTCATTCGCCGCGAGAAGTCTAATATTCTCTGCTCGTCCTTGAATTATTAAAATTCGTCGACGACTATGTCAAAAAGCTGATGACTCTTTTTAAACCGCGATGATCTTGTGTGCTGTGTATTTGCGTGTGTGTGTGTGTGTGTGCGCGTGTGTATTCTCGAATGATGAAATGACGACGACGTAAGCGGCGTAAAGGCGCTACTAGACACAGTGTATGACAGATTGCACATCATTTGCTTTTTCCTCAACTAGAAAAACTTGCCTTTCATTTATTTCGTGTTTCTTTTTTTTTCTCTTTTCTTTCTTTCTTCGTCCCATAGCGATTATTGTTTAAAAAGGTTTGCGGGCCAGTTCCTATTGGTGTGCGTGTGTATACGTGTATACACACATCGAATCGAATTTTTTTTGTTTCTTTTTTTTCCTAGCAATAAGGTGGCAATCAAGCGTTCGCGCACGTCACTGTGAATTTTCACGGGAGGGGAGGGGGGTGTTCTCAGGCGAACCCGTTACAGGGGGGAGGGGCAACCATCGTAATAATTAATAAATCCTAGAATATATTTTCGCCGTTCGTGTTCCAAGCGAACAAAGCTCAAAATACCACGCAGTATCGCCATTTGCATCGAGTTGAACGAATTTTCAAGCCGGGGAGCATGTTGCGTTTACGCGTGTGGCACGTTTCTCGGACATCCTCCTCAGAAGAGAATATCGGTCCTCTTTCCTTTCCTCCACCCTCTCCCCGTTCGTTCACTGTTTCACCGTACTCGAATACCCCGACTTTCCTTCCACTTTTCCACTCCTCTCGTTTCTTTTAAGGCTATGTTCCTATCGAATCGTGCAACTCTCGATTTCTCTCCTTTCCGTTCTGCTCCCTCGCCAACCACCTCCTCGCTCCCCTCCTTCGTTTCCGTTCTTCGTCACTCGTTTTCCTCCCTCTCGCGTGTGTTCTCGTCTGTTGTTTGATAAACGTTAAAAATAAAAAGCGCAGCTTAAGCCATGTTCGACTGGCCGGGGTCTGTGTTCTTTGAGGTGGACAGCGTGTTGGTGTTCACGTTATTATCACTAGAGTTACCGCTACTCCCAGCAACCGGTTCCGACTGGCTGCCGGAGTTCTCCGATGTTTGCATGTACTTCGGCTTTAGGATCGAATTCAGGGCCGGCTGAATTCGCAGCTCGTACTCGGTGAAGTTGAATAACGGCGGGAGTTCCCGGCCGTTCGGCAGCCGCGTCCCCTGCTCCCGGAGCTCGTCGAAGAACGGATGGGCGCACGCTTCCAGCGGCGTGATCCGACCGGACGGCGTGTATTCGAGCAGCCCGGCCACCAACTCCATCGCTTCTGATGGCGTGCGTGCCCTGAACACCTACAACAGTCATACATTCTGTTATTAGTCGAAGATTCCACAGGGACTTTCGCTCTCGGTGATGTGTCTATGATCCACCGACAAGGAGAGGCCTCGAAATGTCTAATGTTGTTAACTTTGATTAATGTTGACAATTTAGGATCACGTTGTCTTCTATTTCTTATATTTTTTATTTCTCAAAAGCTCTGAGAAGTTCTTCTCAATACCTTAGGGAAGCGAAGCGTTTTTTTCCAGTAGATGATCTAGATTTGATAATTTTATGCTTTGCACAATTTCTTTGGATCGACGAAAATTGATCGACTGATCTTTGATACTATGAACCGAGGAATTTTATATTAAACGAACGTGATTCCGGTTTCTGAACGTGTACAGATTTATTAAAGATGAACATGTTATTTCTGAACCTTCCCTTGCGAGCAGAGTCTATGGTAAGGGTAAGAAGTTTTATTTCTTCAAAACCAAATTGGCGAACAATTTCTGCTGTACTACTACATAATATACGCTTGCCAAATCATATATTAAGTAATGAACAATTTGTAGTCACTATTGACCATCAATTGCGAATCAACTTATCGCCATACTCAAATTAGTTGCATTTGGAAAATTGCAAATAACACGTCTGCTCAATGATTTTATTTTTGAATACCTTGAAAGGATTATACTTCTCACCATCACCATAGGAAGTAGCATAGCACAGCACAGACTAAATAAAATCCTACGATAGAAAGCAATGTAAAAAAGAAGAAAGAAAAGAAATACCGGCAGTAATACGTTGTGCTAAAAAAATTCGCTCGACACTTCGTACTCGATCAGTGTATTAGACATGTATCACAATATTAGTAATTATGAGATGCTTCGATTTGATACTTGTTCCAGTGTCAAGTTTTGCTTGTTTCGCAGAACTTTGTCGTTTCCTTTGCCTCTAATAAAACGTGGATAAAATTCTTTCAGACGAAAATAGGAAGCGTACCAATAAAATATTCGGAGGGCGCAACTAGTGGAATAAAAAAATAAACTCGGGTCTCACAGACGGTCAATCGGTTTCACAAGCAACCTCTGATCATTCGTTGCGACGTGTAAAACAGAAATAAAAAGGAAAAAAAATGGAGCGAAACTGTGTGGATAAACACGAATAAATGTATACAAATATTTACGGATACACGATACTTTTCTTCAACCACCAGAACATTAGAGTAAGTGATAGGTCGAGACGTTGAGCAACCATACATTGATAAAAGGTCAAGGTCTCTTTTATACTATCGCTGTCGATTAAAGGATTAGTAACGTTGTTAAGACGAAAAGATGATCAATGGCGACAATAACGATAACGATGATGATGATGATGATGATGATGATGATGATGATGATGATGATGATGATGATGATGATGATGATGATGAAGAAGACCATGACCACGATTATGAGATAGGGAAACGGATGCCGCACGCAAGTTCGAGATTTACGATGCGAAGAGTCGAAACGACGGTGGTTCATTTTATTTGTTCTCCGTTCGAATTAGCTTAGGTTCCGTTTGTTCTTATTTCTCTCGTTCGTTTACCGTTTTAGAGGCTGAAGATGATCGGTTACACTGGTTAGTAATATCACGGGCTAGAAAGAGAGAGAGAGAGAGAGAGAGAGAGAGAAAAAAAAGAAAAAAAAAGAAAGAGAAAGGAACGTTTGCCAGCCAATAAATGATAAAGAAACATTGCCTTTCCAACAAGGGACCACTTACTCTAATCTTTTGGTGCTCCATGGAACACTTTAGTCCACTCATTCGTTGAAGCATAAACTGTAACCACGAGTAACCATGTGTTGATGAATACTATTAGAGTCGAGTCGTGTAGCAAAACCGAAACTACATTTACATTTAGTTAGAACGAACACAGCCTTACCCTCAACGATTCCATCGCTACTTTTCGCATGCAACGTGGCTACGAGAGAGCTTACGAACGTCGTACTAACGACTGTACATGTCTCTTCGCAAAGGAGATCAAGTGAGATGTTCGCCTTTGTATCGATAGCAACTTTAGGGTAACTTCGGAACAAAATTTACCCGACATCCCCAAGCACAATAAAGTCTCCCACATCCAAAATGGACGACGTTACTTATCGTGCAAACAAACATTAGTCATTTACATCGAAATCATCAGGGAAATTGTCTCAGTGTGTTTAAACATTTCCTCTTGGTTGGTGGACCAATCCCGCTGCGTCTGATTGGAATGATTAGGTAAGTGATATTTTCAACAGACTGACGCGTTGTTAGAAGGCGTTTTATTCGGACGACACCGAGTGTTTGGATAACAAAGGGCTCTACTAACATATAAATGCGAATAACGATGTCTCTCGATCGGCAATTTGGCCACGAACGAGTCGCTTAAATCGGAAGCATCTCACCAGTTTCCCTCGTTAGTCACGGGAACGGAGAATGTGTACGCGCAGGTTTAGAAAGATCGACCGGTCCCGCGCGGTTGGTTACCTTTTGCCATGGGTGCGCCTTGATCTGTGGAAATTTGAACTCGGTGTAGTTGGGGTTCATCTCGCGTATCTGGTCGCGAGTAGGTGTCCCGAGGACCTTGATGATCTCGACCAGCTGATCCACGCCGCTATCGCCGGGGAATATCGGCTGACCCAGCAACAATTCCGCCACTACGCAACCTGCGCTCCACACGTCTACGAACACCGTCAAATCTTTCGGTTAGGATTGAATTACGCATTAATATATCGATTATTCTCAGCATTAAAAGTATGGAGGTTCTTTAATTTTTGAACCAGCCTTAAGCTATATTATATATCCGGTAGGCCATTATAATGATTTTTGAAATGATATAAGAAGATCATGGTACGAATGCGAAGATTGCGATGCGATATTATTAATTAATAAAGTATACGTTTTCGTACAAGTCACTAATAATATCATAGTAAGAAGCACCATGCACCAGTTTTACTCGCGTAAAAGGTAAATAAGGTTGTAGCAGGAAAGTTAAAAAAAAAAACTTAAAGTAAAAAAGTTGCGAGCAATTGGACCTGTTAGTAATGAAATCGAATTGTAATAGTAATGTATCTCGAATTGATATTGCTCGCAGCTTGTGGAATTTTTGTTAAGAAGGATGTGTGTACCAATTTTCGTGGTATAATCGATAGCACCAAAGATCAATTCGGGCGCGCGATAATAACGACTACAGATGTAAGACACGTTGGGCTCCCCTTTGACCAGGTGCTTGGCCGAGCCGAAATCACAGAGCTTCAGGACGCCGGATTCCGGGTCCAGCAGCAGATTCTGCGGTTTGATGTCCCTGTGACAGATCCCCAACGAGTGGATGTACGCCAGAGAGCGGAATAGTTGGTACATGTACAGCTGGAAACGTGCGAGTAATTATACTTTAATGTATAGTGATCAATTTGAAGGCGGGACGTTGCAAATCTAACTTGTTCGACGTTTGCATTCACGTGCCTATTTCGCTCTTAATAATATTCTTAATAAAAAATTGGACACTTCCAGCTTACCTTGATAAAATTGATCGGTATGGTCTGCTTGCTTTTGTTATAATGCCGAGCAACTTTGTACACAGTTTCGGGTATGTATTCCAGTACTAGATTCAGATAAACCTCGTCCTTCTAAAAGAAACCCGCGAGAACGATTTGTTAATACAAACCTAGAGACGATCGACGTGTACGCAAAGTAGTAGTGCGTTATGTCTCAAAGGTACACGCGGGTCGCAAGCAAAGTCTCTCGTATTTTTCTCTATTACTTTTTCTATTATTTGCTAATTTTTATATGGGCGCATTTGGTGCCTTACGATACGCATGTGGTGCCTTTGAACCGCAAACACACAATTCCCGAGAGATTATTTTCTATAACTAGCAAAGCTGCATTAGCCGGTATAGTCTGAGTGAAAGATAATTCCTATTGGCAATACGCATTCGGTTAAAATCTGATAATTCTCTTTAGACAACGAATTCCTTTTACTCAGGCTATAGACAGACCTCGGTATTAGTGTTCTACGATTATTCGCGATTCTGTGGGCCAATGAAAACGGCTCGCGTTAATCAGTCTATATGTAAGCAGAACTGCCTAAATTCTTTCAGAATGGATCTCTCTGTTCAAAACTACTGGGTACTCGCTTGTTCACTTACGTCCACGTGAAAAACTGCATTAGTCGCGTTTAAGATGTTCTACAAAATAACACAACAAGGTCGCATGCATTAAACTAAGAATGAACATATCCGGTGAAGAAAATGAAGAGGAGAAAATGAAGAGTAGAAAATCGTGGATAATTCGATAATGAATTCGATGAGAAGGATCGTGCGTTTCGAGTAAATAGCACGTTCGGTTTCAATCGAGTGTACGAAATCAATTAATTGACCGAAGGGCCGAGGGGAATGGTTACCTTGTCGCCGCTCGAGTAGAAGAAGTATTTCAGTTTCACGATGTTGCAGTGCTCGAGGCGCCGCATGATTTGTAACTCCCTGTTCTAGAAACAGAAAGGAATCCGATTAATCCATTGTAAGGGTATCCAGGATTAGATGCTGCTTGTTTAAGCGAGATCGTCACAGTATCGAAGAAAACGCTGGCCTTAAAAGCTCGGGGGAGTTCGTTTCTGAATCAGAGCTATGTTCAAGTTTGAAAGAGGACCAGTTTTGTTCAATTAAAAGTTAACCAGTGAGAATGTATGTGTTGAAACTGGTTGTCGAACAGAAGCGGAACAAACAGTTTGATGGTTAATTGGAAAATATAATAAGCGAATGAAGTAGAAATGGAAAATATAATAAGTGGCGACGTATCGAGTGCAAGTTTCTAAAATAAGTCTGATCGTTCCTCGTACCTTGAATCGTTTGTCCTGTAGAACCTTCTTGATGGCGACCAATTCTTCCGTATCACATAGTTTCGCCAGGTACACAACGCCGAAGCTGCCGTTACCGATTACTTTAGTGTCCGTATAGGAGATTTCTTGGGGACGATCCGGGCCCGCACCAGGTGTAGCCACCACCGCCGTCACTTTGTTGCCATCTCTATCTGCATTATACATCACACCGCCCATAGAAACAAGCGAAAACCAGAACGGTAAAGTACAATGAAAGTAAAAGGGCGCAGTGTGGATGTGGAGTATTTTTGTTGAAATCAGGAAGCGATTACTTTTCAATCAATCTCTAACAATGCGTTAACGCTAAAATTGAATCTCCATGTCATGTCGTTATTCGTGGAGATGAACATGAGGAGTTGATATGGCACGAAGAAACACAGTTCGCGGACACTGTGTCTAAACGTACTAGAGACGTATTAGACGTATTAGAGACACGTTGATTCCATTTCTCTTGTTATCTCCTTTTATTCTGCTTACATAACTAAGCGCCTCGTTTACCTTTCGACGGTATAACGATACGCGCACTCACATGGATTCGCTTGCATAATTTGATTATCTGGTATTAAAACAAAGAAGAATTCGGTATGTAAATTGCACGCGAACTTCCTCGAGTCTCCTGGTCTTCGCCTCAGGCTTCGCATTTCAAATACGACACGCCTTGCCAGTAAAGGGTTAATGTAATGAATTTCAATGGCTCTTTTAAAAATACTCCATACCATTCATCATGCGATTACTTATAAATGGGAAGGTTAAATGTGCGATATGCTATGTAGCTTGGCGGGTTGAAAGGAAATTGAGAAAGGTCGAGGAAAGGTTGTGTGGAACTTGAAGAAAATTTGAAAAGAAAAAAGGTTTTTATCCAGAGGAAGCACGCTTCTTTTAAACAGGCGAATCGTTTGTTTCCGACACGTACAACATTCGTTCACAACTCCTTCCGACTTGACAACAATCTCGCGCTGTTCTCGCGCTGGTCAGAGACGCGAAAGAATTCAGACAACAAGACGACGACGACGACGACACGTTTCGATCGGAGAAGTTGCATACAGCCGAAATAGCTGTGTCGAAAATAACGCAACGATCGAAAATAGCGTTCGAGTCCATTCAGTTTTATTGCGGAAAGACGTCTCTCCTCGTAGACGAGACGATCTTCCTGCGCATCATTTCAAGTTCTCCTTTCGTTCTCAGGTATTCGAGACGCGTATAAATCCTGCCCTATCAAATAGAACTGTACAGCCGCCGAGTGTAATATCCATGAACAACAAAAGATGAAGAGACGTAGTCGCTTGTTTCATAATTTACTTCGTAATTTCGTCTCGAATTTTTGATAAAACGAGTGATTAAGTGATTAAGCTTTACTTAATCAAATTTTCGAGTACGAATGTTAACGGTTAACTGTGAATCTATAAAAAAAAATTTCTATTTACGTTTGGAATGTATTAATTTTACGCGTTAATATTGGAATATTTATATGAATACGAAAACTCTGTAGTTCCCTAGACTAGACATGCTGAATTGACGTCACCATTATCGATAGTCAAAAACTGACATCACAACTAAAAAGGTGAAGGTTATACAATCTATTCATTTAGCTAAGAATGCTAAGAATGCTAAGAAGCTAAGAATTACCTCAAAACTTTGATGATAAAAAGAAATTACTCAAAGAATAAAATGTGCTTGAACGAATATTCAAAGGCAGGCATTCGGGGTCATCTATTACAGAAGAGATAATAAAAGCTGCATAAAATCAATTTTTTCCAAGACCACGGAATTTATCGTGATTGAAACAGAAATTCCAAGGGAATTAATATTAGCGATAAAAAATCTGCACTTTCGCTCATCATTTTTAAATATTCATTGCGTAATAATCTGAGCATAATTTTTAAACAATTATTGCGTATCGTAACCATGTGTAAAGCGTCCATTACGCAGATTCCTATCGAAATATAATAAATTTTTACGTCGCATCACATCAATTGTTTACTCAGATGTTATTTCAAAAGAAAATTTTTTTAATTAGTTAATTCTTGGCGAATTCGATAAGCATTTCAAACTTACAGAGTAAAATTATTATATTTTTTAACAAATTTTCATTTGCGTCTACAATCTCTCGAACATTGGATGTCTACGACGTGTTAAAATCCTAAGACGAAACTTGATTCAAAATTATATAATTATTCTTCAAAGGTTCCTGGATAGAGAGAATATCGTATGATTAATACCCGGGAGTAAATCGTCGAATTTGCATCGCTAGCAAACAACAAAAACATGGAGATTGTCTCGACATTAAAATATCGCAGTAAGAATCCTCCTTAAGAACGGCACCCATTAAATATAATATGGAGAAATGATAACCCCTAAAAACGACGGACCAAAAAATATTACCTTGCGGCTAATAGAATAAAAGAGAAGAAATTGCCTCTCGACTCTATCTCATAGCTGAAGAGCGACAGGGTTAACCTTGATAAGAAGCGACGCAGGATAATCCCGAGGACCGGTTCTCTCATTGAACCGCGGCTGAAAATAACCTCGCGCCATATAGTTCAGAGCGTGTGACGCGATCGAGGGATCGGAAATCGACGATCGCGATATCTTTCGTCGCGCTTTTACCCTCGCCGGAACCGACTCGACACCACGTGGACCATATGCTTTACTTCTTGACATTTCGCCAACATCTTTCCCTTCGGTTAACCTTTTCTCTTTCTTCGTATCATGGCTTCCCTTTCACCGTCGACGAGAGCTTCGATTGGGGTGAACCTCTGCGCGGTTAATCGGTCGTTGGTCTTTTCTTTTATTTTTTTTTTTTTTTTTTTTCTGTTCGACGCGGTCCGCATACGGCTTCAAGGTGAAGGGTGGTTACTAATTGGTACTTTCTAGGGAATTGTTCGGAATTTTCTAAATTGCTACCAAGTAAGTTGGTCCTTTGGTACAGGAATGTTTCAATTGTAATTATTATTTAAAGACTATTCTTTATGAAAATATAAGATACCGAGCGAAGGTAAATGCTGGAATTTTGCCATGAAAAATTCCCGTTTCTCAAAACTAATTAATTACTAATACTAATTACTAATAGACTGCAGATGCCAACGCGTACGTGGTTGGAAGACAAAATAAAAAAATATAGTACAATTGAACCAAACTTCCTGACTTCAGGCTAAAAACTGGAACAGTCACTTAGAGATAACATAGATTTTTCGGGGAAAGAAAATATCAGGATTATTCTTCCTCTAAATTGAAAAGAATCTGAAAAGCAAGTAAAAAACAGTGCCTAGACAAACAAATCGTAACGATCACTAATGCTAAAAATCAACGACTATGTAATTCGCAGCTCAAAGTCCCCGTTTATTCACCGTTTTGTTAGCGAAAAAAACAGTCCGGAGAAGAAACGAATCGTTTCTGTAAAGAACAACGTTCTCAAGAGATCAGTCAACTAACGTTCCCCGGTGTTCCGTGGGAAGGATCCTTATGGACGGGAGGGTGGCGCGAAACCGGGTCAAGTGGCGGCGATCTCTGGCAAATGCGTCGGCTAAATCCAGCCCGTGACAAAAAGTGCAACTGCGAGAAGCAAGGATCCGTCCCTCCTCTCTCACCGTTTAGCCGCGTTACCTTTTTCCCGGCAATCTTCTGACATTTTGCGGGGCACCCGAGCGATACCGGCGGGCTTCGGCTGAACGGACGCGCCGCTCAAAGCGATTGTCGGGGAGTACACGGGGCAGAATAATCGCGTCTCGTTTCAGCCCGAGACTCGCTGCGACGCGATGGACGGAAATAGAGTTCGGTGACGTGAATTGGAAAATATTGTCACGTGGTTTCAGACGCGTTGCGAACAAGCTTTATGCTTTCAGTTGAACTTTGTTTTCACCTACTTCAATTTCAATTTTTTCGTGTTCGTTAGCAAGCACGCCCCTAAAGCGTTTCTATTCAAGTTAAGAATAGTTCTGAGCTTTTCAAGATACCAAACCACCTTGACACGAGCACCTTAGTTAGCGATCTCAAGCCTGCACCTAAATACTCCACTTTTAAAGTTCGCGATGCAAGATCAAAAGCAAAGCTAGAATCGTTCGCAGCAGCTGTATAATATTTGAATATCATTCAAGAGAAACACTTTCATAATCAAATAAGTTCAAGTAGAAGAAACGTTCCTTGCGACAGACAGAAGTTTCCCAACGCATCTCTTCTAACCAGACCATACATAAATCCGTTACATTTTCACCGTTTTTATTTCTTAGACGAAACTAGATGCAGAAAACCCACAACTTCACTTTCGAGATGATCGAGTATCCCTGCCGCGCGTCAAAGGGGATGAACGATCGATCAATTTAAATCTATCTCCTCGCCGTTTTTCCTTGTCTCTTTCCAATTTCTTTTCCCATCCTTCTTCTCTCCTACCGCTCTATACGTCAACCTGACGCGTACCAAGCTTTTGACGTACGAACAAATAATTTACGTGGGTCGATGTGTAATATAATATAATAAAAATAAATATGAATAACAAGCGATAAATGTCAGTGGGTCGGTGTATTACTTCTCGTCGAACAGTTTTTCCTTCTTTGCCCGTACATTTCTAACCTTTCGCGTTTAAATGCCAGATTGCTTTGCAAAAGCGCGACAAATTTCTCGATGCGTTTAATCCACGATTCGAGTTCGATTCCGTTAAGCTTCGTTAAAAGCATCGTACTTTTAAGTCTATGAAATTTTCAAATAAAGTTAGCGAAATAATGGAAATAAATGTGAGAGAAGGCTGAATTCGAATTCATCAAGGAGCAAAAATAACGCAAGTAGCGACGAAACGACTAACACGTTTAAAAGGCAAGAATAATTAAAAATAAATAATTCATTATACTTTAAAATATTCCCAAAAGTGTGTGAGCCGAGTTTGAAAAAAAAAAAAAAAAAAAAAAAAAATATAAAAAACACAGGTCAAACTCGATGAGAGCAGCGAACAAATTATACCTGTGAATTTGTGCGTGGAAGTCCAATAGCGAATAGTAATTTCAAGGATAATTAGTTAATTTTTAAATGAGAAATAAATAGAATAAATAGAATAAATAGAATAAATAGAAAATTTCAGGAATATATCCAAAGCGTTTACAAAAGCATCTGTCTGTAATTTCTATCGTGTAATTACAAAAATCTATTAGCAGCTAAAGAAAAAGTGATGAGAGGAAACACACAAAAATTGAACACAGTTCGAAAAAAAAACTAGAGAGAAACTAAAAAATATGAATTCAGATTTGATCAATTGTAAAAAAATAAAAGCAGAAAATAAAAATTGAAAGTGTCCAAGTCTCGCGTAAGTATTGCCCCCTCCTCGATTCCAGAGAAAATGTTTACTGTTCGATTAGCAGCTCGTGTTCGCGGGAAATATTATTTCTGGTGGGCCTAAGAGAACCGGAGGCAGGATCCGGGGCAGCGCGATCGACTTACGTTTCTTGTTCTTCAGCCGGCGCAGGAACTTGCAGAACTTTTTGTACGCGGTGTTCGCCTCCTTGCTGCTGAGTTCCATAGCGCTCTTCGCCCTCTCATGCTTCTGCTGTCCAGACGGGCAGAATTTCGGGTAACGCCAGTGCTGGCAAGGCTCTGACCAGTCCAACGTGGCTGCGGGTGCCATTGTAGGGACGGCTTTGAGATCGAAGCCACAAGGAGTTGAAAAATAAATACTGGAGGACTCGCGCTCTAATAACGACGCCTGTTATATACTTTAGGAATAGCGGTGAATGATAAATTCGTAAAAAATAGTGATTTCTCGTTTAGAAATCTTCCAGCAGAATCACGAAAGCACTCGCGTTTATAAACACTAGTTTATAAATGGCAAATCCTCTGGCCGTGATCATTCAGTTTCCGAAATATTCACAAATACCAACATCAATTAGACATACGTCAAGACCATCGACGGTCGCGTTCAGTCTGTGGTTTCGCAACAATACCTCGGTTCCAGTGAATTCGGCGTAACGAGCGTCCCAAAGTCACCACCAACTGTTGATATCAACACCGCGCGAGTTACGGTGCAGGTCGCAGCTAGCAGGTTCGAGTCGACGGTTTCTCACGGCTCCGTTCCCGGTGGTCGTTATCATGGTTTCAAGAGGACGCTGGCCAGGTGATTTCGAATGATTCACGCGACAGCCACGCGGCAGACGGAAACCGTGCGGGCCTTCAACGATCGCACACGAATTCCTGCGTGCCACGAATCCCAGATAACTCGTAATCCCAGCCGCTTGGTTACGCATCACGATCGCGGCATTGTCCGCTGGCGATCGCCGATCGTCGCATATAAAAGTTCACTGGAATCCTGTTGATACGTCCTTCGATGGGACTGTGTCGCCTCGTCGTTCAGAGGGCTGACTTTGGAATTCCAGAGCTACCGGATTTCGCCGCCTCCATCACTCGTTACTACTTAACCCAGCACGTTTTCTACCACTGGATAATTAATTACCTTCTAATTAATTAATTCTTCGATTCCTCGTAATAGTCGTCGTTATAATTCTCATGTAGAACACACCATGCGTAAACGATGATGATTAAATCGTTTAACGTTTCCACTTATCCACAAACTTCAAATACGATCATTTACACCACGGGCAATATATAATCACATTTGAACAGCAACGTTTCTCGTGATGAGTCGCGCAGGAAGTTCTGCTGGCGACCGATTCGTTTCTGGATCGCACGATTGTCTCCGCGGCGTATCAGAAACGTTCTCGTTCCGCGGCTGCTCGGCACGCGACTAAACCGAACGCGCCGCCGATCGGCATTACCCAGCGGAAGAGTCGCTCTCGCAGCAGCGGGGTTGCGCGGGGTGCGCCGCGCTACGTAGAGGGGGATGGAGCGTCGTATCTACGACGTATCTACGTGTCTCTGTAGCCGCGAAACTACTGACCGACGAACGGTCCCCTCTTTTATTAGTAGCGTTTTGCCATTTCTCATTTTTATATGCTCCTCCGATAATGCTCGTGGAATTATTTTTCCTTTCTTCTTGGGTCTTTGTTCCAAATTTCTTTGTAGTTTTAATTTATCTCTACGTGTAAGCTTCGAAGCTAATTTTTCATTTCACTCCAAGCAATGCTAAACCAGTTTTGTGGTTTAGGGAAGAAAATTGGATTCGAATGACTCGCGAAACAGATTTAGTTTCGGTATTATAGGTCGTGTAGCGTCGTGTTAAAGCAGAAAAGTCGAGTACGTTCAAGTACAAATGGTTGTTACGACGGTGTTTTTGATAGAACGCGTGATTATAAATCAAGATATCTCTTGCTTCGTAACATTTTCTTAACAGCGGTCTTTATTCTGTTCTGGCGTACCAAGAACGCGTATTTCTTCTCCGCGCGCGCGCATTCAAAATCCGTTCACGAGCTTATCACATCTGCCAACGCTGGTACGTTACCGTTTAATGTAATTGAAGCGTTATTCATTTTCATCAGACTCGGATAAGATAATTAAAGTCTGCAATTAGTCGGATTAGATAATCAGCATCGAGCATGCTGTTCTTTCGAATAATCAAATATACGAAAAATTCTCTCAAACCGTTAAGCTCCTAAATTTGATCGTTTATCAATTTGATAACAGGATTGCTTTCAATTTTTAACTATTTTGGAATTCTTAACTCATTCGAGTCATTAAAACCCCTTGAAACCCAACCAAAATGGTATAACTCAATTAATTAATAATCATTCGACAAAATTCCATTTGCAGAACAAGATACACCTACACATTTCACCTACAAAATAAAACGAGCATTCGCAAAGTTCAGAAACGTAAAAATCGAACTCGAACCTATCGTTAATATTAAGCGAGCTTGCTAATCTCTACGGGAACTTAATTAAAAAACTTAGACATTCCTATAATGAAATTATTAAACCCATACAAACGAGTTAATTAGGTCCCAGTCGAGCGCACCCTAATTACCGACCTATATCTCTAATGTCGAACTGCGAACGTTGGACATGGCGAAACTGGCGAACCTCGCTAAAAGGATTAATAAGGAGCGACGAGGAACGAAGACGAATTTGCTCAGGTAGCGCAACCATCTGCGAGCGTGTTTCATTCGACTACGCGCGCGACACCAAAGGATTACCCGCGGATAAAGTCTATTTATAGTAGATCGTGCCGTCAATGACGGGCGCTACGCCGGATTTAAGTAGAACGTGCCAGTTTCGCGAAGGAGAATTCCGTTCGCCAGCCTACTGCCTCGGCTGCGTGGCAGAGCCATTGCTAGCCGCGCTCCGATATTTTTCATGATCTCACCTTTTGATTGTTTAAACGATCGTTGCTTAACCTCTTGACGCCTGTCGTAACGCGCGCCAGTTGTGTTTTCTGCGAACAGGTTCGTAGTATCCTTGAATGGTCGTTGACTATTCCACGATGTTAGCGTACTACGATGCACGAGGCACACGGGGCCGCCTTGCTTTTATTTTATGCAATTGCGTTCTTCTACTCCTGTTTTGGAACAAGACGAGCTACTACTAATTTCTACACTCTTTATCTTTTCATTCCCTTCCTTCTTACCGCAGAATTCTGTTTTTATTCGAGTAATTGAAATTACTAATTACCACATTCAGTATTTTTAAATATAAAGTATACATAACACTTGAATTTTGTTGCTTTCCAATTCATTTTTTACCAAAGACCCGTCACAGTCGATCGTTAAGAGGTTAGGATGATGATCAGTACCAAAATGGCTTCTGTCCGGAGTAACCTACAAATAATTCTCCGAACTTTCCGAGAACCGCTAAAATGTTCCCGAGTCGCGCTAAGTCGTTCGATGCATCAATATATCTCTGGTGTTTGAACACTGGTTAGAGGAGCCGCTATATTTAGCCCTAATAAGCAGATAACAGGCTGGTAACAGCGGAGGAATCGTTTCGCGCGTGAAACCTGCTCGCCGCGTTGCATACACCGTCGCGCGTTTACGCAAACAATTCCACCTTTGAACGCGTAAAAGTCACGTCGATTATTCCGGTTTGATAAAATTATTCGCTTCGATCGAGAAGAAGTATACGAGCGCCAGTTTAGACGGAGGAAAATAAAGAACGGAGACACGGTGTCCTTTCCTCGTGAGTAACCCGGCTACCGATGTCCTTGTTACCTAATTTCAACGATTCGGATGCTAATGGCGACCCCCCGCCCCGTCTGTGGTCGAGCTTTCGATATCGAAAGTGTACGCGACAGGCCTCGAAAGGATTCCAGGCTCGCTTCCGCGTGCAATTACGTCGACAACCGATGAGGTTGCTTTAAGTGTGCTCCTCGAATATCGATTAACCGTTCCGTGAAAGTCCCCCCCGTCGACAAATTTATTTGTTTACCATTTCTTGCACCGATCAAGATTATTCGTGCTCCGATGCGAATTTGAAACAACTCTGTTTTTTTAAGGCTTCGCGTGGAATATCTAACTCTATCTCTTTAAAATAACGTTAGAGCAACTACAGCGACTGAGACTACAACGTGGTTCGAATAAGTTCACTTATGGCGCCAATGCGCTCCAAAGGGTTCAGATATGAAATATCTAGGTCGTTTGAGTGCGTCATTAAGCACAAGTCATTATGGCACGCGTAGTCAGAGTGGAGGACCGTTATTCTTCAGTGTTTGAAAATTTTAGGATGTTCGTCATCTGAGTGCTCCAAGACGAAATTTACTTGTCATTTCACAAAACAATAGAAACAAAAATTGAAATATCCATTGTTTTTTCATCACGACAACGCGAACTTACAGTCGTGTTACACGTTAGTAACACATTATGACATTCTAGAAAATAATTCTTGAAAAACTGCTGGGAGGAAGAAATGGGTGTGCAAAAAATCACTGCGCAGAGGGTTAATACTTTGAATGCCATGCACGATGTATATAGAGGGGTGGCGCTAGCTTTTCTTGGATGATCGATAGACTACGTATAAACGTAATTCAGAAATTGGAACTCATATGAAGATTTTCTTTACCTTATAAATACTTTAATTATTTAGTATATTTGTATTCCTCTAAATTTAAGAAATATTTACAAGACGCAACATCTGACAATTGACTTTCAAACATTTGAAATTACCACCAAATTAATTCCTTTGGCAGAATTATCGATGAATTTCGAAACATTAAGTTTATTAATCTTACTGGTCAGTATAGTTTGAAGGCCGTACTGGCAGCTAAACGAAAAGTAAATTGGTGAAAAACGTAATTACTTTTCGACTTAGAATGAGTCTATAAGGGAATGGGTTTAATAATACTAAAGAAGGCGGTCGTACCAGGATGATGGATCGTTTCACTGTTTTCCGCGACTTTCTTCTACGATTCGTGAATTCTGCGCGGGGGGAACAGAAACCCGGCGGAGATTAATTTTCGATGAGACACGCAGTTCGCGATAAGGAAACCCGTTGGTTAGAATCGGTGGTTTATTCGCGGTAAGTATGTCGAAAGACGTGGTTCGAAGCGTCGCTGCTGGCTAACCGGACGATTTATAGCCGCGAGCGCAGCAGAAGCGGCGGAAGCTCATCGTCGATGGCGTGTCTATACCACCTACTACGGGGGCCGATGACACCAGAACGGGCCGGGAATTTCTAACTAAAGCAGAGGCCGATGGACTGCGTCGCCTACGCGGGGCTCTGTTATTATAAAGCTGCGCCGGTTGCAAGATCGATGAAACGGGGGATGATGGGGGTAAGAAGATTGTCGCGAGTGACGGGCTACCGTGTACGCGTTTTCAGGATAACGAGCTGCATGTTGGACAACGATGCGATGTTGGAAATCTCTCGAAGCTATTTAAATGTAATTGTGAATTTTTTTTATCAGACTTTAAGGAAGCAGAAGAATTCACCTGATTGGAGAACTTCGTATGCTCCGAGATAAGATTGATTCTTCGCTCGAGTATTCCGTGCCTCAGATTTGTATCGCGATAAACGAGACGTTGGGCACGGGATCGGGACAAATTTCAGTGTGTACTTAGCTGTTTCCACACATTCGTATCGATATCTTCAGACGGTCCGATAACAGGCCAGTGAAATGCTCATAGAATTTTGTCTCGATGCATAGGGTCTTCTCTATCGAGTAACACACGAGTCGCACTTTACCAAAGGCGACTTCTTCTTCTTTTTCTCCATTCAAACCGATCACCGTTCTTTGGTATTGTTATACCAAATTCGAATAGTTAATTGCGAGCAACGATAATGTTCCGCAACGAGTGTGAAGTCTCTTTAAAAAGGCGAAAAGTTTCGGGAATACCTCCAGGATATCGTTCTTCGAATTTATCTCCCGTCACGCGGTTCACGAGCGATAGAAATTTCAATAGGCCGCAGATAATCCGGAACTCGTCATAGCTGGTTTGGTTATCGAGCGTGTGTTTCTTTTTTTTATCGATACACGGGTATCGATCGCGGCCATTACGGGATAACCGTTCCACGAAACGTTATCACGGCTACACACATGGCGTATGTGAACTGTAGCTCGAAGAGGTTTAGAGCGTCGAACGAAATCGGAGTTTGCCACGGAAATAAATGCCGCAGGGGGTGGTTCCTTGGTACCACCTGCTCTTCTCCGTTTACGGTACCAATTATTCGGTACGCGTCACCAATTACTGTACATTCTTTTAAGGGACCTTGTAATGCTTACACGTTAAGAAGTAACGGCTTTTTTCTTTTTACGATTACATAAACAAAACTTTCCTCGACAGATTTAATTAGTAATTTGCTAACAGAATAAATGAATTTTTCGTTCTTCTTATGTTATGAGGTGAAAGTTATTGGCATTGTCTCCATTGAGGAGCAGTTGCAGGTGTGCAAAAGTACTGTATGTACTTTAACAAAGATTTGCTTGCTCACAGAGACAGACACGATTAGGATTCTATTAAGAAAAACGACAGGCAAACGATCTTCATGATTACTTTTAAATAATGTTCGTCAACAAACGCGTGTCACGCCTGTCCGTGACATTTACGAGTTCGTTACATAACTGGATGCTTTCATTCCAGAAGCGCTCGACGCTCTGAAGTGACGTTGCAGAAAACGCTTATTACACGCGAAGCAACAAATTGCAAACGAATCTCGATTTACGTTTTGTTAAGCGAGCACAAAACGCTGCGTTTACCTTTTCTCATAAAGAAAAGGTTATTGTAAAGTTATTGTTCCAGTAATTATCGCGTCGACGGACGCGATTATGAAATGACAATTGATTACGCGTGTGCACCGATCGAGGATGAATCGTTTTAAAAATACACCCTTGCGTTCCGTGGCTACTGGCAATTTAGCTGGGAAATCGCGAAACCGTTGGGGTTTATCATTTATTTTATACCGAGTCCCAAAGACCATCTGCGCGGAACGTATGTATTTGCATTCCGCTGACGCGACCACGTTGCGATAGCTTTGCAATTATTTTAGACCGCGGTGTACGTAACGTTCTTGTATTCGTAGCTTAGGGTTATCTGTTTGATATCAGTCGGAGCCGTGCGTTTACTGACGCCTAGACATTGTGCTAAATAACAGTTCGAGTTATGAAACTGTGAGAGGAAGAATGTGCAAGAGATGTTGCAAGCGTGGACTGTCTTTTCATTTCTTTTTATCGCAATTTTAGATTTTTTTATTTAAAAATCTTGCGTTACAGTTTTGGATATTTGTTAAGTTTGTTATCGGTCAATAATTTTTGTTCGTATCGCTGGGTGATGACACAACGATAATATACAATAAATACAAAATATTACCCCAAAGTATATAAAAAATTGCGCTTCCTACAGCGAATCGAAGTCTTGTACATTCTTCATTTTCACGAAACGAACGAAAAATAGAAAAATAGAAACGAAAATAAGAATCGTGTGCACTACGAGCGTATGGTTAATCTCGAGTTATGATCCGCAATGGCTCTGAGCAAAGTTCGCGCCTTATTCGAAGGAATACGATGTTCGCTAAAAAACGCTTAAAAAACACTCGAACAGTGGAAAGTATATTTATTATATGGGGACTCGTCTCGACGATTTCGATCACTGAATCGTTCGATAAATCGAGAAAAAAGACCATCGAGTAGCACTAGTGATAATCGAGATACCGTGGAGATAGTCACGTGTTCGATATCTGTTGCTATTCTCGCGACAAGTCTTTTCAAGTGACTTCAATTGCGAGTGTACACGCGGCACGTGTTCCGTTACGTAAAGTCCTCGAAAGAATACGTCGAGCACAGCCCCATTAATTGTCCCGTAATTGATTCGCCACGTACGCTTATCGGTGCATTGTACCTCGATGGAGCAGATACCCGCGGAACGCTCCTGGCAGTCTTAATTCCACGTTTACTCCGCGATTTTCCCCGAGTCAACTGGGAATAAAGAATCGTACCGCGAAAGGAAACTTGAAACAAACGTACCATTCTTTATTCTATTTATTTCTCTATCAAGAATTTCGACGAGAAATAAGATACCCGAAAGGGTTGAAAATTGGCTAGACGCGATGTTGAGAATAAACCCAGTGGACGGAACACCTGTTTCACATCGTCGCACGCCTCGTCGCTGTTAAGTTACGAGCAAGCCTCGCAGCTGATCGGCCGTATAAATAGATCGAACATGCATCGAACGGTTATTCTCGTTCGGGACCGATACACTTCGACTGGCGAGGACGCTGGAGATCGTCTGACGCAACGGCAACGCCATGCCCGTTTAGTCGCGATCGATCGGTTCGAACGGTTTTTAACGCGCTCGCGAGGAGACGCTGACGAGAATCGAGGAGATTCAATCGGCGTTTAATTCGTCGAATTGATTTCTGACGGCCAGAAATAGATCGTTCGGCCGTTGCATCACGTGCCGCGTTATCGTTCTCAGACTATTTTTTTTCTCAGCCGCATTAAAATTGCAATTAACTCGCCGAACGACAGGGACCGACATTCGACTGATTAAACCGGTCGTAATCGACCCGAATAAAACTAGCGTGGAAAAAAGTTCGCAGACACGTGCCTGCCAATTTATTTGCCAAGTACTCCTTCCGATTTTTTTTAGTGCACCGCGTATAGGATGCTTGAAAATTTTCTCTATGAATGAAATTCTATTTAAGTTATTTGCTTGAACGATTTCAAATCCGGGAACGGGAACGGGAACGGGAACAGCGTTATCTGCGAAGCTTCTAACGCGCGGACTATTTTACGCATTGTAACAGATCATTGGCGTTAGATCATTGGCTGTAACTTATGCGGACCACCCGTTCGCTGTTCAGTTTTGAAATACAGCGAACCAAGAACTGCAATTATAGTCCGTTCGTGTTTACTCGTCGTAATTACTGTTTGCTCGCACGTGGAGCGTTTTAAAGCTCGTTTTATGGGCCTGTAAATCTTCCGTGGCTGTATCTTTCGTTGAAAACGAGATGGAGTGTTTCGAGACAGAAAAAAACAATGGGGGAGACAGGGTGAGTGTTTGGTGCCCCGCGTGAAAAGGGTGAGAGGATATTTTGTGGGAAATTTGATTGTTGCGAACACTATTGCGATATCGATCCAGTAACCGAGATTTCTGACGAGTAGATTGAATTTGTGATTCCTAATCCTGATTTACGACTCCTGCGATTTGAAGGCAGACGAGTGTTTTGATTGAACTTTGAATATCAATTCCGTGTAAACATGTTTGTTTCCTCCGCCGGGGGAAAACTGGCACTTGAGATGAACATCGTTTAACTCTTGTTTGTATTATATCAAACATTTTTTTTTCTTTTTTTTTAAATAAACGACGATCCGACAATATTGTTTTTTTAGATAAATAATGATGATTCTACGCTCTAACGCGTACGTCGAATTATTATGTTAGACTATTCGCGTCGAAACCCTCAAATGCGAATGTTGCCACGAGGGTGAAGTTCCGAGGAACGCAGAGACCTAGACACGCTGCTCTGGACGCGGAACGAAATTTTAGGGCAAAGTTCGTTCGCACTAATCTAGATTCGGGATAGAGTTGGTAGACCCGTTCTGGCGCGTTTCCAGGTCTCTTCACGGGACCGGAAAGAGGCGCGCAGAGTCGGTTCAAAGGGTAGCGATTCTTTTCTTCATCCCTTGGAGGGCGTCGAGGGAAACGGACGATTTAACTTTTCCACGACCTAGCTATTTATTGGATCGGCTAGAAAGTGCTTTCGGTGTCATATAGTGTGAAATAAAATATATACATACAAAGAATAACACACTGAGCTTCCATATTTAAATACTACTGACCAAAAGGGATTAAAATATTGACAAGTAGAATATTGACCAAAAGGAATTAAAACAGTTAGGACGCTATCTATGTGTGAAGATCGAAAATACTTTCCTGCCAACTCGATAGTAATTACATAGCAATGGACGGTGAGATGATTGCAAGAACAATCTTTCGTTTTCACACATTTTTCTTGCAAGCTTTTTGGCACCGTTATTCTCCGACGAATGGAGACTTTATTTTTATCCTTCGCAAGAGGGCTCTTGGAACGCGGAGTTCTGCGGAAATTATATTTACTATTCCGAAAGTGTGACTTTTCTGTGAATAATGGCGCGGAATGTTTTAAACACAAAATATACAAGTAAAGTCGGATACTCGAATGAAGTTTAATGGAATACTTAATCCTTTGATAGAGCAATTTAAGAATAGAACAGAAAAGAATATACATCAGCGAATGTAATAGCTGTTTAATTTAATTTAAAGAAAATGGAAAAGAGATTATTTTCGGAAAAATTGCATAGCGAATCGTGTATTTAAATTCACGTATCTACCAGCAAACGATCTAACACGATCCCGGATGAAGTCAGCTGAAATTGGTTGTGGGCCGCGCAAGTGGCTAGCTGGTCGCAATTAAAGACAAAAGGGAGGTTGAAAGGGTTCCTTACGTCGGTGGTTCTATTTTCGTCTGGCAATTAGCGGGTTTGCTTGAAACGAGAAGCACCGCCGCGCTGGATTGACTCTCGAGGCACGTTGTTAGCTGTTTGGCGAAAATTCTTGTACGCGCGCCGCGCGGCAAATTACTTGTTTCAACGACAGATGTTCCGTGCGGATGATTATCCGACCGCGGGCAAACTGACTCGTACGATAAACGAGGAAAAATATAGTGAAAAGTATGGAAAATTGTTTTTCAATCGCTTCAATTAATTTTTGCATATTTCTTTGATCGACTCGAGGGCAGAGATCGAGAAAGGAAAGAACAAGTTCAAGGCCTGTTTCGAAAGGAATCGAATTAAGATGTCCGCGTAATTCCTCTCGAACGGATCCGCGGATACGCGTTTAATAATAGCCTCTTACGGGTAAGAGCAAAGCGAAATTACGGCGTTTCCAATAGTAAGCGATCAATAATAACGCGGACAGTCCCAGGGTCGCCTGGCGAACGTATGTTGCATATCCGTTTCTTCTCTCGAATTCTTCTGTTCTCTATGCTGCTATCGATACCTTTTTCTAGGTTTATTCTATTCTTTGGTATTACCAAGCCACCGTTTCGATTTCTCATTGCATACTATTCTCTGAACGCACAATACGTATTATATATTCAGACATCTTTTAAGTAAACTGTTCTTTCGCATGAACGAGGTCTAACAGAAATCCCCAATAAAACGTGACGTAAATCCGTGGTCCTAAAATTAAGATTCCCTCCCTCGAAACGTAATCAAATAATCACGAACACCGCAATGTTCTCGGAGAGATTTATTGTATCGTTTGTTCTTTAAATATTCTTGTTGCGACTGGAAACAGTCACTGAACATCAGAAATCTAATCTTTGCGAAACTTGACGTTCATCAAGAAACTCTTTACAACGTTTGCAAATTATTCCCGAAGAATAATGCGGGGCTAAATTTCCAAGAAATCGGCTGTTCGAGCGCTGCTCTTAAACGTTCGCGTAACAGGTAGTTAAAGATCAGAGCTGAGGTTACAAAACGTATGCCAATCGAAAACGAGTTCGAACATCACGCAGACAAATGCTCTTCTTTCGAGCTGCGCGCACACACAGTGTCAGTTCCTTCTATGATAATTACTTTTTTGTTTCTATCGCAGAAGAAACTTTACCTGCGACAACTTATCTGCTCGCGACAATATTAGAGATAACTGTTTCTTTTTAATTCGTTTCGTTTTTCTTTTGCAATTCTGATTACCTGACGTCATATTACGACATATTACTACATGTAAATATATAACTGAATTGTTAGGTTTGCCCCGTCGTAACGGGACAGCGGACATTCGCGAACAGGTCCGCGAAAATCTGCAGAAAGTAGTCGCAACGATCAAGGTTTCACTCAGAGCCGTATGGAATTCCATAAGAGCGTGCGCGGCACAAAAGAGAATTGCACAAGTCCTGAATATCGCGAATGCTGATATGCAATTCATCCCTGGTCTCGTTTTATGCAATTGGCGACACATTCCTACGCCTATATAAGAGAGGCGCGGGGACGCATTCGACATTAGAATTCGTGGACGTTTTCGGGTACACGCGACGAAAGAGCGCGTCAACGGAAGCCGTACTGACGCAAGATGCACCGACTCATTCGCTCTGATCGCTCGAATTCCGTGGGACCCCGTGGAATGCCAGTTGCGTAACTCTAACAATGTGCTCTCTCGTCTTTGAACTTGGTATCAATTGTTGCGTTTCGTTTTGTCTTTCAGAGTGCAATTTCAATGGATCAAGTATCTCCAGAGAGAAATTGATTCGCGATAATAATGTGGGTATTATTAGTTTTAACATTTTCCAACACCGAGTACTATTCATTTTTTATAATTTCGAGAAATAGGAACAAGCGAAAAAGCGAGTTATTTTTCATACCTCTCTAAAAATAAGGTAATTAAGAAAGGAAAGAAATATGAATTTACAGTTAAAAGATTAGCACGTATACCACAATTATAATTATTCTAATCGTGCCTAAAATATACGCACCGAGAGTCTAAGAACGTATAACAATGTCGAATCACAGCGATTCAATGCCTCTTACAAAAAGAAAAAGTAAAGAAAAGAGGAATCGAGAATTAATAAATTATCCGCTAAGTATTCAAGGAATTACTCTCAGCTTCTTTTATACTAGCTTTTACACTAGCACCACGAGACAAAGAGGCGGGCAATTCCCCCGCGATTGAGGTTCCAAGAAATCGAGGCAGAAGCAGAAGCGGCTTCAGGAACGGGACGTGACTAGGCCAGATGAAATTCTTGGCAACCCGCGTGACACGACGAGCCACGGGGAAATCGTCGAAACCGTGTTCGAGGAGTTTCTAGGTTAGGTTGGTACACGCTCGATTGCCCTGCGCGATCGATCTGCGCACTATACGCGGTTCAACGATGATTTTCTACCGGGTTTCTGGCATCCGTTCGGGAAAACTGCGCTCTGTAAATTTTGCTTACGTCAAATCGATTGATATACGTATATTCACGTTTCGATGGAACGTTCCGCGTGGTAATCGCGGACATTCGACAGCCGACGAATTGTGCCTGGGGTATGAATCAACAAATAAAACGCATCTAACGTCGATACGAAACCTAATTGATCGACGTATTACCTAACGTTTGTTTTCCTGGACCCTCGAACGTTTCGCGTGATTGTTTGCAAATCTTCATCGCGAGATGATCGTTAAATCGTCCGCATCGATGTGGAAGTAAAAACTTTTTTACGTCTCATTGTTTACTTGCGATGAACAGTTTTTTCATTCCACTAACTACAGAGAACAATTTCGATTTCGATTATGTTAATATATTGAATGTTAAAATATTGAAAAATGTAACCCCGATACGTGTGCGAGAAGTTTCGTTCGATCGAGATACAAAATATTACAAGATTTCGAAATATAGTTTCCCAATAATAAAATATTTTAGTAAACAGGAAATTATTCTGCATAAAATCCGCAATTTTTGGCATGTGGGACCATTTTCATATCCAATTTTGAATTATGTTGATGGTCTACGAGCATCCATAAAATACATATATAATATAAAGCATTGCGGCTGGGAATAGATTGCTCGATCATCCTCTTCAGTTTTAGCGATACAGGAACTATTTCATTGTACTATTCTAAATGCTTTCTGTTATTTTTAGAGTTATTATAATTAGAGGACCTGGTTTTTGTATAGAAGATCAATTATTATTTTACTGATTTACTAACAGCGGTTTGAATTTTCTACAGATCCGCTAAAACTTTCTTGGAAGGGTGACTATTTAGTTTGGAAGTCCCTCTGGCTATTAAATATAAAATTCTGGCAGAAACACGTTAACATCGGTTCTCTTAGAACGGTGGTAACTCTGAGAACTCGATTTGGCAATTTTCCCGTGTTAAAGTGCAACGTAATATAGGATTTTCAAAAACAAGCTAGCTAATGACCCGTTTTCTTTGATCGTTTATTCAGAAGAGGCTGAATGTTCTCGGAACATTGTTCAGTCTTCTCGAGAGTGTCTTCTTCTCGGAACGTTCTACCTTCAGATTTCAGTTTTTGTTCGTTTCTGGAAATTCGAGCTGAGAGTAGACACTCGATCAATGTCAGAGGCTTCTCGCGTTGCAAAACGATTTAATCGCTCTTTTTACAAATCTTTCGTAATTGATACGTCGATGTGGTTCTGCCAACACATTTAGCAGACAACAAAGAATCAGTTAACTGTAACGCTTAAACTTATTGGTAAACTGTCTGTTGCGTAAAAAAATGCTTCAAGCCACTTGTTTGAAACATATTTTTATACAACACAGAGAGTACACGGTAAAAGGTGTTACAATTAAATAATATGAAAAAAATACAAAGATATGCCAACTCCTTTATTCACTAATAATTACTTAATTAGGTTAGTTTCCACAATTTATCATGTTTTTTGATTATCAATGATAGGACTTGGTGTATCGGAAGCAGCGACGATCAGGCGCGGAGGAGGCGGTTTTCCGCGGGCAATCGCGGTCAGATAAAAACGGACGCACTGCCACGTAACCGCGATGGCAAAGTTCAAATTTAGCGGCACGTGCTGGATAATAATTTCCAGCTGAAGAGAAAGAGTCGGCGGCAACGACACACGAGGTCTCACCGCGCTATAATTAAACGAACCAGCTGAATAGAACGTTGATTCGAAAGAAAATCGGTGTTTGTGAACGCAAAACCAAGGACGACGGAAAAGTCGGTAGGTTGGACGACGAATAAATGCGTCTAAATTCGGCGACGTCACCTCTGACGTTTCCAACCGAACGTAACTAATAATTCTTTGTAACAATGACGTCAGAAATAACGGAAAGGCTGAAATGGTTCTTATTAAACGCTCGAGTTACTGCAAATTCGAGGAAAGTTATGTCTCAACGTTACTTGGTTTCTCTTTACTTCTGAGATCATTAGCGGCTTTCTTTAAATAATAGAGGAACTACAGGCAGGATGCATATTATATTTGAAGTAAAAAAACATTTTCATTTTACGGTAATTGCATTTCATCGTATTTATTTAAATGTCTAGAAAATGACAATTTATTTTTTTCTTATTTTTGCCATTTTGTCGACTTGAAGTTTTGCAAAAAGTATTGCATGTAATTATATTTCGCACTGTGCGGTACTGTAACGGTTTCTAAACACAGATTGCAATCGAACAAATGCCCTGATGATTCGAAATGGGAGAGCATCTATACGCCTGGTCCCGAAGGCGCCAAGTTTTAGCGGAGAACCGGAGAAATAATGGCGACTTTACGAGCTGTTCCTTTCTTCCGATCCGGTTTGCTGGCCAAAGGTAGAACACTAGCAAAAATGGCGATAACGCCATGACTATTAATAGAACGAACCAGTTCTATCGCCGTAGGCGATGCCCTCGAAAATAACCCGGGCTCTCCTCGAAATCGCGTTAACATTTCTGCGAATGATCCACGCTCGTTCCGAGCTACCAAATGCGTGCGATACTTATCGCTGTCGAAAGCCACCGGAGAGAGGCTATTGACTCGAATCGCAAAATCTCATAAAGAATCACGACAGAAAAGTATCTAGAAAGGGTGTGTGTGATTGTTTCGAGAAAATCTCTCGTTTTCTAATGGATCTCACTGAATTACGAACAAGTAATGAAATAGAATGTTTGAAACAAAATTTATCCTTACAGAAATAGCTGAAAATGTTGGCCATCCTGGCGAGAACATAATGTTGCCCTTTTAATTAAATTTCTAAAAAGCAACTAACTTCTGATTTCTTCCGAATATACAATTGATTTAAATATGACTCCACTGATATTACAGTGGAAACTACAGTGAGAAAATTCAAAGTCGATTTTCTCAAACACAAAGCCTGAAATGAAAAATAGTTATTCTATATTTTCGACTTATTTTTTCATTCACACATTTTTTCACCAGTTACGGATCATTACGGATCATACCACATAATTTCCAACCAAATCACAGTGTCAATTGAAATAGATTTACGAAACTTCAGCTTCGAGCAAGTTCCTGCGCGGCTCGCAGGTAGCTTCGATTCAATGGGTATGAACGTGAAAGCCACGAGATACCGGGAACGATCACCCATAAATCAATGGATGGACGAAGGAGGTAGATCATTTCGATTCGTAGCTGAACGTTCGGAAACGTGACGGGGAACGCACCGATAAATCACGTTGACTCTAGCACTATTCCTACCAGGACCGGTCAAATGACCGTTTTTAAATTTTCAATTGGAATTTCCTACATTCAACGTATGTGAATCGCCTTTAAACTTTACCACTTTTCCTCATATATATGTATGATATATTTTTCAGTATTCACTTATTTTTTTATTGTTTATTTTCCGAGAAAAATTTGTAGTCTGTCTTACCTACCACGACCGGTCATTTGACCGGTAGTACGATTTATACATTTTTGTAATAGTTTCTCTCTAAAACTCAATTCCAAAACTATAAAGTCGTTACAAACGAAAGGTAATGTAGTTATGACACGATTTTATCCGATAAGTGCCTTCCAGAAAATTGCGATAGACGGAACTGTTTGGCAGGAAGTAAAAATAGGGTCTAATCCTGGAAGAGCATCTGGTCATAATATTTTTAGGGAAAAATCAGGCCCGACTGGGTATAGTAAACGTAATATTATGAAAGGCGAAGTTAGGACGGCATTTTCTGTGATAATTGATAAGAATATAATCGAACTTATAAGAAAGTGCACAGAGGCAGAGGCATTTAGAGTGTTGGGATATAAATGGGAACTGTCTACTGCAAAGTTATATGCATTTTTTGCAATTCTGTATGCACGCGGCGCATATGAGGCTAAGAATATAGATATAGCACTTCTATGGAACAAAAAGTGGGGCCCGCCTTTTTTCTCAAATACTATGAGTAGACATGACTTTACGGAGATTATGAGATTTATTCGATTTGACGACAGAAATCAACGAAGCCAACGGTTACAAACCGATAAATTTGCTATGATTTCCGAAGTTTGGTACAAGTTTATTGACAACAGTCAAAATTGTTATAAACCAGGACCATATATTACTATTGACGAACAATTGTTTCCAACGAAAGCAAGGTGTAGATTCACTCAATACATGCCCAATAAACCGGACAAATTTGGTATAAAATTTTGGTTAGCATCCGATGTACGTAGCAAATATATAATAAACGGCTTTCCTTATTTGGGAAAAGATGAAAGTAGAGAACCCTCAGTTCCTCTTGGAGAGTTTGTTACTATGAAATTAGCAGAACCGTATGTAGGATGCGGAAGAAATATAACCACGGACAACTTTTTTACAAGCCTACCTTTAGCAACAAAACTTTTAGCAAAAAATACTACGATTGTTGGGACAATTAGAGCGAATAGAAAAGAGCTACCAAGACTGGCAAAACTGAAAAATGACGACATGGCACTTTTTTCAACCAAAATCTATCGCCCAAATAATTGTATGTTGACAGTTTACAAAGCCAAACCAAGAAAGAAAGTTCTAATTCTCAGTTCAATGCACAACTCCGTACAAATTGAAAAAAATGAAACCCGAACACCGGAGACAATTCAATTATATAATAGCACCAAGTTTGGCGTAGATGTGACCGACCAAATGGCCAGAAATTATTCGGTAAAATCTAAATCTCGGAGATGGCCTTTGCAAGTATTTTTTAATATCTTGGATTTAGCCGGGATAAATGCATGGGTGTTATATAAAGAAACTACGGGGGGAGAAATTACAAGACAGGAATTTCTATTTCAATTGGCAGAAGAACTTGCCATCGAATACCAACAAGAGCTCGGCAAAGAAAATCAACCAATACCCATCGCAAGTACAAGTACAGGTTCTCGTGAACGGAAAACATGTCAGATAAGGTATTGTAAGGATAACAAGACGAACAAAATCTGTCTAATATGTAAAAAGTACGTATGCGGAAAATGTACAGTTGAGAAGCCCATTTGTAAAAAATGCGACGAAAAAGAATAAAATGTAGATTATGTACTCGTGAATAAAAGAAAATATATTTTTATACTGGTAAGCTGGCTATTGGTCTGCATTCAACATTGAAAAATATAAGTTGTGAAAGACCGGTCATTTGACCAGCCGCGGTAGGAATAGGTGTACGTGAAGTGTCGGTAGGAATAGTGCTAGAACGTAAGAGCACCTGATGAACTGACGGGGTCCCAGGAACGACCGTCCGATCGTTTCGATTTATATTGACTTTCAATGCAACATTTTCATCCGCATATTCATCGAAAAGTTATGAGCTTCGGTCGAAAATAATAATAAGACTTTTTTAATAATAAGACTTTTTCGTGAAGTTTAGAAATATTTTTTAGAGGATTCATCGCATAAATGGATCTTACTGGCACAAATTTAAAAAGATCAACTTATTTCAGTTAATTAATAATATTCCACGCTGAAAGATTATAAGCTAGCGTTAAGAAAGGTTACTTGAACATTTCTAGTACATATTCAATTTGAATTAAAAAAGATACTTCTTCCTTTGAAGGTACGTTGCAAGCGCGCGCGCGCGCGCGCGCACACACACACACACACACACACATTTTGCGAAGTGTACACTCGCTTTTAAAAATAAAGTTGCTGTTTCCGTTATTCTTCAAACTTTAATGCTTATTACCCAACAAACTTCCATTCAACCATTTTCACGCACCTACTACCGACCGTTTCAACGTGTGAAGTTCATAGTTTACTGATTTACACTCATGGTTTTCCTCTTTCTTTATTTTTTTTCTCGCTGAACGTTCCAGTTTGTTTTAGGCTGTGAAATATCAAGCACTGAAAAGTAGGAAATCCGAGTGGTTTTATTACCAGTTTAAAATAGATTGCTTGTAATATCAATGAAATCTTTAGTCAGGGAACCGTGAACGTACGCGTATATCAACGTGAGTTTCAAAAATTTCATAACAAAGACGAGACGTTCGAAAACGAGGAAAGTCGCGATAGTTGTTGCAAGCGTTTTCGAAGGACTTCACAATTCTATGCTACGATAATAAGTAAACTATTTTAGAATTAATGATAAAGCTGCGATTATTTATGGATGCGTTTGAATATAGAAAAGAAAAGTAGCATTAAATTCATGATAATGCCGGATTATCGATGATCGAATCTGATTACGAGATCCAACGGCAGTCTGGAACTCGTGAATTTTAATTATTCCACGTTACCGCCGCAACACCTGTGACCTCTCACGTCGGATCAGTCATTACAATCCAACCCATGGAAAATTTTAATAAACGCATATTATGACGCGTCAAATATGCGCGTCAAAGGTGTTGAACAAAGGCGTTAGGTTTGTTTGAGTATCGATCAGACGCGAGAAATTTAGTGAATACCCGTCGCTATCAGAATTTCTAGACTTTGCGATAATTAATGATTCTCGCACAGAATGCAAACATAAATATATGTTTCAATTAGCTTTAATTTTATATGCAATCGATTTATTTCTCCTCCCAATCTATCGCCGATTTAAAAAATATTGTAGAAACATTTAAATTTATGCATTTAGCTAATTTCACGCCAATAGCTACGAACGTTGTCGAGATTTAAAATTCGATAGGTTATTTCATTCATCAACATCGTGAAAGAACTCAATTAATTCGATTAATAAAAAGTTTGGTATTTAATTGACGCGACGGAAATAGCAGAATTCGCTCAATCGAATCCACGACCCTGAGAATCGTTTGACGAATGAATTCGAGAGTTTCGTGACCGATCGCGGTGTGTATCGCACGACGATTACTTTTCCAGTCCATTCAACTGATCTTGCCCGATTTAACCTAGAAGATATATTCTCAAAGAGTAGCATTTATTCGCTCGATATCTCTTCGATACACTTAATTGCAAACAGCAAGCCATTATTTTTGTTCGCACAATTGGATGACTCGTATCCGATGTCTGAGCGCACAGACGTGTTCGGAATTTTTTCGTCTCGTACCCACGATAACCTTATCGTGGCAGATACTTTGCTGAAGTGAGGAAAAAGTCGTAAATACGGAGCGAAGGATCGCGGTAAAAATGGATAAAATGGAAAAGCAACAAAGAAAGAAAAATTGAAAATCTAAGAATGACAACGAAAGAGAAGAATTATTGCTCAATGTACCGAGGCTCTCGCTCATAAATATTAGAATTGAGTCGCATTTAAGTTTGGAGATGGACAAAATTAACGTTTAAAGATATAGGAACGTATTCGCAACATGAAGTAATATAGTTAAAAAAAATCAGTTGAGCAATGGATAGACGTTTCGAACAATCCTGAATTCTCCTCGATTTCTTGAAACTGCATCGCGGCGAAAAACCTAAAAATAGGCTAGCCTGCGGAGGGTTAAAGTTCGCCAAGAGGCAAATACGAGGAATTCCCACGGGCGAATCAATCGTACGATCCGGTAAGCCTGACACCAGCCAGCGTGTGGGAAAATCCCATTGTACTCTATCGAATTCGCGCTGGAGACGTAAAAGTCGATCGGAATCCAATTGCACCGGCCAATCGGAACGCGGTATCGACCCGGGTCGGGGGGCCGAGCGTCTATTATACTAACCGGCTTGCGAGCACTCGTTCGCTGCGCCCCTGTTTCTCACCTGTGGCCGGGGGCGAGTTTTAACCTCGGGTAACGCCATTGTGTCAGGCTCTACGGCACACGTAAGGATTCCGGGGATCCAGGATTACCAGAAGCTCGACAGGCATCTAACGTGGCTCGTTACGGAGTCGATGAAACAACACTGTCCGCCGATTTTAGCCCCGTCACGTACACGCGATTCCAGCCCAGACCACGCGTTGGTCACGTGTAAACCTGGCGAGAAATTTACCGCACGACCGTGGATCTGGTCTGGTGGCTCTTGGGAGATTTCCGATCTCGGTCTCGCGGGCTGGCTAGATCTGCAGACTGGAGTCAGTCATGAATTGCAAATTATCCCGACGGTGGCTGGAAACCTTCTGCGTTTTCGTAGAATTCCACTTATCCCTGCTGGTAATACCTTCGATCACTGTTAGGCTTTCTCTATGCTAAACCCGTGTCCCTGTCGACTCTCGGAAAGATGACAGACCCACGCGAGACAGAGGAGAGGATCCGGCGTCGACTGCCGATGAAAACGCAACGTCGACGACAACGAATCCTTTGTTCGAAAGGATACAACAGACCGTGTGACGGAAATTGAAACGGTAATGCAACTGTGGACCGAGGCGAGATACGCGCGAGACTTATGGCTGCCTTGTTTGTATGCACAACGATTACTGTTGACCTACAGCAACCGTCTTTGAGGATCTTGGCCGCAAGCCATGAACTTTTGGAAAAAGCTTTGACACTTTGCCAGCATCCAGTTAGTTTCTTTAAGGATCAGGAAATCCACTGTGTCGGTAAATCGGCTGCAACATATAATCATTATGCAATGCAGCATCCGCGATAGTCTGAAATATCTGCCCTTGAGTCTCTCGTCCCTCTGTTACGAACGCAATTTTCGATCCGTAGCATTTTCGTCGTAACCGTGAATAACCAACCAAACATCGGCAATCAAATCATTCGGGAGATCCGTATCGCGAGATGATCCCGCGAGCGAGGGCGGACACCGAGGGAATTACGGGCAAGCATGTTATCGACTGTGATCAATAAGAACGAGGTCGTGGTGCCGGGATTAATTCGAAATCACTCGAGGGTAATAGATCAGAGCGGATAATGGTATTGGAGCCCGGCGAGAGAGTTCACCAGGGAGCCCTGCCACTGAGCCACTCGACGCGGCGAGCATGAATGGAGAAAGGTGAACGCATGTTCGTCAAGGGCGGCCTCGTGAACAGCTGATTCGTTCTCGACGCGATGACAAATCAATGGAACCCGGGCCAGATGTTCGCGTGGAGAGAATCTGCGCTGGAATTCTCCCGCGGGAGCGTAAGACGCGGGAAACGGGATGGCACGCGACTCGTGGCAAACACGGGCTGCCCCGCGGGGAGGATCGCTACATCGCGACGTTAGACTGGATTATATACACAGGCTCCCCGTGCCGCGTCCCGTCTATTTTCCGCTAACTCTGCTTTCGAGTCCTCGGCGAATGCACGGGGACACGTGTTCGACATCTGGATGGGTAACCGTGATCGTGGTAACTTTCTTAAAATAGAGCCGATACCTTCGAGATCGCGTTTAGTCTGGCTGAAAGAATCTTTCGAGGAATTGGAATAATTGATGTCGATAAGATGGTTGATGTGATCACGAGCGACTAATGATTTGATAGCTACAAACTATTGACTGGTTTTTAGTATTTGGATTATTGCTGCGAACGAAGTTTGTTCGCCATAGACTGACTACTAGTGACTCGGATCGACGTAAAATTATAGTGGTTCTTGTACTCGCTGGTAGAGGGCTACAAGTTCTTGTCGTTCGTACATTTCATAATTAATGCTTAGTTTCTTTTCATAATGTTTGCAATACTAGCTTTTCTAAGTAGTTTGCGTTTCGTTTTTCCATTAACGTGAAAGGAAAAGGAAACCTTGAACGTTTGCAAGCACGTTCGTTAAAGATCCAAGTACTAAAAACTAGACAAAACAATCGTCCTTCCCATTCTATTTTTATAAGTAGTCACGTTTAAGGTTCCTTACTTTCTGAAGTATACGAATAGCGTCTACAGTAGCAATCGGAGTGTTACCTTTTTTTAAAGTTACACCACCAGCCGGATGACCTGAAAATGAAACAATAAACGAAACTGCGGCATTTCAACATAACAAAATAAATCTAATCATATAAATGCTATAACAACTATGTATCGTGTCTCGAATACGTACAACAAAGGCGTGCTCCGCTAATTTCAAGTCAATAAGAAAATTCAACTCGGAAAGCGTGCCCGTTTGAATTGCATTTTTTGTAATTAGCGTAACACAACTAAAACAGATCGTGAGAAGCTGTCATGTGTTTTGTCGACTGTCCACCGAAGAGAGCGGGTATTCGTGAATATTGAAAATAAATAAGGGGAAGGCGGGCGGGGGGTGAGTCGCGAGATTCCACGAGGTTATTCGCGGACGCGCGTTCTACTTTACTAACCGAGAATAAGCAGTTATCCGTAAGGTGGGGGCGCCACTTAACGCGAGGAAAGTGGCGCCGCTTTCGGTCGCCAGTCATTATTAATCAACCATCGGTGTGGGCGCAAAATGGCGTCACTGGAGAAGCGATCAACCGCGCCTTCTTAGGTACGATTTACTTTTCTCTGACAAATGACTAACACGTGGCACGGAAAGATACAACGCGTCGATGGGTAACAAAACCCGTGTTGACCGTGTTGACCGTTTTGACCGTTCGAATGATATTAAACAGTTACGAAAAAATATGTATTTGTAGGTTAGGTAAAGGATGATGCTTTGGATTTTTAGACAGATCTGTTCTCCAGCGACAGTTCGTTCAACTTTAAGTTGCGGAGATTACAGTCAAGGTCGGCACGCCGGCAGCTGCTGTTGAAAATAGAAGACCGAGTACAGAGGGGAACAATAGTTTCCGAGCGGCCGTCGGCGAGTAACTTCCGCAAGTTCGTCAAATCAAATTGTACGGGCTGTCGAGGGCGTCTGTGTACACGGACCGTGCTGCGCTCGTGAAATTGATCGCGAAACTTTAACGGCGGTCATTTAGAACGTAATGCTATTGAGATCAGGCCCTAGATTTCCCTAATCCTCTACTTCGATCACGGGTTCAATTCCGGTGACCTTGCTCGACCTTAAAGGGAATAACCTACTCTCGATGCAATTAGACAAGCTGTGTTTTGTTTTTAATCACTTCCGTTGAACTCTAGAATTTTAACATTAAAATCTTTGTACATTCAAGTATGATAAAAAAATCACTTTGTGGATGCATACGTGCACGCGCAAATGTTATTTGTAAACATTTTTCTACGTTAGAAAGTAAAGAAAACACCGCGTAGGATTTTTCTCCCGACGAATCGTCCTCTGTATTAAATCATAAATTTCATAAATCTTTTCCTTCGAGAGTTTACGAAAAAAGCCTGTTAAGGTAGAAATTATATTCCGAATTTCTGGCTAGATTCATCACCGAAAGGTTATCCGTATTATAACAACGGGCTAGCAGACCGAAAGATATTCGATGTGACAAGATCCAGAGAAAGGAATCGATGATACGAAGGAAACTGCGGAAAGAGGGATTGATGGAAAGTCCTCTGGTGGCGAGCACGGGAGCTGCTGCCACACCCAATTTGCTCCACATCTAGAAGATGTATAGTACTTCCTGTTTCGTACCATGGTGACTCCTATCCTCACCAGCACGCAACAATTCCACTTTCGATACCACGTACACCGACCAACACATTCAAACCCCATCAGCTTCTCCGGTTCTCTGTCAACTACCACTTAACCGTTAATATTTACACACTAATTACACGTTTCCTTGCCACCGTATTCCATGCACCCTACTACATCATGCCGCAGGACCATATTTACCGATGCTCCTAACGACCGTCACCCTTATCATCACAAGAGAAACCCAAATAATGTCTCAGTCGCTACCAATAATGGTCGCTTGGCCAATTCAAAGTAAGCAAACGTACAACCATGTCCGTATCCTGAAGAGGCAAATAACGAGTGCACACCGGCACTCCGCAATTGATATCTCCGAACGATAGTAACGAGAAGTAAATAGTTCCCGCGTGATTACATACCAATCGATCAGAGTACGCGTTCGAGAAGCATAGTCGATAAAAAGCATTGGCAAGAAAACGAGCTTACATTGCAAACGATTGAATGTCCCAAGCGAACGGAACGACGCGGCGAAAGATGAAACGACCGTTCGCCAGTTTGGACGATCGAATAAACAGCTAGCGCCGCTTCTGTCCGCCTTTGTTCTCCGCCCGATTCGCGACATCGATCCGTAGCCAATGCATAGAGAAACGTTTCTTTTATCAAAGAACAACCGAAGGAATGGGTCAAAGGGCGCGGGCAACAACACCGGCGAGGAAAGCAGCGTCACGCTCACGGACACCTGGCTCGCCTTTGCTCAGCCCTCGCCATTCTTGGCCAGCCTTTGTCTCCGCTGCGCCTTCCACTTTGGTGAAATTGGCGTCGGTTTCCGGGCCAGAAAACGGAGACGCTCTCCACCCACGACGGGAGTTCCCCGCGACACTACGTCCGCGCGAAGAACTCGATGGCGAACTGTGCCACGGGGCGCGCGCGGGTTGAGGGTGGAAACGGCAGAGAGACGGGGAGTCAACGAGCTCGCCTCTCGTCGGGACCAGTAACATAACCCGGCGGGGTTGACCTTGCGCCCGGAAAAACAAGTTGCTTGGCCTGCAACCAGATTCTCGCGTTATTAATAAATCCAAAAATGCGCGGCTGATCCGCGTTCATTATCTTTCGACGGTGTATTCCAAGTTCTGGAGCGCACGAGGCCGGAATCTTGGCTTTCGATACCGTCGTTGGCCGTTCCTTTCGTGACGCGACGAATGACCTTGTCTTCGAAGACCTTATGGGGTCGAAAAATTTCGCGGAAATTTATAGTGCGTTTGTTTCTGTTTCGAATTGATTTCCGAATTCTCGCTTTTCAGGATTTCTCTAAGGGGATTCTGATTGCGAGATCTTTGCTTGATTTCTTAACTCTGTCTTTGAACTTTCCGATTGGGACAGTGGAAGTTCATTAAAGGAACCTGTCGAAAAATTCCAGTCGAAAAACGTTAAATTCCATTTGATTTTTCAACACTTCGATTTTATCCTTAAACATTGATAATGTTTAACGATTAAGTTAATTAAGCTCGACAGCAGAATTAATTAAAATTTTAGTTAGAAGACATAAAAATTCCACTTATTGCAGCTTCTTTGGATCTTCCTGAGAGATCTCACATTTTCGAACCGAATATCCATCGAATCTCAGAATCTTGTTTAGCAATTTTCCCACAGAATCGTTAGCACTAGCCTGATTTTGAAACAGCAAATGATTTCTATTTACACCCCCGAAGAAACGAACCCTCTAATCGTGTCTACCGCTTTCTCTGACCTCGCGTGTCATTCGCGCGAATCTATCGCAGCTCTGCTTAGAAGCACTAAAATACCATTTTCATCGATCGCGCAATTTTTTCTCTCACGCCAGAGTGTACTACTCCGAGCAGCTATCAACAGCGCTTCCGATTGTGCGAGAAGATTCCGTTACACAACGGCGTAGATAAACAGCAATTTTTCTGCATCTGGTGTTACGTGGAAGGCGATTTGTTTCGATGAAGGAAGGCTGCCAATTAATTAATTGTCGCTGGGAATACGGTTTCCATTGCGATCCGAACTGAATTCGTATGCACACGTAACGGAGAGGATTAAATTGAGGGATGATGAATCTACTACTGCTCACGTCATGTATTTATTGTAGTACAGAGAAAAATCGTCTGTCGATAACCAGAAACGTAAGATACGATGGATAGAGAGGTACGAATTTATTTTATCAAATTCTCCATTTATAGTTGCAAATAAATGTTAGTATAATATGTAAGAACGTAAGGTTTGCAAATATCGAACGAAAGTTAAATGGTATCTTGTATGAAAAATGATCGATACGATCTTACGATAAACTCTTTGTTGTACGAAATAAATTTTCTTTATAAAACTGTATAATTTTAGACGTATTTGAAGCGATACTCCATATATTACTATCTACAAGCACCTTTCAATGAAAGCATACAAATTTCTTGTTATTGCAAATTTCTTGTTATTGCAGTAGAATCTATCAAGAAAATAAATATCTGACCTGTGAGTAGACTCGTGAGCTGTATATTTCTATAAAATCCATGTTTCAACAAATATTTTCAGAACAAGCTTCCGTCCTTCCCTAAATATTACTCTTAAACATTATCAGTGATGGAATCAATTGAGGAACACTTCGTTAGCATTAAAAATAGTTTCATGTCCATTCGGAATGGCAAGTCACGGATGGCACCGCGGTAGAGAAGAAAGCCGTCGTCTGGTCTAAGCACTTAATTAACGAGGTAAAATGAGCACGATTCGTCGTCGGTGGGACACGTTTCTTTCGTTTCGGGGCGAACGCTCGGCCCACGCGTCGACGCGTGGAAACGTCGGAAACGTCCGCGGGATTGTCCCGAAAATTGATAGAAAACACGGATGCCTCGGATGTAACGTTCGTGAGGCGCCTACGAAGCTCGCAGAAAACGAGATGGTTCGACGCGATCGAGGCGTGTTCACGATACGGCGGTGAGTCGGCCGGATGAATATTTAATTAATTTATGCGACGCGTATACGTGGGCCGGCCGACAAATGCCGTCTAATGGGGAAAATTTCAATGGCGGAACGCGGTCCGCTTGAAAACGCAAGATTTATAGGTGCCGGGTTACGATGCGCTTGGATGCAGCGTGTTTCGAAGAACGGACGCGCGGGATGTCTCATTTTAATATGCTAATGACTGCGCACCTTGGAATCTGTACTGAATCGGAAACATCAAGGATTGTGGAAGAAGGTAATGGAAACTTTTTAACCAACAAGAAGGGTTGGAATTGCCTCATTGATTTCCAATAAATGGTACATGCATATGCATGAGATGCACCGCGTCAAATGAATGAACGGGGCGTGTTATTTTTATTCCGTTTTAATTTTGTCTTTATAGCGCTGAAATTAAAATAATTGTTTCAAATTGCTGACTTTCGATAGTCGCGAATACGTGAGAGATGGAAAATGATATTTTCTATCAAATTTTCTAACACTGGAAAATACAATAATAAATTCCTAATGTCTTATACAAAAAATCGAAGAATGCCAGGAATTACATGATAAATCTAACAAGCATATTTTGCAGTTTAAATAATTATTATTCAAAAGAGACTTCGTACTTTTATTTCCCATTTTCCCCCTCTTAATATAGATAAGATTGTCTTATTTCTCAGCAACTGTGGGAAACCTGAATCTCGATAGGACGATAAGATTGGCGCAAGCATTGTTCGAAGACTTGAAGGTGACGATCATTTAATGATTTCTAAATCGTACTTCGATTATTAGAGAAGTCAGCTATAACCGGTTACGCGAGTACTATCATTAGATCGGTAGCAGGTAATCAAATTTCATGGTAGATTGAGCCCCCTTATGACTAGCTTCGTTTATCCATTTTTATACGCGAACGCTTCTCGAAATCAATATGATCCCAGCGCTATAATTAGCAAATTGATATATGTTGCTTCTAAAACGAAATTTCACCGAGAACGGCCATCACTCCAGCTAGTCGTTAGACCGCCATTAATGTAAGCTTTTATTTCACCCCTTCGCTTCATTGTAATATGCCCCACTCTCGAGTTAAAAAAAATTGCGTGCAACTGAGTTCTCTAGGAAAAACTCTCCGAGTTTTGCGAAAAAAATTGCAAATCGTTTGTCAGTTAATAAGACAAAAAACTTGAAACTTAATTTTTTGTAAAGTTGTACATATTCTTGCCACACACAAGCAGATAGTCTGTATACGACATATATTACATGTCGTAATTGAATATAATTGAATTGAATCTGAATTTTTGGAAAAACGAATCAAGATTTCCCGCTCGGATAAAAGTCGCATTAGCCAGCGCGACGATTCTCAACGAGCACGCGATAACCTCTGAATGGACGAAAGAAGGCGATAATGTACGAGCTTGTCGCACGTAAAAAAGCTCGAACTGCGTCGCAGAATTTGCAAAATTCCGACGCGTGATGTAAAACTCTATCTGTATCATAGATTACTTTCACGAACCTTTCCTACAACACTTTTACCCGGAACGAATAATATAAAGAACGTTTAAGTTCTTCTGCACGTGTAAGTTTTCTTGGTTACGCAACTATATTTTTTCATTCCTTTTCATTTCTCCTATTATTTTAGGCTTCCTTATTCTATAATCGATGACGCGGTCCGTTACTGTGCGTGCGATTTAAAAATGAGTCTCTTAGTTAATGGAAGAGGGTGAAAACTAGATTTCAGAGCGAAATTAGAGAGCAAATTAGATTTTAGAGTATCTGGAAAGTCGAGGACTATTGCTGGTTAAGCGTACAAAAATTGAGCTGCATTATGACTTGACGTCATTTCGAATTATTGTACTTCAACATGCTTTGTAAAGCCAATATATTATGATATTACAATCAAAACAAGATAATAAGGAACAAAATTTTTAATTACTTTTTAAATATCCTTTCTTTATAATAATCTAGTTAGTAATAGGATTACTTAAATAATAATTATAAATTTTATAAACAACCCAGCACTACTAAAGGATTTATACAAATAATTCCAGCTTCGTTTCCCCAGAGAGCAAGCTCAGGTAAAAAATTGAACCGTCCCAATGGAATACCTACGATCCATCAACATTCGCAGTCTTAGACAGAGTTAATTTCCAAAACCACGTCCACTCTGCGTAACGAATTGGCAGAGGAGATTCTGGCGGCTAGAACTACCGAAATCCTTTCTCGGAACGTGGCGATGCGTCTTCGACAAATTAGAAAGTCGGCTCGGTCAAATTTGCCTGGCGAGGAACGTTTCTTCTTTCTTGTTATGTACCGCTCGAAACGGGGCGCGATACTCGCGGAAGAAAGTCGAACGGGAAACGATCGTCGCGGTGGCTAGCGATTAGCCGGCAATTAAAAACCTATTACCGTCAACTAATTAGCTTTTAATAGCAGAAATTTTCACTTACAAAATGTCCCCCAATTTCATCGTCGCGTTTCAGGAAATGGTATTTAAAGAAATTAATCGCACTGGTTAAATGTGGGAAATTGACAAAGTTGCTATTTAAAATCAGGGTCAGAGACCGAAAGTACACCGTAGGTATATAACTGTGGAAGATAATGCATGTTTTACGAACAAATATGGACATTTTTACTCGAATAATCGACGCTTTGTGCGCTTTACAAATTATCGTTCCCTCTGATAGTAGAGAGCACTTATTATAAGTTGAATTATTATAATTCGTGGCGTAACAGGCGCGTGGACATCCATCATTTTTTTCTTCTTTAAATATTGTAATTTTTTTACGTAATCAATCAATGATTGTATAACATTTTCGTTGTACAAGTTTACGAATAAAGTTCAGCTTTCGTTTAACGCTGCTCGAAGCAGACAACAGACGTAAAATCGAGCGCACATTCGGTTATTTGTAAATTGCAAACTGTGGGAAAAGTGTAGGTATTTCTATACGATATTAATTTAATGTCAAAATGAACAATGCGCGCGAGTCATGGTATTGTATTTTAATGCTGATTTACGAGTTGCCAATCGTAGAAGATGATTCGGCATAAATTGCTGCACTTTTAATATTAACTCGCGTGTATAGAGTCGATTAACATGCGACTATATAATTCTTATTTCAATCTAGGTAAACTTGACCAGGTTTTAACCAAGGCGTGTTTAATAGATTCTGGTTAATTCGAACGATCAGGTACTCAAACAGAGAGATACGTATAAGGCTAGACGATTAGCGAGGTTAACACAGTAAATAACAGAGCGTTTAACACGCTCGAAATGTATTGACAAAATATATTGACACGGTATGTGGGATACGAAGAGCGAATGTCCGCTCGAATGTCAATACGCGACTATCGGAATTTCGGGTTCATCTATCAATATAAAGTTCCTCTTTTGTTGTTCATATCTGTGTATGGTATATATGAACGAATGGTAAGACAAATACATCTTTCGATTCAATTCAAATATATTCTATTGATTTAACACATTTTTCATTTCTATTTCTTGCTCGTAAATAAGAAATATTGTGTACTGTAAACATTACTTCTGAACGTTACGTGCAAATCTTTAATAATTGTATAATAAAATTTGTCACAATTTTCTCAGCTCTTACATTTTTATAAATCTCCTTAAATTCACCTTTTTTTTTTATTGAACAAACTACTAACAAAAAGAAATAAAAAATATTAACATTTATTAAAAATTAAAATATATAAGAATTAATATGAAATTGAATGATACGATGCATCTTCTGATTGAAGTGGCCAAGTACTTAGGTTGAAAGGGTTCCACGGTATTTCTAAGTCAATACTCAAGCATTGTCGCAAATGGAATATTCGTACCGAATAAATGGAATTTTCGATTGAAATGGGGACTCTCGAGCAACGCCCATCTTTCAATGAACTTAATTTGAGATCAGTAGAAGCTCGAGGAGAGAGAGAGAGAGAGAGAGAGAGAGAGAGAGAGAGAGAGAGAGAGAGAGAGAGAGAGAGAGAGAGAGAGAGAGAGAGAGAGAGCGTAAGGATAATCGATACTTGGCTGGCGAACATGGTACCAGCACTGTCTCTGCTCTGCCTGGCAACCGCGAGATATCGATACACGTAATTACTTAATCGGCCATCACGCGCGATTATTTATAAATCCAATCAGACGTCGTTATTCTGGTCGAACAACGTCCCGCGAAATTATCGATCGGTTATCGTTCCCCGAGCCGAATAATCGTTCTAATTAGTTGCACTTGTAACGTTCCTTCCGAAAACTGCTTAAGGAACTGGTATTTGTCGGTTAGTCACGGCTATGTTAATCCTTTCTTTACTGCGAATTATTGTAGTTGCATATAATATTCAGCGAAAGAAATATTATGAAATATAATCTTGGTCAGTAGATATTTGTTAAAAGAGTGCAAACGAGGAAAATTGTGTCGATTATAGTTATCGAACGTGTGTGATTAATAGGTGAGAGTAATTCATAAAAGTTATCATATTAAAATAACACTTAAAATAACGATGCACTATGTTAATTTTTGCTGTTCTTTCATAGAATAATGAAGCGTTGCTTTGAATAATTTTTGAGGACGCATCGTAGGCATTGTACTACATACGATTTGCAATAAAATAATTACTGCAAAGGTCATTGGAATATTTATAATTAATATTCTGAGAATCTTCTTCCATAATCCTTGACCTCTCTGATCTTAAAAAATTCTAATCATAAGAAAATGAAAGCTGCTTAATAATTGACAGCAGATATGCCTGTTTAATAATTTATACAAATATAAAAAAATCTCTCAAGGCAGTAAAACCAAAAAAATGCGATCCAATCGAAAATAAACCAAGGTCTTTCGATTCACAGACGCTGGTCTACCGATAAAGTTAACGGATTGAAAATTCAGTTTTATTCGCCACCAATCCCGCAGAACGGCCCTCAATGCCAGAGAAGAGATCAACTCTGTCCTAGAATCGCGACGAGCCGTCCAATTGCGAGACTCGCGTGTCGCGAGTGGTTTAATATCATGGGAGAATATTGATCCAGATCCCGACACGTGAGCTGGTAACGTGATCGACCTTCTTGCTACGCAAACAGCCGCGAACTTTCCAACGTGAATGCATCTCATCGCCGACGAGGAAGATAAGCGGCCACGCGTTTACAGTTTTTTGAAACGGAAGGGAAGGAAGAGAAACTAGGTCGGTCTATGACGCCCGACACGCTTTCAGACGGGGGGTGAAAACGTTGCCGGGTGACATCGAGGGGCTATTTTCGCGAGAAACGCGGCGAGGGAGTTACTCGAGAATGAAAGAGTACCCTTCCGCTTTGTCTTGCGATCTTATTTCCAGAGAAATTTATTCGTTCAAACGTTTCTTGTAAATTTCGTTATACAATGATGTAACTTTTTCTACTTTCCAGTACTGTTTAACGGTAGTCAAAACTTCCACTCGTAAAATAATCGACGAAGTTTAGCAAAAATTCTCTGTACAAAATGATGATACAAAGACGACTGATCGAACGAAATTAAAAGCATAATTCGCAGTGTATTTTCACAGTGGGTTAGAAACATCTCTGACAGGAATATAAGAATTACCTAAAGACCTACTTGCAGGGAATATGACAAAGAAAACACGTAGAATAATCATACGACACGACTAATAGCCACTTTGAACGCCCACAACAGCATAATAACCTAGCGTGATCACCCTACGAACCCACATTCACTCCCAAACACCTAGTACCCTTGTAGCTTTCGCAACAACACCCCACGCATTCAAACCAACCCTCCAATCATCCATCAATCAAACCCCGATCTCTTTGTCTTCCCGATTCAAAATCATTCCAAAACCACATCCACACAAATTCCTCTACAATTATTCCTTAATACCTCGAACATGCTTCACGAGATGTGCATGCGATATGGAAATATATGAATGAAAAATATTCGGGAAATTAAATATGGTTGTATACAAACAAAATCATATTGATACCCATAATGAAATATGATGAAATTCTGTGCGACTGTGTTGCATTAATTTCTAAACCATTTAAGTACCACTAATGCACTCATATGCCAACAATTTTTTCCTCGAAAGCAAAACTTTCAATTACTGTTCCTTTGAAAATTCTCTTAGCGACGATCGACTTACGGCATAAGCTTCTAAAAAATCTTTCGATCAATTATACTCGGACACCCTGTATAGTATATCCGCAACAAATCACGCAGTCGATCGTCGTTAGAGCAGATCGAAGCAAAGGCCAGAACGTAGACGGGCGGTTTCGTTCAGGCCGAGATTCCTCGACACGCTTTCTGCTTTTTTTTTCATGGCGCGCGGATCACGACGAGGAAGGATCCGGGACGCATGCGCGCGGCTCACCTAAAGATAGATTCGGTTCGATTAATGCGCTGTCGATGACACTATTTTCGATGTCTCTACGCGATATGACATCGCGGAAGCGACTCGCGCGCGTTTATCGCGGGTGGTTTCAATTGAAAATCCTGCCCGTCGCGAGACCGAAGGACGGGGCGCGCTCGACGCGGACAACGACGCGTGTCGTCGCGACGCCATAATATTGACCCAGTTCTCCAGGCGACCGCGGGCTGCCATGAATGTGTCATGCGATCATTTCGAGCTGATGCGCCCGCAGCCCTGGTGTTATGAATTTTTTAGCAAACGACCAGCTTTTTTTCACCACGACGGGGAACGAGAAATGTGGATCCTCGTTTCGAAGATATCTTATAAGAGAAACAAATTTCTGAACGTTCGAATTATTTTCAATCACACCCTTATCATTTTGGAAAATATTTTCGCAATTAGTACAATTGGTATGTTTTACAGTTTTATTTCATGGTATTATTTAAGTTTCAACCACGCTTTGCCCGCGATATTATGTTAAATTTGCGTGACTAACCGGGTAAGTTTAAAATGATGTACGTACGTTGAGCTATTTGTGCCGTATTTAAATACTTTTGGAGTTGACCGAGCAATCATATTTAAGTATCCTTGATATAATTGTTGCCTTGGAATGATTGTATAACTGGAAATATTCTTCTAAATGAAGAACAATGTCATATTACGCTATAATAAATTCCTGTCGCCTGGCAAATGGAGTATAAAAAAAGAATTTACTATCAAAGCGATATTTAAATTATTTTCAAATTCATTTATACAGTTTCCCCGATAAAAGGTTATTTTCCTCTTGCACCCACTTTCTGCCTCTAAAATAAACTTCTCGACTAACGTGTTGCAAAAAGATTCCTACATAGTGATTTAAATTTAATTGACAATTCTTTACAGTTCAAATATATTGTCATACTACATTCTACGTGTCTTAATGTATTTATAACCACACTGTAATTTTGTATCGACGTTATCAGTAAATAAAATTTGAATAAGAACAGTTTAACAATTATTGCTTCTTTCGAAATATATGTATATACCTAATTTCTATGATAATATCATTGTATTATAAGTTAATAAGTATCCGAGTGCAGAAATAGTACTAATGGAATTAATCCACCAGCACGGAGAAATACTATTTACTACTCATTAGTTTCCAATCGATTTAATCCCATCATTGAAAAATTAATTAACGAGGAAAAAACTGGGCTTAGGAATCGTCGAACACACGACGGGATGACATAAAGGGATTAGCTACGACGATCGATATCATTAATTCGTAATCCGAGAAATAAACAGCGGTACAAGGCACGATGATAATCTTCGAACAGCTGCTTCATTTATGCAATCATGTAAATTGATTAGATAACGAACGCTATACATACTGCTTGAGAGGAAGATGGAAGTCGATTCCCTGGTCGTTTCGTAACGTTTATGTACTTGAAGGTTGTAGGGCAAAATCTCGGCAAGAATAACGCTTGTTGGTAACTACTGACGTACAACTAATCGAGTCTATACTTTTCAATTTTTAATAAATATAAATTTTAACTGAGGAATTAAATAACAAATAAATGTTTTATTTTAGGAATATTTTAATTTTATGTACTTGAATAAAATTTATAATGGTTCGGTATTGTGAATGTAAGATAAGAGTGACGAATTTATGACATTCAGGAGAACTCCATTGGCAAGAAGGATTTACAGACGAAAATTTTCAAATTTTATCAAAAACTGGTAATTATAATTGTAACAAATTACAAGTATATAATCGTAATATATTACTGATAAATTTAAATGCATTTATTCTAACGCAGTAGATACGTATTGCACTGTACGTGGCACGTGGCACACTTTTTGAAACAAAAATTTCAAATATTTGGCCACGTGAGTTCCTAAACGTCTGCCATATCCCCGTTATAAATAGAACTTGGATAATTTTATCACAAAGAGATAATATATATATAATATTCGCTAAAGACCGAAATTTAATTTCGCGAAAAAACAGACTCGGTTAGTTTTACCAACCAACTACGTATACAGCCGACGAAACGACCGCGTACTGATTTTTCTCCGAGCACCTTCGCGCAATGCTGGTTCGCCAAAAATATACAACGCAACCGACGCATGTCTGACGTACCGATACGTCGATATGATAGGGCGATTGACACCAGCAGTTCGTTATTTCGGGCCTGTCGACATCGTGCATATAAGTTTATTGGTCGTTTTAAAAATCAGATCGACGACGGCCGTTTCTTCGAGTACGACATTGAACAAGATCGGCGTTAATCTGATCAGATGATACGAACGATATTAAAGAATGCTAATGCGAGACGATATCGTGACTAGAAAAGTTTCCTCCTTTCATGGAAAATTTACCATTCGATTCATACCTATACTTTTAGATAAATTAACGTAATTTAAAACAAGCAATGTTATAAAGAATTAACGTGAAAAAACATGGATGTGCTGTTGGAATTTATTTGTATTTTGTAAAAGTATAATTACGTGTATAGAAGTAAATATACAGAACATAGTCTCAATGATTGCGTCAGAAATTAAAAATAATTAAAAGAAATTAAAAAATATATATGTATTTTCAGAGATTCCTAAAGTTATCTTCGAAGATCGCTAACAAAGCCATTGAGAAATCGGGCTATAGCAAATAATTCGAGTGCAATAACTTTATACACATTTAGAAAAAAAAACGCAGACAATTTCAAGGTTGATAATGTTCCTTTAAACGGAACGAAGAATCTGGATGCCAAAAGCAAGACAGAAATGCGAAAGGACATCGATTTTACGAATTCTGAGGTCACGTTGGCAACACAGCGAAGATCTCGATTTTTCTTTCTACCCTGTTACTATAGATTCTCCGCTGCAGGGACAGAAGGTTTATACCTGAATTTCGAAAGGGGCTGAAAGGGCGTAGCCCAAATACCGGCCAGATGATACCCTCGATTGTTCTCAACGCCATGCTACCATCACCCAGCACATTTTCTCATGAAATATTTCGTAGAATGTTCTTGCCAACGAGATCAACGAACCGGCCGATAATTAACAACTTTTTAGTCACTAACAAAAAATGTGGCCTTTAAACAAGCCAAACTGACGGTTCAAAGAGATAACAACGAGGAATTTAATATTTGCGTTCAAAGAACGAGGAAACATGGCCTATATGCACAGTTGTCTATGATTAGCACTGTACCAATAGAGATAACTGTAATTTTTCAAATAGCGGCTACCAGTGAACAATAGTTTTCGTGTGATAAGATATCCCTGAAGACAGAACGAATCCAATATCTTGATTAAACAATGCAACAAAGCAAAGTGAAAGTTTGGTGTACCGATCTTGTTTTTGATGATAGTACAAATTTAGCGTGCTCATAATCAATGTTTCAGAAGAAAAATGTTTAGTAATACTTGAATTGTAATTATGAATTTGTAAACTGAAAATAATCTGTTTCTTTTTTTTTGTTTCTTTCCAAAAGAACGAAGCTTCATGCTCGAACTTTGTAACAAAGCGAAAGGATCTATTAAGACAAAGTTTGTAAATGTGTATAAGTAGTTGCAAGAAGACAATGCATTCGATGAAGTTGGCATGTTGCTTTTAGATATTCATTCAAGCTGTTGGAATAGAACTTGAACGTACAATTGACTTGAGACAGTCTCTCGTATAGATAGAAGTTATTTTTAGTGACAGAGCTTGCATAAGTCTCTTGTCAAAGAAAAAAGACTATATCGTATAAGCCTTTCAGTTGCCACTTATGCTTTTACACGATGGAATAAAAAAAGAATAGCTAACAAACGAACTATAAATAATTTAATATCAATTGGATAGTTTGAACATTTCACGCGTACAATTTCAACCTATCTATGGATCAATACGTTGCTCTTCCGTATCCCAATAATGCACAGAATCATGTACTTGACAAAGTTTTCAATGACATTGCCACATCTGATTAGTTTTTCCCCTTACTTTGCAAACGATCGTGCTGCAAAACCAAAGAGAAGAATAATGCTTGATTATTAACTTGATTTAGATATCGAGAAATGAACTGGCAAAGGATTCGCAGAATTTTCTGAACAAAGAACAGTAAAACTTGCAGCGCACGAAGAAACCGAGTAGATTATAAAAAATCCACCAGTGTCATCGACGCTTGGTTAGCGATGATTCATAAAATCTTCTAGTAGCCATCTAAAAAGTTGATAATCATGCAAATGAACACAAGACAATTCAACATGCCAAGATTGGACATAGGTTAGGGGTGTCGAGCAACTATCATTTCTCAGTTCATACTCGAGGTTATTAATGAATTGGAAGGTACTATGCTATTAAAAACATCTAAATCGTTAAGAGTAATGCATATCCGTGCAGCGGTATCGGCCGAATACAATGTTTACCGTCCAACACATCTGACTGTCGAATCTGTAGCATAATTTGGAGGTGATATACTGTAGCAATAGGAACGAGCAGGTCTAAGTACTCTCTACGGTTACGGTAAAGGAGGTGGGTCGAAGAGAGAACGATACGGAGAAAGATACGTAACCGCGATTTCTGACGGGAACGTCGGTCGAGAAGCAGAGCGTTCCCGTCGAGGAGGTCCGCGTACTCACGAGGTGCGAACGGACGACAGCGGTCGAGAGGAGGCGAGCACAGCCACGGTACGCGTGTCGCGTAAACATCGGATTCAGCAGAAGCCGCGAAAAAACGGGGAGAATTACGAAGATGGTGTGTATGTAGTATCCGAAGAACAGCATCGGGTAAAAAGGTGATGGTGATGGTCCCCCCTACCCTCTTCCTCGGGCACCCGCTCCATCGCTTTCCCAAGTGTAACCCAGGCACTGGCACGCAGACGCACAGCTCTGCATTCGGAGACGGACAGGCGAACGAGCGAAGTGGCGAGAGAAAGAGCGGTAAGAGGTAAGAGGGGCAACAAGTGAGGTAGGTGGTAACGGGGTGGGGGTAGAGACCAGGATGGTGGGGTGATCGTGGAGGAGAGGAAGAGCGCGGGTAGAGAGGTACGGTTAAGGGAGAGGGAGACAAAGTGTAAAAGCTATGTGCGGTAGAGGTTAAGGCACGTCCTACGGTACTCACTGCTGACTCTCATGCCACCCAGGGGCGGATTCGAGGGCGCGTTGGTGCAATCGGCAAAGGAGGTGGTCCTCGGTCGGCTGCTCATTCTGAAATCTTCTTGACCCGGTTCTCCACCGCCGGCAGCCTGGCGCTCGAACGCTTATTTAGTATAATACGCCGGTTCTGGTTCTTCCTCTGCTGGTAGCCGCCTCGGCTGGCCGTGGCACTTCCTCCGCGCGTGAAGATAGCCAGCAGCGCTCGCTCCTCGGCTTGGTCGCCGTCGTCGTCGTCGTCGTCGTCGTCGTCGTCGTTGTTGTTTTCGTCGCCGACACCACCTCGGACATCAATGACAGCGCGAACGATAATTACATCGCACGCACGCATGCACGTCCGCACGGTTCGGTTCTTCTCTATATTACGCCACGGCCGCGCTCGATCGATGGATGGAGGGAGAGAAAGAGAGCGAGACGGGACGACACACGGGGAGAAAGATCGAGAGAGTGAGAAAGAAAAAGAGAGGAAGGGCGGGAGGGAGTAGGAGGGATGTAGACGGGAGGGAAGAGCTACGGGCGAGCAAAGCGCGCGCAAGATCGGGAAAAAGGAAACCACTGCGGAGCACAAACCGTGTATATACCTCACGATCGGTGAAATCACTGACGTAAAGAAAAAGGTAAAAACCGACGACGGGCCGAATATTCAATTGCACTCTCGGAGAATTGCACTTCTCTGTGACGGTAGCGACTCTCGCGATCAAAACGTTCGTCGTAACAACGGTGCACACTGGGTTGGTTAGTTAAACGGTCCGTACGCACGAGCAACTTCGCGCGACAGGCTTGCCCGCCTTCGCGATATATGGTACGATGTGTGCGTGTGTATACGTGTATCTACGACTTCGCTCTCTCAAACTCAATCTCGAGCAGCACAACGCGATTTTACGATACAACGCGCGTCGATGGCGTTCAACTGCACGAATTGACACAATTTACGATAATCTTTCGTATTAACCGCTCCGCCTGTCAGGGAGTATCACGCACCGAGAAGTGCGGTTCTACTACCTAATAACCAGACGGGGGCGCGGAGTGTTGCGGAGAGCTATGCCGCGAGGGGAGGCCAGGGGTAGACGTTTTCGGAATGGTTCGTACACGCTCGCCAGTGGAGGCACACCGCCGCACTTGGTAACCTTCCTATATAGTACAACTCCACGATGATCCGGTTGACGGGTCGGATTTCTTCGTCGTTGATGATCTCACTATGCAATTTAATCGTGGCTTTTATAGAAGCCACGATGAATATTCTCTATCTTTCATGTACAGAATACGTAGGACGATTTTCGGAATTACATTGTACCTCTCTCCACTCGTCCACTCTTTTTTCGGCCAAACGACGTAGTCGTTGATTGTCTCTAGCGATCTGTCTCTCTCTCTCTCTCTCGCACGCGAGACACACGCACGCACACACACACACACACGCACACACGCACGCACACGCACGCTCGCCTTTCTTCCTTTCTTTTCCCTCTTGTTCTCTCTTCTGTCTTTTCTCACTTCTGCGCCCGTACTTTGCAAGCGTACGGGGGAAGCGCTACTGCCTCACCTTCTCTACTACCACTCTTTCTCACTCGTTCTATCTTTCTCGATGTACTGCGAAACTTGTCACCACTCGTCACTCTTACGCTTCTCGACTTGTCAGACCCGACGTTATATCGACTTGGCAGGCTTCTGCACGCTTCTTCGCGATCACCGGCTGTGCTGCGCGGAGAAACGATCCGGGTATCGTGCTGACGCCGACGTGGACGTCTTCGTCGTCGTCCGTGTCGACGTTGCTTGAGGGGAGGTCGCCGTCTCTGTCGTTGTTCACCTCTCTACCTTCGATGATTCGTGAGACCACTCTACTACCGAATGTCGCCTCGGGCCCTGACGGCGCGAAATGGATCAAGGCGCGAGCTTCACTTACGCGGTAAAATCAATCCTCGACGATCAACGACGTTTTCTCTTCCTCGCCGTGCACACGAACACCACACCAGCTACGAATTTTTCGAAGCCTCCTCAGACATTGACCCGTTCGGGCTAGATCGGGCCACTCGAATGTCCACGGACATTGCCGAAAGTGACGTCAGTAATACCCCGCCCTGCCTCTTGCCCTGCGTACCGTCGTACCGCATGCGAGATGCCGCTTCGGTCGTCCGCTCTAGCGTCATCTTGCGAGAACTTTGGTTACTGAGAAACCTGGCGGCAAATTTGAGAGTAATTCTCTGTATTTTTCACTGAAAAGTATCAATAGTTTCGATAAAGAATATGATATACGAATGAAATTGTCAAAGGTATTTAATTTTTACGGAAGATTGCATTTTATAAGGTTAATATGATTTTTGTAGTAAGATGTTGCATACGCTATAATGTACATTTTATTACCTTTCAAAAGTATAGTTGCGAATAAAAATATATTTTACAGTTTTCTACTTTCAAATGTTTTCACATGTCGATCGCGTTAAATTAATAATTCTTTAATAGTTTTAAGAAATTGTTCCACCCACTTTCAAATTCAAATGTATCAAACGTAGGCATGTTAGTCTGTCGCACTTGGCTTTAACAGAATCGTATTTTTTTAATACGCGTGTACAATATTTCAGTTTGGCACGTTGCCAGAAGGAAGAAAGGCACAGTATATCGATGCCAATGTCGGTTGACGCTTGAAGAGCGTTGTTACATTACAGTGATAGTGTTTTGTTAGATGTCGCGTCATACTGATAAGACGTACCACTTCTTTTAAGGTATAGAACTGCGCAGTATATCCATTATTATGTGCTGTAATAAAATAAGATACTTTTGGAATTTTTGATTTTTTCAAAACGAATGATGCGCACAAAAATTATTTCGTATATACATTGAGTAACTTCGGTATTTGAATATTATAATTTTTACTTTGTATAGTTAACAACTGTTTTCTTCTATATACGTGTAGTTATTAACAATATAAATTTCACTTATATGATGTGAAATATTTATTATACAAAATGAGAGCAAAGGTTTAGAGTGTTTTCCCTTATATTTCACCATAAATAAAAATCATACATACTCATTTATTTCTTCCCTGTGTTTGTACAATGCATTTCTTAACGTCGTAATGGCATGGATACGATCTTGTACTGAATGTTCAAAAATTGGTTGCTGAACGTGATCCATATCCACCGTAAATCTTTGAAGTGCATTAACGGCACGAGTCTTTTGGACGCGATCATGTACCGTGGGGTCCACTGTAAGCTTTTCTCTAGATGTACACCCAGGTACCAAATCTGACTAGATCAATCAATATCCTATCCGCGAATATTGAATTTGGGGGATTCTGCGAACACATCTGGCGAAGAAGATGGTCTAAGTTTCGAAGAGGTTGATCGTGCGCTTGTAATTTAAGATAAAGTCTACAACTTCGTTCAGACAAGTTGCGAGCTTCCTTAGCTATTTCCTTAAACTTTAAGATATGAAATAATTTTAAAATATTAGGAACGATATAGGGTTCAAAATGGGGTTAAAATAGGATACAGTATAGGCGACCGATGTCAAGGGGAAAAGGACTTAAGGAAACCGTCTGCACTGGATACGCACTTTCCTTAGGTATACAAAGTTACGCGGTAGCATGTATGATTTAAAACGATATCGATTACAACGAGTCGTGGGTCATGAAAATGTGTTGGGTGATTGGCCTGTTCTCGCTCTATCTCATCGGTGCTGTACCATGTATCAGTAACCGTGGCCTGAATTGGTAACACCGAGAACGATATTAAGACAGTAGGATAAAGTCGCGTCCTGTATTATTATGCATCGGTGCATCGTCGTCGATACGGTGGAAACGGATTTTACCATCGCCTATTGAAAAATCACATCAAATGCATACAGCCACCTGATGGCGATTTCTCGTAACTATTGGGACGAAGGGAAGAGGTTCCCCACTCTTAGTCCTTGGCAGTCACTAAAGCGCGGGCTAAGGTTCAAGTTGCATTTTAGATGCGAGCAAACGCACATCGTTTTCGGTTAGTGGTCATGAACTAAGTTTCGCGAAACTCGACGACATCTGCGGAAAGGGAGACAGGATCGAGTGGTGTCTGGTTGTGATACTTCCTTGTGGACTGTAGGATAGCGAACCGGGTAAGTTTCACGTTGACATTCCCTTCATCTATTCTACACGGTGTCAATGGACCGCGCGATCTTGTTGACATTATCAGTGCATCGGCCGCAAATTGGCATTCGCCATCAGCCCCTCGGTAATTTAGTTTTTCGCTGTGCTCGCGTAATGACATCCCAACGCGGTTACTTCCTGCGGTACTTATCGAGCAAAATTGCCGTAATTTCGTATAATACCAAGCCCCCGTTAAGTCACACGTGGAGTTGAAATACGAAGGCGATGCACATCCGGCGCGTTACATGATTGCTCCGAAGCGGGGCAAATCATACGTAATTCGAATTAATGCTAACTTTCCTGCGTCGACGGAAGTCGTCGAACTTGGTCGTTCTAACGCGTTCGTCGCGATCCTAACGGAACTAACTACATATCATGATCAACACCGGATGAAATTCTTTTCATCACAGTCGCGATTTCCTGCGTCCGCTTCTCTGCAATAACATTGCAGTACGCTGCGTAAAAGGAAAGCGGATAATTGTAAACATTTCTGTTATCGAATGAACGATAAATCATATTCATCTTGCGCTTCGTACGAAAATAAAAAAAATTGAATTTATCGTGACACATTTTTTTGCGATGGCCTCTTACGCGAGGAAAAGATGATTTCGTTAGATAGTAGCGATAATCGGGATGCTTTTGTCGTAACCCCATCGTATTATATAGTAATCCGACAACACGGTAGTCCGTTTCGTAAAGCTAGAGCTTATCGCGTGGGCATAAAGTCATAAATTGACTCGCGCGGCTGTTGGTACTATTGGTTAACCGGATCGTGAAAGTCACGTAGCCGGCGTTAGCGGTCCGCCTCGCGCGTACGCGCGTACGCTCGTTAAAAAGGATTAATTTAAACGATTACGTTATCAAACGATCGGGGTGTGAAAGGTATTGCGACGGTGTTGCGACGCCGTCGAGAAGTTCGCGTTGTGGCGGCATTATCCGTGTCGCCCTCCCCCGTCTAAACTGTTTTAGCGACGAAAAGTTTGCCGGAAGTTTAAGAGGGGCCGTGTTAACTGCTCGCGAAGGTAGCAGAATAGCACGTGAAGACATCGCCGTACTAATCGTCTTTTGCGTCCGATTAAATCAAAAGAACTTCTCTGCGCTATTATTTATGCACAGCGATTTAAACGACGATTATTTCCGATCTTTTCGAGCTTAGGAACACTATGATTATCGCTAATTACAGTATGTCTCTTTGTTATCGAAAATTACTAGTTAGCTTAACAACAGATACGGGTGATCTCGTCAATGTCAGAGGCAGAAGAAATTCGCGTGAATGGAAACACGTTAAGCAGCTCTTTAAATCGCGTGACAGTTTTGACGCGTCATCGAACGCGTCCATACGGGAAACAAATGGCGTGTCAAAGGCATCGTCCAACAGCCCCAACAAGTTAATCTTACTTTACGATCGATTTTTCGCAGTACGTATAGGAAAAAGGATGAGCTTCGAACGTCCGACTACGAATAGAGGAAGATGCTCTCGCGTGCACGGTGTCACGAGGAATCGAAAATTGCTATTCGACCCGTATAATCCGGGGCGGGCATCGGCGCTGAATTACCATTCGAATTGATTCGCGTTTCGTCGCTATAGCGGCATTACCGGCCGGCCACCGATGCCCCCGATTTGTTTGGGAATCGTAACAATCCCGTTTTCATTAAATCGCAGCCCGGCCGCTGCGTAAGGCTGGCTGGCATTGTCCGTTGTGCGAGCCCGAGTCGCGTACAATCTAATGTTGACCAACGCGTTCTGTTCCATTGCGTTATTAACTGATATCGGGAACAACCGTCCCGAGCACTTATGCGCGGTTGATTTACGCTACCAGCTAGGGAATTACAATACCACGACACCTTTGTGCTACGGCTCGAGAAATAGGTGCTTACGTTCAGTTCATTCATACGGCTGATCTATCGCGTGGTTCCTTCGGTGTCTTTTGTTATGTCTGATAACGCTGCTTCTGCATTACACGGCCGGTTAGTCGAATATCAGATGCTTCGTATCGTATAATTTAGTACGTATATTAAAATCATTCAGTTTTTCGACGTATGGTCATGATTTCAGTAGTTACTATTTCATTACATATCCACGACAAGTCACTACATTAATTATACCATCGAACATCTACCCTAATGGTTACGCACATCACTCATCGAATGATACTTGTTTACGGTTATCGAAATAATTCGAACGCTGAGGGGTTGGTCAGGGGTTGCGGGGTTTCTCACAGGGTTGAAGGCTCGTTCGCCACGCGATTATGAACGCCGCGTGTTCGTGTAAGTGACGCGAATTCCCCACGATTCGATCACACCCCGCTACGCGACGCGTCGTTGCGCGTGCATTCGAAAACGAATGACGACGCGGCTGTTAATCTCCGCGACGCTCGCGTGAGGGTGAATACACGAGAACGAGCCGGAACGGGAGGCGCGATAAAAGCGCGACGAAATCGACGCACCGGCGATACACTTTGATTTCCACCTCCGCTGCTGTACTTCAGCCCCCCCCCCCTCCCCTCCCCGGCTCCTTGTTGCTCCTAATGCTCTTTTAATCGTTCCTTGAATTACGCAGTACGTTTCGAAACGGGGACACCGTGAAATTGTTAATTTATGAGCTTCATAAGTAGATCGAGTGGTTGTACAACCGCAACGATGTGTTTGATTTTCCGTATAATTCTTTATCAAGACTTTTTCTTCGGCAACGTATCGTGTATACGTAGGTACTCCGAAAAGCTGTATAATTGTTTTAACACGTAATTGTTTCAAAATATTAATTAAGATTTCGCCTTTCCTGTAAATCCTACGTCGCGCTAAAAGAGAAAGTTTAAATCCTGAAAATTAGCAGATGTAAACATCAAGTGCTCGTATGTCTTAAGCAATTCGAATTCTAATTAAATAGACGAAATCGTTTAAGCCAATTTAATTAATAGCTCCTCCATACTGTATACTCGATTCTGACGGTAAAAAGAATTCCTGAATTGGCATCCCCTGGAATCACAACGGTAAATCACTATCTCACCCCATTCCGCTCGAAAATATTTTCCGTTCCATCTCACCCAGTGATACTCCCTGATCTCTTCCTATCTCTCAACCACATACTTGCGCCCGTTCCGGATATCTTTTCGCGCGACGATCCCCGGCGCAGTGTCTCGTCATAAAAGTTTCTTCCCCCGCGCGGCTATTGTCGCGTCGAATCGCATCAGGATCCTCGTCCGAGAGAATCGTTGCAACGGCGAAGAAGACGAACGCAGGCAGACGAGGGACGAGAATTAATGCTGGTGAGTGTCAACGGGGTGGGAGGAAATCGTGGAACGAGTGGCTTTTCGGGAGACGCGCTCTCCAGTCTCGCATTTTCGTAGCCTAACGAGATTTCAACGGCCACTTTAGGGTGTCGTGGAAATCCTTTCAACCGGTCTGGAGCACCGTATTGTTAGCCGATGCTTCTCCCTCTCTCTCTCTCTCTCTCTCTCTCTCTCTCTCTCACTTTAATGTTGTATCTCCGCGCTCGTGCCTCGCGAAACACGGATTCGATTTGTTCCTTCCTATTTCCCTCCTTCTCCTCCCCTTTCTCCTCCTCCTCTCGGCTTTCCGAGTCGCGACCCTTCCTCTTTTCTTTTTTTTCTTCGTTCTATCCGATAGAGATAGTCCTCTGTCCTTTAAATTTTATTGGATCAAGACTGATCCGGTGATCGAATTTGACGCCGTGTTCTCTTGACTGAGTTTAAGGGTTGCTTTCTAAGGGATGCGAACGTGAAACGCTTGCGAATGTCCGTTTGGGAAAATTCGCGTCCGCTTCTGGGATACTTAACCACTCGAGTGATATGCGCGATAAGCTTCTTACGAGTTTCCAGAATTTTCTATTGTTATTTGTTGAGGATTCTTTTAGGGAAGAAAGTTTCGGATGAGAAGATGCGTTTCTTTCCTGAAGAGCTGTCTTTTTGCATTGTACTTCTTTTCATGGAGGATTCTTTCAGCGAGAAAAGTTTATGGCAAATTGCATTTTTCTTGAGCGATTATCCGACAAATGAAGTTAAATTTTTTTTACATCACAAACGAAATGTTGATCATGTTTTTTTTTTTTAACTTTTTGTAAAGATTTCATTTACGAATTTTTTTCTTCGAAAGATCGCTTGTGTTCATGGGATATTTAATTCTCTAGGAGAAATTCGCATTAGTCGTCCTCCAACTTCCAAGGATTTAGTATCGTGTAATTTTTCTGCAAAAGATTCCTCTCGTGGAAGAATTCTGTTTTTCTGGAGAATGTTCGTTGTTTCTTTTTCAGGTATTTAACGTTTTAAATAAAAGACGCGACAGTATTTTGCGTCATCTTCAAGGAATTTCATAAAAAGGAATAACTTTGAAAAGATTGTACACCGGCACTATATTTTCTAAAAATTCTTCAGCAATTAAAGGAAAAGTTCTCCATTCTTTCTGTGCATCCTCGAGTAAAACGGTCCCCTTTAATCACGGCTATATACTGGCTATATATGTAATGGAAATCGATGCGGGATCGTCGTCTCGTTAATAAACGAAATGCAAGAAGATTTATCGCGACGGTTATTTGAATATACATGGACGCCGGATTACGACGGTCCTGCGAGAGCCCGAAAGTCTTAGCCGACGACCCCCTTTTCATATCAACCCCATCTCTGAAAACGATTCGACTGCCCTTTGAAATTGTTCGAGCGTGAGCGTGCACGTTTATTTGCGCGTCCGTACAGCTCTCGTCGTCTACGCTGCCGCCATTCCCATCGGTACCCGCCATTCCCAGTCGATTTTCGTGCTTGATCGTGAAACGCGGAGGACTTTTATAAATCAGATTGCTCGATGAATTTTTGAAGAAACGCTCGCTACACTTACGAAACATTCTAATAAACTGTGGTAATCGAAATATAAAACGCATGCAAATGAATATTGAATACAGAACCGATGCAGAGTTAAGAATCGATTTAGACTGGAATGGTTTAATTACTTTCCACACCTAAAAAAAATGATAAAAAACCGCGTAGAACGGCGTTAATTTGAAGGAAGGCTTCGCGGAGGACTTTTTGGCATAATCATGCCAGGCAGTCGAGTTTGATGGAACGCGATCAAATAGGCCGTTCGCGGGTGCGTTTGTCGCGCGGTGTGTGTTCCCTGTGGGAAGTTTGCTAAAAACAGCCAACGGGCTGGTATTTTCATCGGCGCTCGTTCATTTCTAGCTGGGGACGTTGTCGCGTGCGCTTTTGCTTTCGAAATTCAACGGTAGCCAGCCGCATTGTGCCGCGGGTGATCCGCCAGCCCCGCGGAAAACTCGCAACACGTGGAATCAGCGCGTTCCTGCTTTTTAGTTACGAGCAGCGTGTAGTGTAAGGTAAGGGCGGTGGCGAGCGCGGTGGTAAGTCGCGGATTATTCGTGCGAATTTCATCCAAATCATGCAACGTTCGCATCGATCTGTCTTACGTTTCGCTGATGATTGTCCAAGTGTTTCCTCTGTTGAGATTCTGCAAAGATTGCTGCATTTTCGATGTTGCAAAGATTACTGGTCCACTTCAATGCCGATGCGAGAAGATTATTGCTATTTTTATTTACGTTCGCATTATACGTACGGAATATTTCGCATGTAACACGTGAAATGTAAATTATTGATTACTGTATTTTCCCTTCAAATGAATTTTCACTGTGAAATTAATCTGTGACTTTTGAAATAATGACCAGTCAGGATCAGTAGTTAGGTTCGAAGAGGAAAGTGAATTATATCGAAAATTCCGTCGAGTTCATTAATACACTGTACTGGATATTTTTACGGGCCAATAATCGGATACAACGGATCCATTTCTAGCAGCGATCAATTTTTAATTCAACCTCACCGTTGAAAATATTCCGTATCACCGGCGATGTATTTAATTATTTAACGGACGGGATAACAGGTCGTTGTCGCGTTTAACATTACATGCAATGCTACATACATATGCGAGCGTTCCGACGATCTCGATAGCTCTTGCTTTTGTATCGATAACATCGAGTATCGCGCGCGGTTCCACTATTATCGAATGAAAACAGCCATTACCATCGATCCCATCGACTTTTTCTCTCGTTTCAATTGTCCCCTCCCGTTCTTTGATTACAAAATGTATTTGGCAAACATTGCCAATCGTTTCAATGTTATCTCATCTAAAATGTACTCGAAATCCTATCTTTGCTTTAATGGAACGATAAATACCGCAAGTGATCACGGGAATGATTTTCATTTAAAACCCGTGTATTTTCACTAAACGCGTGTGTGCAAACGCACTGAAATATATCATTCTTGGAATATTAACAAAAACGGATTTAACGGATTCCCGATACGAAAATTAATTCGATCGGTCGAAATCCTGGTTCTTTCGTCGACAACAGGTGAAATCAGCCGGGAGAATAAACGCGAGAAAAATGGACGAACACGCTTGTTGTTTTCATGACTGACGGATGGAACGGTGAATTAATCCCGTGGCAAAGTGCCGGCCCGCCGTACAACGGAATAATCGCCGCCGACAAATAATCCGAAACGGTTTAACGTTTGCCGATCGTTCGATTTTCCGCGGCGAACCTGGCTCGCGGCCGACCGGTTTATTATGAACGGCGAACAATATTTGATCGAAACTTTTGATGACCGTGTCAGGCGATCCGCGCATTAAACGTATCGGAAGGGAATTCGGTGGTGAATGGGAACGGTTCGACGCCGCTCCGGACGGAATTGCGGTTCAAATGCGCAGTTGTCCAGGGAACGTATCCTTCAACGATCTCAAACGAAAATATTGTTCGGATTTATTCAAATTGTGAAATGTGTCTTCGAAAGAAGAGTTTTCCATTTGAATTTCGCCGGCCGCGCGAATTAGCATTTCACGTACCGACAATTCGACATCGCCGGATTGAAACGCGCGCATAGATTGTTTCATAATTTGTTGTTTTCTACCTATTCTACGCACGGCGATCGTATGGAATGCGTGCCTAATTTCTCGGATGAAACACGCTCACCTTGTTGAGTACCAAACGTACGCGTCATCACTGAGGGCAATGTAACGGGAGTAAGAAACCACACTCGACCTTTTTGCCCACAATTTAATATATAACAGTCGACAATAGTCATCGATAGCGAAACAACAATAAAATAACAGTTGTTAATGTTGGGGGCGGTGCTATGGCTACGATTTCTTTTACGTCGCTACGCGACTCTAGTGAAACTCAACTTGACCTCACAATTCTTAACGAATATGGAGGTTGTTCTAACGAACAGGGTGTTCTCGCCGAACTGTTCTAACCGAACTATATGCTAGCGTTGTTCTAACAGAACTATGTGCTTGCGTCGTTCTAACCGAACTGTCCGAATCGAACTGTCGCGAGGACGAAAATGTCGTCCCTTAAAAATGCGTATAGAAAAGGATGGGAAATCCCAGAATGAAAAGGATAGATGCACAGACGAGGAGAGTGAACGTTTCCACGAAACGTAACGGACGGAAATTGGTCATAAATAAACCAGGTTTAAGGATCTGCTGTACGCGACTAGCGCGGGTCTGGTCGCCAAGTGCTAACCCGCGGTGGCCAGACCTGCGTCCTGTGTCGTAGGAACGCATTGTTATTTCTTTAGAAAATTTACGACTAGAAAATACTAGGAATCGTAGCCGCCACATCACTAATTTAGATTGATATTATTAGATACAAGTTCTTTTACGATGCTATAAAATTTGCCACTTTTCCATGTTCAGTTTGTCCAAATTAAAATAAACAGGAGTAAATACAATTCTCCAAAATGGCGTATTATTAGAAGTCCATTAGGAACTGAACATTAAAGCTTAAATATAGGAAAATTCATCGTTGAAAATTGTTCACCGATCTAACAAGTATCTAAAAAGCAATGCAAAAGAAAAGCATAATGGTTCATCTACTTATTCTATTGACATACTCCATCTTGGTCCGCCTACGCGTATAGCTGTACTACTAGAAAGAACGAATACATTAGCTAGGAAGGATATCATCGTTAACCAGATTCCATTCGAGAAGTGCGCGGTCAGTATCCGTTGGGGAAGGAAAGAATTAAAACGCAAGGTGCACAGGCGCAGAATGAAGCGTTTAACGAACGTTTAAATATACACGTTCGGTGATTAGCATCGAGAACGAATTCAGCGTCTTAATTAGACCCGCGTTGTCGCCCGCCGGTGTCGTCCTGATTGCCGCGGACCTCGCGGAGATGAACGAGGCGTAAAACCCGACTGGACACGTCGTTCTTCTCCGTTCCAACCTCTTCCTCCCTCGCCTTTGTCCTATTTTCCTTTTTTTCCTCTTTCGTTTCGTTCTCCTCCGTCGTTCCACCCTTTCCCATCAGCGTCGTGTTTCGTCCCTTTTTCGTCGCGCAGTCTCCTTTCCGAGGCTCTCGCCACGGTTGGATCGCGTTTGTATCAATCAACCGGCGACGTGAAAAATGATTTCGACGGTGGCACACGCGACCCTTTAAACGGTGATTCATAGGACGGTCGCGTCGAGGAACGCGTTGCTGGAGAAAGGAGGACGAACGAAAGGGGCTTTCGTACGTACCCGTCGATGCCACCGTTCACGGACACTGGATCTCTGATAACGAGACTGGGAACGTTACGAGTTTCTGACTGTGCCGCTGACTGGCACCTTTTAGATCGGCGATACTGGCTTTTTTTTTCAAAACGCATTCTCCGTATAGTTATAGTATATTATTTATAGTCTAGCTATACGTCTGTCGAGAAGACACGGTACATTATATAAGAAATAGAGGAGAATAAAAGAGTGTTAAATCCCCCGGAACCGTTCGTAATATAACGAACGTTCCTCCGAATATACGAAGGAAAATATTCACAGCGACAGAACGAGAAGACCAGCACTCGAAGCGGTCGAGGGTTTGATCGCGTGTCTACCCGCATTCCGCGGCTTCTCAGACTTTTAAATCGGCAGTACGAAATGGCAGAGGGGCTTCGATTTAAACCGGCTGCCTCTGCATAAAATCGTTTCCCGTAATTTCCGCGTGGATTTATGGACGCGGACGGCCGTTTTATGGACGGGCCGGCGTACACCGTCGCTGCTTAACAATCGATGTTTCGGTTTAGCCTGTAAACATCGCGATAACGTTGCCCGTTGACAATTTAATAAATGCCGCTCGAACGTAGCGGTTGAACGATTTCCGTCGCGTTTTCGAGGACTTTGGCTGCCGCTTCAGTGGAAAAGATGCACCGCGGCGACGGGTAAGAGCGCGCTCGGGGAAGTTACGAAACGCATCCCCCAGGGCGGGGAAAGCTCGCGCGGACAGGTAAATGCACGGACACGGCGCAGTTTACATATCCCCGGCCGTAAATCTTGTCTGTCTTTCGGGGAATTTACATTCCATTGCTGTCCTGGCAGTCGTAAAATTCCCGTGGAACAGGTGTACCGGCACACTCTTGACATTAAGGTCATTTTTGCTTTTTTCCAAGCCGCCGCTGAAACGCTTTTGTCGGCCGTTTCGCGGGCTGAATAATTGCGGGCAATAAAATAGAGGGATGCGCTGTTGGTAGGCGTCGCGAAATATTTTGGCACGCGTTTCGTACGGCTGCCGTGTAGTTATTTGCTCTAGATCGTTCCCCTCTTGCGTACATAATTATTTATTTAATATTCAGAAAGTGTAGGATGGCACCAAGAAATAAAACTTACACTTTCAGCTTCTAATAGTATTACTATTATATTTTTCGACGACGGAATGTAATCGACGGAATATTAAGAATAAGTAATAATAGTCCACCCGCGTGCTCTTTTCTTTTTTTGCTCGCTCAAATTGAAATTGCGCGCTCTCCGGTGTAATTTAACAGAGGAATTTAATTGAAACACTTGAGCAATTTATTCAATTTCAGTTTCGACTTTGCGCATATTGCTTTTGCGTACGCTCGACTGGTAATCATATTTCACGGACGAGAGTCGATGGAATCCGTCAAAAGGATCAATTTGCCCGCCTTAAAGGGCGCATTGTAGAAACTCGTACGCGTCGAACATAATGCGGAATCAAATTGGTCAATCATGATCCTTGCGTAGTCTGCATAATTTACTCTCGGGTCGATTGGCTGATTCGATTATTCGTATCACATTGTGCCAACCTCCGTACGCATCGTTCGTCAATTTCGAACCAATGCGCCACGTTAATGCAACTGGATTCTACGACTTCGCTGATTCGTACCTACATAAACGCATAGTAGTAATAAAAATTTACAATTTTTTAAAAATTAAGCAATATTCAAGATTTTTTAGCTAGCTATATAACATTTTTTATTCTATACGAACACTTTTTTCATTCACCAGAGTGCTCCGCCTTGAAACTATTGGGACACCTTGGGACTATAACGCGATATAATATTCATCAAATCCTCTCAAGTGATCATTTCTAAAATCACAAACGTCCAAATTGCAATTGACCACTATTTTTTCAATTGTTAATTAAGAAGACATATTATGATATTTGTAATATACAAAAGTTTCTTAAAAACAAGACGGAACAGCCATTTAAGCCAAAATTGCTAGGTATGGTAGAATAATGAGACCTTTTTCAATTTTCAATCCCCAACTGTAGCTATCAATTTACTTCCCAGTCAAAAGGTCCGCCATTTTTACGGTACATAATGGCGAACGCTGCCAATTCGATTACCCAGAGTATCTCTCTCCACGGGAAAATCTGCCGCCGTTCTTTTGCATTTAAAACACCGTTTAAAAGTGCTAATCGTGTTTGACGCGGGCCGTGAGACCGTGATGCCCTGCGCGGAATTAGCCGTCGTTTTTCAGCGGGAAACGTTCCGATTAGAGATGAGAATTCTAGAGACGTTCTCGAACCCCCGTTTCACCCTTTCCTCGACTCGTAACAGTTACGCTGATGATTACGTAGAAATCAAACCTGCTTTTTTTTATGTCATTTTTAATCTTCTGTTACTGAAAAATAGAACGAGATTGGACGTGTGCTTAGTAGATAAAAAATAGTTTTTTAAACATATAATATTTATTTTTATAGTAACGAAGCAAAGTCTAACAAAAAATTAAAATACACTCTTATTATATTAAATAGAATTAAACCTGAGAAGCATTAAATAAAAAATACAATTTTTTCCTTGAATTAATGATAAGATCGAACACGGTACACGATACATTTAATCTCATTTTCGGGTGTTTACATACGAAATTACAATGGAAGCGTTCGAATAATTGCACAGAAGGGACAATCGAATAACCTGGTTTCCGAGTAAAAGAGGACCGTTCGCTCCCAAGTGGCCAATAAATATTAACGTTAAAAACGAAAGCAACAACTTTACAATCCTCTTCCGTTGATCGTTGATCCGACAATTAAAGTTCCGCTCTGTGTTGCATTTATTATTCACCTGACATTACGTTACGGTGTACTTGCGTTCTAATCAATATCGCATCAGATGAAAGTATTTCAGACGCGATATTCTATTCTCGTTCCAATAAAATTGCACCGTGGCTTGGCTGATAAAAAATGCATGCTGAATCGCGGAACAAATTGCGCGGGAGGGAACGCTGTTTCCTACAACGCGGGACAAGTATGACCACTAAAGAATCGCTTCTTTGTGGTAAAAGGGGAGATTAAAAATGCAGATTAATGTCTGCGCTTACGATATATTGCGCGTTCGATATTGGATAAGGTGGAAATTTCTGATAATATTTTTCCTTCTGCGCAAGCTCATTTTTCTAGGATAGAAAAGAAGTTCTAATTGTAACTGAAGCTTAAATTAGTAAATGCTAAAGTGAAATTTATTTCTAACGGTGTATGAATTCCTGTAAAAGCCAGAGCGTGGTCAAGTTCCTAAACTAACAGAATTAAAAGAGGCGTAAGTAAGTTCATCGAGTCCACTAAATCTTCCAGAACGGAGCATAAATGTTCACGTCCGTTAGTCACGTCGCTTCCTACGACACATTCATTCTTCTACCCCAGTAATTCTTATTGTCGGATAGAACAGTCTTCATAGATGGTTATCATCGGAATATCCCTCGTCGAAGACCCCGACTCTTCCCTCCTTTATTTTCTCTTTTTTCCTTCGATCGATGGAACCCAGGCTCCTTCGTCCCTTTGTCGCGACTATAATCACGAGACAGTTTTACACCGCGGTATCTGCGCGGCAATAACGTGCCTCGGAATTATTATGCAGCGCTTCAAAGGGTGGAGAGAGTTAACCCCCTTCAAACTGGTTCTCAACGCTGCGCCACGTTTTCGTCTATTTTGCATTTCATTGACACTCAGTCGCATAGTTACTTGTTTTCTTTGATCTCCGCGAAGAAACTCTCGAAATGCAAATTAAACTTTTTCTTCTACGATAAGGGTGATTATCAAAATTGTAGAAGAATCGTCCGTCGAATCGTGTAGAAGAGAGCGGGTGAAGTTTCGACGAACTCGCGAGCCTATCGATCATGAAAGGCGAAGCGCTCGAAGCTCGGACGCTCTGTGTTTTATTTGTCGGAAAATGTTCGGCCGCGGTTGGGAAATGCTTAACGAAACAGCGTTTCGAGAGGCGCCGGTGAAAAGTCGAGCACGCGTGAACTACGAATTTTTACGATCCCCTCTTCGTTTTGTTACTCTTCTTTCACGAGAGAGGTTCGAGAGATTTCAAAGTACTTTTAATTAAACCAAAGACCTCGATCAAAGGATCGCGATCGTGAAACAGAGCTTAATTCCCTGGAAAATCAATCGATAGCGTAGATTTGCACAGTTTATTATGTCAACGGATTACATATAGTTAATTTCACCATTTCTTGTAGTATAATATTTGTTTAGTTACTTATTTTTCCAGTTCATAAAAAAATCATTGAACATCCCTAACTGACAATTCATCCATACCATTATCTTTAATTTGGGAATTGCATCTTTATACGGAAATTGACAGAAACGATAAAATCCATCGCAACTCGTTTAAAATACCTGATCGCAACGTTTCGAGAGCTTGCACATCGAAGAAAAAACGAGGTCCCGGGCCCCAGACATCGAGGGTGCTTCAGGTGCACCCCGTTCTCTGCCCGTTCTCTGCCCGTTCTCTGCATTTAACAGTCGAAGATGATACTTCGGAGCGCGCGTACCATAGTGGCGACCATATGGGCCACTCGACTCCTCCGGACATCTGTGTTGGCGCAACAATGGTTTCCCCGCGCGTGCTTCACTTTTGTAACACAGTTACCAATCCAGACCTCTCGTCCGGCATGGTCCCGCTCGCTGCCGGTTCATTGAGCCAGACCGGCCGCATCTTCGTCCGCATAAGTCCCATTTCGACCGAGTGAATGCTTCATTCGAGCACCAGTCAGCCGTTCCTGCGCGAACGCGATCGTCGCGCATTAATTCAATCTCGCGGTAATTAATGGAGCCAGCGTTCGGCTGATTCGATTCGACTCCGTCTTTCGCTCGTTTTCACCCAACTGGTCAATGCTCGCGACGTTCGATCGATCCCGAGCCGACGACGGCCAAACGGCCCTCTCGCTTCCTCCCTCGAAAGTCGTTCGAGGGATTTTCGAGGACCACCGCGGGGGCGGAAGAGCCGACGTGCAAACGCCTAATGGCATTACCGCCGGTTCGTTATCGTCGAAACGCACAGCTATGCACAAGCCTGTGCTACCAGCGCGGCCCTGTTCTCTCCTCATCGGTCCACCGATTCTTCCGCTTTTGTTCCGCAGTCGCTCGCTGTCCCACGGCTATAATGGGACCGGCCGACTACGGTTAATCGCATCTATCTTTCTTCGTTTCTTTATCTTTTCTCGGGTATCGATTGGCAATTGAAAAATAAAATGCCTAAATGAAGTAATTACGGGTAAAATTTGTATGCTACGACTTTGAAAGTAGTAGTAGTAGAAAAGCATAGCAAACACTCCGAGCAAACCTTGTTAGACGCGCAATGGAGAACACTCGGAGTGTTCAGATTGAAACGCATTACCCGTACGTTTTATTACGCATCTCCTCCTCAGGATAGCTGTCCGCCTCGTCATTTCCAGGTTTCAGGTACGGCTAGAATAATTTACGATCCCATAAACAGGGTAATGGATCCTATACTTTGTTCCTCTTTATACGTCGGTATAACGGGAGCATCCACCATTTGGTACACTCTCTAGATTCAATCGAAGATGAATTCTACGCGTTGCAACTGTTGCCGAATGGAATCAGTGAAATTGGTATCGCGTTTAAATTTGGAATTATGTAATTAACTACAACTTAATTCGCGATTCCGTTGGCCTTGGTAGTTGACTGAAATTTTACTAATCTCCTGCCTTGGTGCATTGTGCCCGCGTCCACCCCTTGGGGTTCATTTCAACTCTATGTATCACGAAATCACTGTGTTGGAACCGGGTGATTTGCTAGATTAGGGGAACGCTTGGGACTTGGGCTAGCATTTGACAGGTACAGGCGCCGAGCCACGGTCGTATTTCGCGTATCTCGTTTCGCGCGGCGGAATGGCGACAGGAAGTCGCAGTAATTTTTCCTTTAATCACATGGACCCCGCGTTCCCACTCGCCATCTCTGTTTACAAATTATTTTCAGCACTCCAGTCTCTCAGCGTTTTTTTTTTTCCATTTCCGATTGCTATTAATGGGCTGGAATTTCTATTCGGGCACTCGCAGAGAATTTTTAGTGAACTCTTGTTGTATTCGATAAGAGCTAGCCTTTAATTTTGTGAAGATTCACAATGGCAGGTTAGTGACAAAAGAAGTTCACTAACCTCTGTAAAAAGTGTAAGAAAAATTAAAAAGAATTTCACGAAGTCTTCGAACCGATGTTACAATGTCTTCTAAGCGCATACCCAAACGATTAACCAAGTGTGTTAACATCAATGGCTGGCAACGTGTAAAATTACTCTGAATATCATTAAAAATTCGGGATACGCGTAGCAAGTTATTTGTGATAATATGCGCGATCCTCAAATTCCTCGATATTCTTCCGACCACTTCCGAGCTAAAAGAGCACAAGAGCCCCGGTCCCGATATCCTGAATTAAACAAGTTAATTCAGGGGTTACGACAATTATTGCCTCTACGAAGTCCCATTATCCCGGTATGCATCCGAGCGGGATATCGATGTACACTGCACGCGCTGTACGTTAAATCCGGTTGGGAAGGGGTTGGAGACGGTGCGCAATAAAGGAGCCATGGCGTCCCGATAGAATTTATCGCGCGCTCCGTACAACCGGGGAACGGAAAATTCCCTTTTCCCACGGACACAATTCCTTCGCCTTGGGCTGATTACAAATTCCGGAAGTTGGCTTGGTTATGAAGGCCGTGTCGCAATTCGCTACTTCGGTCTTAGTTCAGGAGCTCTTCTGGATTAGGTTTCGGTTCCTCGGTTCCTCGGTTCCTCAGCAGACGAGCGATGGTGATCTAAACGAGCCATTGGCAATGTTTGTCTGCGTTCGCTATATTACGATATTACGATATTAACAACTAAGTTTAGTTATTAGATATCTCGGAAGAAATCATCAGATTGTATCGATCGGTAGCGTCGATCGTGTGCAGACCGGTTAAATCTAGTCGCGCCCTCCCGGGGACGGGAAGCAGAGATGGAATTAAGATAAGCCGAATCTGATTCGTTTCGCGTCGCGTGATCTTTTCTCTCGTTCTGACGGGAAAAACTCGAATAGATACGGAGGAGCGTTTCCTCCTATTTCCAATTCCATCTTTCGCGTTCGCGTGATGCATCGGCGCCGCGTGATACACCGGAGAACACGGTTCACGTGTCCCCTTTTCAGCGGCTGTCCTATTCCCTTGACGGCGTAGGACAACGGATCCTCCGTGACTGCTCTTGAGAATCGAATTATCCTCGGGTTGCCAGAGTAGTGGGGGTGTTTACGCGTGAAAGAGGACCGGATCGAAGTCCTTGAGAATTTTCCGAACATTTCTTCCTCCTTTTCTTCCATCTTGTGTCCTTTCCTGGGGACATTTTTTCTATCGAACGTATACAAATATTTTTATTTAGCAAAAGAAATGGCAGACTAACCGTCCCAACCACCGTTTTTACAGATTCTCTCGCTACTTATTCTTCGTATCGAAATCAAATTAAAACATTTATTCTGGTTCAGCGGGATTTTTGTGAACGACAGAGAATGGGATAGGGACTGAAATATCTGCGCGCGCCAGAATCCATTTCGAGCGTTCGAATTTCAGTTCTCCTTCTGACAGTAGAATAAATCGCAACATCTATTTAAAATTGCAAGAAAATCGAAAAGCGAAGTAGAGGAGGGATTAAAACGCCGATATCGCCGGGCGCGGAGAAGAATCCAGCGGGAAGAGCTGCGACGATCGAACATCGGTCGAGTATTTTTCATTTCACGCGAAGTCAGGTGTCGCGTGTTTGCAACGTTTTAACGTGATCGACGACGGAATTTTCGCTCGGAGGACGTTTCATTCAGACTTGACGGATAAAACTGTCGCGGTCTGACACACAAAACGAAACACGTAGTGACCGTTTGGCATCCTGGAGATATATGTCCCACCAAGACGCCTCTCGTTCGCGCGGCTCTCCACCCTTCTCACGTACCATCCGGCAACCCTTGCAATTCCCGCGTCCGCACCTTTACGATACCCGCCCGGTAACGTTTACGAAATTTATACTTCACCTCGCTTCACTTCAGTTCTACATCGTGGCGTGCGTCTCATTTAGAATTTCAACATTACACGTTTTCGCAACGCGCGAACAAATATCCGTGGATTTCGCAATATTTTTACATTCGGAGAACATATATTTACGCGTGTACGTAATCAGAGAGGAGAGGCAAATGTTTCCGCAACATTCATTAAAACGGATACTATTACAATTGACGCCAGTGACGCGCATCTCTCTAATCTTCGTGTCCCACCTTTTCGGAGTAGAAAAAAACCGACTAAGCCGGTGATGAAAAATTTCCTTTTTTAATATCGCATTCGTTAAACAAGCGGGTGAATAATAAAAATGTGGTACGGGTTTGAAAAGTAGTCGGGACGTGCGGTGGAATTTCACGTTCGAGCCGTATCGTTGAGCTTTTTACAACGCGTCGAGCGCCGTTCGCCAGCGAAGAAACGGATGGGATATTTTATGTAAAGCAACATTTACCGCTTCCATGACAACTGCCGGGTTGTTTTGCCCCGCCATAACCCGATATATACTCGCGGGCCGAAGACTCGAGCGCCTCGTTACATCGTAGTCACCGTAAATTCCGCCATTCCTTCGCCCGTTCCTCGTAATTCCCACGGCGGAACGGGGCGGGAGTGGCGAATTAAATGAAATGCGAGCAATGATAAAGGTACCGAACGTGCTTAGGCGCCGGCAGCGATGAAAGTTAACGACGTCTTAGGCAACATTGAAAAGAACGGCGCTCGCATATTGAATTAAAAGACTCTCATTTCCCACGCGTCATTCCGTTCCGACTAAACGAGTTGTGGCCGCGCGGAACGGACGGGAGGGGAATTAATGAAAAATCCTGAAAGATATACAATCGGAAGAATTCCGCTATGATTAAGCACCAGCTCCGTTTTTATCGCGCTGAAAGGAACTCTAATTCTAATTTAAATTCCACGCTCGCTCGCGCTTCCACTCGGAACGAGAATAATTCGAAGCGATATCTGGCCAACTCCGCTACTTAAAGTTGACGCTAGTTTCTTATATTTTATTTTTTATTCGTTGAATAAAAGCGCGCGTCAGAGTGTCGAAAGGTACACTGCTGTATCTGAATTAACTGCTTCTACAGTAACAACGTACAAGTGGCAGATAATTCTGCGGCCGACGAAGGACTCGATGTGAATGCACGTAATAATCTATTCGAGAGGCAACGCGTGTCTGCATGCGTATAGGAATTATAAGAGCCCATAAGAGTCGGGCAACAATCCCTTCGAGCAGCTCGAAAGTACTCTGCGAGTTTAGCCGCGGACATTCGGAGCTTCTCTCGATGCAATCGTCGCATGAAAGAACCCCCCCCGCCCATTTTCGTGGCCCGTTTCGAGCTCGATTGCATCGTCCGTATTCCTCTCCGTTAATTATTACACCGGTACACTCTTTTTTCGGTCAAGCTTCGATTCGAGACATCCTTTTTTGAGGCCAGAACCAACCGAATTTTTTACAAAACCGCGCGGAATGATATGATCTTGATATTTTATTTTTCGATATTTTTATTATTCCGGTCTTTTTGGTATTTTTAGTTTAAATGGAGGAAAGTATAGATGCGAGGACCCTTCAAATTGACTATAGTCATTTTTAATTATTGATCATTGACTTAATATTCAATTCATATTTCAATTCGGTTCGTAGTCTGTATCTCCGTTACCGTTGTTACAATGTTTCAGAATCCCCTTCGATATCTCGTTTCCTTGTATTTTCTGAGAAAACAATGAATTTTCCTCCATTAACTCTTTCACTGTCAAACGGCATTATAGCCATATAGAGCATACGTAATCATATAAAAACGATAATATTCTAATCAAATGATAAACAAATAAAATGTAATAATATTATATTTAAATTTATATTTGTATTTAAATGATTTTTGAAGTAGAAGAAATTATAAATGGCAGAATTTAACTAGCAACTATTGTTTCGCTTCGAATCAGCAACGAAACGCTATCGAAACGATAAAAAATGTCCAAGTTCACTGTCGAAACTCGATCGTCGCGTCCCGTATTGAACAGAATCAGTGGTCCCACGGTTTAACGGCAGTTCCAACTGTTTCGAATTCCGATTCGTTGAAAGTTGAACCGGCGCCGATCGAGGCTCCCGCGGATTTTTCCATCGGCGACAACGGAACAAAGCGTGGAACGCGGCCCAGGATCGATCCGGTTATTAACGAGCCCCCGTGTATCGCGTAACAAACGCGCGAAATCTGTCGTGGACGTCTCGATGGAATTAACGCGACAAAGGCTGCTTGACACGGCCAGCCGCGCGGAGATTAAACCGTATTTACATTATTTTATCGTGTCCGGCAATTAACTTACACGGCCAGGTCGGTCCATTAATCATGGGATAAACGGTCGACTCGCTGGTCGAGAATGGCCGTAGTCGGACGGCCAATTAACAGTTGCGACTAATTATTTCCTTGTCCCGCCAAATTCGACCGATCGTTCGGGTGCATCGTCGAGCAGCGAGGATACGTCGTGCTGCTTTTCAAATATCGCGAAACTATTTTACCCGGGACACGCGACTGCTATTATTCGCAAACATGGAAACAGCCGCGTGCCACGATATTCGTCAGATTTTCGAACGGGATGAATATTCGACGAGGGGAATACATTTGCGCGGGCGTGTACCTGTTTTGTACCTGGTCCGCCGCGGATTATTTGCCCAGCTTGATATTCTTTTCTCTTTTTCTCTGCATCGACCGAGTTTATTAATATCCCTCTCGGTGCTATTGAATTTTGATGGACCCGATGGATCATTTCCTCGCGGAATCGATTTTGATTGTTCTCCGAAAATTTTTACTCCGCTTTATAAACATGAAATTGTTCAAATGGATTTTTCCACCGAGACGATAATCTTTTTTTCCTTTAAGAGAACGCGATCATTTTACATTTGAAAATATCGAGTTTTCATTTTTCCCGAAATTCGGAAACTTTCGGAAGAAAGGAGGATACCACTTAGGGATAAAAAGTATTCACGGTAGAAAAAAAACTTTTTCGCCAAGAAAATCGAGTTTCAGAACGCGGTCTCGCTCGACTTATTTTTTTCGCCATGAATACTCGAACACCCTTTATCTTGTACGTATATGTATAAGTATAATGGTAGTTACTTTTCTTCTTTTTTCTTTTTAATAATTGAAACTAATCTGGATTCATTAAACATTTTTATACCCTCTTGAATAGTGTGAAATCTGCATTAAAATTACTCGAGCTTCCACCAATACGCATGCAAGTGTATTTATACCGAATTATATTATATAGCTCCGAAAAGAAAACGAAATTTCTGTAATATTCTCACAGTCGGGAAGACTTCTTCTCTCAGTCGTCGTCATCCAACTGTTTTAAAACAAGTGCCATTCAAGAGCGAACTCCGTCGCAAACATAATACATATACAGTGCTGGACAAAAGTATTGGCACAGCATGATTGTTATGATAAAAATGCTTATAACTATGAAACAAATTGTTAAAAAGGAAAAATTTGTTTACACGTTTATTTATTTATTATTCTAGATTATTATTTAACAGAAACAGTAATATAAATAAAGTGATATGCGAAATAATAACAAAAACATATTTATTGAGCGTTTTAAGCATGGACAAAAGTATTGGCACATTATACAAAATTTAGTGTAGTTGTATCTCTCCGAAAAAAATCCGATTGTCACTTGATGGTATAGGTAGGGGATTCCCTGATAGTCATTTTTTCTAACAGTCATCCTTAAGTTCAGTCGATTAGCAACATAGGAAATATAACAAGCAACAATGTCAAGAAGAGGGAAAGAAACTACAAGTGAAGAGAGAAAAATAATATTAAATTTGCACAAAATGCGAAAATCTTATAGTGAAATAGCAAAAAGTGTTAATAGAAGTCGATTCACTATTAGAAGTGTCGTAAAACGATTTGAGAATCAATCAGATTTCAAAAGTAGGAATCGAAGTGGACGTCCCTCAAAGTTAACAGTTAGAGAAAAACGGAAAATTGTAAAGGAAGTGAAAATAAATTGTAAATTAAACTCATCACAACTTAGAGCAAAGTTAAATGAAGAAAATAAAAAAGAAGTAAGTTCGAAAACTATACGGAGAGTGTTAAAAGATGCGGGATATTCTGCGTGTGTCGCAAGAAGGAAACCATACATATCCAAGAAGAATCGGAAGATGAGAAAAGAATTTGCAAAAGAATTTATAAAAAAGGATCCCACATTCTGGAATAACGTATTATTTTCAGATGAAACTAAATTTAATATATTTAAATCAGATGGCAGAGTATTAGTTTGGAGAAAGCCAAATACGGAAATGGATCCACAACATTTACAAGCCACTGTGAAACATGGAGGAGGTGGAGTCATGGTATGGGGTTCCATTGCAGCGTCTGGGGTTGGCGAATTAGTATTCATAGATGAGATTATGGACAAATATGTATATTTAAATATATTAAAGGAAAATTTATTTAAAAGTGCTAATAAATTAAATCTCCCGCGTGATTTTTATTTTCAACAAGACCATGATCCAAAACATACTGCCTATATTGTACGACAATGGATCGTTTACAATACCGCACATACATTAAATACCCCACCCCAGAGTCCAGACATGAATCCCATCGAACATGTTTGGAATGAATTAGAAAAAAAAATTAGAAAATATAATATAACAAACAAAAACCAATTAAAAGCTATTATTTTACAAGAATGGAACAATATAGAGCCGGATTTTACAAAAAAATTGGTAACTTCAATGCCAAAACGATTGAAGGAAGTTATCATGAGGAATGGAGGGCCAACCAAATATTAATTTTTAATTTCTAAGTACTTTCAATCATTTGTGCCAATACTTTTGTCCATGCTTAAAACGCTCAATAAATATGTTTTTGTTATTATTTCGCATATCACTTTATTTATATTACTGTTTCTGTTAAATAATAATCTAGAATAATAAATAAATAAACGTGTAAACAAATTTTTCCTTTTTAACAATTTGTTTCATAGTTATAAGCATTTTTATCATAACAATCATGCTGTGCCAATACTTTTGTCCAGCACTGTATACAAAGCAGTTGTTTGTCTCATTCCGCTCTTAAATTTCCAACACCAGCAAATATTGTGATTTCAGATACGAATAACACGTGTCCCATTACAAAGACGGTCTACTATTTGTCACGCAACAAAAAGATGTGGAAATCATGTAAAGTCTCTTTATATTCGACTATGTTATGAAACAGCTCTGAAAAGAAAACAAAAAATTTGGTCACCGAAACCAGTCTGGAGTAGATAGAAAAAATTATGACAATCATATCAGTTTTCGTTTCATTTCGATATCTGAATCGGTTGCTAAGATATCAGGGCTCAAAGTTTTTTCATTCATAACGGCGCGTAAGATGGTGGCACTGGTTATGAATGAACTTGACCTACATTATTTCCTGGAAAATGTGTACGCACTGATAGTAATAGTAAAAGTCTGTCTGGCATACGTCTGGCATTGACCGGCTCACGTGGCTAACGATTGAGGTAGGTCAGTGTGTTCCAACGAGGACAGACGCAGTAACCGATTAAAAATTACCCTTCTCTTTGCAGCACGAGAATATCTTGGGAATCGAAAGTCGGAGCGAGATGATTCGATAATTTTTTCCAACGAGCTTCATTTTGGTAAATAGAAAATGTTCACTTACTAGATAAATACGTAAAATAAAGAGAAAGTTGTAAAGGAAATTAGAAAAAAAATTCCCTAGACAAATTATATGAATAAAATTTCTCATTCCTCTTCACCTTTTTAAATGTCAATGCAGGTAATAAATCAACCAGAAATATCGTTTCCGAGTCTCTTTGTAGTCACCTTATTAAATTCCATGTCTACCAAAAACATTTCCGAAGGTCATTAAATTAGAAGAGAGTCGGTCGCTCGTTCGAGGAGCAATCTCGACTACTAGGTACCTAATCGCGCGAACGCCAAGTATGTGGCGCATTCTAGCCCCGATGGTCGCGAGAAATCGCTCGATCTTATAAATCTAATTCCGTGCATAAGTTGTGGAATTCGCCGCATAATCTGATGCAGTAGCGTCGGCAATTCCACGGAGTGGCTAGATGCCTGCGGAAGTAGTGGCCGTGGCCGATCGATCGTGACGGAAACCAGGCGAATTTCGCCGGCGGAACACTCCTCTGGATCCGATAGAATTCCAGCTTTATCCCTCTGTCTCCTCTATCTTTCCGCCTCGCCCTCTGTCCTCCTCCTTTTGGATTTCGTTCAACGAACTTCCTCGTTGAAACTTTAATTTGCACGGTCTCGAAATCGCCCGTGTATACCTGAGAGAACTCGAAGAACCAGCCAAGTCTTCCTTCTTCGCGTTGATCTACGAGGAAAAAAGGAAGCAACGAGCAGCAGCTGGGATTTTACGGTGGACAACATAGATGTTTTTTCTTCCGCCGCGCGCTTACGGGCGCCGCTCGAGTGCTCGTCCACGTGTGAAAGTTTGAATCCTGCTGACCGTCGAGCTTTTCCGGTTATTTGCATGCGGGGCCGCACGTGCCTCTGGAAATTGATCTGGCCGTGTGGCTCCCGTAAAACTTTGCTTCGCTGTGAACACTTCATTTGAGGCGAGATTAATGCCCGCTTCTATACGCTCCTTCCCACCGGCTGTTCTCACGTCACGTGTCTATTCACTCACGACCATTTCTAAAACAATTTCAAGTATGAGACATTACAAAGCTATTCTATGTTCGAAAATTATTGCACATTTCGTAGTGAGGCATATTAGGATGTTTCATATCGATTTGTATTATGAGTAACATTAATTGTTTCGGTATTCTTCCTGCGGTAGAGGATTCGATTAAAAGAGGATACAGTCACGCTCGTTAGTTGCACCCCCCTCGCAACGTCGAGTTATAAAATCTCCTCGCTGCGATTATGTCATCCTGTGTCGAAGCATCCTTCAACGTTTCACCTCATTCGTGTTGCACAAATTCTTTACCCTAAAAAGTTCTCGTTTAGCGACACACAGAGAGAGAGAGAGAGAGAGAGAGAGAGAGAGAGA